>NC_091516.1:51609006-52226115 GCF_947461875.1 Haliaeetus albicilla
GTTATTTCTTTCCTTAAGTGGGAATTTTGTATGCTATTCTTAAGCTCTCTGCAGACTGTATAGAAACTTAGGTGCCAGATGCAGCTGAAGATTCCACTCTTCATCAAAAGTTGAACATGCAGTCTCTGTGGTTTTTTTTTTAATATAGCCTAATAAAAATATTTTTTTTAAATCTCCTGTATGTATTAAAGCTCTCATTTTTATCCTAAGAAAAACTGATGGTGAAATTTGGGAGTTCTGTACAAAATTGTGACTAAGCTGGAATTTAAACCTATGTTTATGTGTAACAGGTTGGTTTGCCTTTCTAAACATTGACTGTTTCACCTCTTATTTGTTGTATCCTGAGCAGAATAGAACAAATTTACGTAATCAAGTTTGAAAACTACCATTAATATTGCTGTCATTAGATATTAACAATAAGTAGTTCAGGACTTTTACATATATACACACAGTTAAGAAACTGTTGTTATCTAGCATGAACTAATGATGATACTAGAATAAGGATACATGGAGTAAACAAACACTGTACTATGGCATATACCCCTTCGAGTACAAATACAGAGGACTCACGACTGTAAATACCAATGATCAGTTATGGATGTAGAGTAGTATACAACCTACAGAAGCTGTCCATAGCTGGTAACATAAGTGGAACTGTCTTCAGGATGTCAAGGCTGCAACAAAAACTACTAGTTGCATGAGTGCAACAGCTTTAGAATCAAGTATACTGAATTGATCACTGGTATCCTCAGGTACTACATCAGTATTGTCTTGTTATCATTAAAAGACAATAAACATCTCAGGCCTGTGTTTGGCCTAGGTATACTGCCCTTGAGGCTGGGTTGTAATTTGGATGCAATATGCTATAGAAAAAATAACAGAAAAAAGGTGAAACTTGAACAGAGGAAGAACATAGGTACTTTTTCACTGCAAGTGTGTTTCTTATCATGTCATCTGACCTGATCTTGGCATAATTTCCCTAGGCTTCCTGAATTCTGTTCAATCTGGACAAAACATCTTATTCTTATTTACTTCATCATCCTTGAAATTCACCTGATTTGCATTGAATAATTTTTTCGACCCTGCTTAAATTCCAATTCTCATTTCATGGCAAATACATAGCTCTTTTATTTTACCTAAAAGGAGTAGTCCACACATCACCTTTTTATTCCATTACTGCATGAATAAACAAGTAAAAATTAGGTATACCTCTATTAACACTGTAAAAGAAACTAATTTTTTTTGAGTCACTTTTATAGTAAAAAAGTATTTTCTATACATAAAATATGAATTGAGTATTTTAACCAATATTGTAATATCTCAATGATTAAGTTCCTTGGTATCTTACATGTCTTTCCTTTAAACAGCAGAGAGACACTGAAGTGTGGACATTGATACATGAAGAAAGGTAAGATATGCTCTCCTGGAATAATCTTAAACTATTTTTCTGTAATGTGATATTCTCTAGACCTTTCATTTTCTGCTAGCTTTCTTCCACACAGTCCTTTTAATCATTCAGTGTAACATGGCTTTCACTTCTGAAACGCTATATGTCTTAACAACAGAAAATAAAGCAATCTGCAACTTCAGATTGCTAAATATGATCTAACAATGCCAGGTGAGGAAGAGGATTTTTTTAGTTTCTGTCAGTGTCATTGAATTTGGGTAGAAGTGTTTCATTTTTGGTTTACTCATTACAGTATTTTCTTGGTCAGTTTTCTGCACATTTTCTGTATAAAATTACAAGTTTCCTTTTGCTATAACAATAGCTTTCTGCAAAAGTATCTGCAAAAGCAATATAAACAAAGTACAGATAATTTTAAAATGAGGATTGTTTGTTTGCATTTTCTTGGCTGAAAAATATCACAATGGAAATTTTAGGTTTTAAGTCTTTTACTTGCATTATTATTCTCACGTTTATTTTTCAAGCATTACATTAAGACAGGACCCCAAAAATCAGACCTGAAACACCTTTTTGCTTCAGAACATATGCCTTAAGGGAATAGTGAAAATCTGACTCTGTACCAAATTAGTTTTCCTAGGTCTTAGTCTTGCAGCAGCCCAATTCTAATTGAAAAATGTCTTTGAATGTCTATAATTATAGCTGCATAAACTGGCTTAGTTAAACTAAAGATAACTTGCCTAGTTAAAACTCCTTGAAATGTAAACATTTATAATTTCTCTTCTGTCCCCTGCTATTTTAGACAGAAAGCCATCCCTTTATCTAAAAATATTTTGAAACACTAGACTTCTCCAGTGTTTTATAAAGTAGATGGAAAATTAAGTCTTCTCAAAGAATTACTAGGAATATTTCTTCTGCATCAATCTAATTCCAGCTGATGATGACAGATGCTCATCTCAAGGTTTGCTTCTTTTTATTATTTTGGCTCTGTTAATGCAAATCTTTTCTTCTTGAGCTGTCATAGCATTTTGTGGGGAGTTGTAGATCAGATACCTGTTCTTCATTATGAATTAGCCTACCTTTCCAAAGATGCTTTTCGAGGCAGGCTAACATTGTGATAAACCATAACAAAACCACATACTTAATGCAGTCCAGACAAAATGGCCTAGTTCAGTGTAGAGGTATGATTCATCAAACCACAGCTCCTACAGGATATAGAATTGTGTATTCTTCACAAAGGTACCACAAAGGTATTAGATTTTCTTCACCATGAACATTCAGTATTGTTTGCAGTGATTACCAGCTATTTTTCAGTTTTCATCTAACGATAAAGACCAGTAAAACAAGAACATTCTGCTTTTATGCTGATTTGCTAGTGGAATGCTAAATTTTGATCATAAGTAAAAAGCAATCCCCAAAGGCTCTATGCAAAGACTAAGAAAAGCAAAATGTAAAAGGTAATTACAGCACAATTAATGTTGAGGTGATATTTACATGCTAGACAAAATAAAACCGGTGATTAAATTGCATTCAGTGGCCTGCAGGCAGTGAGATCTCAAGTTACCTGTTCAAGTTCATCCTTAGCTACTCTATCTTGTAGAAAATTGCTACTTTTAATAATCTCAGGATTCCCCCCAAATTGCTAGTGTTTTCTCATTTTTAGCATAGAGCTCCTTTTATTATTATAATGAATTAGCAGAAAATGATTAAGTGTAATCATTTATTACCCACAAATCCTTTATTAAAATCAAAATACTTCCCTGCAAAATAATTACTTATTGGAACTTTTAGAGTGAAAACTCCATGTAATCACAGTTGATTTTTCCTTGTCAAGTATATATAGAATCCATAAAGATATTTTTCTAGCTGCTCTAGGGTTAAGGTTCCTGGGAGTAACAGATGCTCAAATTGCTCAGGGAAGGTATATCACCTTCCCCTGGTTATAACCCTCTCTCAGCCAGAGGACCATGACTTTATGTAACACCATAGTATTTTATGTATTCTACTGTTTAGAAGACTGCAGACTACAAACAAATGTGTAGAACTTTCACACACGTACAAATATTGAATCTGAGAACAGCTATATGATCAAATCTATTGTCCATTATAAAAGAACAACAAAATCTCCAAGGAATTTGCAGGATAACAATCTCTGAAGGTCTGTCTTCACTAAAGGCTTCTAAACTATCTTCCCTTGGATTTGTCTCTGAGGTTAGCTGAGTTTGAGGGAAAGCAGCCAAGCTTCAAAACATTTAAGTAGCACAGATTATGGAAGAGCAGAGTTGTTACATTAGCAGCACAGCATAGCTGAGTTCCTACAATATCAGTAATAAATACTTTATGAAATTCCTTTTTGACATATGGATTGTCTTGAAAAATGTTCTGAATTAAAATATATTCACTCTACCAAAAAAAAGTTAATTTTTAAACTATTTTAGTTATAATTACCATGATATCAAAACATCATTTTTAATTTAAACATCCACCAGCTCCTTTTGAAAATGCTGTTGCAAAACATTCATAAACCAAAATTCTAAAGGCTTTATTTTAACTAATATTCACAATGTCAAGCTGAACTGAATGGTTACTTCTGGTTGACACTAAACAATCTATGCAAATACCCTAATCTAGCCTAATTACTAGGCAACAAGTTAATAGCAACTGAATTTTAGTCTGTGCCACTTGAGACAAAAGAAGAATTGAATTTAAAACATGATTTAATATGAACAAGACACATTTACATATATAGCAGGAATCAGATTAGGCACAGCACTAAAATTGTGCCTTGAACAATGAAAAGAAAAAAAAACAAGCAGCAAAGCTTTTTGCAAACAGGTTCTCAAAGCAAGATATTGCTCACTGAGTAAATTTATGAATGTAGTTGAATTATACCTTTCTAGGTATGAGATCATTAGAAAAGTTCTATTTTATGTAATTGCCTTATATTACTCAATTTTGACATCTGGGACAGAACTGACATGGTGAATAGGGCATGGTAGAGGAAGCCTAAATGTCTGAGATCTTTTCAAAACAACACAAAGATATAAATATTTCATGGAAATTGGGAGAGATCAAAACTCTCCAGAATGTGTACACAGAAGGGGGAATCCCTTGCTGGAGGTTTTATGTTGGTGGGTTTGTTTGCTTTATCCTAGGGCTTGCTGGCTATTTATTTCATCTTCCTATTCTGCAACATGTCAATTTGCAAAATAGGAATAATTACTATTACATAGTTTTGTTAAATGCTTTTAAGTGGTCCTTAGACATATGAAAGTACTAGAAAATTAGGTCACATGAGAATAGATACACCTTCTATTTATATCACAGAACTTTATTCATAACATTCAAAACCATTCTTTCAATAAATATTCATATCACAAAAGATGTTATGAATATTTTAGTTGAATACAAAATTACATTTCCCATCCCTGGGGACCTGAAAAAGATCTACACACCTAAGTCTATTTTGAATAAAATACATATAGTCATGTATTACATATTTTATTATCTAGAGGTTTTAAATGGGCAAGTTCATTTTCTTTCTCTAAGTGAAGTACAGTTATATCCTGTAGTATGTATGGGTACTGTAACTATTTTCCTTCAAAAGCTACCATTTTGCCCTTCAGAAATTTCTTAACATTCAATCATTGGTGGAGAAATTCACCTATTTCTGAAAAGTGCAGTAGTTTATGATTAGAAATTTACTGTACAGTTACTTTCTTGGTTATTCAATGTCTTCATTTAGTAGAACTGGATGTCTAAGCATGGTTTTTCAAGGTGTCATTGTCTCTCAAATGATAGTCTGCAGAATGCTCTCTAATGATCAGGGAATCATAGAATAGTAGAATCAATCATAGAATCGTTTAGGTTGGAAAAGACCTTTAAGATCACCGAGTCCAACCATCAACCCAACAACACCATGTCAACTAAACCATGTGCTGAAGTGCCTTGTCTACGCATTTTTTGAACACGTCCAGGGATGGTTACTCCACCACTGCCCTGGGCAGCCTGTTCAAATGTCTGACAACCTTCTCAGTAAAGAAATTTTTCCTAATATCCAACCTAAACCTCCCTTGCTGCAACTTGAGGCCATTTCCTCTCATCCTATCAGTAGTTACTTGATAGAAGAGACCAGTACCCACCACACTACAACCTCCTTTCAGGTGGTTGTAGAGAGCAATAAGGTCTCCCCTCAGCCTCCTCTTCTCCACACTAAACATCCCCAGTTCCCTCAGCCACTCCTCGTAAGACTTGTGCTCCAGGCCCCTCACCAACTTGGTTGCCCTTCTCTGGACACGCTCCAGCAACTCAATGTCTTTCCTGTAGTGAGGGGCCCAAAACTGAACACAGCACTCAAGGTGCGGCCTCACCAGTGCCAAGTACAGGGGAACAATCACCTCCCTGCTCCTGCTGGCCACACTATTTCTGATACAAGCCCAGATGCTGTTGGCCTTCTTGGCCACCTGGGCACACTGCTGGCTCATATTTAGCTGGCTGTCGACCAGCACGCCCAGGTCTTTTTCCTGTTGGGCAGCTTTCCAGCCACTCTCCCCCAAGCCTGTAGCGCTGCATGGGGTTGTTGTGACCCACGTGCAGGACCCAGCACTTGGCCTTGTTGAACCTCATACACATGGCCTCAGCCCATTGATCCAGCCTGTCCAGATCCCTCTGTAGAATCTTCCTACCTTCGAGCAGATCAAACTTCCCTCCCAACTTGGTGTCATCTGCAAACTTGATCCCCTCGTCCAGATCATAAAGATATTGAAGAGAACTGTCCCCAATACTGAGCCTAGGGGAACACCACTTGTGACCCGCTGCCAACTGGATTTCACCCCATTCACCACAACCCTCTGGGCTCGTCCATCCAGCCAGTTTTTTACCCAGCGAAGAGTACACCTGTCTAAGCCATGAGCCGCCAGCTTCTCAAGGAGTATGCCATGAGAGACAGTGTCAAAGGCCTTACTGAAGTCCGGGTAGACAACATCCACAGCCTTTCCCTCATCCACTAGGCGGGTCGCCTGCTCACAGAAGGAGATCAGGTTGGTCAAGCAGGACCTGCCTTTCATGAACCCATGCTGGCTGGGCCTGATCCCCTGCTTGTCCTGCACATGCCGTGTGAGCGCACTCAAGATGAACCGCTCCATAATCTTCCCCAGTACCGAGGTCAGGCTGACAGGCCTGTAGTTCCCTGGATCCTCCCTCTGACCCTTCTTGTAAATGGGTGTCACATTGGCAAACCTCCAGTCATCTGGGACCTCCCCTGTTGACCAGGATTGCTGATAAATGATGGAGAGTGGCTCGGCAAGCTCCTCCACCAGCTCCCTCAGTACTCTTGGATGGATCCCATCTGGTCCCATAGACTTGTGAGTGTCCAGGTGGCATAGCAGGTCATTAACTGCTTCCTCCTGGATTATGAGGGGTATATTCTGCTCTCCGTCCCTGCCTTCCAGCTCAGGGGGCTGAGTATCCTGAGGAAAACTGGTCTCACTATTAAAGACTGAGGCAAAGAAGGCGTTAAGTACCTCAGCCTTTTCCTCATCTTTGGTGGCAACATTCCCCTCTGCATCCAATAAAGGACAGATATTCTCCTTCGGATTCTTTTTACTGTTAACATACTTGTAAAAACATTTTTTATTGTCTCTTACAACAGTGGCCAGATTGAGTTCTGGCTGAGTGTTTGCCTTTCTACTTTTCTCTCTGCATGGCCTAACAAGATCCCTGTACTCTTCCTGAGTTGCCTGCCCTTTCTTCCAAAGATGGCAAACTCTTCTTTTTCTCCTGAGTCCCAGCAAAAGCTCCCTGTTCAGCCAGGTCGGTCATCTTCCCCAGTGGTTCATCTTGTGGTGCATGGGAGTAGCCTGCTCCCGAGCCTTTAAGACTTCCTTCTTGAAGAATGTCCAGCCTTCCTGGACCCTTTGCCCTTCAGGACTGTCTCCTAAGGGACTCTCTCAACCAGTGTCCTGAACAGGCCAAAGTTTGCCCTCCAGAATTCCATAGTGGTGGTTTTGCTGACCCCCTTCCTTACCTCACCAAGAATCAAGAATTCTGTCATTTCATGGTTGCTAAGCCCGAGACAGCCTCCACCACCATATCTCCCACCCGTCCTTCCCTGTTTGTAAGGAGTAGGTCTAGCAAGGCTCCTCCCCTGGTAGGCTCACCTACCAGCTGTGTCAGGAAGTTATCTTCCACACACTCCAGGAACCTCCTAGACTGCTTGCTCTCTGCTGTGTTGTATTTCCTGCAGATGTGTGCAAAGTTGAAGTCCCCCACAAGAACAAGGGCACACGATTGTGAGGCTACTGCTAGCTGCTTGTAGAATGTTTCATCTGTCTCCTCAACCTGGTTGGGTGGCCTGTAACAGACTCCCAGCACTATATCTGCCTTGTTGGCTTTCCCTCTCACCCTTACCCATAAGCACTCAACCTTGTCATCACAATCGTGGAGCTCTGTACAGTCAAAATACTCCCTAACATAGAGACCCACCTCACCACCTCTCCTTCCTTGCCTATCCCTTCTGAAGAGCTTATAGCCATCCATTGCAGCACTCCAGTCATGAGAGTCATCACACCATGTTTCTGTGATGGTGACTAACTCATATCTATCCTGCTGTACGATGGCTTCCAGCTCCTACTCTTTAGTGCCCATGTTGCATGCATTGGCACAGATGCACCTGAGCTGGGCTATCAATTCCACCCCCAACACTGTCATGTTCCCCCCAGGCTCATCTCTGGCGAGCCTAGTTTTATCCCCTTCCCCCTTCAAACCTCTATGAGCCCCGCCAACTGATGAATGAGAATCTTTTTCACCCTTTGAGATAGCTGGACTCCATCTGTTGCTAGCAGGCCTGGTGCTGTGTAAACCTCCCCATGATCAAAAACCCCAAAATTCCACCGATGGCACTGGCCTCTGAGCCATGTGTTAATCAGATGCGTTTTCCTGTTCCTTTCAGTATATTTTCCTGCCAAGGAAGACCTGGTATGTCCTGTGATACTGTTTTTAATCATCATACTTAAATACTAAACTGTGAAAGAGTCCACATTTGGAATCCACAGGTGTGTGCAGAAGTCATTCTGCCTGCTGACTTGCTGTAAAATATTGGAGAACTATTTTACCTGGTTTTATGAGTACAGATCAACTGGTTAGTAACATTTCTTTTAATTTCAGCAGAAGTTCTAAAAAAGATTCTGCTGCTGTCTACTCAGAATAGGCTGGATTTTCTGGTGTTATATTTGTTTGTTTCAAATAAATAAATTTGTTTCAGTTTATCTGAATCTTTGAGCAGCCTATGTATTAGCTTTGAAAGTACACTTTTCAGCTTTGGGTTTGTCCTTACTGTGCTCTTTTGTGTGATAGGCTTAGCTATGGAAAGTCCATGTTTAAATTTTTAAATTATTCAGGACTTTAATTTGCAGTTCATATATAAAAATGTGTATGGCCTAATTAATGGCCTACTGGTTTATTCTGACTAAATATGCTGTCTGAACATAACAATATTTCTGTCAGACTGATTTAAATAAGCAAGTTGAGTTTTCCAATTTAAAAATTTTCATTAAAAAAAAAGAAAAAAAAATCTTGAAGTTACCCAACCTTATTTATTAGAAGATTTTTCCACCTCTTTGTTATGGCTTCGCATATGTCCTGGCTTAAAAAAATATATACACATATATATCATCCACAGACAAAAATAATGTGAAATCATGGAATTGTTAATTCACTGTTGATTGCTAAGTTTCA
This sequence comes from Haliaeetus albicilla, assembly GCF_947461875.1. Taxonomy (NCBI): domain Eukaryota; kingdom Metazoa; phylum Chordata; class Aves; order Accipitriformes; family Accipitridae; genus Haliaeetus; species Haliaeetus albicilla. The sequence goes on from NC_091516.1 coordinate 51,618,143, forward strand.
CTCAAGGTTCCTGGTTAGTTTTACTTGTTTCAGCTGAGGAGATTTGCATATAGGTCATGGTAATGGTGAAAATATTTGCAGTCACTGTACTTTTTGTTAGCAACAGTGTGAATGATTAGCCACCAGTCATACAAGGGCATGAGGACACTGAAGAGTAACATTGTTCATAGGTAAATTCATGTGACCACTGGACAAAAACAGCTTGCATTTCATCAGAGAAACTTAATGGGCTGTATCAAGAGACAATAACTAATATATTTCTGCTAATATCATTAGGATTCATACACAATGATGAGTGAAAACTAAAGCTGATTTCATGAAATGCAATTAAAAGAGATAGTTCGTGGATGGACTGCAGTTTCCAAGCAACTCACTTTCTTTACAATTTCTTTTCACACTATTCCTCTACTGTGAGAAAAAGAATACAAGAATTTGACTTTGAAAGCCTTCCTCTTAATTCTAAGAGCTTCTGTAACTTCCTTATAATGTTTTAGTCCTACCTCCTAGCTACAAACTGATGAAACATTCTGTTGCAGGGCAAAGCCCAGACAACCTTCTCCTGTGATATGGTGTGACTAAAAGGTATTTGCTTTCACTGATACCTTTTCCACAGTAATGATCACATTAACAATCAGCGAGACATGTTATTTTTGTGGTATGGATGAACGCTGTTCTATTTTCACTGCTATATATTACTCAACATGATAAATGCTTATTTCAGAAAGAGAAAGATGTTTTACACCAAATGTTTGCTCTAGTGTAGAGTGGTTATTTTAATTGCATGTTTTTCTTTTGCAAGGTTCTTTCTTTGCTACCTGCTACCTCCTGAAAAATGGGTTTCATCTTCTGTTTTAACTAGTTCTATCTAATGGTAGGATATTTTACAAAAATAATGTCACTAGGTTAAATGTCTCATAATATATGAACTGCAGCTTGGGCATTTTTTTTTTTTTTTTTTTAATCAGCCCTTTTCATTTAGACATTTTGTTTTGATGGTAAAAGGAAAGATAAACCTGGTGATAAATCCACAAATTCAGAAGTAGTATGCTATGAATTTTGAGCAGCAGAGGACATTTAGAAAGCATGAGACTCTCATACAAAAGGATAGTGTCCTATGTAGCACTATCTGAGAATGGTTCTAAAGCATGGGAGTTAACTAGATTGAAAACAGTGGGAAATTTTTACTTTTTAAAAGCGAAAGTGATTTAAAAATATTATTTTTTCATAAGATGATGCACATATATTTTGAGTACTGCAACATCCTACATGGATTTATAAAAATAAACATAATGAACATATGTCCCTATAACTAATTGGTAACAAAGTCTGACATATGGATAAGGAGGAATCAAGTCATTTGTATTGTCCTCATCTTTTACAATCATTGAAGAGCGCCTACATAAGCTGGTTTTCCATTTCTTAGCCCAAAGCGGTTTGTTCTTCAGCCAGTCAAGCACATTTTCTCTTACAAGATAGCACCATCCCATGCAAAATCTGGTGAAAGACAATCTTGAAATCCGTTTTGTCTTCTTATGTCTCAAAGTTGTACTCAACACCCATATACAACCTGGACTGCTTCCACCTACTAACTTAACAGAGTTGATAGAATTCTCCCTATTCCTGCCTGCTTCCTTCCATGCTGTTCTAACAAAGCACAACACATAAGGGCTGGAGACAGCAACCTAAGTAACTAGCCACCTATGTACTGTTATTCCTTCCTCACTATGCAGCATAATCCATAAACAGTTTTAAAATGCTCACTTGAACTCTTAAGCTTTGAAATAAAAGGGGCATCTGACGTCACTTGTATGGATAAAATGCGGTTATGGCTTAAACAATTCTTCCTTTAAATGTTCTGATGCTCTCATGCTTAAGTCAAAATCAATTACTCTTCAGATGGTGATCTTATAAATCAGATTTATCTCTGGACTGACCTAAACACCGATTATTTATAAAGAGCTATTTATTGAACTTGCATTTGTGGTGAGGGTAAGAGGAGGTTATATCAAAGCAATCCTTCAACTACATCAATAATATACCTTTTTCAAACTTTTAATAGAATTCTGTCTGTCATTATGATAGAGTACCGATGTACTGGCTAAAGCAATAATATGAAATATAATTATCAGAAGCTATGTAAGCTTATTTTTATCAAGCACTCTAGGTCTCAGTGTTTTGACATTTAAAACTTCAAAATTAGAACTGTCGGTTGTGTTAATCATTTTGGAAGTAGATAGTGCTGCTACATAAAACTTTTAAAATTAATTCATAATACTCTTACAAAAGTCTGATCCTTGCATTTTAAAATGCATCACTGATTATTTTGATAAATTCAAAGGCCTATTTGTTTCTACTCCAAATTCAGAAAAGGTATTTTTTAGAACAGATAACAGGAAGACAACATCAACCAAAACAGCTGACTTTAGCAGTCATCGTCTATCACCTCTGCCTTAGCTATCATGTGTACTAGATATCATTGTTCATTTTTTATATCCTACTGATCATTTATTTACATCATAGGAGCATTCAGGCATGCTGGTCTAAGTATAAATGTGCAGGAAAACACAGTCCCTTTCTTCTGTATTCTTAAAAATCAACATATCCTACACAAACAACAGCAACAACAACTGTAACAATAAAAACAATAAAGATAAAGAGATAAATAAGCAAGATCAGATGTCAGAATGGTTAGCCAGCTTCATTTCACACCTCTAGTAATAGTTGTCTTAGTCATCTTCCCATCATTTCTATGCTAAACTTCTGTACAGTCTATATTCTCTGCCACTTCTTATATCAGTCGATAAATTACTGGAGCCCCAGAATGGTGTTCATCAGCAGATGATTAACTCATCACAAAGTATATGTCCTGATGGTCTGCCTTCTGCATTAACTTTGGAATAACATTTTTTATACTTTCTTTTCAGTACCCTTTGCTGTTATCAGTCATTTTTTGACAGCCTGTTGCATTTCTTTATCACTCTTGTGTAAAGAACAAATACATGTATTTGTTAACTGAATACAAATGTAAATGGTTCTCACCATGCATAGAGTTGCAATAATATTTTTAATGCCTCTCACTTCATATTATTACCAAGAATACTACCACAGACCTTGAAATATCTTGAAAGAGAATTAATATTAATTTGTCAGTTTTTCTCAACATCCTTAGTTGAGAAATAGTACTGTAATGTGCAGTGATCTTGAGCAATGAAGCATAGAAAATATTTCATAACAGTAGAAAATAGACAATAGTTTGTTTCTGCTCAGATCTCTTTCGATCAAATGACAATAATGTTAATACACAAAATTTGGGTCCCAGCTGGAAAGATTTTTTTTTTACTTTGCAAAAAACCAACAGTACAGAACAGAGTATCAGCTTAATTTACTTCAACAAAGGCTTCCAGATGCAGTCATTATATTTTCAATTTACCTAAGTAATAAAAAATGGAAAGCTAGACTGAGAGCAGATGAAGAATGCTCAGATCTCTCAAGGTCCTAGGCTTGTCTTTAATTCTAAGTAACAATCCACTAGCTCCTCATTTTTCCAAACAAGGCTTCTAGGAGTTTTTCAATTTACGTAAGTAAGTATAGCTTTCTAAAAGAAGTTATGCTAATAATTTTATACCAGTTTAAGATGTAATCCCTCATGCTGTACCTAGATTATATAAAACCAGGTATTCATTTACCTTTCCCCTCCTTCTGGCTGGCATTTTAGTGTTTTTTTCTACTCCTCATAACTTCTTTTGTACATTGTCGTGGTTTAACCCCAGCCAGCAACTAAGCACTATGCAGCTGCTCACTCACTCCCCCCCCACCCAGTGGGATGGGGGAGAAAATTGGGAAAAGAAGTAAAACTCATCGGTTGAGATAAGAATGGTTTAATAGAACAGAAGAGAAGAAACTAATAATGATAATGATAACACTAATAAAATGACAACAGTAGTAATAAAAGGATTGGAATGTACAAATGATGCGCAGGGCAATTGCTCACCACCCGCCGACTGACACCGAGCCAGTCCCTGAGCGGCGATTCCCCACCTCCACTCCCCACTTCCTATACTAGATGGGACGTCCCATGGTATGGAATATACCGTTGGCCAGTTTGGGTCAGCTGCCCTGGCTGTGTCCTATGCCAACTTCTTGTGCCCCTCCAGCTTTCTCACTGGCTGGGCATGAGAAGCTGAAAAATCCTTGACTGTAGTCTAAACACTACTGAGCAACTGAAAACATCAGTGTTATCAACATTCTTCTCATACTGAACTCAAAACATAGCACTGTACCAGCCACTAGGAAGACAATTAACTCTATCCCAGCTGAAACCAGGACAGCTTCTAATTTCAGATAATTTCAGAGTGGTACTAAAGGGAGAGGAAAAACTAAGTTCCTTGTCTGTGACCAAGACTGACAGATTGTTTCACTCTGGAGAATCTCTTGTGACTCAGATGAATCTCAGCTATCTTTGACTTGCATAATACTTCTTTGTAATTTCAAATACCACTGTCATCTCCAAAAAAAAGATGGAAAAAAAAATATGGAAGAGTCAAAATGTTAACTAATTTTATCCTTTTCTTACAGGCTTGAAATCATTTATCTGAAAGCTTATTAATTTTATTTCCAAAGAGGTCGGTGGTATAATAAAAGAGATATTATTTCTTCCTGCAAAATACATCCCCAAAAAAAGCAGGTATCTTGATGATTTGTTTAGTTGTCAGCTTTACTGAACTAACATTAAGTTCCAGCCCTGGTAGCACGGCAAGAAAAATAGAAGGGCAAACTAATATGACCAAATAGAACTGCTCAAAAGTTCTGCATCATTTGAAAGCAAACTGAGAATATTCGGTGGCATTTGGTTAGCTGTATTTCAGTGTAATGAATTTTTGTATATAGAGCTACTTCTGGCTTTAAATTTTGGGAATGATTGTGTGTCAATAATTCCTGTTATCATCTCTGCTGTCATTATCTAATAGGAAGGCTAAGGCTAAGAATTATCCCAAATCACTTGAGATTTGGCTTAAGCCTACATATACTTAAGGTCAATTAGAAAAAATCTTACTGAGATTATTTGGGGCAGAATGAACCTGATGCTGAATACATTGCAAAATCTCACTATTATATTATGGTTTATTTTTGCTATGTTTTATGTTGCTGTCTTTCACTGCAGCTGTATAACACTCATGAAGACTGTGAACAAAGATGTATTTAACTATAAAAAGCACTTGTGTGAACAAGGCATTAATAAATTTTAAGACTCTTTTGTACAGTATTAGAGATGCAGAAACAAAAATAGCTGATTTGACACCTCTTTAACCGCAAGAAATTATTAAGTATTCTTTACTGTTTTGCCAAGTAGTTATTGTCAATGATTACACATCTAATAATTGCTAATGCTGTAATATCCCTTACAAATGTCTTAAATTGTATATCAATGTAATTGCTGAGTGGTTTTTGTTTTATTGATTTCACATTTGTCATGCTTTCTAATGGTGTAATTGACAAGAACTTTATACTTGAAACTTCTGGTTTACCATTTGCCCTGTTTTGTCATTTGGCACAGCTAAACCCTGCCATTAAACCAAACAGCCACTTCCAGTTATACATTCAGTGCCTTGCTGGCAAAGGAATCACTACTTGTCAGAACTGCAAAGAAGTTAGTTGTTATGAAATATTAAAGCAATCGCTCCAGGTTCTGCATGTGTACTTCAAAGTTTGTCAAACCTGCCTTGCTCAGGGAAAGAAACCTCTTATCTGTAGATAAATCTACAGTACCCTTGAAACAAGTAGTTGATGTGCTTATTTAAAGAAGTATTTGAAACTCTGAGAAGTTTGCATTCATGTAACCTGAAGTATTAACTGAACATTTAATTATGACACTCAAACTCTAAGAACCTGAACAGAAGTCTGTTAATTAGAACACGCAGCTAAAATCTATGTTGATGAAGTACAGCATTGTCAGATCACTTAAAATCTGTAAAACAGGTCTGTTTATCTTGCAATTTAAAGTCTTCTAGATTTTTCTTGTTCTAATATTTCATACAAGACTGTCCACCATTAAGATGGATCTTAAACACAGGATGAGCTTACTAGGATGGGAAGACCTTATCAGAAGTGCTGGTTTAGTAGAGGAGCTTGAGCATGTCTGATTCACATGAGTGTGCACACAGAATCACAGAATGGTTGCTGTTGGCAAGGACCTCTTGGGTTCATCTAGTTCAGCTCCCTTGCTCAAGCGGGTCAGTTAGAACTGGGAGACAGATAGAGATAAGACACATGGAGAGACAGAAGTCTGAAGATGCCCGAAATAATAACTGCCTAAATGTACTATCAGACTTGCAGTATTTGTCTGAATGCAGATTCTACTATAACGAGAATACTCATTTTGAAAGTTACCAGTTTGGGAATCTTGTATAAGAAACCTAGGCATAGGTGCAGGGCCATTTAAGTAGGATTCAAACCTATTCCAGACTCAGCTGCTATCTGATACAAACAAACACATGGCACCTGTTGAATTAGCCAGCTTCCAAGATGCCATTGAGACATAAATTTTGAAGTGTTAGCATTTATGCAACCAGGCTATGGCACAGTGGTTGACATGAACAAGACATCATGCCATCAGCTTAGCCTTAACTGTATCATGAACTACAAGAAACAAGCAGATGGCAATCAAACAGGCAGTGCAGAGATAAAAGTACTCAATAAGCTTCAGCTAGCTTTCAAGGTGATCAATTCACCCTTAAGGAGGACTGTTGGGTCAAGGAAATATAATCTAATTCTTCTAGGTATGCCAGCAAATATTAGGAAGAAAACCCTAATGGAATATAAGATCTCCAGATACAGTCCTTGCTGTGTTTATATCCTTATGACTACATCCACAATAAAGCATCTGACACACAGTATTAAACAGGATTATTGGTTTCTCGTTGTTTTCTTCCCTAGAACTCCTAGAATGTAATTACATTTTAACGCAATGTTTCGTTTCAATCAATATTTCCCTCTTCATCCTTACCATCATTCCTATCCTAGGCATTAAACTGAATTACCCCCACCTTCCAGATACTGAATTGAGCTGCTGTTGAATTGCTCCATTTTGCTGACATAGTCTGCTTTATTATTTCACAAGAAGGAACTATTGCATCCAGGAAGTTGATAAATTTTTCTAGCTCTACCTATTTCCCACAAGTTGAGTAGGCAACTGACTATAGCGAGTCACCACAGAGCTGCACTGTTAATGTGAAGAGCAGATATCAACAACCACTTCTGACAATAACAGTAACTTCACAGAGAAGTGGCCGTTCTCAGTCCTACCAAGAGCTTCAGTTTTTAAAGTATATTTATGGTTTCCCGGAGACTACAAGGGAGTTAACCAGTTTAATACCTAACATATAGAAAACAAGTTTTTCATTATGAAATATGCGCAGCTGCTTTGCACAGTTTTGCCTGAATAACTCAAAACCAGATTTGGCCTATGAAAATCAGCAATGATTTTAGCCCTTTGTAAAAGCAAGCAGCAAAACAAAAACAAATGAACAACAATAACAACAACAACAACAAACCACAGTATACAGTCTTATCATAATAACTTTACTGTGGTTGTCTTGTATCTTGTATGGGAGCTTATAGGGCTGTGTTTACTTAACTAACCACTTACTAACACTGTAGCCAGAATGATAAAATCCTCCAAAGGTGCATGAACTATTTTGTTCAGTATAGTGTTTAAAACGAAAGGTGTAATGTGGAAACTAGAAAGTAAATATTGCTGTCAGTTTTTTCAAGCTCGGTTATCTAAACTATAAAAATTAACTTGATATTTAAAAAAAGATTTCTGACTATGAAACGTTAGAATTTATCTTTTCATGACAGATTGACTTTAATCTGTTAATAATTAATTTTTATCTATTTTAAAAGGAATTGTAAGAAAACATAAACTTCTGTCCTTCCAAATGCTGACAGTGAGCTGCATTCAGATTGACACCTTTAGTCCAGAAAATAAAGCTGCTCTACAGCACACATCAATTGTGTAGAAGGGATTTACCAGGGAATGCAATAGGAAGGAACAACTGATAGCCAAATGTACAATGCATCTTATAAATATAGATATATATTTAACATGACTAGAAGTATTCAACTAGGAATGAAAAAAATTGCATTTCTATTTTCCTCCTATTTTCTTAATGCCAAACTGTGGGGGCAAAACCCGAAAAACAGACACACTGCACCCAACCAAACCAACCCCAAAACCTGTGTAAAAAATGAAAAAAAAATTCTATAAAACATTGTCTCAAGCATTTCACAACTGGAATTCACACCAGTCCCCCAGGACAGCACCTTCTCAAGAAGTATTGAGAGATCTTTCCTCTTGCAACAGTGCACAGGTCTCCCTGAAGCTGTAATATACAATGCTGTCCTGATCCAATGTCGGGGAAGGTTTCGATATGATCCCAAGAGTGAGATTAAGACACAAATGAGGTCAAATGCCATATACCCAAAAGAGCTTTTATTACCAAAAGCATCAAAAGTAGAAAATAGTAGCGATAGGGTAGAATGTAAGAAAAGGCAGAAATCAAGCAAGCAGTTGGGATAGAGTTGCAAGAATAGTCACCACCATGGATCCAGCAGCATCCCGTTGCTCCTCAGTCTTCAATTCTTCAGTGATAGGTGCACACCGCGGCTTGTCTCCACAGTTTTTTATAGCGCATAGTTCCATGATGCATGCACCTTCAGTTCCATTTACAGCACAAGGAAAACAGGATCCACAAAGCCTTCCTCTTGGAAGGGTTCTTCAGGCTCCATCAGGCTGATGTAACATCAATACCACTCTCTAACAACAACAGTAACAGATCCTAATACTGGTGGGGTTTTTTTAAATAACAATGGAAAAAATCACCTAGAAACTAAAAAAAAAAAAGACAACATGCCATATGAGGTTTACATGGCAAGGTTTTGGTATTGGGCAGAGGGGAGGAACTGCAAGGGTGGCGTTCTGAGGGAGGCCAGGGGCTGCCCTCATGTCAGACAGAGCCAATTCCAGCCGGCTCCAAGATGGACCTGCCACTGGCCAAAGATGACCCCATCAGCTAAGCTGGTGGTGCCTCTGTGATAATATATTTAAGAAATGGCAAAAAAAGCTGTGCAACAGCAACTGGGAGAAAGCAGTGAGAAAATGTGAGAGCAACAACCCTGCAGACCCCCAGGTCAGAGAAGAAGGAGGGGGAGGAGGTGCTCCCGGGGCAGGAGCAGAGATTCCCCTGCAGCCCATGGGGAAGACCATGGTGAGGCAGCTTGTCTCCCTGCAGCCCACCCAGGACACCATGCCACAGCAGGTGGGCATGTCCTGAAGGAAGCTGCAGCTGGTGGAAGGCCCATGCAGAAGCAGGCTCCTGGCAGGAACTGTGGCCCACAGTATACCCACACTGGAGCAGTCTGTTCCTGTGGAAAGGACCCATGGTGGCGCAGCTCATGAAGAACTGTATCCCATGGGAGAGACCCCATGCTTGATACCAAAAAAGCCGGTCGAAGAAACTCTCTAAGACTTATTTTGGAGTTTTAGAAAGCAGGCATTCTTTATTGCAGTGCTGGATGCACAGGGGATAATTCCACTTAGTGTGCATGTCACAGCTTCAGTACAAACAGGTTATATGGAGTAACAACTACATATTAATCAGATTAGTATACATATACATAAAAATTATTGTAACTGATTATCATAGTACTGCCTACATCCGATCATGCGCAATGAAGTATTCATTTCAGTTAAGGGCTGCTTTTACGACCATTGACATTCTGTTGGCTGTCCTTGAAGTCTTTGTTTTTGTCCTTATTCTTTGATCTTGAAGCTTAACACAGTTTCAATCACATCTGGTCAGTTTCAACATTGCTCTCATCTAGCGTACAGGAGCATCAAGTCATAAGAGCAAAGAATTGCAAAATTTATGAGTAACTACCTCTACTAGTTAATTGCTTGGCTATACTTTTGTCTATTGTTTCAATCATAGTGTTAGTATAAGATTTCTAATAATTATTTACCAAATCTCACTTTTACAGTCATCTAGCAGCAAACCAGTTTCCACAGCTGGTACAAAATATTAAAACCATTGAAATATTTAGACATACCATACAGAATGTATGGAAATATGCTATCATGCTGGAGCAGGGGAACAGCATGAGGTGGAAGGAGAACAGAAACAGAACATTATGAACTGACTGCAGCCCCTATTCCCCATGCCCCTGCACTGATTGGGGTGGGAGGAAGTAGAGGAGTCAGACATGAAGTTGAGCCTGGGAAGAAGTGGGAGTGTGGGGAAAGTGGTTTTAGTTCTGTTTTTATTACTCACTATCTAGCTCTGTTATTAATTGGCCATACATTAAATTAATTTTACCAAAGTCAAGTGTGTTTTGCCTGTGATGGTAATTCGTAAGCAAACTCCTGGTTCTTATCCCAACCCATGAGCTTCATCCTATTTTCTCCCCTGTCCTGCTGAGGAGAGGGAGTGAGACAGCAGCTGGGCTGGCACCCAATGACCAGCCAAGGTCAACCCACCACACATGTCAAAACTTGTCAAAATTTTACCATTTGTAAAAACAGGTAAAAGTGTTAATTTGTCTATGAGTCTTTGATACCAATGCCTATTTTTAGTTATTACTACTGAATCATGTGGAAAATATTCTGCAATATTGGGAATAAAAAATATAAATCCTCAAGTTCAAAAATTATATAGCTAGCAAATACAGGGAAAATTCTACTTATCCAAAGCATCAGAATTCCAACTTCTGTCCTGAAACATTGAACAGAATATGGGTTGTACATCCTCCCAGAGAGTTGGACTGTTGATTTCATTCAGTTACTGAGATGTTACTCTAATATTTGATGCTGATGAATTGTTCTATTCCAAATATAAGATGAGTAATTCAAAAAAACAATTAAAAAATATGGTCTGTTTGAAATAATTTTAAAAACAACAAAGACTTTTTTAATTAGTCATGGCAAACTCTTAACCAAAATGTTAATAACATGTCTGACCGTATACTATGTTTGAAAATTTCCTCCAGAAAAATATTTTATCAACTTGAATGACAATGTGCACCTAATAATCATGAAACTGCTGGTGTGTCTTGTTTTATAAGCCACGATTCTTGCTTAATTTACAGAGGCTGTTGTAACATGTACTGAAAGAAATATTGAACATGTTCCATAACTGCAGCGGCAGTGTTCTTCCATGATTAAATCTGAAATGCACCTTGACACCTGTTTATCATTCTCTCATAAACTGCTAGTAAGTTTCTAACATAAAATATTTTTTTTTTTTCAGTTGAAATTGCTCATCGGTGAGGTGAGACCAGCACAGGTTAGCAAAAAATAATGTCTTGGAAAAAAGTGAGAAAGACAATTTTTTTCAGAGTTTTACATGTGATACAGAGAAGTCTTGACCAAAGGCATTTCTGCTTAGCCTAAAATATTGAAACACATGCAACTCCATTTTGCCCTTGCCAGTCAAGAACATAAGGATAAATAGAAAAGTTGATAAACTGTGTACTGCCTTAAGGAGAAACTGATAAACTGTTGCCCTATGTTTATCCTTAACAACATCTCTGAGACTATTTTGTTAAGATTTTGTTTATTTTGAAGCTTTTAAGTCAGATTAAAGGATAAGCAATAGCTAAAGGCATATGGCCCAGGAGTTCCAGAAAAAATTATAGTCACATTTTCCATTGATGTGCTATTGAGGTCTGATTTTCATTTACACTAAGGTTTTTTAACATTTCCTTAACAAACAAGGAAACTATGAAGCATCTAATTTACCGTCCCACGGCAAAAGCAGAGAGATTTGGAGCATTTCTGACAAATACCTGTCTATCCCAGTGAGAGAAATTCTGCCAAGACTGATTTACTTCCTAGTAGAGGTTGAATCACTTATTCTCTTTGTAACTCAACTCCTTAGCTGAAAAATAGAGCAAAAACTTCTCTAGTCCAAAGTGATATTATAAAGTTACATGTGATGAGGTAAAAAAATAAATAACAACTTTATGGGAACATTTTGTGACAGTGACCATACAGACCAACAGTCAACTGTGAATTGGTAATCCTTTGCTGTAAGGAAGATTTTGTTTCATTTCTCATGCTGTATGAACTATGGATGATTTTTAGTACCGGATATAATAATCTACTATGTCACCTTGCTCCGCAGAGTAAACTGGCATGTAGATTTGTGCAGGAGAAGACAGTGTGTAAAGGAGGATGTGAAGCCTCTCAGTATGAGCCTTCTAGTCTGCATTTTATAAAGGAACTGCACTGGTTCATTATATATAGACTATTCTGTGCTGTGGAACAAAAAATAAACTTTTGGTAAATATGACTTCATGAGTCATCATGAAATCCTCCAACTTTTCTTCTAATTTGATAAGGACTACTGTTCTAGATTTTTTAGAAGAATGTGAATTTCACCAAATATGATTTTCACAGATCAGTCACATGGCAGGCATAGGGCACAGACATTTCCAGGTGACTTATTTTGCTTTAAAAGAGTTTATAAGAAGAAAAAAGAAGTCTTTTAGTTGTCTTTATTTCTGACAATCTGCATGGTCTATAGTATTATCTCTTCAATTCAGTGTTGTAGGAAAAAATATCTTTTCCGTTTTGCTTAGGATTTAAAAAAAAAGCAAAACCAAATTTCTTTTTTGTAGGTGGAAAAAAAACATAACGAATTTTGAACTGCCATCTTTTTAAACTTCGGAGTACAGCAAATTTTATTTTATTTTTAGATGTAGGGACTTCAAAATGAAAGACCAAAATACAGTATCAAAATATAATTTTTAAAGTTATTACCCAATTATTTTTTTCCCTATAAAATTCAGGAAAGTATTCTAAAAATACTTGAAAAATATTTTTATTAGTTGAGAGTGGTATTTTCCTACAGAAATAATTCTATCAAAGATATTTCCACAACCTCTGGCTGCATTTGTGTCTGAGCTCTCACTCAATTAAATCACATTATATTCAGCAATGCTATTCACTAAAAAAGAAATTTATTCATTTTTGTAGATAATATTATTACTTCTACTTTTTCATATGATTGCAAATTCATGCTTCTTTATCTTCCTCTCATTTAACTTAGAGTAGCTTATTTTTATGATCCCCATTTTTCCATCGATTTTGGGGCAATACTGTTAACAGTTATGTAATGCAGTATTACATTATTTTTCCACACTCACATCACTCCTACAGGAGCACGTAAAAGTAATTGTATTTTTCCCATGGCAGAAGGTAAAAGAACAGATCCATTGGGAGTTGTTTTTTGGTTGGTTCGTTGGGTTTGATATGGAATAGTTATGCAACTGGAAATTTAGCATAATGCTTAAAATATCTTTCTCAATCTTCTGCCATATGCTTTCACTCTGAGGTCATTTTTTCTTCTAGCATATATTTCAAGTAATTTCTTTCACTTCCTTCAAAGTCAAAAAGCCTATGTGGTCATTCAGAAAAGGTGCAGAACATTCAGTTTTAGCAAATACAATCAGTTCCAGCAAATACTGACATTTTCCACTTATTATACCAACTTATTATCCAGTAACATACCCATTTATTTATCTCAGTGAAAACATAAAAAAATAACTCTCAGTAGTTTCCAAGACCTGACGGTCAGGTCTGTGAATGTAGATCATAGTCAGGTCCCTTTCAGTATTTAACATTTGATATCGAGAGAAGAAGCAGTCAGGTTTTCATATATTGTTTCATTCTAGCTTCTGGTTTTGAGCATGCCAACATAACTAATTATTTAGGAACAGGCCTTCTTTTATGACTGTTCAGGAACTCCCGAAAAATTGTGAAGTGTATCTGGTCAAAAATTACATCACACAACTACTATAAAAAAATCAAGACCTACTGTGATCAGTACTGGCACATAAGCCCCAAATCTCTCCTGGCATTAACTGAAATGTATGGTATCCAGTATACACAAAACTGCTAAGGTAGCATTTTCCTGAAGAAGTTTCTAGCCACAAACTGAAGTTAGAGATGACTTCCAAAGGAAGGTAGTCCTCTCTTTCATTACTAAGGTCATGCTCTAGTTGTATTGCTATTTGTAGTGTTACCTGTTACTGCAACTCCTTTAGGCTACTATTAGGACATGCACTTTGCTCCATGGATACTTGTTCTGACCCAGGATAAACACTGTATGTTAAGGTCATGTTAACTTCATTGCTTCCAATAATGTCTGTAGAAGCAGAGGATGTCCTCTCACCCTCTATGTCACCAATAATTAGTCTTACTGAGCATTACAGACAGCTTTGTTTACATGTCTGTTCTAAAGGAATACTGCTGAATACATTGCAAACGCATTTGCAGACAACATTATGTTTCATTTATTGGCTTCATTTAGGCTTTTAGGTAGTGACAGGTTCTCATGAAGACAAAATGCAGAACATTAAATCTAGAGCCTACATATTATACAGGAGTTCTGATTTGACTGTTATCCCACTATGCACAAGTTCTCCATATTCTCTGGAATACTATTGTTCGTTGCCCCCTCAAAACTCTACAAAATAGCTGGAGTCCAGAAAATGGGTGGTAAAATAAAATATTTATGTGTTCAGCACCATTTTGTTTAGCAGAATTAGCTTCCTAATGGGTTATTCCTTGCCTAAAGTTTGCCAATACTGCTGAATATTCAGAGTCCTTAAGTCATATTGTAGAATACTAGAGATGATTTAGGTGATAGCTTAACTTACACTGCACATTAAACTTGCAAAAGAAATGTAAATGTTTCATTTTATGCTGTATAACTATAATGTGCATAAGTAATGTGTCCTTCCTATGCAAAAACCAAACCAAATGAATAATTTAGTTCTGAACTATGGTGATCTCTATTAGACATTAGTGAACGAGTGTTTGAAAGGAAATAGGATGTATTTAAACAGTAATTGTATCTGCAAGTACAGAAAAATTATTTTTGCTTTTCTGCAAGTGGTGTTTTAATATGGCTATAAGGCCCCTTTATTAAAGGCCAGATTGTGACCTACACTATTCTTCAATACAAAACAGTAAAAGGTATTTCTGCTATTGTAAAATCACTGTTCCTTTGCTAATAAAGGTAGAAAAGGGCTACAATTGTTGATCCATTCAACATCTGCTCAACAAAAGAGCCACTACAAGTGATCTAGCACTGAATGTGAAGCTGGCAAACGAAGACCTGATGTAATTTGTTACTCTACTGAGAATAAGGGGAAAATAGTGGGTAAGTTATATGGCTCAGAATTTAATAATGAATCAGCAGTAGGATAAAATTCAACTATCAAGAGGTCTAATTTACACCAAAGACCAGATAAAGTATCCCCCAAACCATTTTTTTTTCTCCTGTTTTTATTATAAATGAGCATCCAGAAGAGAGCTAAAGCCAGATTTTGGAGGCAGGATAGTCTACTGGGTAGGAGAAAAGTGTAGCCAGAGAAAGACATTTGCATCATTACCAATCTGTTCCTGAGCAGTATGGGTCTGCTTTTCTCCTCTGCATTTTATGGCTAGCATAGGTTTTATGTCCCTGTGCATTTAGCTGTTGGCCCTGTTTCCATCTACATTTACTGTTTCAGCTAAAGGGTGAGCCATTCACTGTAGGGCTCCTATCATGAAATAATTTTTTATGGACCTAGTTCTTAACTGATTATTCCTGTTTGTTTGTTTGTTTGATTGATTGATTGATTGAAAAGAGGAAAGTGCTGTTTTCATATATCATCCAATTCTGCAGTCTTTATGGAGCAGTGGTGTTTCTGCAGGTAGCCATGTTTGGCTTTATCAGAAATAAGTTACAAAACAGAGACCTGAAATTATACAGCTTCAGCATGAAATGCAATAATCACTTCTTAAGTAGGTAAACTGGGAGTTAAGTAACACAAGGTGATTAGGATTGTTTTGCACCTAGCAGGGAATTTCATCCTAAAATAATGCAAGCTGGTATTCATTTTCATCTGCCCATTATCAGGCACTTCATCAGCTCAACTACTAGATGCTGAGACATAACCAAACATGTTAAGACATGATTCCCCCAATCCTTCTTCAGCATGGGCCTGATCAATTACCCAAAGCATCTTCATGCTTCCTTCACACTTCCCTGGTTCTGGGCTTGGCTAACTTTGGTAGCGATCTCAGTTCTCCTGACTTGACCCCTGTTCCAGCTCTCTATATCCCACAGCCCACAGTGAGGAGCTATCACAGCCAAGCACTAGTGGGGCACTCCACCCTTCATACATCACGTCTTTCATGTTCCAGTCAGTAAGACCCGAGTTGACTCCTCTAGTTTTATTCCCTTTTATACAACAGTGTCACTGTAAAAGGGACACCACATAATTGCATATTTGTAACTTTTTCTTCCATGTTTGTATGTACTCTGACAGTTACCCGTGAAAGGTCTTGCAAGTGCTTTGAATGAAGGGATATCTTGGAAGAGGAATGAACATCAGGAATGAACAGAGAAAAACATCAGTTAGAAGGGATAACTCACTGGGAAGGGAAGGGAAGGGAAGGGAAGGGAAGGGAAGGGAAGGGAAGGGAAGGGAAGGGAAACCACAGGCCACTATTTTCCAGACATTTCTGCTGTGCTTAAATTTGACTGTTTATAAAACAGTAACAAATTGATAACAAATACTATGCAGAAGTATTACTATTTAATAAGTCAGAACTAATTCTGTTTTGTGTTTCATTCCCACAACACAAACATCTTGTTTACTGGCCAGCTACAAAAATATGTTTAGGAGGAAAAAGAGTACAATATGTGTTTTTCAATACACATTTTGCAATTGTCCCAGAACTGAGAAATGTCATGGACTAGTGAACACAGTGTTTCTTATGAGTGTTCTTCCTTCCCAGGTCTTATGAGATCGTATTTGTCATAGAGGTCAGTGATTGCAGCAGTAAATATTCACTTTATTCTTTTGATAAATCACCATCTGTCTTGCATTTTTTCATGCAAAATAGCTCATTGTATGTTATCTCTACAAATAAGCGGCATTGTTCTGAACACCCACTTCACAAAGTTGTCTTTGGTTTTCACCTGATTTCAGCTATAAAATTAATATTCTTATGTTCTCATGTGATGCTGATACTGAACAAAAATAATGGATGTATTCTTCATGACGCATGTGGCAAAGGATAAAACCATTCAGAAGTATTCCCAGCAATATATTTGAGTAACTAGAAAGATGGCCAGTTCTTTGAGGTAATCCTTTTGCCTTTCTCTTAGAAAGACCCTGTCCAAATCATTGCTCCAGGAAGCTGTACAATCATCAATGTAAAAAGTAATTTGACAAATGGGTATCAGGAATTACATAAATAAGTTTGATTCTATCTTGGGCTGGCACTAAAAGACCATTTTAGTCCTATCTTTTATATAAATTTCAGTGGTCGCAAGATTCTGTTATTTTTATTCACCTTACCTTTAAGTGTGTTCCTTCTCACTTCTGTCCAAACAAAATAGATTTCAAATATGTGATAGGTCTTATCTCTTTCAGCATGGAAAGAGGAAAGCTAAAGCCTAATGAGGCTTCCAGACAAAAAGGAAAAGGGTCATAGAAGACCATAAAACAGACTAAGTCTGAAGCAGCAGGAGGAAGAGGCAGCAAGAGTTATATTGTGAGAGTACCATAACAAGTGGTGATACCAACAACAAAAAGTCTACAGGAGTAGGGAGTGACCCCAATACTTTTACTGAAGCACTGTAGGAAGATACTTTAGAGTGACAACTTTTACATATCATGTCCTGAATTATAAGGATTTTCAGAGATAGAGCCTAGTTTCAAAAAACAACAGGAACTAGATCCTTCAGAAGGCATTCACTACTTTGTCAAAAATAGTAACAGGGAGAAAGTGGTGAATATTGAAAAAGCCCTTGTCTTTGCTTCTTGTCTTCCCATTCCTGCCTTCATGGGGAACTTTGTATTAGCACAGTTACCTGTCGTGGCAGGAGCAATATTTTAATTAATAGGAGACATACAAGACTGCTCAGAAGTAACACTTTCAGTCATTGAGCAGAAGTTACTTCAGAGAGACAGTTAAACTGCAAGCCTCTGAAAGAATAAGAGATAAACTAATGTTACATTTTCTAAAAGGAAAACAATTAAAGTTCATTTTAAGACAGAGTGAACATCATACTGCTTCCTCTTCAAGCTGAGCTAGTTCTTGTCCCCAGGACAAACATTGGGAAGAGAGTATTTACGAATCACTTGTTTAAAAAAAATTTTTCATTTTACTAGAATATTAATTTCCTTAAATAAATGATCAAGAACTGATGTCTATGGCCCTCAGCCCTGGAAAATATTTAGTCATCTATACAATGAACTAACTTACATAATAAGAATATTCTCCTAGCAAAGGCAGGAGGGCTGTTGCTTCTCCTTGGCCATATACTCAGAGGCACTTTTCTATATATCAGTGGATTGCACACAAAAAAAGGATGGGAAGAGCTAGTATTCCTTCTAAAGCAACTAGCATTATCCCAATCCCTCCTTAAAATAGCTTTAAATCCGAAGTCGCATCCACTGATAGAGCAAAAGAAAAAGTAAGAATTATTATGCACCTTAAAAAAAAAGAATCCTTATTATAAAACCTCTCTCAAGGATGATTCACATTTTCCATTTTCAAAATTATCTGCTTATAAAAGAAATAAAAAAATTGTACCATCTTTTTCTCCTTGTCATCTTATGTGTCAAAAGCATGTAAGAATTTATGCTACTGATGCTATCTTTCCACACTCTGAGACTGCTGACATATTAAAACCTGTGTCATAATGCATTTGTTTGATTCTGCAGGAGTTGCACAGTTGGACCACTTGCTGAACGGATCCCATGAGACTGGTAGGCAGGAAAAGTTTATTTGAAGTCAAACATACTTTATATGGTGGTTCTTATTCTCATTCTTTTCCAACTATTATTTCATCCAGGAGAAGCTAAAGACAAATAATTATTATTAAAATGAGTGTTAGAATTCTTCCTTAATTTCTTATAACTTGGCCATGTTGTGTGACTTTAGATCTTACCTGTATAATTAAAAAAAATAAAAACAAATACATTAAAATTTAATGCAGGTTGAAAAATATTAGTATTTAGGTACTTTTTATAAAAAAGGAACTGCTACGTTGAGAACATAACAGAAAATGTTAACACGTTAAATTTTAATTTAACAAAAAAAATGGAAAATAATTTACTGAAGCAGGTTTAGTAGCCAACTAATAATGTAATGTCTTTATGTTTTTGATTTGGGAAATTTTATTTTTGTGTGTCTTCATGATCCAATTCCAATGTTTCTAATGTCTACATAAATCTAGCACATACATTACTACACAGATATTTTTATAGAGTTATGGCCACTGCCCAGAGCATGTTAGACTATTCCTAATAAAAATTTTAATTACTGTTTCTTTCTCTCCCTTTACAGCAAGATGACAGACATATGGGTTTCCCTCCCTTGTATCATATGTACCTTATTTATAATATATGTTAGAAAATAAAGGATAACATGGAATATATACAATGTTAGGTATTTCTTGGTTTTTCTCTTCATGGACAAACTATAGACTCCCTAAAGGACCAGTGCAGAAGTAATCAGTAACTAAAGATTACACAGTCTATTGGAAATTGCATCTCACAGACTCAAAGGCTTACAGAGTCTGTCTGAGCAGATATCCTACAAAATAAAGTGATTTTTAATTATCTTGTAATTTCTGTGAACAGAATTGTGGTTTTGTAAGTCAAGGGTATTCTGCCACTTTAGTAGAACATCCTCAGCAAATGCCTTTTCTCTGCACATATCATAAGCAGATTTATCATAAATAGATCACAATTAGCTAAGTAGATTTGAAGAAGTAAATATTTTCACTTCATTAATAATTTCATTACAAATATGACAAATTGTTCTTCAATTCAGATAGAATACGGTTTTGCTGCTCAACTCTCAAAAAAGAAGTATATGATCACCCTGTTCTGAAGCTTCTTTTGTATTATCTAGGTTTTTTTATTTTTCCCATGCAAAAATTCCCTACTAGCAATTGACTAGACTAATTTAACATTTCCACAAGAGCACCAATGCAGTAGATACAGTGATGTACTAAGCTATCAGGGAAGAGAGCATTTGGAAAGAGTTAAGGGAGCAAGCAATGCTGCTAACCAACAATAATCCAAATACTGGTTTTATAAAGATACTTTTAAAAGATGGTTCATATGTGTTAGGTATAATGCATGCTGGCATGAATGATTCTTAACATGTGTCCATCAAATTTATACAAACGTGTAAGGCCCACCTATAAGAACCCACTTGCTGTAACTGATTCCTAGTTTTCAAAACTAAAACTCCTCCAGAAGGCTCACAGTTACCGAAAGGCATCAAAACGCATTCTTACACGCCACATTAGAAAGAAATTGAAATCTTTTTACACGATTCTTGGTCTTTATGGAAAAATAGATCGATAAAATCTGAGACTTTCAGCTGTCTGGAAGAGCTTTAAATTTATCTCAAATCTCACAAGTAATGTTTTTTTTAAAAAGAAAAGTTAAGTGTCAGCAGATAAGCTTTTGTCAAGTGCTGCTGCTCCACAGGTAAAGCCTGTGGCATTTATGGGTGGTGAAAACGAAGTGAAAATGAACTACACTATTAATACTTGATTTTACAAATTATGAATATTTGTACTGGAAGCTTGAGAAGAATAGTTTTTATTAATATTATTCATATTCTGAAAACTACACTTGTATTCTAGAAGAGGCATTTTCTTCCTATTCTGTCAGCCTTCCTTAATCAAAGGTGTATTTATTTTCCTGTTCTGGCACTCAGCATGAAAGCTTTCTATGCTTGCTCATGAGCTGGCATTTCTTGGCATTTCAGTAAATTGATCTCACCAGTTTACATCACACAAGTATCTTGTCTCCTAATGTTCAGCAAATGCTTCTTCAGTCCTTTTACATAAGTCATAAAACTTAAAAGGTATATCTGATAAATTTACTCAAACTAACATTAATTTGCTGTTCACTACGGAATCCCAATACTAGTATATGTTTTCCCCTGCTCAAAGGTAATACTTTGATGATAAGGTGAAAAATAAAGTTATTATCCTAGTTCAAATAAAAGAATTATATATGCTCTTCTGCATTTAAGAAGCAGTAGCTAAGCAGCTAACACTCAGGTAAAGAATGTAAGACATAACTTCAATCATAATAGGAGTATTTTTAATTTATTACTATTTACATTTGCTGGCAAATTAGGAAAAAACTTAAAGTGTTTACCTGAGCAGAAAAAAACCTAGAAGTTTCTCAGCTATCATTTTGGTAAGGAGGATGTAAGACATCAGAATATGCATAACAGGCATTGATACTTAGAAACTGAGATGCTTGGCATCAAGTGACTACAAAAAAACTTCTAGATGTGGAGTGAGAAAAATTACTTCTTTACCAGAGGTGGGTAACTCCTTTATAGGGGTACTAAGAAGATAACAGCTAGCTAGCGCTTCTTCTTACTTAAACATTTATGCCTGATTTACAGAGTTTGAAAGAAGAACAATATAGCAGCCAAGAGACTGAAAATAATTATTGGTGAAACTTTTAAAGTGTTTAGGATTTGTGAACATTTGGTTCAGCTACCTGTTACATTAATTAATCTGCCAACAAAGATAGTGCTGAAGTTGTCAGCTGGAAGAAAAGCTGGACTTATATTTTTAAACAGCCAACCAATGTCTCTTTTTAACACAGTAATTAGCAACATGCTGCATCGTCTGACTAATGACTCAAGCTGTCCCTGTATGGGCTTCAAGGATGACACTGGCTTTTCTGCCAACCCACACTTCTCCCACTAACCACGGACTCCCCCATGGCTGATCTGGATGCCAATGCCACCACACACCCACCTGTCCAACATCTGGACATTGCCACCTGCCCAGGTGAGCCAGGCTCTTGCTCACAGTATACGTTGTGACATATCGTGTACTGTGAACGGACACCATGGTCTCTCCCCACATCAATCATAATTCCAAAATACATGCCTTTTCACACACTTGCTGTTTGGAGACACTAGGTTTTGTTATTTTTCCTTATGCCAGTCCAGTAACAAGAATTCAGTCTTTGTCAGTTCCTTCTCCCACTAACCTCAACCCTGCCAGCTTTATTGGTGTGTGCGTCCCTAGGGCTCAACGGGCAGAGCCTGCCAGAGCTGTTCATGCCGCTTCCTTTCCTATCAAATGGGATGCACTCTTGTCAGCTGCATCCAACTCTGTGCCAGATACTGAGAAAGAAATTTTGTGCAAATCCTGCCTTGCTGCCCCCCAGACAGGCAGATGGGAAAAAGTACTGAAAGCACAAGTGTCAGCAGCAGTCTGCGGTTAGGTAAGGATGACACACCTATATGACCTGTAGCTAAAAATAGACATGTAATACAGGGAAATAACAAATGGACAGTCTTAGTGACACATAAATAACCATTGCTGTATAGTATAAAGAGACCTCTACAGGAATAAGGATACATCTTTCCCTAAAAGGAAAATTACTGTCATGATGTTCTATTTTATTTAGACCAAAAAAAAGGAAGGAAAATAAAAGCAATTCCTCCTCCTTTTTTTTTTTTTAATTAAAAAGGGAAGAAACTAAATAGAAAAAATACCGATAAAACTTTTTACTTCTCAGTATTGATTCTTTTTATTTTCTTTGCTTTTTAAAAGGCTTTTATGTCAGCATCATTTTTTTAATTGAATTCACTCCTCATATGATGGAGTAACCAATAATTTTGGCAATACCTTCTGGTTTAACTTAACCCCATTATATAATGCACTATCAATTTTACTGCCTAACCTTAACAGTATGAAAAATATTTTCACAATACATTTGTTTTAACTTCTTCCAAAATTGACAGTTACTTCACTAAAATTGATGAAAACACTCAGCTAAGCAAAGCAGAAAGTATTACAGGAAAGACCTTATATTAATTAACTTGCAAAAAATATTAGCCCATAAATTTCTTAAAACCAGGAAAGATTAATTAGAATTACTGTCTGACCAAATTAATCTCTGGGAGATGTTGAAATTTAAGATTACTTTTGTGCTTGAATGAGACTTTAACATATATGTGTTTCAAAGTGTAGTGAAGATGCTCAGTTTCAAACAAATTGAATATTGAGAAAATAGATTTAGCCCTTTTGTCACTTTGTGATAGTCAGTAAAATGCATCTAATGCTACTATCTCCAATGACATGTTTTTAAGGTATTCTCCTGACTATTTTATTTTTAGTTCAACTAAATTTCAATAAGTTCTTGCATTGTTTTAACTGAAAACTGTACTTGCACAAATGAAGCTGAAATCAACAAATGTATCTATTTTCACAGTTCCCAGGTCCAAGATATTTTTGGCTAAAACAAAACAAACCTAATAATTTGATCAGCTCTCATTATTGTGAACAATTAACTTTGAACAGAAAAATAGGAATTAAAAAGGTGAAAAATACGCACATTTTTTTGAGTACTAAATGCTTTCCAAAACATCTATTTTTATCATGCTATTTTAGTCCATGTAGCATTCTTCATGCTTTGCATACTTTTCAAAAAGTGCCTAATAAATGAATCTTTATGAAAATGTTTATCATTATAGTTACACATCGGATTTGTCTTATTAAGTTGCTTCTTTTCAAACATTGGAGCAATCCATATGCAACCCATCTGTTTAATAAGTCCCTAAATGTCAAACGGATGTATTGCACTGATGGTGGTACTACAGATGTCATTCCAAATTGGTGTTCTTGTTTTTTTCTGTTCCTTTTCATCTTCCGGGTTAAAGAGTTGTTTTCTGCATCAAACTGTTGGCAACTGTATCAGATTCTGACTTAAAATCCTAACCATCCTGAGACTCCCACAAGGATCCCACCTTTCTCTTCAGAAAGGCTGAGTGGATTTCTATAACACACACTGGGTGATCTTAGTGTGATATGGCTGTGTTGACCATTGCTGCCCCTGCGCAGAACATAACTCTGTGTGGCAGACTGGCCATACAGTAACACTTGTCGTGCAGTCAGATTTAGCAAGATATTGGTCAGCCTGATCAGAGCCACTGTCCCAATCAAGTTTCCAAAATAGCCCCCCAAAATAGTTAAATGCTTCTCCTTCTCCCCTACCACTCACAGAAATACCCACATAGGAAAGAGACCAGAACCACCCGGGACATGTAGCAGCCTCAGGTCTGCGTGTATACATGAAACAAATGCACATGACACTTGTCATCGGTCTGCATGTAGCTGTCTTACTAGTACAGATCTAAATGGCTAGTCTTGTGTAGAATGGTTTGCCTTAAACACCACGTGCTCTGCTGTAAAATGAAGCTGAAGCAAGATAATTTTCTTCAAGAGGAATTGGAGGAATTGGTGTCTCTGATTTCACATTTATGGTACTTATGTTGAATATTTTTTAAATAGCCTACTAAAGAGTGCAGTAAGCAACAGAATCGCATAGCAATTACTACACAATGTCAAAGAACTGCCATCTCCCCCCTGCCAGTATAAGTTTCTTTATGTTTATGTGTACGTGATGTAAGCCAGAGAGTCTAAAAAAGAATATAAACTATGAAATATTTTAAATGGTGTACTCCCCAATACAGAGAAGAGTTTGATAATGATAGTATACTGAATCCTTTTTAAATAGAAGGAGCTGGTTCAGTTCTGGACCTAAATAATTTTTTTTTTTTTTTTAACAGATCTGTTAACTGAAACAGTCTGTCCTCAAAATCCTCTGTTCTTTCTTATCATGATACCTTTAGTGTTTTTGACATTGACTACCTGAAGCAAGTTCTTTGTTCATTTAAAGTGGATGCTTTACCCACAAAGAGCTTCTGTTGATATTGGAAATGGGGAGGTCTTGAGTTTGTCTCAAGGTACCAAATGACAGACCTGTATGAGAAATATATTTGAGGAACTTATCCTATTTGCCTTGCATCCACATTACTAGAAACCTGCTTCATTTGAAGGAGAAATGGAAATTATTCTGTTTGCTTTGCACATAGATACACCGCAAAACTACACAATTTCAGGTAGGAAGTGAAATATTTTGTATTACCTGCCTCTTTGGCATAAATGTGTAAAAACATTAAAACTAAGATAACAGTCTGCAATTACTTGAAGAAATCAGATGTTACAACGTGCAGTTGGGTACTGGATCTGCAAAGTGGTAAGAACCACGTGGAGGTGCAGACCAGCACTGGCAAGGTGATCTAGCCTGTGGAAAGATCAACACCTTTGGATCAGATTAGTCTTCCTCCACAGAAACAGTATATATAGACACCAGCTCCAACACAGTGGAGTATGGTGAAGAGAGATTTTCACCTTGGTCCTGGGCTCCCTTGTTGAAGAAATCTCAAGGCTACATCTTGACCTGGAGACTAAGAACCATCCCACACTGTGGCTGTCAGAAGCAACAGTATGGTGTAAGACTCGAGGTATCATAAATCTAAGGCTTGACTGGTATGTTTGCTTCATACTTGAGTTTTAATTGTTAGCAGATAAATTGTCTAGTAGCTGAGGAGAAGTGTATGTTTGAAGTCTTGGGAGATGCCTTTTGTCTCAGACTCAGAAAACTTCCACCACAGCAGTCCCCAGTTTCCAACAATACCAGCCTGTGATTCTGGTCTTAGAGTTGCATGCCATGTTTATGAGACTGTCCTGGTTTTGGCTGGGATAGAGTTAATTTTAATTTTCTTTCTAGTAGCTGGTATGGTGTTATGTTTTGGATTTGGTATGAGAATAACATTGGTAACACAAGGATGTTTTCAGCTGTTGCCAAGTAGTGTTTAGAATGATTCAAGGATTTTTCAGCTTCTCATGCCCAGCCAGCAAGAAGGTTGGAGGGGCACAAAAAGATGTCACAGGACACATCCAGGGCAGCTGACCCAAACTGGCCAAAGGGATATTCCAGACCATGTAATGTCATGCCCAGTACCTAAACCGGGGGGAGTGGGGCTAAGGGACAGATCTCTGCTCAGGAACTAACTGGGCATTGGTTGGGGTGTGGTGAGCAATTCCATTGTGCATCACTTGTTTTGTACACTCCAATTATTTTATTATTATTATTGCATTATCATCATCATCATCATCATCATCATCATTATCATTAGCATTATTATTTTCTTCCTTTCTGTCCTATTAAACTGTTCTTATCTCAACCCATGAGTTTTATTTTTTTTTCCTGATTGTGTCCCCCATCCCACTGCAGGGAGTGGGGAGCGAGCAAGTGGCTGTGTGGTACTTAGTTACTGGATGGTGCTAAATCACAAGAGAGACTAAGTGAATTGATAGCAAGAAACTTTTAATGGGAGTTCCTATTTCTGTACTTAATATTAAAACATAAATGTCACTGCTAAGTTACTTGTGATTTAAGTTATGTAAGCATTTTACTGTTTGATAAGATATGGTCTCTGAGTTGGAATATTATCTACCTTCTTACTGGTATCTATTTCACAGTCTTATACTTTAGAGGTAAGATACTTCAGTCAGCATGAGGGGAATACTCTTACTAACAGCTACTTGGTAAGAAAAGCTCCTCAGAAGAACAGCCATTGAAACAGGTGACTACCACTGGATTAAACAACCAGGCCCTTAGCTGAGAAGCTACAAGCATCTCTTCTCTTTCACAACACAAGAATATACAACTTGTTCTAGGAATGATTCCCACTGTATTTCATAGACCCAGATAAGTGAACTAGCTCCCCCCCCATCCTGCCCCCCCCCCCCCAGTGACAGGCATTAAGATTCTTAAGTGCCAATCTCAGAATTTTCCTGTCAAATTAAAGGCTGGCATTAAAGAAACTGTATGTACTCCCCTTCTTTTTTGTTAGCTGGGCTAGTAATTCCAAACAGATTCCAGGAACAAATAATTTGAACCCAGTATAGTTCTGGTAAGGAGGGACACTGATCAGTTAGTCTGTTATGACTAACTTCTGATGTAGTAAGCCAATTATGAATAGATCAAGAAAAATTAAATAAAATGTTAAATTATTATGATGCAACCATTTATCATCCACCCAGGCATAAGGCAAATAGAGTGCTACTAATGTCCTGGCAATCCATTATTCTTGATGCTTTTAATGCTACTATTAGGAGAAGAAGAAAAAAATTCACAGTGCACAGCAGTCTCATTAACATGAAGTCCCTAAAGCAAGACACATGGCAAAAATGATAAAAACAAAAGGGTAGCAGCTTTGAAAAAAACACCTGTGAAGTGTTCCTTTAATATTTTCGTGATTTTTTTTCATTCTTTCTTTACTCTGACAGAATACTAACATGAGAAATAATTATATTAAAAATCTGATACTTTCATCCTCCAGTCTATTACAGATCTTTCCTTTTGTCTACTCATAGAACTTCACTTTCTTTTCAATGTAGTTATTTTTGCAATTTGAAATTCGTCAGCTGTGCTTAGGTGTAACTAAAAAAGGTTTGTGTATATGTTCTTCACAATAAAAAACAGCTGATGAAGTTAAAAAAGAGACTTTTAAAGAGACGTAGTGTAAGATTTTTATTTGTAAATTTGAAGCAAATTTTAGCTCACTAACAAGATGGCCATTATTCAAAAAGCTTTTTTCTTTCTATCTTGTCAAGAAAGCAATGTTTCTACCTATTTTCCTGTCCAGTTAAATTATTAAAATATTTACTTGAAGCCTGAAAATTCTTTTAAACGCATTAAGTTACCAGTGGAAACTCCAAGTAATATAACAGATTTTATATAAAAACACTGATAATTCCTGATATAATACCAGCCATCAATACTTACAAGAAACATCCAGTGAGAGTCTGAACAACTGGAAAAAGTAGAATTGAAACTTTTTCTTTATTTACAGCAACTGCCTTGTATAGTTTTATGGTTTTGCATACACCTTGTCTTCCTACTTGATGTAACTTACAAGACATGAACTGATCATGCCTAAAATACTCAAAATCCTTAAACATCATCTAACTTACACACTCACTTTGACTTACCTTTCACAGTCCTCTCCTGCTTCTGGTTTCCTCTTTCCTCCTGCACCCTCCCACTGGCATTCACCTGAATATCTTCAACCACGTACATACAAAAACATCCCTTGCTACCGTATGTTTTTGCATTTGCTCTGGTCCTCTGATCTCTGTGAAAAAAATAGGAGGTGGACTTTCCTTCCCAGAGTTTGCTGTGCTGCTCACTGTGTTGCTTGTTCATTGTTCTGTGAATGCTCAGACTGTCTCCACACTCATCTTATGTCTAATTTCACTGCTGTCTTTGGTAGACAAGTCTCAAACTTTTCATACTTCATGGTCAACCTATCTCTAATAAGTATTCTGTACAAAAGAAAAAAGTGCTGAAAATAAATGTTGTGGACCCACTGTGCATCTGTTTTACGTCAACCAGTGAACAGATAGAAACAGATAGAATCATAGGATATACTTATTCTTTGGAAACTTCACATCAAATACTCTTCTCAGTTACTATATTATGTTAGTATAATTCAAATAAAGTTTGCACTGGAATTACTGAGGGCAGTAATATCTCTATTGTGTTTCAAAAATATAAAAGCAAAAAAAAAAAAAAAGGAATGTGAATACAAGTTTAAAAATAAATAAATAAATAAATAAATAAATAGACCTACAGCTTCTTGGGAATGGCCAAATGTATGCACTTCTTTTTTTTTTTTCCAGGAAAAAGATCAACTTGAAAAATGCTCAATGATTAAGAGAGCTTCTCTTAAGCACATAAAATTCATATAGAAAATAAGTATTGTCAAAATCTTTCTGGGTCTTTTGTTCTTCATTGTGTATTAAAGATAGTTGCGGTGATGGGTGAGAAATTTGTGAATCTTGAGTCACATTTGTTACACATTTTCTTTCACTGTATAGGTCCTTAGAATAAAAAGTCATGTTAACATTAGTGTGGCCTCACCTTGAGTATTGTCTGGGCCCCACAATTTAAGGAGGATATGAAGGTACTTGAATTCTGCTTTCCTCTACCCTCTGGATAGAGGAGGGCAGCAAAGCTGGTGGAAGGACTGGAAGGCATGTCCTGTGAGGAGTGGCTGAGGACTTTGAGTTTATCTAATGTGGAGAAAAGGAGGCTGAGGGGTGACCTTATTGCTCTCTGCAGCTTCCCAAGGAGGAGAAGTGGAGAGGGAGGTGCTGAGCTCTTCTCCCTGGGATCCAGTAACAGGATGCCTGGGAATGGTTCAAAGCTGCAACAGGGGAGGTTTAGACTAGATAGCAGGAAGCATTTCTTTACCAAGAAGTTGGTCAAACACTGGAACAGGCTTCCTAGAGAGATGGTCAATGCCCCAAGCCTGTCAGTGTTTAAAGGCACTTGGAAAATGCCTTTAATAATATGTTTTAACTTTTGGTCAGCTCTGAAGTGGTCAGGCAGTTGAACTACATGATCTTTGTAGGTCCCTTCCAACTGAAGTAGTCTATTCTGTTCTCTTCTGTTCTCTTCTGTTCTGTTCTATGCTATGCTATTCTATCTGTACAAGTAAATTTTATGAAAGTAACTAAGTCACGGACAGATTCACATACACACATACACATATAAATATATAAAAGAAATGTTGTATTACCTACTTATGCACTAATGGATAAAAATTGTGACTACTGTTCTTGTCTGAATACACATACAATGACAATTTATAAACAAAAGGAAATCAAATTTAAATCATCTTTCTAGCCTTTGGCCGAATCATTGCAGTAGGTCTTCAAAGCACTTCTTTTTCTTTCATTTGTAGTACCAAATCATGTGATTCTCTCAATGATTTCATTGATTTCAAGTCAAAATGATGAAAAATTTGTGGAACTGGATATTTCTATGGGATATTTGGCACCTAACAACAAAACCTTATATATTAAGACTGTTTTCACATCTAAATTGAAGCTAAAATGTATATATTTTTTACTTCCAATGTGAAGCAACATGAATACAGGCAAAACCTACTTACTTAAATTTCTGAAAGCAGGTATGTTTCTGTCTGCCTCATTCACCTGCCTGAAAGGCCAGACTGCCTCAGAACCAGCACAGGACATTTATTCCTGCCAATTACCATTTTCTTCCCACATAACTAAAATACATTTACCTGTAAAATAAATGACAGGAAAGCTTGTTTGTTCTAATTAGCATTTTTAAATGAAATAAGAATTATCAATGCACAGCATCATAAAATGACAGCATCATTAGACTGATGTAAAAACAATGAGGGGGATTGGAATGTGGTTAATAGCTGCTGCTTTCTTTATGCAGATAGTTTCCACCCAAGGCAAAGCATCTGAAAAGACTTCCTATAAAAAATACAAACATCTGTTTTTCTGTATCAAGCAAAAAGAATTAATGCACCAGAGCTCAAGGAACAAGCTTCAGGTACTACTTATCAGAAATAATCATGAAAGCCTAACAATAAACTTCTCTCTACCAGGGAGACAGTCATGCACTGTGATAAACTTCCAAAATGTTGGTTCATAATGAATAAGGATTCATAAGTGTTTGGGCCTTTCCTATACTTTTTACTTTAGAAAACCAAAGCAAATCCAACGTTTTCCTATGAAGGAAAAACTGCCAAAGAAGTTAGATGAAAGCAGGAGAACAAAAAAAGGGAATCAAGAAAAATAAATAATTTACTAAACACCCTGACTCAAATTCTGTATATTTTTCACTGAGCCAAATTTAATTTTCTGGTATATGAACTTTAAGCTATACAAACTAGTACATCAATTTTAAAATTAAATGTAAGCTGCATGCCTATGGTCATGTAGGAATCTGACCTGCTCACTACCTTGAAAACTGTTGTTCAGTGACAAAAGTATTTATCATGGGCAAGATGTTACAGTACTTTTATATTTACTGAAAAACTATTAAAAGTAGGTTGGGTTTAAAAATACATAACATGAGAGAGGCTTCAGAGCTAAAGGGATCAGACTGACAAGAGAATCTCAGCTATTCATAACTGTTATTTATTCAAGACATAAAAGCTTTAAAGAGTTCTCCATGGAAATTATTCCTTTCTAGACAGATAAACAAAAGATGTTTCAGAGCTATCAAATCGTTTATACACATCCTTTTGAGAAGCATGAGTTAATAACCCAGCTGTGGTTCAATCAGGTTGCAAGGCACAAAGATTGGCTAATGCACCACACCACCTTGCACAAAGAAGCGGTATAGGAAGTGTGTCCGCAACTTGATAGCAAAATGAATGCTTCATGGCCAATGCTGAAACCAGTTAGATACAGGTATGTATACTCATTACCAGTCAGATACAGGCATGTATACAGATATGTTGCACAAACCTAGGACCACAAAGTGGCACAACCCTCACTGCTACTAAACACAAAAATGAATGTAATCTTCCTAGAAGCATAACAGATGGCACCAAATCAAATCCCAGTCTTTCCATCTTTATGTCATATTTGCTGCTGCTAAAAATTTATCTGCAGATACAATCATAAAAATGCTGTAGTATCATTATTATTATAACAGGAGAAAACAGGTTTTCATTGCTTCTCAAAACTATCAGAACACATGCAGTGAAGCACGGAGGTTGAGACTGTGCACAGACTAATGAAGCATACAAAATATCTTTCCTCATGAGATCCTGACAGCCTGAACAGTGTTTAATCAATGATTACTTTCTTTGTGCAATATGTTGAATTTTTCTTTGTGCCAACATAATGTATTTTACTAAAACATATAATTTTGCAGAAGAGTTCTCATTTGTGATTTTTTTATTTCTTTTGCAAAAAATTATAGTTACTTTAAAAATATTTCCTGTTATCGTTCAAGCATTTTATTCTCTGATAATTATTTTTCTTAAAATGACTTTGTCAGCATGTGATTTTAATAATATAACCACATTAAGGATTTTAGTATTTTAAAAGGGTCAAAATCTTATCTACAGTAGGCTAATCAGAGAATCGCTCACGTCAGAAGTGATTTTCAAAATCATCTGGCCCAACCCTCACCTCAGAACAGGACTAGCTTCCAGTTTAAAGCAGGTTGCTCATCACCTTGCCCAGCTGAGACACAAACATCTCCAGGGATGGAAATTCCACCGTCTCCGCTGGTAATCTGTTCCTGTGCTTAACTACCCTCTCCACAATCCCTGTGCCCCCGCCCCCTCCCTCCCCCCCCAAATTGTTTAGCTAGATTTTCCTTTACTGCGATTTATATCAACTGCCTCTTGTCCTTCAGCTACGCACCTCCCAGAAGAATCTGGCTCTTGTCTTCTCTGTAACTGCTCATTAGGAATTTGTAGACAGCAGGAAGACACACACTCCAGTCCTTAGCTTTTCCATCCTCACAATAACCAGATGCACCTTTCAGAATCTCCTTGTACATCAAGTGCTCCAGCTCTCCGACCAGTTTGGTGGTGCTCTGCTGGAGTCTTCTCAGTTTGTCAGTGCCCTTCTTGCAATGGAGTGCTCGAAGTGTACCAGTATCCCCCAGGCAGTCTCACAAGTGTGAAGTCACTTTCATTCTCTGCTTTTTCCTTACTCTGGGACACTTCCTATAGTAAGCTCAAATCATTGCCCTCACTGTGTTATTTTAACTAACAGACACAGTTAGGATATCACTTGTTCCTTCTCTGCTGTCTGGTAGAGTAGTGGGGTTGGAAAGCAAGTTTAAGCACCTTGGCTAAAGGACTTTTTTTTATTTAATTTTAACTTACTGTCTTCCTTTACCCTCCCCATCATAGACTGCTTTGAACTCTCCCTGGACATAGCACAATACATGCTCCATTGCAAGACCAAGTGGATCTGTGACCTTTACACATTTGGAAACTGGCAAGTAAACAGAAGAGCTATTTTTCATCAGTGAGTATGATGCTGTGATCCCACACACATCCTCCTTAGAACATGACTCACCATGAAGGACCAGGATGCCAAGAATGACAGTAATGCATGACTCAGCCTAGCTAGTCTGTGACCTGCCAGTCAGTATCTGACTTTACAAATCCTGATAAGATATAATTAAGCGGCAAGTGTTGTTCCTTCTTCAACTTAAGAAATCTTTAAAAACAAGGATATCATACCAATATAGACCATTTTTTTCAAGGCATGAGTGAAGAGATACTGTTATACAATCCTGTTACTAGGTACTAACCTTGGTGCCTGCCTCCAGGAGTTAACTGTGATACAGACTCGGCTTTTGTATATCATGGGACAATCTCTGTGTGTGTAAGAATAAATATTTTATAACTTAGGCAGCTAGAACATTTGAAGTGCGATTAAGACTGAACAAACCATCTTATTTCTCTCCAATTTAAAAGCAAACAAACAAACAAAAAACCCAAACCACACTACGACAACAACAAAGGCTATTTTTCTTCTTAAAGTCTTCTCCAAAAGGAGAGAGGAAGAATTCTAAAAATGAACTATTGTAAAAAATTCAGTGTTGCTTTCGCAATACCTTAGAAAAAACTGTTGGCAATGGACATACTGCTCCCCTGCACAACATCAGTGCTCTCCCTAGGTTTCTTTTATAATTGCAGCACATACATAGTAATGGAAGCCCCCTGATAAGAAGCATGTGGTGCAGAATATGCAGGAAACTTCAGAAAATAAAATGAAATGTCTAGTTTGCTGAATGGACCATGCAAGATGAATCTGCTATATTTTTGCTGCCAAAGCTATTCATAATCCCTTTTCTTAAGAGCAATATGAAGCTTTCCATTCTAAACCCTCTCCTACTTCACTTCTATTTCCTGTACCTGATCAAAAAAACCCATTAGATGTATTTTTGGGGTTCTGTGGTGGGGTTTTGGTAGTGGGGAGGGGCTATAGGTCTACAGGGGCTACTGTGAGAAGCTGCCAGAAGCTTCCCCAACTCCAAGTCAGACCTGCCTCTGCCCAAGGCTGAGCCCATCAGTGACAGTGGCAGTGCCTCTGAGAGAACAGATTTAAGAAGGGGAACCTGCAGTGAGTAGGGGGATTGGAATGTGAGAGAAACCCCTCTGCAGACAGTCAGTGAAGAAGGAGGGGGAGGATGTGCGCCGGAGTTGGGGATGCTCCAGCAGCCCATGGTGGGTTGGCAGGCTGTCCCCCTGCAGCCCACGGACATCCACGGTGGAGCAGATGCCTACCTGCAGCCCATGGAAGAGCCCATGCCTGAGCAGGTAGATGCCCCTGAAGATGGCTGTGACTCCATGGGAAAGCCCACGCTGCAGCAGTCTGTGCCTGAAGGACTGCAGCCCATGGAAAGGACCCATGCTGGAGCAGTTCATGAAGAACGGCAGCCCGTGGGAAGCACTGAATTAGAGAAGTTCATGGAGGACTGTCTCCTGTGAGAGGGACACCACGGTGGAGCAGGGGAAGTGTGAGGAGTCCTGTTACTGAGGAGGAAAGAGCGGCAGAGACAACGTGTGATAAACTGACCCCAACCCCCTTTCTCCATCCCCCTGCGCTGCTGAGGGAAGGAGGTAGAGAAAACTGGGAGCGAAGTGGAGCCAGGAAGGAGGGATGGGTGAGGTGAAAGTGTTTTAAGATTTGGTCTTACTTCTCATTATTCTTGTTTTGATTTGATTGGTAGTAAATTAAATTGACTTGGGGTTTTTTTCCCTCAAGTTGATTCTGTCTTTTGCCCGTTACCATAAGTGGTAAGTGATGCCCTGCTGTCCTTGTGTCAACCCATGAGCGTTTCTTTATATTTTCTTCTCATCCCACTGGGGTGGTGGGGGGAGAAATAAGCAAGCAGCTTATGGTGCTTTGTTTCTGGCTGGGTTTAAATCACGACAGCTCTCTATATTTCAGTGTGACTATGCTGTTTTAATGTCACGTGTAGTTCTATAGTGAAATGCAGTTAGATTGACAGATGATGCAAGCTGACTCTGTGGAAATGTTTGGTTGGACATGCACTTGCACAGCTGAAGAAGTGCAGCTTTTCTCTGTGCATGGAGTATTTGCATGTCCACCCCGAATATTTTTGGTTTATCCTCAGCAGTTACTTCCCTCCATTTTTAACTCATGCCCTAATTACAAGATCATCCTTCTATTTGTAGAGCTAAATAAATGATGAGATGTCATATAGTATCATCCCTTTTCACATTGACACTAAACTCCCAGATGCATCATTTGCTTTGTGATCTTTCAGTTTGCATTAGACTAATTCACTGCTCCTCTCAGAGAGGTTCTAAGTAAAGCCACCTACCGTGGAGCATATGAGCAGTGATAAATTTAGAGAGAGAGGACTGGAAAGTTATTACTGAAATGGTCAAATGAAGACTACAGAAGAACAATTAAGTTTAAAATAAAAATACAGTAAGTATATTTTCATTTTTTATGAAAACATGCCTGAAACTGTTATGAAGACAAGCTCTGAACAGTCAAATGTTACATAGTGTTTTACTTGGCTTTCTAATATAAAAAGTTGTTTCATTAAAGAAAAAGAGATCAACCCCCAAAATGCCAGCAGGCAATTTTGTTACGTTAGAATAATTTTTCATGTAGTTTTATTTATAATTCTTACCCTCAGATGTACCTGCTTTTCTCTTTCAAGGGACATAAAAAATTAAAGTTTAAGTCCCTGAATATAGTCCATACTAGTCAGCATATGATGGCTGGAAGCTATTATTTCAATATTAATTTACCTTTTGCCAAGCATTAGGGACTTAAAAATGTTCAGGTATACAGGTTTTTTACCTACATTCCCTTTGTGCATTTATGTAAGTTACATTCTCATCAGTAATATGAAATTTTATAACTGAAAGAAGTATAATTAAGATTCAAACTCTACTATGTTCAGTTACAGATAGTTCATGCTGACTAACTAGATGGCATTATTACTATATGAATTTACATTGTATTTAGCTTTTGAAGTGTAATTTTCAGAGCCCTGTATAACTACCCACTCATATGAAAACAGAGAGCAATATAATCTGAATTTTGGTGTAACTTTCACATGAAGACATATCTGATTCTTACAAATGAAACTTACAGAGACTCACCAATGCTGAGATAAGAATCAAAATTTTTGGCTGAAGAACAGGTAAAAGCCAAGGAGCAGAACACACCACAGAAAAACACGTAGGGAGAAGTAATAATTTTTCTTGAAAAAAAGTACCTTTAATTGGTCCAGTCATTTTTCTTTTTGAAGTTAGGAAAAAAAAATTAAAAATTGAAAGGTGTTGTATGGAGTCCAAAGTATGGACGGAAGAACAATTTTTCACCAGTTAACTATTCCATGTTGCATAGCTGTTGGTATTTCCTGCAAATGTGAGGCAAATTGCTCCGGCTTTTTTAATTACAGACAGATGAGCCATCTGCATTTGTAGTTGAATATATGAATAGGTGGTTGTTAGGAAAAAGCTGGTGTTTAATAAACTCATACTCTAGCCTACTATGTAATAAGTTCTTCATATGCCTGTACCCTAATGTAGTCTCTGCTAAATTTTTTTTCACAGAGCTTAATGAACAATCGCTAAATACATTATCAGTTTCTGTTCACTCATTCAGCCTGTAGACATCATCATATAAAAGAGTGGCTGATCTCATGTTGCTGCTGGGAAAATATGTCACTGAAATACATATATTAAACATATGGCTATATGGAAGCATGGAAGAGGAGAGAAGACTGTTATCTGTTGTGTTTTAAAGCTACGTGCTGAAGCTGGAATAACGTATGCTTGCAAATTTCACTACTGTTGAGGACTTTGATGGTTGTACTGTAAGTCTTTTCTTTCAAGTCTTCTTAAGTCATCAGCATATACTTTATTTTACAATATACTGTGCCAGGTTTTGAAATCTAAAAGGTATGGACTTGTGTTAATTTAGCAACACAGAAAATATATTGTTAAAATGTTTCAGGGAGAAATTTTGGTGCTATTACTGTCAGCAATATACCTTTTATGTACATAAATGCCACCACGTGCTTTTAAACAAGGGCTCTTTGTAAAAATCTAGTCTTTTCCAAGTAAAAAAAAAAGGAGATTGGAAGTTTTCTCAGATTAGGATGCAACGTTTTTACCTTAAAAATGTGTATTTTAAATATTCAATATAAAAAGAAAACCAGCAATATTTGGTGTGACAATTATATCATTGTACAAGTCAGAGCCATCCTGATTTATTATTTCAGTCTGATTAGAAAGCATCCTCCATTAGTGTCCTCTGTTAATTTTAATAGCTCACAGAATGTAACTGAACCTGCCTTTAGTAGCAAAAGTAAAATGAAAAAGCTTACAGTCTTTACTTACATATTTTCACCTGTTTCATTTTCAACTCCTCACAGACTTACACATTCCATAGAGCAAATGTTGATTTCATTGCCCTGCCTGCACACTCTGGAAAGGTCTAGCCTGTCGTTTGAATATAGAATCCAAATATTGTTTGTGAATACTATTTTAGAATTCGAGGTAAAGATTTCTATATAATCTTTGTGTGTAGAAGCTTGATTCCCCACAAAAACATCAGCTTTACCTATTTAAACAGTAGCACATGTGTTTACTCTGCACTTTGAAGGTCGTTACTATACCTGGAAATAAAGTTCATCACATATTCCTGCGCTCCTCACTTTCCTACCGAACGCACATCCATAGTCCAAACTGAAAACTTACCTTGTATTCTACACTGCTGTTGCATACGATAAGAAAATATCAATCATATGAGTTAGTACTGTAGGATTATCTATCTATATTTAATTTTGTTGGGCCAACACAAGTACAGGAAATGTATGTTGACTGAAGAACATGGGTGCAGCTCAGCTGTATAATGAAGTGCCTCTCACCTATAAAGTTTTGCATAAACCATAGTCTTTACAATTAATTGCAAAAATACACAATTTATGTTTTCTTTCTATTGTTTTCTATGTCTTTACATGAGGAAAATTCTGGACACAGCTGCACTTATGATGAAAATTAAGTAAGAGCAAGAATCCCTAGTCCATGACTGTGCATCTTCATTATTGGCTTTATACTGACAAGGTATTAGAAAGGTGAAAAGTCTTCTTTTTGTCATTTTGGATTTCCATTATTGCTGTGTGGAAGTTAATAAAAGATCATCACAAACGTATAATGACTCCTTCAGAATTAAACCAGATGTATAAGAAAAGTTTACCCTATTTTATCTTCTTATCCAACACGGAATTAATTCAGTTCCCCCAAGTAAAATATTGTACTGTTCTCAATATAACAGACTAAGTAAATCCCCATTATCCCTGTTCTGAAACCCTTTGAAATGCAAGTAACAAATGTAGAGTGATTACAGCATCTAACATAATTGTTATTGTAAACTACACTTCATTATAATTTGAGAGGAGTTTTTTTGGAAAACTGCCTCAAGCACTATAAACCCTAGACATCATGTTAAATATGAGCTTATCACCTCCCTGCATTAGAAAATCTTACATTTTTCACTGCATAGTTTGTGTCCTGTGAAATCTTTTCATACATAATTCCAACCCCAGAATCCCAGCCATGATTTCATGCTTTTTATGTTCAATTTAAAATACTCGATTACATTAAAATTGCGGTACATTAATAACAAGAGTTAGAACAGAAAAGTGGACTTTAAAACATTTTCTTGTTTATATTCCTTTTATAATGTTCATTAATTCCTTATTTTTCAAAGCAGAAATTTATGGGTTATATTCCAGCCCAGTCACTAGAAGTTTGAACATCAATTTTTCAAGGGTAGAGGTAAAATAACACTAGAAATATCTGAAATCTAATCTTATTAGAATAAGTACAGCCAATGTGATACTTAAAAAAAAACCAAACTGATTCATAAATCAATTCAAGAAGACATATGATAATCTAGTTTGCAGTCAGAAGCAATTTGTATTGGCTTGTGAGTCTTTTAGTACAATGGAATTTTAAATGGGCTAGCCAAATGCTTGTGAATTCTACAAGCTATTATCTGTCATCTGTGGTCATTCTGCTTCAAAAAATGGTATTTATTTGTGCAGCAGAAATAATTCATTTTTTAACATCACAACAGTTATAGCCAAACCAGTTCAAAGGTTTTCACTTCAGTGAATGTGTGGAAAAAAACAGCTTCATGCATTATTAATGTATGGGCAATTATTTTAACTCTGCACAAAACCAGTGGCTGTGGCTCTGAGCACCCACTGATGACATGTTGCAGCACAGGGCCTTGCTCAGCAGCAAGCTGACGCTAACTAGCACTCAACAGAGTGCCAGGAATAGCTTGGCACAGGCACAAGATACAAATTTGGTCCTCTGCAAAATGGTCTGATTCACTGTACTTTGAGAACATTTCAGTGCCTGCTTCCCACTGTCTCATCGGCACAAGACAGTACAGATCATCTGTTCCTACCTAAAGTTGATAGTCAGCCAGTACTATGAAGCAGGTTTGGTTGTACTTTGCCTGTGTGCTAGCCAGGATCTGTTACAGGGATGAGTAATCAATAATCAAGATGGACGAGAAAATTACTTCCTGCCTCTACTTGGCATGAATATTCAGGATTGTCAGGCATCAAACATCCACTCCTTGTGATAAGCAAAGTTTACCCATCCAAACCAAATAATACATATTTGAATTTGCCTCTACTGGCTTCCATTCCCACCTTCTTTGCGGTGTTCCTGTAAGGATATTACAGAGGACCTTCAACTACCTCCACTAGGTATAGTGAGACATGTCCACCCAAATCCAGAGGGCTACAGAAGAGTGACAGATTTGAGGCCTCCAGATGAATGCCACTGGGGTAATGCGTCACAATATGCATGGAGCTGGAGTTAGGAGACCAGAAGCAGGCTGGAGAAAACACAGACAAAGATTCTGGCAGTTGAAAGTGGAGAATGAGAATGGTGTCTTCACCTGAGAGTTGGTTGGGAAATAAAGACTATATGGGCTTACATGGAGTCCCTGTCAAATTTTTCACAGTGATCCAACTTAGAGTTGGATTTGTAAAGTGGTACTTGACTGTCTCTTTGCCTTTTCAGTGAGAACTTAACAGTCTGTTGTGGGCACCAGTTTGTTGAGACCCAAGAAGGGTAAAACTATGATCCAAGATGCATGTGCTCAGCCCAGTTTGAGGAGCAGGGTTGTGACCCAGTATATTCTGTGAGACATCTAAGCATTAAAGCTGTCAAGTTTTCTGGGAGACACATATTAGCTTATGCCAGAAAATATTTTTTATCTTATTCATAATATCACTAATAATTGACTTGTTATGACTCAAGGGCACTATTTTATAATCTCTGCCAATTTAGAATCTTATTTTTAGACTCAAATCTGTTGTGTTTGAACACTGAATTTGTAGGGTTAAGAGCCACAGGAAAAGGAGGTAGGTGTGAATGAATGAAAGCTCTTCATTCTTCAGCGGAGCATGATGTATTTGCATCCTACCAATTAATTCATCCCATATTTTCACCTGTGTCTGGGTAAAACAGAATTATTACATGTGGCATTATTTAAATGTAAAGAATTCTTGGTAGTTTGAAAGATTTGCATTCTCTACTGGGAGGCATAGTTTAGCAACTGTAAAGTAATTTGTCATCATGCCTGTTACTGAGAAAGTTTAACTCCTTGGAGATTATAACAACATAAATGTTAAGTTCAGAGACACCTTTGAAGGAGAAGCATGATGGACACAAGAAAAAAAAGTATGTAAATTATTTTTTTGTAGGGGTTGAAAGCAAAAATCGCAGTTTATAGAAAATATGCATGCTCATACCAAATATGACAAAATATATCTAAATAAAGATGAAGGCTGCCTCCGAAAAGTGACAGTATCACGTATCCAAACTAACAAGCTACATGGCCCATGTTTTTAACAATAATATAATGCACATTTAATGAATATAATTTTTCTAACACTCAGTTTTTTTAATTGCTTTCTTTTACAGTTCATTAATGAAATAGAAAATGTTCAGACTACTCAGAACACTTTTTTTTTATTTTTAACAGTTAAAAGACTGAAAAAGACACCATCTGTGGGGCATAAGCAGAGTATGACTTCCTAGAAGAATCCTTACACACCTTGGCATGGTATGGCTCTATTCCTCAAAAATTAAACATAATTAATATCATGATTTTACAATTTCCTTAGTGGGTCAAATGCTGGTAGACTTTCAGATAACATTTTTTTAATCATTGTTAGAAAACCCTAGTATCTTATTGGTCATATTTTCCTAGTGGGACTTCATTGATTACCCATTATCAAACTTCAGAATGATCTTATATGATTATTCTAAGGACAGTTAGATCATTTGCGTCTTTGTATTCAATTCCATACACTCTTGTTTTCCTAACTTATTTTAGAATAAATCTACCTTTGTTAACCCTGAAAACTCTTTTCAGAATGAATTTGCAGGAATGAAGCAACAAATCCTGCTTTCTCAAAAGATTTTCCATACATCCCAAACGAGGGAAAGTCTGAATTTTAATAAAGTAAAATATAGCTGGGTGTGGGGTTTTTTTCTTGGCAGGTGTTTGGGTTTTGGTTTTTTGGGGGGGGGGGGGTTGGTTAGGAATGTTACATATGATCATTTTTATTTGGAAGGAATCTTTACAGCAATGTACAGGCTGCATTTTGTTATACGGTTAATCACATAAAAACACTAACTTGAGAGGTTACAAAGCAGTCCTAAGTCTCATTGTGTACTATATAAAAAAGTAATGATCTTAATGCATGAAGTCGAGAATAAGAAGTTCATACTTTATGCACTCAGTTAATTGCACAAAAGTCAGATAAGACAGATACTGCTTAGCATATATTCAGTAATATTTGAGTTAAATCAAGCATTTCAGATCAATGACTCCTATAATTTTACAAAATGAATTGTGGTCTGCCATGACTGTACAATCAGTCTTTTGACTGAAAACAATCCCTATCTGCTAATGCTATTGATATGCTTATGCAGAGAGGTGTTTTAATGAGCTATTGGACCATGGCTTGGGAACCAGCACTCTATGTAGAACTGTAAATTTAAGTTATTTTGCTAGCAATAGGGAACTTAAAGTATGTAAAGGAATATAAATTGTTTACTTACTTTTAGTGTACGTAAGCTACTAAAGTGGAAGTACCAAGCTGGCATTTTTTGTTGTATCTTGAGCTTTATTTCAACCATATCCTTCTGTACAAGGCCTAGAATTGTCATTAAGATGGAATGTGAACTTCTTGATTATTCAGTAATTGAACTGGTGGCTAAAACGTTGTGTTGTTCACGAAACACAGGTAAATTGCACTGTTAGTAAACGTATAGTTATTTGTGTCAAGCAAATTGATTTAATCAGAAATTAGCAGTCTGCGTAACCTGAGATAGTTTACCAAAGTAATCTCATATTCAAAAAACTTATATTAAATCAATCACTGTGGATTAAATTTATTTCTCAGATGCTGCCCCAACACTAGGGACCTAGAGCACGTTTCTCCAGTCTGTGGTGATGCATGGGCTGGTGCTTAAAATTTATGACGTCTCAGCACTGTACTGAGGAGCCACCAATCCTGCCATTTCAGGCAATCTTTCAGTAAAACTGTCATTCCTACCAATTCCATGTTGTTGTGAGCTGTCAAACCGTAAATGCCTGCAAAAGCTTTAAAGCCACTCATTCCCCTTTGCTTTACCTAAACTAGCAGACAGCAAAACTATTGTTCCAAGCATGTTCTCTTAAAAGCCTTGAGATGGGACGAGGTGCTTTTTCAGTCAGTTTTAATGGATTAGCAAGCCTATCTGCAATTCCTTCTGAACTGCTATCACGTGATGAAGGCAAACTGCAGATAATATTTGTCACCATATCTTTAATTCTGCATTCAGAATGCAGTGAGATACTCATTCAGTCATCTGTGGGATGTTATATGATTGTCTAGGAGTTTTTATTCATCATGAACAGAATACACTATTACTTGTTTAGGGAACAGCTCAGTTTACTGTTGATGAATCAACATTGATTGCTTATATATACTGCAGCTTTTTCAACACAAGTCCATTCTCCTTAGAAGAACAATTTATGCTCAAGAAGGTGAAAGAAGCAAATTATTTTTATATGTACTGTCTGCTTGTGAAATGAAAATTATTTTACTTTTAGTTTAAGTCTGCTTTTTATCCCAATGCAGTGAATTTCCTTTTTTGTGTAAAAAAAATATTTATTTTATTATTTTACTCCACTAACTTTTTCACATTTCTGGAAAGGGAAATTCTCAATGTAACACACCTAGTAACTTCCTCCAAGAAGTTGCTATATATTCTCTGAATTGCTCTAATTTTTACCAGTCATGTCACAACTGATTGAATCATCTCAGACACCCACAGATCTTAAAGCACTGAAATAGTTCTCAGTCATCATAAAGTTCAGAGCCCTGAGATAAACCATCTGATTCATAACTACTGCAAAGTGAACTGTGTTATTTGTCAGAATGTAACACTGCTAGCTTCAACCTTATGTCTTATTTTACATTTCTTCAGTTTTCAGTACTAACCAAACAGACAATAGTATTTGTACTAATTGTATTAGTTAAAAATATCTTGAAAAAGAAATGGAAAGAGAATTCTAGAGATGTCACTAGTATACTTCAGATGCCTCTAATCTGCAGTTCACAGAAAAGATATATTTTATTAATACTAGAAGATTGATGAAATATATTAGTCGTCAATGCTACATGGACAAAACACATGGTCAATATTTTCCAGAAGATTTATATATTGTTTCTGCTTTCTTTTGATGTTTTCAAAATATGCATATCTCTTTCCTTCTCTGTAGATGAGTTGTTGGCTTTGCAAAATCGAAAAATAACATTTTCGACTCCACTGAGAAAAGCCTTGCTCCCTCTTCTTTATTCATAAAATCATAGAATCATAGAATCATTTAGGTTGGAAAAGACCTTTA
This sequence comes from Haliaeetus albicilla, assembly GCF_947461875.1. NCBI lineage: Eukaryota > Metazoa > Chordata > Aves > Accipitriformes > Accipitridae > Haliaeetus > Haliaeetus albicilla. Next base: position 51,661,903 of record NC_091516.1, read on the forward strand.
ACATCTTTGAGTCCAATCATCAACCCATCCTATTACCAGTTACTTGATAGAAGAGACCAGTACCCACCACACTACAACCTCCTTTCAGGTGGTTGTAGAGAGCAATAAGGTCTCCCCTCAGCCTCCTCTTCTCCACACTAAACATCCCCAGTTCCCTCAGCCACTCCTCGTAAGACTTGTGCTCCAGGCCCCTCACCAACTTGGTTGCCCTTCTCTGGACACGCTCCAGCAACTCAATGTCTTTCCTGTAGTGAGGGGCCCAAAACTGAACACAGCACTCAAGGTGCGGCCTCACCAGTGCCAAGTACAGGGGAACAATCACCTCCCTGCTCCTGCTGGCCACACTATTTCTGATACAAGCCCAGATGCTGTTGGCCTTCTTGGCCACCTGGGCACACTGCTGGCTCATATTTAGCTGGCTGTCGACCAGCACGCCCAGGTCTTTTTCCTGTTGGGCAGCTTTCCAGCCACTCTCCCCCAAGCCTGTAGCGCTGCATGGGGTTGTTGTGACCCACGTGCAGGACCCAGCACTTGGCCTTGTTGAACCTCATACACATGGCCTCAGCCCATTGATCCAGCCTGTCCAGATCCCTCTGTAGAATCTTCCTACCTTCGAGCAGATCAAACTTCCCTCCCAACTTGGTGTCATCTGCAAACTTGATCCCCTCATCCAGATCATAAAGATATTGAAGAGAACTGTCCCCAATACTGAGCCTAGGGGAACACCACTTGTGACCCGCTGCCAACTGGATTTCACCCCATTCACCACAACCCTCTGGGCTCATCTATCCAGCCAGTTTTTTACCCAGCGAAGAGTACACCTGTCTAAGCCATGAGCCGCCAGCTTCTCAAGGAGTATGCCATGAGAGACAGTGTCAAAGGCCTTACTGAAGTCCGGGTAGACAACATCCACAGCCTTTCCCTCATCCACTAGGCGGGTCGCCTGCTCACAGAAGGAGATCAGGTTGGTCAAGCAGGACCTGCCTTTCATGAACCCATGCTGGCTGGGCCTGATCCCCTGCTTGTCCTGCACATGCCGTGTGAGCGCACTCAAGATGAACCGCTCCATAATCTTCCCCAGTACCGAGGTCAGGCTGACAGGCCTGTAGTTCCCTGGATCCTCCCTCTGACCCTTCTTGTAAATGGGTGTCACATTGGCAAACCTCCAGTCATCTGGGACCTCCCCTGTTGACCAGGATTGCTGATAAATGATGGAGAGTGGCTCGGCAAGCTCCTCCACCAGCTCCCTCAGTACTCTTGGATGGATCCCATCTGGTCCCATAGACTTGTGAGTGTCCAGGTGGCATAGCAGGTCATTAACTGCTTCCTCCTGGATTATGAGGGGTATATTCTGCTCTCCGTCCCTGCCTTCCAGCTCAGGGGGCTGAGTATCCTGAGGAAAACTGGTCTCACTATTAAAGACTGAGGCAAAGAAGGCGTTAAGTACCTCAGCCTTTTCCTCATCTTTGGTGGCAACATTCCCCTCTGCATCCAATAAAGGACAGATATTCTCCTTCGGATTCTTTTTACTGTTAACATACTTGTAAAAACATTTTTTATTGTCTCTTACAACAGTGGCCAGATTGAGTTCTGGCTGAGTGTTTGCCTTTCTACTTTTCTCTCTGCATGGCCTAACAAGATCCCTGTACTCTTCCTGAGTTGCCTGCCCTTTCTTCCAAAGATGGCAAACTCTTCTTTTTCTCCTGAGTCCCAGCAAAAGCTCCCTGTTCAGCCAGGTCGGTCATCTTCCCCAGTGGTTCATCTTGTGGTGCATGGGAGTAGCCTGCTCCCGAGCCTTTAAGACTTCCTTCTTGAAGAATGTCCAGCCTTCCTGGACCCTTTGCCCTTCAGGACTGTCTCCTAAGGGACTCTCTCAACCAGTGTCCTGAACAGGCCAAAGTTTGCCCTCCAGAATTCCATAGTGGTGGTTTTGCTGACCCCCTTCCTTACCTCACCAAGAATCAAGAATTCTGTCATTTCATGGTTGCTAAGCCCGAGACAGCCTCCACCACCATATCTCCCACCCGTCCTTCCCTGTTTGTAAGGAGTAGGTCTAGCAAGGCTCCTCCCCTGGTAGGCTCACCTACCAGCTGTGTCAGGAAGTTATCTTCCACACACTCCAGGAACCTCCTAGACTGCTTGCTCTCTGCTGTGTTGTATTTCCCGCAGATGTGTGCAAAGTTGAAGTCCCCCACAAGAACAAGGGCACACGATTGTGAGGCTACTGCTAGCTGCTTGTAGAATGTTTCATCTGTCTCCTCAACCTGGTTGGGTGGCCTGTAACAGACTCCCAGCACTATATCTGCCTTGTTGGCTTTCCCTCTCACCCTTACCCATAAGCACTCAACCTTGTCATCACAATCGTGGAGCTCTGTACAGTCAAAATACTCCCTAACATAGAGACCCACCTCACCACCTCTCCTTCCTTGCCTATCCCTTCTGAAGAGCTTATAGCCATCCATTGCAGCACTCCAGTCATGAGAGTCATCCCACTGCCATCAGGTATTTATACACATAGGTAAGATTCTCCTGACCCTTCTCTTCCCCAGGGTTAACAGTCTCAGCTCTCTCAGCCTCTGTTCATATGAAAGACGTTCCAGTCCCTTAATCATCTTTGTGTCTCTGTGCTGGACTTGCTTCAGTAAGTCTATAACTGTCTTGTACTGGGGACCCCAGAACTGGAGCCAGGACTGCAAGTTTGGCCTCATCAGTGCTGAGTAGAGGGGAAGGATTCCCTTCAATATGCTGGCAGTGCCCTTACTAATGTGGCGCAGATGGGTGCTGGTCTCTGCCACAAGGGCACGTTGCTGGCTCATAGTCAGCTTGGTGTCCACTGGGACCCCCAAGTCCCTCTCCGTAAAGCCATTTTCCAGCCATTTGTCTCCCAGTGTGTACTGGTGCTTGGGGTTATTTCTCCGCAGATGCAGGACGTTGCATTTCCCGTTGCTGAACTTGATGTGATTCCTCTCAGTCCAGTTCTCCAGCCTGTCCAGTTACCTCTGAACAGCAGCACAACCATCTGGTGTACCCTCTACTCCTTCCAGTTTTGTGTCATCTGCAAACTTGCTGACTCCATTGTCCAGATCCTTAATGATGAGGTTAAACAGTACTGGCTCCATATTAATCCTGGGGTAAACCATTAGTGACTTGCCTCTAATGGGACTTTGTGCCACTGATCATAACGCTCTTGGACCCAGCTGTTCAGCCAGTTTTCAAGCCACCTTACTGTTCACTTATCTAACCTGTACTTTGTCAGCTTGTTTATGAGATGCTATGGGATACTGTGTCAAATGCTTTACTAAAGTAAAGGTAAACAATATCCACTGCTCTCTCCTCATCCACTAAGCCAGCCACCTAATTGTAAAATGTTGTTGTTGGTTAAGCATGATTTCCCCATCACAAATCCATACTGACTACCCCTAGTCACTTTCTTGTCCTTCCCATGTTTGGAAATGGTTTCCAGGATTAGTTGCTCCATCAACTGTTACTATAATAAACACAAAGGAAACTCACACTACATCTCATGAAATTTGTGATGGAGCAGCAAGTGAGTTTTCAGCAGGGTAATATTTCCAGTCTGTGACACTGCTACCATCATATAACATCAAAAACCTGTTGCTCATGAAGACAGTGCAGGTAATTACACGAAGGGCTTGGTGCATAGCAAAGTATCTCACAAAAGAGTAGCATTGGTCTTCCTTAACTGCATAGTTAGTATGACAAGCTTCAAAATGATGGAAATTTTACCAGACCCTTAAGATAAACACACCTGAAAATTAATTTAGAATTTTTCAGTAATTTATACATGTCCCTCCAATACAAACCTGCCCTTCCTTTCTCAAAAATAAATATACAGTTTTAAGTGTTGGGCTTTTCATACAGAATAGTCTGTATATTGTTCCTTCAGAACAGATGGTAGAAGTGAAATAAAAATCTTGATTCTTATTAAGGTGTGGTTGGATTTTATTCTCACCAAAGTTCTCTTGTGTGAATATGAATTATTTTGATGAGAACAGTCAAGTGCAAGAACAGCCTTCACTGAGCTGACATCTGTTGTCAATACAATAATTTAAATGAATAAGTTTGACTAAATTGATCCAAAAAATAATGACAGTAACATTAATGATTTTATGGGTAAAAAAAAAAATCGTACTATGCAGTAGCTTCAAAGAAAAATTGAAGAACTGAACAGCTTAATAGATGTGCCAACAGTTTGACTAAGCAAAAGTCTGTATAACCTTTAAAGAGTCTGTTAACAGCACAGAGGAAAAATAAAAATCAAATGAAATTTTCTAAAATTGATTTATTTCTTTGTGGTCTTTTCCTACAGCTAACTAATTAACCTAGAAGTGGCATTGTTATCATAGATAGGGAACCTGCAAAACAATGGTGTCAGCGCATCATTATACTGTTGTTTGAGTGTTGTCTTTTCAGAGGTTTCTCTGGGTTAATGATCTGCTGTGAGAACACAGAATATCTATGCAAATGACCAGCATAGCAATGCAATCTTTTCAGGCATTCTATTCTGAGGTGTAATGAGAAACACCTTAACACAAATCACAAACTGCTCTTGTGTGTCACTGACTTGTTCAAAGCAGGTATTTCATAAGCTAGAGAGCTGCTTGCAGTTAAAGATATATTTTCACAAAAAGCAAAGTGAATGGCTTCAAAAAAATAACCCTGTTGTCCAAAGTCAGTGGATAGGGCCTTTGGTAGAACAGCATGTCTTTCGAAATGTTTCTTATACAGCATTGCAAGTACAATACGATAGATTAAGGCAACCCAGTGAGTTCAGAGGTTGATCCAAGTTTTCCAACAAAAGCTGCTCTCTCTCTTAGCTTCACCAGGGCTAAGGAATCAAAAATGGCAGCGCTCCAGGATTAGAAACTTTGGTTTTGTCCTGTATTGCCAGATTTAAAAATCGTTTTGCATTATCCACTGTAGCTTCAGTGAAATGTTGAGGCTCAGATAGGTTGGAATTGACCCTACAGAAGAAGAAGCAGCCCTATTTTTTGAAAGGGGGTGATACGGATACCCTGAGGAATAGAAATAATGATCTGACTAATATTTTTTTAAAAATAGGTTTTGTCTTTTCAGCTTGGCTGCCAGGAGGCAAACAACTACACATCTAGTTTTTATTTCACTTTGGTTAGTTTTTTAACAGTCAATGAAGACTGCAAGACAGTATAGCTTAGCACAAAGGAAGCGACCATTCAGAATCTGAAGTCCACCAATATAAACAGAAATACTCTGCATGAATTAAATCCCAGAATAATCATTGCAGATTCTTGCAGAGTATGGCATAGTTTAACTGCTAATTTGCTGAAGGATATACTGAAGTTCAAGTTATGATAGCCATTTAAGCTTTTTCTCCAGCAATCTTTTAATTGGTAATTATTTTAATAAAATAAATAAGATGTTAGTTAAACCAGAAAATACTGAGAAAAATAAAAGCAAAGCCAAATAATTTCAAGATAGGTTGAAATCTAAAATTGCCATTTTTACTATAAAACAGAATATATTTAAATTTGCAAGGTAGTGATCCAAATTGACCTCTGAAGCTGCTGCAAAGACTCCCTAACACTACATTTAGATGGGGTTTGAACAAGTCTCTTTCCATTTTACTTAAAAGAAACACGAAGAAGCATGGAAAGTATAATGTAGTTATAATGAAGAAAAACTAATGGGAGTCTATTTGTATAATAGAAATAGAATAGAAACTAGATAAAGTGACAAGGAAAAAGCAATGTCCTACACCTCATTTCATGCACAAAGTGCTCCATTCCACTGCAAGAGTAGGTTTGGGGTTGTTTTGTATCTCTTAATGGCAGTGATATGCTTTTGCTGCCCTCATGAAACATCTGCTTGACACTTGCCTACTGACAATCTATAAAATAATATCACAGTTTGCACTTGTGTAGAGGTAGCTGACCTCCTAAAATAGGTGAGCTTATTCTGCTGGATTTGCTCAAGCCTCTTATGAGACCTAGTGCTAACCACCTTGTGTAAATCCAGTGCATACAGCAAAACCAAGTATGTTTCAGTCTTTCATAGCTTCTCCATTTCCTTGGCCTGTATACGTAAAAATGTTCTTGCTACAGAGCACCTGGGAAATTTTCTTACATTACTAACAGCTGACTAAACTGAACAATCTATATAATGTGTGTTTCCCATTTGCTTTGGACTAGAAGATGGCATTAAACTTCACAGCAGGGAATGTATTTTTCATGTACTCTCAATCACTTCAACCATTACCACCTTGGTTATGCACACCATGTGTAAAGGAAAAAGTAATTTTCATTAAAGCAAAAGAAAGAGAAAGGAATAGCAGATAGCTGTCAGATATGGTTATAATTTCTTCTCCTGGTTCAAGAGAAAGGCAACTAAAAGCTCTGGTACTGCTGACAGATGCAGTCATTATGATTATATCTGGAAATACATCACAGAGTTTTTAGTATTACTATTAGCTTAAAATAGTCAACACCAAAATATGTTAAAAGAAAATATGATAAAATCTCTTTTCTTTTTACAGAAGCTGGTAAATCTGTAGTAAGTTAATGTAATGCAAAGGAGAGAAGGAAGCTTCATAGCTGAGATGACTAAATGATGTTTGAATGGCTGGATTCAAAGCAACTCCAGACCAAGAAATTGTGTGATTCTACACAAATAGCAGAAGCTTTTTTGCTTCACAACAAGCAAGTTACTTGTACCTTCACACAAGTGGTCACTAAATGCATGTCTCTCTTCTTCTGGTGTTGTAATTTGTTGTCTTGTGATATAAATTAGAGGAGTATTGATTCATTCACCTTTATTACTGCAGTCATCAGGACTTTTGCTTTCACAATTGAATGCATTTCACAATGTTGAGATCTTTGCTAAAAAAAAAAAAACAGCCAACAAACAAACAAATAAAACAGGTGTTTGTGTTTCAAATACAGCTGCAAACCAGGTAGAAGACTTCCAAACATTTTTTTGTTTGTGCTTCAGTTTTCCATTTGGCTACCGGAATCCTCATCTGCTATGTAGAGATTATATCATTCCCTTGCATCACAAACACTATTCATAGCATGACACTGTATTGGTTTTATGTGGCAAGGTTTTGGTAGCGGGGGGGGTTACAGGGGTGGCTCCTGTAAGAAGCTGCTGGAAGCTTCCCCTGTGTTCGAGAGAGAGCGAGCCTATACCAGCTGGCTCTAAGACGGACCCACCGCCGGCCAAGGCCGAGCCAAACAGTGATAGTGGTAACGCCTCTGTGATAACATTTTTAAGAAGGAAAAAAAGTTGGGAGGCGGAAAACAGCCACGGGAGAGAGGAGTGAGAACATGTAAGAGAAACAAGCCTGCGGACACCAAGGTCAGTGCAGAAGGAGGGGGAGGAGATGCTCCAGGCGCCGGAGCGAAGATTCCCCTGCAGCCCGTGGTGAAGACCCTGGTGAGGCAGGTTGTCCCCCTGCAGTCCAGGGAGGTCCACGGTGGGGCAGATATCCACCTGCAGCACGTGGAGGACCCCACGCCGGAGCAGGTGGGTTCCCGAAGGAGGCTGTGACCCCGTGGGAACCCTGCGCTGGAGCAGGTTCCTGGCAGGACCTGCGGATCTGTGGAGAGAGGAGCCCACGGAGCAGGGTTTCTGGCAGGACTTGTGACCCCGTGGGGGACCCACGCTGGAGCAGTGTGCTCCTGAAGGACTGCACACCGTGGAAAGGACCCATGCTGGAGCAGTTCGTAAAGAACTGCAGCCCGTGGGAATGGCCCACGTTGGAGAAAGTTCGTGGAGGACTGTCTCCCGTGGGTGGGACCCCACGTTGGAGCAGGGGAAGAGTGTGATGAGCCCTCGCCCTGAGGAGGTGAAGCGGCAGAAAATAACATGTGATGACCGTAAACCCCATCCCTGTCCCCCTTGTGCCGCTGGGGGGGCTTGGTGGAGAAATCCGGGAGTGAAGTTGTGCCCGGGAAGAAGGGAGGGGTGGAGGGAAGGTGTTCTGAGATTTCGTTTTATTTCTCATTTACCTTACTCTGGCTGATTTGTAATAAAAAGTGAGCTAATTTTCCCTAAGCTGAGTCTGTTTTGCCCGTGACGGTAATTAGTGAATGATCTCTCCTGTTCTTATCTCGACCCGCAAGTTTTTTGTTATATTTTTCTCTCCCCTGTCCAGCTGAGGATGCGGGAGTGATAGAACGGCTTTGGTGGGCACCTGGCGTCCAGAAATATATGAAAAAATGAATAATTATATCTTCAGTTAAGGTCAGAACACTATGCTTTTGTCTGTGCTTTGAACCATAAGGGAAAGATAAAGCATTTGTTAACTGAACAGTATGCATTGCATGTCTATAGTGCAGCTCACATAAAAGATCAAAAAATGTATGCACCTGTTTCCCGGTACAATGTACTCCAATGTGTGACCTAAAGTCCTGATCCCATCATCGTTCACAGCTGTTTGACTGTTTTGTACCTCATCCTCTGACAGTGTGCCCCTTTGGAAGGAAGCCAAGGCACTGGGAGTTGAGATATATATATATATATATATATATAACACCATAGGAACATAGCCACAGGGTGGGGCAGGGCTTCAGGGCACATGAGTTCTGTAACCATATGATTAAAAGACTGTACTATATCTTGCTGTCTTGGAGCTTAATAAAGCTTAGATAGACAAAGCTAATCTTAATCACTGATTGAGTCTTAACACTCTTTGATGATATTCTTGGGTGCAATACGTATGATTAACACAGTGAATATAAAGGGGTGTGCATTAGCTGACATCCCTTCTTTTAGTTTTGTGTCAGTTTGGTTTTATCCTAGACTTTACAATGATCCCCATTCTACTTCCTTTGATGATGATGAGAATTTTGATTTTGACCGTAGAGGTGTTTGCACACCTAATCTGAAATTATCAGCCTATATTAATGATTTCTTTTTATGATTTAACCCCAGCTGGTAACTAAGCACCACGCAGCCTCTCACTCTCCCTCCTGCCCCAGTGGGATGGGGAAGAGAATTGGAAAAAAAAGAAAAACTCATGAGTTGAGAGAACAGTTTAATAGAACAGAAAGGAAGAAACTAATAATGATAACAATAATAAAATGACAATAATAAAGGGATTAGAATATACAAAACAAGTGGTGTGTAATGCAATCGCTTACCACTTGCCAACCGATGCCCAGTTAGCTCCTAAGCAGTGATCCCCCCAGGCCAGTTCCCCCCAGTTTATATACTGGGCATGACATCACATAGTATGGAATACCCCTTTGGCCATTTTGGGTCAGCTGCCCTGGCTGTGTCCCCTCCCACTTCTTGTGGCCCTCCAGCCTTCTCGCTGGCTGGGCACGAGAAGCTGAAAAATCCTTGACTTTGTCTAAACATTACTTAGCAACAAGTGAAAACATCTGCGTGTTTTCAGCATTATTCTCATACTGAACCCAAAACATAACACTATACCAGCTACTAGAAAGAAAATTAGCTCTATCTCAGCTGAAACCAGGACATTTCTCCATCAGTGAGACCAAATTTAAATGCTCTCTTCCCAGTTTCCTTCCAATATATGTTTTTACTTTAAACAATTGACTTATTTATGTGTTGCTGATTCTTGCTTTCAAAATGCAGTGAGGTTTTAAAATTATTCTAAAGAATTGTCAAAAAGCAAAATACATTTATCTTATGCTAAGTGAATTAGGAATGGGCTTTGGGGGGAAAATAACTTCTTTCCAAAGACTTGCGTCATTAAACTAAGCTTTTTCCATACTTAAGTGTACACACCTACAAACAATACTTACTTCATTGGAAAAACCTCATTAATTTTTAGATGGTTTTATTACAGAAAAAACAGCCATGCTGCAAATGGTAAATGTTCCTAAATGGTATCCAACTGCAAATAAAACTGTCACTAGGAAAAAACAGTGTAAGGAGCTGTCACATGCAGTACAAAATTCTGACTTTTTTCAACAATTAATAGAGTTATTTAACCTGACTTCTCCAGAAAAGTCCACATAGGTCTGAAAGATTTGCACAACCAATGCTACACTCAGAACTCCTTGGAGCAAGTCCTTCAGCACATCGGTTTTGAGCAGTAACAGGTCCTGTGTACCTGGAACCTTCATTGCCCTCTAGCAGATGTAACACATGCAAGAAGATGCAAAGAAGAAAGCTTTTGAGATTGTGAATATTCTCAGAACTGTAGCTGGCTTAGTTCCCAGTTTCTTCTTTTCCTTCCATCCCACTGCTGCCAGGTCTTCAGTGAGGCAATACTGTCCCTCTGACACAAATAACTTCAGTGAAATTTCAGACCTGTTCTCTCTGAAGCTCCCAGAGAAGTAGCAGATGGGCACGCTCTTCCTGTTTCTCTTCTCTGCAACTAAAGTGCATGGTGAGCAAGGAAGACAATGTCATTCACAACAGTCTCAGCTAACACCAGAGCGGGGTTATCCAATACCCTGACTGCACTGTATTAGCCAAGATGTAAGAGAACTACTAACTTTCATCAGTGACCCCAATTTAGAGGCTGAGCTGGAAAGATATCCTGTAGGCAAGGGTCTTAATGGGCTCACTGTATGTACATATGTTCTCTCAAACAGCATGTTCAGTTGGACTGAAGAGCCCGTGACTCCCGAACTATTCTGTGGCAAACTATTTCCACAGTCTGGGATAACAGGAGGTAAAGAGTTCCTTGGAGTATGTAAGAAATACAAGGTACACATAAGTATGTTTAAACCACCACACAGACTTCTCAAATTAAATTGGTTTAATGTCTTCATAACAGTAATGAAGAAGACATTTCTACTCTGTGATCAAGAAAGATGAAAGTTACAATAGTTTAAAGTGGTTATTTAGAGACCAGGATCAAAGGCAAATTGCAGTACAAGCTCAGGAGAGGGCTTCAGAAGCATAGAGCAAGCTGTAGAAATATAGCAATGAAATGCAAGACAACTGAGTTTATCACGGCATCCAGCAGGGCAATGGCAGAATTGGAAGCTGAAAAATTCACTAATAGAGATACTGTCTGAGGACAGATGGGACAAATGAGGTGGAAATGAAGAGGGGAAAAAATGAGAATGAGAGAATTTTTGTCAGATAAGAGAAATGACTAGCAGAGTTATATATCCTCTAGAAACAGATTCAGAAACAAGGCACTCAAGAAAGAGATCAAACCTTGGCTCTTGTAAGATTCTTTCACATGCAATTTACACAAGTGTTTGCTTGCTGCCTCAGTAGACGTTTCTTACTGATATGCAGAAAAGTCAGAATCAGAACCATGGTGGCAGCATCTTCAATCATATACAAAATAAATATTGATCCTTTTGTAACAATGTTTATTTCACACATATGTGCCCTCCTCTTAGACACATGTTACGAACGTGAAACATTTTACACAAATCCTTTCTTCATTCAACTGCTTATAATGATGGATGATTAGAACTAATTCTTTTTTCTGTGAAAGAGTATGGACATGGTTTATTCATGAGGTTATGCACTTCACAAGTTTTCAGTGCAACTGGGTAAAAAAGAAAAAATCAAGATGTGGCAGCATTTCTGTTCAGTCCAGGTAACTGAAAGAGTTACTGTGAACATTGGTTGTATGAGGTACTTAAATTACATTTTGTCATTGCTAAGCAAAAATTTGAATTACATTTATCTTTACTAGATTCTCTACTAAATCTCTGGTGTCCTGGAGAAGTGCCCTGTGGCAAAAATCACTGTTCAACTCAGGAAAACCAAAGCCCCTGAGATGTAAACATCTATCACAGTAACAAATGTAACCCATGTCACCTGTTTGCACTTTGTTCCCTTGTTTATAAGTAAAAGAAGGCAGAAAACAGTTTACTGTGTGGAACATGACTGAAACCGTATCATAACAGCAAAATACAAGAGAATTTATGACAAAGTATAGTATGTTTACTTTTCTGTCCTCCTTGCCCTTTTTTTGTTGTTGGTGGTGGGGTGTGGGGGAAGAGTAGAATCTGGAATATAAAGTATATTTTAGTTCCCTACCCACTGAATTTTACTTCAGGTAAAAAGTAAAATCAGATTGCTTAGTGTTACTTATGTGCTTTTGAGGTCTGAAAGATATCAGGGAATGTCAGTGATGCAGAACTCTGCCCTTGAGATGCACTGCCTACAAAGATCAACTGCGCACTTAGTTAACCTGCAAATTAGGTCTGATTTGCTGTTGCTTTGCCAAAGCAGTTTTGTTCTTACCACATTGATTAATGTAACTTTGCAAGCTCACAATTAATGAGGTCTTGAGTACATGTGATGTGCGTGATGGAGTCACTGATCTGAAATCAATAATTTGGGGCACTCCAAAATGGAGTAGGTTAAAGTAATATGTTCAATTGTTTGTTTATATTCAACCTGTTTTCTTTAAGCATTAAATACTCATCAGCTATTCTTTTATGTAAAAATGCCACTGCTATCACAGGCTTTTGTCTTTTCTTCTTACCTAACACTAGATAATGCTGAGTGGGATAATTACAAATTCAATAAAAATTTAAGGGTAATTACACCCTTCATGAAAAGCACAAGCTCTTATGAATCCTCAATAACTGCAAACCCATTATTAAAGACCAATCTTCTATACCATCATTATTCTTAAAAAGGCAAGTGGTAGACAAAATGTCCAGAGGTATATCTCTGCACAGCACTCCATCTTCAAGATTCTGCAGAACTTCATGGTGGCAGCACATGCATTTGCTACCTATTATTTTGTACTTGTTAGATGACTGAGTATTATGTTAGAGGCCAGTACCAAGGTTTTGTCTAGAGTAGTTCTCTAAAAAAAAACAAAAAGAAAAAAATCTGTGTGACAAAATGACCAATATTAAACCAAACAAAAATCAGAAGATATTTCCTAGTGCCATAATCTAAATACAGGACATGGTTCTAACCTCCTTTATTAAATACTGAAAAGACTAAAACTTAGAAAAGAAAGAAAGCAACCTCTTTTTCTTTGTGGAAAATGCTGTGAGACATTTTGCTTTGATTTTGTGCATACTTTATGGGCACAGCACTATTTTTTCAACTAGAATTAATCATTTTGCTCCAGTAAAGTGTCACTTTTTAAGTTGCATATAATTCCTGAATTGCCTGATATAGGCTAGATGCTACTTATTTGTCTATAATTTTTGGAGTTTGCTGGAGTTTATTAGCCTTAAATCTTACTTATAATTTTTATTTCTTTATTCTTTACTAATCTCTTTGAAAGACTTATTTTCCTTTGCATATTAGCAAAGCTTTTATTAGCACTGTAGTGGAAGCTTCTGAAGGGAGGTGTTACCTGAGATCATTCCATAGAAGAGTTGCAATTAGAAAGTATGCTATAAGAGTTACCTATAGAAGAAAGGGCAAGGCATGCTTGATCAATTTATCTCTCTGGAATAAATAAAGATTGAAAAGTTTTACATTGACAAAAATAAGGACAAAATATTTCTAATATATTTGTGTGTGTGCACTTGTGCACATGCATGTGAGCACTCAGACATGTGCTGATCTGTAATTTAAGGTAAAAGTGTCCTAGCAAAAGGGAAAAACTTTCTTCAACTGCAATATTAATTCAAAATCAACAGGTAGTGAAGGAAAAAGTAATGGAGAGCCACAGCTGGAATCAGCTGGTGTAAATGAGGATCAGCTCCAAGTATGCATCAAATGGCTGTATGAAACCAAAACAGAATTAACGCAATTTCTTTAAAAAAAAAAAAAAAAAAAGATAAAACTGCTTGGGCTGTTGGCTCTATTTAACCAAGATTTTCTGGATAGATAGAACTGAATACAGAATACCCACATTTTTGACTGTTCAACCAACAATCAATCACAAATCAAAGGTAATACACTTATGGTTAGCACAATACTGAATCTGGGTTAGTAAGACCCAGGAATGGCAGGGACCACTACCTTGAGAGTCCCAGACTGGTTCAGCTTGAAGTTCACGTGTAAGCATGAGGTAAAGATCATAGAATCATAGAATTGTTTGGGTTAGAAGGAACTTTTAAAGGTCATCCAGTCTGGCCCTCCTGCAATGAGCAGGGAGATCTTCAATTAGATCAAGATGCTACCAGTGACACTATGTCTACATTCTGTTTTACCTTATGTCTTCCATAATTCAAATCAAATGAAAGAACAGTAGCAATGGACCTATGGCCAACAAAGCAAAGCATTTTCATCCATGTCCACTTATGCAGGAGTCTGACTTAAAGTCTTTCTAAATCACTGAGAGGTGTAGCTACCACTGACATCATCAATACTGGACTGACCTAAGACAAATTTACTATAACTGTACTTTTACCACTTTACTGTTTGAATTAACATAAACTTTGCAGACCGAATACACACTGCAAGTAGAACTTTCAAGCTGATTATCTGTGAAGATTAGCAGCAGTCGAATGTTATGTGGGCAAATCCCAGCAAGAATTCCTGTATTATGCAAAATAAAGAGAAAAATCTTATCCAATATGTCTGATCTGTTCTACGAAGCCATGAAGTTTTAATTTTGAATATTCATAAAAACTGCAGTGTAATATATTTTACAAAAGATTACTGAAGCAAAACTGAATATTTTATAAAATTTGACACTCTGTCTCTTCAGAGATATTCCATAAACTGAAAGATTAATGAAGTAATTGAATAAATTATTTGCTTGGCTTTAATAATTGCAACAATGGATAGAGTTAGGACACAAATTAAATTATAAAAGTAGCTTTATTTATCTACTAACCCACTTTCTGCTGCATAAAGCTGAGATACAAGAAATGTCAACTCTTTAAATGCTGCTATGAAAAACAAGTGATGGAAATGCTATCTTATGCAAGCAACCTTTCTGTAAGGGCAGAGATGTTTTAAGACTAGAAAACAATACATGACCATATTTTTGGAAAGAGTAATAAAAACATCGTTATGGGATTTAGTCGAAATCTAAGGAGAGTTCCCAGTCAAGCTTCCTAACATAAAAAAACCTAACCACTTTTTGGAAGAGTTCAGTTAACTGAAGTCTCTCCTTACATGTGTTATAGTGTTGAAACAGCTAAAAATATTTGACTGCTGTATTTCATGCTGAAAGGAATGCAAACTAAGTACCAGACCAATCTCCTAGATAAACAGTTTGGGGGTTTTTTTCTTCTTTAATGTCACTTACCAGTGAACTGTCATTTAAATATTGTATATAATTCAGGTCATATCCTTTTGAAGTTTCATTTGGCTTCATTTTATCTCTGGATATTTTATTTAATAAAGAAAAATTCAAACCATAATGAGTCCAGATCACTCATGTTAGGATGATAAAGAAAAGAAAGAACCTGTCCTACAATATGTGACTACATATGATAACAGATCTTCTAGACTACCTAGAGGACCGTGGTCTACCAGAGAAAGCCACTGGATAGCTATGGCAAGTTTACTGATTACATGCAATAAATGCAAAGAGATAAACACAAGGGAAGTGGGAGAACTGTTTAAAGAAACTTGTCAAAGGAACAAAGGCATGTACCACTCTAACTACAAATAAATCAGATAACTGTAAGAAAAACTTTTCAAATCGTTAAAATTCAGAATGTCCTTGGAATAGAAATATGTGGGAAGGGAAAAAAAATAGGTCTTGAGAAGCTTGAAGATTTATAAACTGAATTGGCTGGTTGGCTGTAACTACTGATGGGGGTCTCATGATAGATAGATAGTGGTATGAATTTTTTATTTCTGTAGGTACCTCCCTATGCTTCTTTTTTTTTTTTTTTTTTTTGCATTGTTCCTGAGATGTTTTTAATGTAGTGCTGAATCTGGATTTGATTCCTTGACTGAACTTGTAATTAGTACACTATACAAGTAACCTGTTCTCATGCTATGAGGTCACTAATCCACATAGTGAGGCACTGAGAAAGTCGTGGAGGCCTACTTCCAAACTAGCTTAGAGAATATAGATTATTGTGGCTTGAAGAATGTATGGGAAGGATGTCCATGGACTTTTCACGTGACACCATCGTCAACACTTTTTGTTCAAATAAACTTAACTATGTCCTTTTATTTTGATGCACTTTTGCAAAGAGAAAAGACAACTATAAACTAACTGAAATGATTGGTGGCATAATTACAGTGCTGAATTACAGTCTGTTTTTCTTAGACTAAAGTGAACAGATGGCATATACATTACAGAGCAGGTTTTAGTAAAATGAGGTGTCTAATTAGTTCACTGCTAATAGTGCCTACTTTACAGAAAACATAAAATATCTGAGTTAGGGATCCCTAGAAAGCCAGTAATTTTTATATAAAAATATATTTAATTCCCAGGCTACTTGTATTTGAACCAGACTGTGCCAAGCTGCAAGAATAAGGTACCAGCCTGCCCATGGAAACCTCATAAATAAGTCAGATATTTCAGGATACAACAAAAGATGTAATATGCACTGCCAAGTAGTTAAGGCACTAAAGTTTTCACAGGCATGTGGAAATATTTTTTTAGATTCCATACATTGACTTTTAAAACCAGCCAACATTACTGATGATGGATGAAGATAGGCAAGCAGAAGAGAGAAGGTTTTTTTAATCTTGGGCAGAAGCATTGCTAGAAAACTGTAAGAGATTAATACATATATTCTAAAAGATATGGTCCTACGCTGTTTTGTGTACATAAATTTAACTGTCCAAATGCCAGGAATCAAATGTTGGTGTTCTCCACCAACAGATGACTCACAGCAAGTTTCTAGTGCGAGTTAACTGATTACCAGTTTAGTAGTCTTCTCTGTAAGGAAGACAGTGAAGATTTTGAGACAGAGATGTATTTTCTTTTTTTAGCTGTTGAGATGAAACTTGTTCTATACTCACAACCAGGATTTCCTGGAGCTGTGTCAAGCCAGTGGTGTGGCTTTGCAACAAAGGTGACTAAGAGGAAAGAATTATCCCCCTCTACTCTGCACTCATTAGACCACATCTAGTGGTCCAATATGGGGCCCACTGGTACAAGAAAGACATCAATAAACTAGAGTGAGCTTCACAGAGGGCCATCGAAGTGGTCAGGGGTGGAGCACTGGCCCTGTGAGAAGAGGCTGGAGGACCAAGGGCCAGTTCAGCCTACTGAAGGTTATGAGTAGAAAAAGGTCAAGTTCTTCTTGTATGTATTACATCATGAAAGCTACACAAAATATTCAATATTGGGTCTAGCAATTGAAAAGAAACTGAATAAACCTTCTTTCTGCGTGTGCCTGAAAGGTCACTGGAAAGCAATAAATTACTGAAGTCTTTTAAAATCTTCCCTTTTTTCAAACAGTTTAATGTTCCATTTCTATAATGACTGGATGATATCAGACTCATTCTTTGGTTCTTTTGTTTTATGCACACACTGAGATCTTATTTCCCCCCATTTTGGAAGAATCCAGCTATTTCTTCGAAATTTGATTGTTTTATCATTTCACACTCAATGTAATTGATTTCAATTATAAACTTAAGTAATAAATGACAACTGAAAAAAAATAAAGGAAGGACAAATTTGTTTACTGCATTTTGTCAGATTATTCTCTGTTAAGTGTGCCTTGTCATAGTTTTTGTTTTGATACAAATAAATTTTTTAAAAAATCACTGAAGTAGTATAAATCCCTGCTGTGGACAGATAGTGCTTAAAATTATATTAATTTTTTTTACCCTCTCTGTCCTGGACAAACCTAAAGTGTACCTTTAAATTCTGACTTCTGGTTCCATTTCATCTGAAAGGGACCTAGTTCATGCACTCAAGGCTGCTTTAAAATGCACACCAAAGTATATAAGGACTATCAGAAAATTCTTTTTGGAGGTTCACTCCAAATCTAAAATCTCAATGCATATGAACTCTCACCCACTCTTCTTGAAGTCAATAGGGTTATTCTTGTGTTTAAAACCATACATAAGCCTCTGTACTTTATTGACCCTAGGCTTTATTTTCTAAATGACAATGAATAACAATGACTGAGCTATAACCACATGATGATTTTATTTGAGCCACTGTATTTAGAGGATTCAGCCATGACCCAATCCAGCATTTCTTCTAATTTTCATAAACTCATTAACTGTTTTTTACTAAACTGGTCTTTATCTCAAAGACAGTATAGAAATAACAGTGGAGAAAGACATGATGTAGTAAAATGAATGCAAAGCTGTCCTCATGATTTCAAGGCTTCTCTGATAACTAACAGTGTCAGGAATAAAGTGGGAAAACACTATTTATTTTGTTTACAGTACTTTGAGCAACTTTAGCCTCTGAGCAACCACTGCTCCTCAGCAGACTTAGTTCTGGCAGACCCTGTTGTGCAGTGTAACAGAGGAGACTGCCGTTAGACAGATGGAAACTAGATTTCCTAATCTTTATACAAAAGAATTCTCTGCCACCCATGCCCAAACTTTGAGACTTCTTTGCACAGCTCTGGTTCCTTTGGTAAAGTCCAGGGAGTAGTAAAAGACTAAGAAAAACTCACATGTTATGAAGGCTTAGGAGCAAGGACACAAAAAAACACATTAAGAACCACATCTTCCCAATAAAAAGAAATGCAAATCCTACCAGCATTTTGGACTTACATTCTTCTTTCCAACCTTTCAGGCTGTAACATCAGTTCATACTTTGTATTTATTCATGAAGCTGTTGTTTTCTCATACATTGATTTATGTCATTACAAATATTTCTGGTCCCACTGTGATTAGCATGCAAATATTAAGACTGAGGCACGAAGGATGCCCACAGGTATGTAATAATCCTTTTCATCTCATACACTTTTTCAAAGAAAGCTAAGAACATTATCAGGCTGATCTCTTATCAGCTGCTGATAAGGCCTGGCCTTCTGTCAGCTGTGAAACAGGATTATAAAGATCTTAACAGGAAGCCTATGATTCACTGTTATTATGCCTGAAATCACACAGGGGAGAAATAGCTGTAAGAGGCAGTTTTCTGTCTTGGTTTGGATGTTTGCAAACTTCAGTGTGTCCTAGATCAGAAGAAAAATGCCATTAATTTCCCCGAGATCAGTTCAGAGCCAAAATGTTACACTACAGAGGAAGAAATGTTTATCTGTTGTAACTTTCTTCTCCCTAACCTAGGCACATGCATCCAAGATATCTGGTCAACTCTCTAGGCAGAAATAAATGTATGTGCTATAAAAAAAATACAATTATTTTGCATTGTAGTCTTAAAAACAAGAATGAGTGGGCAAGTGTCTCCCTTAGCTCCAAGCAAGCACATAAAAGGAGCCAATATTCTGTAGATCAGAAGTGGTTGTGAATTTACTGGTGAAGAAGAACAACACTAAAGTGCCTTACCTTTTTTTATTAGCCTAACTCAGTGTTTGGTACATGATGCCAGAAATTTGACATGATTGCATATATAAAGATACCTCTTCTTGCTGGTTCCCAGATCAAATCTTAGCAGTATGTAAACTTTCTACTACAATGCAACGTACTCTTACTTTTCTCTGCCCGTACAATTTGCAGGCTACCTAGTCATATGTCTATCAGTGGATAAGTGCTCACAAGGTCTGCTCCAAAAACACAGATAAAGATAAATGATTGATAAGACCTTGACTCCTACAATTTCCATCCTTAATCAGAGGTGTAACCTTTCACTCCCTATTATTACAAAAAAAGAGAACTACCAATTTTTTCTAAATTTTTGATAGCTGGTTACCATACTAAACATCTGGTACCTAAAATAAATTTGTGCTATATATCCAAAGAGGCTTGCAAGTAAATTTTAAGTCATTTTTCTATATGTACTAATACTTCACCCTCTCCACATCTTGATTCACCAAAAGTGGAGAGGTAATATTGGAATATTACTGGAGTTAAAAAAGTAAATTCTGACAAAATATAACTGCTCTAATGTGTCTGCGTAGTGTGTCAAAAATCTGTCAGCAGGTCCTATTTTTACCCATAATAAAAATTTTTAAGACACACTATTTCATGTAATCTTGCCAGTGATTCAATGGTCTCATTTGCTAGCCTACTTAGTCCTCTATAGTTGTTGTTCATTTGAAAAACAACATTAATGTTTTGTTATTCACTTGGAGATACATTACATTCCTGTAATTCCTCTGAAATTCTCCATGAAAATTGTAGCCGACCGTGTAAAGTGATTTGTAAGGCTCTGGTGTCCCACTGTTCACTACATAAAGTTTAGTGGTAAATAAACTGCCTAGATAATGAGAGTGACAATAAAATGACATGTAATCCTTTAGTACAAAGGAAATCATATCCAGAGGGAAAAAATGCTGGTTTGCAAGTCCATATTTGCGAAAAGTAGCTGTATCAGAATGGAAGACTAGAGTAAATAAAGTTCAAATCCTATTTTTAATGTGAATGGATAAAAGATGCCTCTGGCTCCCAAGATAGAAAGATGTAAATACAAAAGGACTTAGATACTTTAGTGCTTTGCATTACCTAAATCCACAGTTAAGTATCTGAGAACTTCGTACAGTACTTGGGAATAGAGGTGTATTGGAGTTTGTTTTTACCTAGGCACAAAAACCTGGGAGCAGGCTAAAACATTTCAAATTCTGTGCCTGACTCCAGACTAGAGCCTAATCTTGTGTTACAGCCATGTACAATGTTTGAATATGAAGTCTTCACCTCAAAGACATTAAGCTACAAGAAGTTTGGGCCTCTTCCACCCATAGGAAGACCCCAGAAAACACATAAGGTCTATCAGCATTTGTAGCCTAACTCCAAAATGCCCTTATAAAATTGTGCCCAGGCAGCACTGAAACATAAACATTTTACAGCTGGTGACATGGACTTTGAAAGCTTCCTTACCCACATGTCCTAGGCCTGAGGATGACATTTGCAGAAGCCTGAGCAATTTGTAGAGATGCAAGTAATTTTTCTGGCAGGAAATGCTGTGGAGAGCACCTTCAAGTCTTAGTCAACTTCTCAATATTGAAGGTGTTTCACTTTAAGGGAAGGGCAAATGATTGCTGTCACGTAATAACTAGCATTCCCGACACTGTCTAAATACCCCATAGCCCACTGTCTTAACTACTCTTCTAACGAGCAGTAACTGAAATCCTACCCAAATCACCCAGAAAAAGAGAGAGGGATCTCATATACAAGACGACAGATGTGAGAGTCATCTTAACTGCTTATCTGTGCTTGCTCTAAGGTATAACTTGTTAAATCTTATTTTGAAAAGGTCTACAGGGTAAGGTCCTTCAGAAAAGAGGTCTGTTACCATGCCCAGTTTAAGAATATATCCCGTCCCTCAGAACTGAGCAGCTTGCTCCTGTAAGGCTGGAGAGAGCTTGCACACATCCATGCCAAGCTACAGAAAACAGGAAACCTTGTGGATAGCATTTTCAGTAATTTACTTACTGCCAGGAAAGAGGGGGTAAATGAACAGTGATTCAAAAGGTGTAAATTTTGAATTTAGGTGCTGAAATCCTTTTCGATCTTTAGGCCCAATGACCAGCTCAAAAACACTTTTGTGAAACAATTGTCTCTACTCTAGTCCATATAAATTGGAAGAATGAGTAACAGGTTTCATAGACATGTAAGCATAGCTTAGCATTTCATCTGCTCTATAGAGCAAGCTCATCCTGCTCAGTGGGGTATCCTCAATCAACAGGACACATGACTGTAAAGAATATTGAATACCTAAATTTCCCTGAATACTTTGGAGAAAAAAGGTGAAGCACCAAATGCTTGTTGTCCCTCTACAAAATCCTAAAATGTAGCTCTTCCTTACAGAGTGACATATTTCTTCTCTCACTAAAATGTCTGCATACTTGAAGGTGAAAGATACACAAGCTAAAAATCTAGGTTTCTTTGTAGAAGGTTTCTTTTAAATAATGACATACAATTATTAAAATCACATCCACTTAAATAGCTCATACAATATTAGTTTTAAGCTGAAAATGTGCCAGTAAAATATATGCATGTTGCTCAAGGATATATTTAGCACCTCCTCTGTATGCACATGTAAACTTCGCTCCAAAATGAGGACAGCTTTTCAACTGTGTGTGGTAATCACCATATAGCTATGTCTAGAAAAAAGTCTCAAGTCCACAGGGTACATGTGGCAAGGGTCAGAAACATTTGTTATTTCACTTTCATGAGCTCAGAAAGACACATTCTGCCCCTGATTTGAACTTCCAGTGTGAAAATGGGTGAGGTAAGAATAAAAGACACATCATGCAACTGTTTAACAATTTTTGAGGGAGGGAAAAGTTGAGACACCTAAGGATTCCCCATTGCATATGTATTCCACCCTGTGCCAAGGCTGAGCGGGCATCTTACTACAGCGGAGCTGATAGGACTCCTTCCCAGTGACCATGCTGCCCCCACTGCTGCTGAACAGGTTTTGGACAAAGTGTTCCTCTGCCTTCCACAAATAACAATTCCTCCTGCACAACTAGGATACTCACAACTGGTGAGGAGAGAGAGATTTGGTATCCAAACCACATACAAAACCCCACTTACTTCCTGAAAACAAACCAAAAATACCCCAATCTGTTCAATTCTGAAGGAGCAAAATGACCAATAGGTGTTACTTCCATTGTATATGGCTCATACCAAGCTCATGTCAAGGTCACTGTGTTAAGGTATCAAGTTGAAGATCACCAGTGTAATGCAGGTTGTTTGTATCATATCTGTGAGAACTTTCAAGGTTTTCATAGCAGTTAAAATGATAATATAATGGTATAACTGACAGAAACAATTGTTCAAATTTTTCTGAAGCATTAGCCAAATGTCTAAAACAGGCTGTTGTACCATCACCTAAAGTGGTATACCAAACTCAAGAATACTTTCCCTATTTCTTGAGGCATGTTCATGGGTGAACTCAAATTCATTAACAATGTTCTTCTAAAGGATATTTTGAAAAGTATTCCAACTACTCAATCCACATTTGGGATATATATGGAATTTTTGGAGGTAGAAGCCTGATTGTGAAATGGTTTGGGTTTTTTTCCAAATTTACAAGTGAAAAATCTCTAACTTACTTCATTAGTGACTGCTCAATTACCATTATTCTATTATAAGGATATTGCAAGAAAGTTGTTTCTGCAGATGGCAAAACAAGTTGTTCATTAAATATTCATACACTGCTGAGTAAGGGAGAGGTGACACAGCTCCTCAGCAATCATTAGTGGAGTTCTGGCATTACACCACATATTAACATTAATTAATTTATATTTTTGGTTACTATAAAACAGTATCTAAATGGAGAAAATGTTAATTGTGCTCTCAGAAGTAGCACTTTCAGGAAAGAAAAAAAAATCAGAAATGCTCCACATACTACAAAAAACAGAAACTAATCAGTTCTTGAAAAAGTGACATACTGTATAAAACTTAGCTTATAGAAATGTGGTCATAGTCTCCTCCATTAACATTGCTGACGTAGCTGTACTCCTTGTATCTGTGGAGTACACAGACTTAATAAAACTGAGTTCAACAGATTAATTATCACTAATTTACAAAGACAGTTTCAAGTTTTCAGAGGGGAAAACAATGTCGTAAGTAGTAGGAAACCAATTTCAATACCACATAATCTTTCTTAATAGTCTAGAAATTTCATGTTGTTATGATCTTGCTTCACTGGCACATAGTTGTAGAGAGAAAATGAAATGTCTCTTACAGTAATATTGATAGTAATATGGGATCAAACAGAAATACAGTCTACCACATCATTCAAATGGATTAAACAAATAACGATTACAGAGAATAGTTGTTTTCCTTCCTTCTTAAACCAGAATATTTAAATACTTTCTTTCCTGACTTCCCTTTCAGGCCCTGTGGCAAACAGCCAAAAAGTCATTAAATTCAAACACCAGCGACACTCAAGCCCATGAAACCATGTCTGACCATAAAAAAAAAAAAAAATAAAATTCAAAGCAAAATGAAAGTAGGATCTTTCTAGAAATATCCGTGAGTAAACTAGAGAGCCACAGCTCTAGAGAAGTCAATCATCAGTTGGTCAGGTAACTACACACTTCAGCTGGGTGTCTTAATACAAATTCTGTCCTGTCTGTCCATGTAAAATATACATTGTCTGCAAAAGTGTTAAATGTTGTGAGATGAAATCTCCCACACCCGAAATGAACATTCTGACTGAAAAACTGGTCAACTAAAACACAATATTCTTGATCAGTTTGATGTAAAACTTCCTCTGAAATTTCTACCAGGACACCTTTCATCAAATCTTCTACTGAAATAGAACATCTCAGAGTTTCGGCTTATAAGTCTTTTACAGTACAACTTCCTTGTGTAAAAAAAAAAAAAAAAAGGCAATACTGAATAATCACGTGTTGGTTTACATGCCTGTGTTAATGGTGTGGAAAGAAGAATCAACATAACAGACTAAAACCAGAGGAAACTTTTATAAAAATTCATTTACAGGGAGAGTTCACCTTTCAGAGTAGCATTGAGTAGAAATGTTAAGTAAATAACTCTTTGGTACAAATACCTATTCATGTTAGGAAATTCTTTCACAGTGTGTCTGTGACGAAGAAATGGCATTGCCATGAATAAGTGTGTTGCTTTAACTGTCCATTTTAAGAAAGTGCCTCTAATACCTAACTTCTGTGCTGAAGGCTGTTTTACCACTCATTTTGGAACTCATCATGGAACTTTGTATTTCTTCTCATCTAGGTCTGATGTTACAACCACATTGTCCAGTAAATTCTGTCTGAAATAATTGTGAAATAATTGTGACAGTTTATGATCTGATTCTTCTCCTGAATAGACTCATGAAATCTAGGGTTTGGGGCATAAAGATGATGAATAATTTCCGAACAGAGTGGAGTCATTTGTATTTTTCAACCTCTATTTCATAACTGTCAGGGAGAAATTATTCTAGCTTAAGTATCTAAAATCTTTGCTGCACAAGTAGTGGGGCAAAGGACTGATACACTGTGTTAAAAAATAAAATAATAATGGCCTGTGCCATGCAGCAGCTATGTAGAAGACAGAAAGCCCCCTGAGCAAACATAAATTAGGAGATGGCTGCTACTGGCTAGAGCACACTCTGGCAACTAAATACTAAATACTGTCAGGGATGGTCTTTGAAAGAGGTTGTAAGCATTTTTTTCAGTTCAATTGTTGTAGGCTATCCTAACAAGAGAGTAATTACAGGATTTTTTCAAAATATAAAAGTTTGTGTTGAACTTTTTTTTCCAACTAACTTGTAATCAAGTTTGCCATTGAAGACTGTTATTTTTGTTATTAAGTATCAGAATAGATAAAATTTCACAGTATGACTAATTCCCATAAATTTTAGTCTAATATTTTAAATGGTTTCCATTAATATCTCAAAGTTGAATGACAAAAAACAAACCTGTAAACACATGTGGTTTGTTTACAACACTCAGAGAGGCAGACAGAGGGGAAAATCCCATTTCTAATGGAAAACATGATCTAGAAGTTTAAAGTTTTAAAAAGTTAACAGGGAGATAAAGGCAACATGCTGGATACTATAAAAAGTGTTAGAAAAGAGTATGGCAAACTGGCAAAAATGAAATAAATATACATTGACTTGACTAATACAGAAAATATGCAGATGAATTTCATTACAAATGTCTGAGTTTTAGAAACAGTAAATTAATTCAATTCTTTGGAATCATATATGTCAAACTAAAGATTTTCTGAACATTTTTGAAGGGAGTGATTTGGGTTTTGAGGACTTCCCCTGGGAAATCTGGAAAGCTTAAAGCACTGCAAAATGTATGAAGGTCCGACTGCTGAAAGCTCATTTTTTTCCAAGAAAATGAGGAAATGTGAATAGTAGAACACTGATACTGCTGAAAGTATGAAAGAATAAAGTCTTTTGGTTATAGCACAAGTAAACACTTGTGCTTTCCATTTTTTGCGCATGGAAGACATGATAAATACATTTGTTAAATACTACTGAAGAAAACTGAGCTCTTGTCAGAAATCAACAGGTGCTGTTCTTATCTACCATGGTTATAACAGATATAGGTACAGACATAACCTCAAGAACGTCATTCTGGAAAATTATCATGGGCCTTTGAATACAAAGCAGGTAGGGCTAAAATTGGTATATGTGTTAAAATAACACTGAATAATAAAACCTTCCCAAAATGAGCCAAAATCAGTAAGATCAAAGAGAGAGCGATCATAGTTGTAAAATCCAGGACAGGTCTCACACTTCATTGTGGACAACTGCACAGCACAAAATAAAGAAAATGCAAACTCTCAACATATACTGATGTTTAAATAAAAGTTTGTCAGTTTTGCACAGCCTAGAAAGAGAAGCAACCTAGCAAAGAGTCTGCTGAACAGCAGGTTTCCCTTTCAAAGACTCATTACGTCATGCAGGACTTTGAATCTTTAGCACTACTGAGATATGCTGTTGGAGAAACAAATAGCAGTTCCTGAGCTGCTGTCATCAGCTTGCTCAGAGTGACACAACATTTAGAGTAATAATGCTACACTGCAAGGCTTTACTACAACTCAAAGCCAGTGTGAATTTTCTGAATTAAGTTTAGGCAGCATCAGGATTACTATAATAGTTACACTTTATCAAAGCAATTAACCAAGAAAGCTTGAATCAGCAATTGTGACTATATAATCTCTAGTTTATAGCTAAAAAACAATGTCACAAATTACTTCTGGATTTGGAAAGGGTTTTATTCCTAAAAGAACTAACTTCTTATTCACATATATTTGTCAAAAAGAAGGAAAAAAAAAAAGAAGAAAAAAAAAAAACAAACCAACAAAACTAAAGAAGCCTTGTTAGGGAAAAGTGAACTAAAATCATACTTCGAATTGTGTTCTTGTTTGTATTACACTATTTGGATTTTAGTTTTTAAAATGAAAAAATCAGAGTAATATATGCTAGTATGAAGAATTGTGCTATTGTTCCTTAGTCCTCATTTATCTCATTCATTCAAATACTTCTTGTTTTTGTACTTTACATGAGAAAGTGTAGATAAAGAACACTCTGACTAAGAAGAAAAAGAATTCCAAAACAGAGGCAGGTAATACAAAGCCTCTCCTACATGATCCACAGGTTGTATCATTTCGGACAGAGCCACAATAATCCATGCTTCCATTAAGTGAACACTCAATGGACAATTGTAATGAGTTGTCTCCTTAAAGATCCAGTAAAACCCATTCTTGAATGGAGCACATTTACTTGCCAGCTAGCTAAGGCAAAATGCCAGCTACCTATATAGTACACAGCCATTTCATTGCTGACATGAAAAGCATTGTCTATCAAGACTTGTATAAAACCTCTCTAATTTTCACCTTTTAATAAAGAAAAATAGTAGACTTTCTGCAAAGTTTTTTTTTAATTTATTTAAGTTCTCTGTTCATGTCTAAAACAGACAGATCTTTTGGTTTGTTTGAAAAAAGGGTAGTTAGATACATCCATTTGAGGTCATGACATTTTATGTAAGTCCTATGGTTGACCATAAATGCTAACAGACATTAGCACAGGTGTTAGAATCTGTCTCCACCAGAAAGTTAACATCTTACCAGTATTCTGTGTCCCTATCTTCCTTTTCCTTGTTTCTTATTCCTCCTTTTTCAATACCCTACTTATTTATTTCTTTTGTTTTGTTTCTTCCAGTCTTCCTTTCTGTTACATTGTTTTATAATCTGCTTTTTCTGATTGTTTTTGTTCATTATCCAGATAGCAGCTCCATCATGATTATGACCTACCTGTTGAGCTTTCTCTTTTGCCATGCCCTCTACATATTGCAGATGCATTTGGAACTTTTATCATCTTTCTAAATAAGGATTTTAATATATATTTTTAAAGTTGCAGATTTCTGCATCTCTCATTCTTGCATTATGTAACTGCACATAGAGGGCAATGATTTAGAATAGTTTTAAGTAAAATTTAAATTCCCTTACTATAGAAATTCTACTTTCACAGGTCAAAATAAGCCTGGCAATCAAAACCTATGGAAAGTAATTGTCTGTATGTTGTTCATTTGATCTCCTTGTGTATATACACAATGAAATACTTTAGAGCATGAATACATACTTATTTTTCCACAGAGCTAAATGCCCAGGTAGAGTTAGCATAAAACCTTTTTATAGCTACTAAAAATAGGTACAACTTATCTTATATAAAGATCTAAGATATGCATTTTAAAAAAGCCCCCCCCTTAAAAAATCACCAATATATACTTACACATTTTCAATTCATTTGGCTAGTAGGAGAATTTGGTTGCATTTATTAAGATGGTACGTAATGGACAAGTTTTCAAAAACCTTTGGTAGGTCAGGCAGTCATAAATAAAAGTTTCTGTTGGTTCTATTGCCCAAGGTACAAACTTTAGTGAAAAGTTGATTAGAAGTCATGACTGAACCTAATGTTATTAGTAATCTTGTTTCACTCCACATTTGCCAAGAATGCATGTTCTGCTCTCTACTCTCATGCCTTTAAGTTTTACATTGTTGTTTAAGTAACAGATTATTAATTATAAATTGCTGAACACAGAGAAGAGATTATTTTATGTACAACAAAATTAAACACGGTGTGTATCAGAGCTACAAGGAAAACCTAAAAGGAAACACCATTCACACCTAGTTAACACAAACATCCTAGAATACAGGTAGCTTTAACAGTGAGTGTTATCACAGTTACATTGCCTGTGGATAATAAGGAATCACCAAAATGTTAGTCAGAAATAACTATGTAGAAGGGTTATACAAACATTCCCCAAAGCAGTCCTACTTGGTGTACCAGAGGAATGTGATGAATCTTCAGGGTACAACACATAACATCTCCCTGCATAAGAATTCTGAATATAATCTTGAATTCAAAGAACTTCTTAGTGAGATTGCACACAAAAAAATAGCTTTGCAGTTCATTCTAGAAAAAAAAAAAAAAAAGATAAGAATCACCTTGTAAATGGATAAAATTGTTTCATGTGGGAATATATGGCCCAGAGAACAAAGAGGTACTCTGGGGTTCTGCATTTCTATGAAGCAGCCTCAGGTCATGGTCTTGTTGAGCTCCTAGAGGAAATTCCACAGCCAAAATCCAAATTTTCTTTAGGAAGTTTCAGTATTCATAACTTAAATACAAGAAGAAAGCTGAAAAAATACAATCTTACATAGGCTTTGTCTCAGGAGAGCAAGCTGTGGCATCAGTTTATGAAATACAGTTTGTGAGTGGCAGCATCAAACCTACACTTTGTTTAAATCACAAAGCACAATGTGAAGACCCCCTGAAGTCACACAAGATAGATATGTTTATGCAATGTGAAAAGTTCCTGCACTACCTTCTCCAGAAGTTTTTATCTTCCAGGTCACTATCTCTTAATTTTTCATATATGGTTACAACTGGAGATAAGTATCCGTTTTGTGTTTAAATCTTCCCTAGGCTCTGTTTTCCATGTTTTTGACATGTAATTACCAAGTTTGTTTCTGCACATTCAAAGGTAAAAATAGTGAGAAAAAAAGAAAAAGAAAAGGACAAGTTCTAAACTGTTCCTATGATACTGTCGTATTTGATTCATTTATGTCCTGGTTTTGGCTGGGATAGAGCTAATTTTCTTTCTAGTAGCTGGCATAGTGTTATGTTTTGGGTTCAGTATGAGAATAATGTTGAAAACACACAGATGTTTTCAGTTGTTGCTAAGTAGTGTTTAGACAAAGTCAAGGATTTTTCAGCTTCTCATGGCCAACCAGCAAGAAAGCTGGAGGGGCACAAGAAGTTGGCACAGGACACAACCAGGGCACCTGACCCAAACTGGCCAAAGGGGTATTCCATACCATGGGACATCACGCCCAGTATATAAACTGGGGGGAACTGGCCTGGGGGGATCTCTGCTCAGGAACTAACTGGGCATCAGTGAGCAATTGCATTGTGCATTGCTTGCTTGGTATATTCCAATTATTTTATTATTATTATTGACATTTTGTTACTGTTATTATTATCATTATTAGTTTCTTCCTTTCTGTACTGTTAAACTGTTCTTATCTCAACCCATGTTTTACTTTTTTTCTAATTCTCTTCCCCCTCCCGCTGGGGAGAGGGGAAGTGTGTGAGCAGCTGCATGATGCTTAGTTACGGGCTGGGTTTAAACCATGACAATGTATCTTAAAAAATTTACATAGAAAACAATGCTTTTGCATATAAAAAATGTTAGTCTAACAAATTCTCTGCATCATCACTCGAGAACTTCCAAGAGCAGGGATCAGCAGTATCCTACTCAGTTGCAGTACTGAAGTTCTAGCCCAACACAACTCTCTGGCACAGGGAGCCAACCTGCCAGACAGGTGGAAGTACCTAAATACATGGGTAAGTTCACCTTCTGAGCTGCCTCCGGCTACACTTTTTTAACATGTATACATGGCAGAACAACTTTCTTCACTGTCCTGTGTGTCACTATCCCTTCTTTCAAGGCGATCAAAGCACATCCTCTGCCGTTTTGAGACAGAGATAGAAAAACAATTTCCTTCAAAACTGTCTTCATTCATAACTGCTACATTTAACGTATCAATTAAATGTTTTTCTCTTTCTCTAGCAGTATCCTGCAACAACTCTTAAGTAACGAAACCTCTTTTATTTTACTTGGACTGTTTTCTTCATTTTAGTATTTTGTATTGCTTCGGGTTTTTTCTTTCCCTGATATTCCTTTTGTGACTTCCATTGTGAATAAGATTTACTGCCTCAGAGTTTGGCAATTACGTATGCTTTAAAAAATGTGTACAATTATCTGTCAACCCTTGTGAGGTAAAATTCCCAACAATATTTTGTTCTCAGTTTGGATATATATTTGCATTATATTATGCAAGATGGAGTACTAAATAAAAATTACATTCCAGGTCTATAAAAAATGTAATACAGAAAATCTGCAAAATACAAAATGAAAGAGCAAATTATACCTCTGTTTCTGGTTTTCTTTATTCTCCAAAATGTCTTAAAAACATTCAATGACAAATATATTTAGTCAGAAGACTTATGTCTAATCCCAAAGCTGGTGAAACAAGGAATCATCCTTCCACTGGTTTCCAGGTTATTGAATCCAAAATTCTTATGATGACAGTCCCTGAGAATAAAAGGAATGTCAAAAAAAAAAAAACCACCACAGATGACAGTGTCTATTTATAGATAACAAAAGCTATGAAACAACACACCACTCCAAACTGTAAGGCACTGCACTTGCTTCTGTGTGCAGCAGCTGACTACTACATTTCCTAGACTAGTTCTACTTTAAAAAAAAAAAAAAAAAAAGGCAAATAATGGAGGATCCCTATCTGATCAAAATAAACACAATCTGTTTCTCTGGTTTCTCTCTAATGACACACACACACACGAAGAAAATCATGTCAGATGAATGAGAAAATGTTAATCATCTTTGCTTCAGATTTTCTGCCACATTCTTTATAGTTATACAAAAATACATTAAAAGTGGTAATTTCTCGTGTCCATCAAATTAGAATTCACTGCATGTTACAAAAGAATAGTGTAAGCATAGTTAACTTCAGCATTACAACCCATGGCAAAATACAAATTTCTCTGTAGGCAGAAATGGGCAGCTTCACAAGTGAAAACATCTGATTGCAACATATAAAATCATACAGCCTTTAAAAGCAGAAAGCATACACTACACGACACAATCTTATAAGAATAACATAGGCTAAAGGACTGATAAAGCACTAGTTCCATGATGAGCTGACATTCTTTACATTGATTCTTTCTCTCCACTTAATGTTTTTGTCTCAAATGCTTTGTTTTAAACCTGTTAGCATATGGTCTAAACTAAACTATGCGAGGCTGTCAATCTTCTTGATGTTGTTTTCCTACTAACCTTTTTTTAAAAATTTCTGGGTACCAATGTAAGATATGTTTCCTTTATTACCACCTATGAAAGTACAAAATGCAATCTTACTCAAGAAAGCACAACTATTGAAGACAGAAAAAATAATACTGCCACAAGTAGTTATTTCATAAAACAGCAAGTTACTTTCATTGCATTAGTACCCAGAGATTTGTACATGCCAGGGACCACAAGATGACAAATACACAGGAGTCAAAGCAGATCTTCATTGTCTGGGGAAGCAGACACACTAATGACACTGTTTGCCAGCATGAGCTGCTGCAGATCTTCTGCTTTCTATGAGTAGCATTTACGGCATTCCCGTAAGACAAAAGATGATTCTGCACAAGAACACATTTGAAGAAAAAGTATAGTTCTTCTAAAGTGACAGCAACTTGTATGTATGTCTACTGGTAGATTTGGACTGAGTGAGGTGAAGTAAAAACTGCTCCACTCTGGTAAATTTAAAATTTTCAATTAGCATAAGTTCTTCCAGACTTGGAATTATAATGATGCTGTACTAATCAGCATACAGATTTTAACAAAACAGAGCAAGTATCAATAATGATACAGCTATAAAACCTGATGCTGTAACTGGTATAGTTCAAATCTATTTTGGGAATGGTCTCTTCTCTGAATTGTCTTCCCCTTCTTAAATTTTATATTGATATAAATAATGAAATACCATTGTATAACTTTTTATTTAACAAATCTTTAATGGAGCAACCCTAGTTTGCAGGGGGTTTAAAATAATTTTTTCACCATCTGCAATGACGAATTGTAAGACTGAAAAGAGTTCAGAAGAATATGAAAGTTAAAATTTACTACCACTTTTTTGTTAACAACCCCAAGTATTTCTCAATGCTGCCTTTTTCTCTTGTTTGGTTTAACTGATAATATAACAAGATAAAAATAAAGCGTTTTCTTTCTGACCATACTTAACTGGAAGTCTGCTATTCAGTTTTGGACATTGAGGAAATGAGACTGAAACTTTGCCCGTTTGTAGACCAACTATACTGTTGGTCAGCCCCACACACATAGGAATATCTGTCTGTCTCTCCATGTCTCACATCCCTCAACTGTAAATTCACAGAAAATTTTTTTATACATAAAATATAAATATAAAAGCATATTAGTTAACTTGAGGGAAAGGAAAGAAGAAACAATCTAGGATTTCTACTGAAAAAAAATTATTTGTGGTTTGAAGACTGTGATCGTGTCAAAGCACTCAGCTCTTTCCAGCTACGGAAGCAAGGTGCTACATCGTAAGCTTTCACTTCATCTGGTCATAGACACTGGTGACATAGACCAGCACATCAGCGTACGCAAAATCAGAATCAATTAAAAACCACAAGAGAAACACAGTAAAACTAACGTATACTAGTAAGCAAATTTCAAAATACAAAATGCAAAGCCTACATAAATCTCTTGCATACAGAGGCAACTCCCACCTCTGAGGTAACAGGGTTTGTCCACAACTGGAAGAGGAGGCAGGAGACCGACAACCATGTGCGCAGGAACTTGAGCAATACCCTCAATGAGGATGCATGGGAAGGCCACAGCACTGCACACAAAAATACAGGAAAGGCTTAGGGAGAAGAGAAACCTTTTTATCATTACCAGAAATACATTTTTAATTCTTGCACCAAGTACATTCATCTCCACTGGAGAAAACACAGGTATAGGGAATAGCAGAAATCTAACTACACAGATTCCAAATAATTTTGGAAAGTTGTTAAAAGATTTTCATTGTCACAATTTTTCTAGTTTTATGGCCATTATTAGATATTCATAAACATCCAAAAGTGTAATAGCTAAATCAAACACTCTGTCTTGAGAAATTAAGTCTAATTAATTTCTCGTATACTGCAAGTGATGTGGCACTGTAAAGCTGCAGGTGGCACAGAATGTCTCCCATGCCAACTGAAGAGCATTACGGGTGGCCTTGGTCCCAGAGCTGGAAGGCAGCTCTTTGTTCTCATTATGGGTCACTGTGGCCTACACCCCACTTTCAGGGGTCACAGCAGGCAGGCTTCCAGCCAGACATGAAGCCGTTGGGGCTGCACCCTGATTTGACACGGCAAAAGCCCAAGGGCATGTCCTTGTTCTGCAGCAGCAGGGCAGGCTCACTGCCTCAGGGATTTTGGCCTCCCTTGCCTCTGAACGGCAGGGCAGGAGATGCAAGACTGGCTCCAGCCAAGCAGAGGGCCCAGTCAGGATGAGGCTGCCTGTGCCAAGTCTTGGGCACACAGCTAAGGTTAAACCTAATCAATAAAACTTAGAGACAGTTTCTGCATTGGGCTTGTGTGAAGCACTTCTTTACATTTCCTTAATGAAGAGGGTTCTTCTTCTGAATCAGGCTCTTATGTTTGTCCTTCTCTTGAATACTTGTTTCTAATATATTTTAATAACTATATAAACTTAATATGTGATAAGACGATTAAGGAAAAAACAAAACAAAACAAAACATTTTCCCTTTCCCATTTTATATTTATTTGCCAATTAACTACTGAAAATATAGCTAAACATCTTTTTTTATCCATAAGGATACAGCCCATGCTTGTATCTTTATTTATGGAGTCCACAAGGGTCAACGGGTTTTTAGATCAATAGTAACAGTGTTTAGGATAGCATACTGGAGTACCGTACACTGTATGCTAGCTAGTGATTTTCAAATTTTTCAAGTCAGTAAAAGACTAGGTGAAAGAAAAGGGGTTCATTCCGACTCCACCCTCACTATCTTTTGGCCACTCTGTCTACACTGATGATGGAGGATTTGGGTTTGGATGACTTCTTAAGACAGAGTTCCACAGAGACTGTGTTTCATTTTCTTTTCTCTTGTAGTTGCTTCTCCATCCTAAGCACCACAGTCCTGTTCTGCCCAGCATTTTTCTGGAAATTTAGAGAAATAAAAACAGCCTGGCAAAGGATAGAAACATATAGCTGATCCTAACTTACCCAACTATCTGGTCTGAAGAGTCAGTATTGGTAATACCACTACCCTAGGCAGGAGCAGGAGGCAGGGAAGTTTGTAGATGACCAGTTGTAGCACATGCAGAGCCATGTATAAGACTGATATCATAGATAAGAAACTTGGCATTCTTTGACAAACCAGAGGTTTAGAATCACAGTGCTTTTGTTACCTGATGTGATTCATCATCTTTCCCTTGTTAAAGGGAAAAAGTGTCTCCTATAACACCAACCAGCTATTCTTGCCTTCCCAGCAATACAGTCCCGACATGCAAAATCTTCTAGCTAGAATTTCACAAAATGATGCTGTTATGTTAAAAGAGATGTAGTTTGAAATCACTGCTTAGAGATATTTTCTTGTTCTTCACCTTCACTCTGTTTTTACGTTCCAGGAGTACTATGAAGTGACTCTGGATCAGCTGGAGGTGAGACTCATATCTTGCATCTCCATTACCTCTACTGCTTCTCTAGGAAAAAGGGGTATAGAGCAGAAACATGTTCTGAAAGAAGAGACAGAGTCCTGCCTTCTCTAGCAAGACAATAGCTAGCCTAAATCAGTCACACAATGTTTCCTTCATTTCAGGGTTCTTTCAGAATACAAATTCAATTAAAAAAACAATGGTGACTGCCCTGTCCAAGGCTCTGTAGCACAGCCTGTTAAGACACTATTTTCCATATGCAAAAAAAAATGGAACAGCATGATAATGAGCTGACCAAAACACATTTCTGACTATTATTAAGTTTTTCTTTGTTTTGTTTTCTTTTGGGTTTTGGGTGGGGGTTTTGGTGTTTTTTTGTTGTTGTTGTTTTTCTTTTAAACAGTGCTCCAAGGTTTAACCATACCTTTTTTTAATTACCATTACTGCTTGCATGTACCACACTGGAAAAGATGAAAGGTCTTTGCTATAACTGTCTTTAGAGAGAAAGTGACCGTGAGCAGTAATGTTTCTATGTCTGTGCAGGCATCTAGCAAATTCTTTTCTCATCAGACTTTCCAATGCCTGTATACATTTTAGTGATCTATTGAAAGAATGTTTTTCAGACAGAAAAAAATGTAGTTAGGTATGGTGTTATTACAGTTCCTCTTGAAAGAACATCCCTGTAATTAAAAACACTGGTTTGCAAAGCTATAGTATACAAAAACAACAATAAAAAACATTGCAGTCATCTGAGAAATGCAGTTAATTACCCAACTATATTTATTTAAGAACAAGCATGATAGAATGTGAGAATAAATGAAATGCAATTAAAACTTAAAATTTGGAGACCTGAAACCCTTTAAATTATAAAATATAAAACAAACAAACAAAAAGTTATTATTTCTGTATATACTTCAATAGTAGTTACAGACTTAAAATCTGTTTCACTTCAATAAACACTGAATTATATACTGATACAGGAAAGTAATACTTAAGCTTAAATGTGCAGAAACAATCATCTGAGCAAAACTGCAAGTTCTTATGTACTTTCCTGGTCTAGATCTAATGTCCTGATTTGCATTCAAAATGAACTGCATTTTCATGATTTTAAGTGCCATTGTACTAATGTTAACGGCAATGATTGTTGAAAAAAAGTTGTTAATCTATTTATGTCTGCACTGTGCCACTGCTTCTGCTTCATCTTTCAAAAACTCAGGTTTGCAGTATTTCATATAATGAGGGTAAACTTCACAAATAAATAAATAAATAAATTGCAGTTCAGCATCAATAATAGCAAATGGAGTTACTACAAAAAAATACCTGACAAGCAGCTATCATCTCTTCTCCTATATGACAATTAATAAGACTGAAAATAAGAGAAATAATTTTGTTCCATATTACTTTTTCAATATTCAGAATTTGGTTTTGACCTGGATTGAAATAAAATCAGAATTTTAGGAATGATGTCACCATAAGAGAATTATAAGAAAATGGTCATTTTCAGATCAAACCTAAGCTTTTACATTTGGAAAGGTTGAGAAGATAGAGAAGGATATTGTTTCAGTGTAGCTGGCTGAATCTGGCAAATGAAAGGACTTGACCCAAATAACCCCCATGTTGCTGAAAAGGGCCATAGCTGCTGGTTTGGAGAGCATGTTCCATAATGAGGCAAGTCTGACCATCTGGCAGTACTGTTATTCCATTCTAACTATTTGCTCTATTTTGAATTTTCCCTGTATGAAATATTCTTTCACCAGTTTATTTATTTCTTTCTCTAAGCAATTGTACATTATAAATACAAAAATTTGAGATCTTCATCTTCGATAATCCATGCGTTGTTGCATGTGTCCTCTACTGAAAGAATTACTTTTTAAAGCTGAATTAGAAATTAAATTTAAATCCTCATAGTTAGCAGATTCCTAATTTTCTAAATGCTACTGTAATATTGTTTAGCCTCTTCTACTTAATGAAGTTTAAGTGTAATCTCCTAGCACGGGGTGGGGCAGGAAGGGGAGGAAGGAGGAAGAATCCATAACCACCAGAACCACTGAAACCTGCTTTCCAACAGATTTGTTTTGTAGATAATGGTCTTTTCTGAGTTATGACTGTAGTATGAACTTACTGCATCCCAGCAAATCACAGATGTTTTGCATGAAGTAATACTGAATAGCTTATGATTCATTAAGCCCTAGTGTATCTAAGTAGAAGAAAATGTTATTTTCTGATGCCTCTGAAAGCAAGAGCTCCATTTTCAGCTTTTTCTGTTGTGTTTCTAAGACTATTCTCTGTGTATGTACCCTTTGATGTCTTTTAGTGAAAAGTAAATGAATGAGAATTTAATCTCCTTTTATGCACGTAGGGTTGAAATGGGCCAGTTTTGCTCAAAAAGTAGCTGCGGACACTGGCAGATTAGCAAAGTGATTCCATAGCTTCGTTCCTATAGGAATAAACAGAATTAAGGTGTATTTTCTAGCCTCTATGTAGCTTTTGTTTGGTGGGTTGTTTTTTTTATAATAGTGGCTCTTAATGTCAAAAATGTCTCCTGTTCTGTTTTTTTTAAAATATGTTTTGATAAGTTTGGACAATCCTAATTTTAGTTTCCACTTTTTCTTGCCATGATTACAACTTTTGTGCCTGTTTTTCTTTCTTAAGTTTCTTTTTATCACTGTAAAGTAGGAAAGTTCTCTTGTGGATAAAAGGCATTCTACCAGGAAAATATCCCTAATATTGCAGAAAAAAAAATCTTCAAAACTATTAGGGAAATTAAAATTAAAATCTATTTCTCTAAGTGTTACAAGAACAGGAGCTAAAACAGAGTTTCTGCAGGAGGAAGGCACTACTGATGCAACTTCATTTCAAGTTGTAAAAAACAGATGGTTTAACTGAAGTCTCTGTGATGCTTATACATGGAATGAATCAGTGCAGACAGAGTGCATCTCTACATGTTGGCCTGCAGAGAAGTCAGAATATGGTAGGTGATTGCCATGTTAGAAAGATGAAATAATTTTTTTAAGTGTTAAAAATAGTTTGACAATGCAATAGAGATTTAAAATGTCCCTTATATGAACCATAAATGAACAATGAAATTTAAAAAAATCTAAGCTTCACACTGAGGCAATTTTTTTTCCAGGAATAAGAATCTATACTGAAGAGAAGTTAGATCAGATTTTCTACAGGGTTTTTTGTTTGTTTTTTTTTTTTTTTAAACCAACAGTTCAGTTTTCCCTTGTACTCCAGGCTGCATTTTTCAGGCAACAGCCAGGCCCAAAGCAGGTTTAATATTGACAATCACCTAGACTTTTGGATGGTAAGTACTATGACCTAATATTGCCACTCCTAGTATCTTCAGCCTCAATGAACTAGTCTTGGAACTGAATTTTCATTGCCATTTTTATGATGAAAACTGAAGATATAACTACAGCAAATGTATTTACATACTGCAAATTTCTAGAGAAATTAATCTTCAGGCTAAGTATTTTCAACACTTCCTCCATAAGCATCTTGAAAATGTCAGGAAAAGAAACAGTCTTTCTTAACACAAGGTAAGGAACTGTTACTTTTTTTTCTTTCATTCAGGATTCCAGCTATTTCACTGAATGATAAAAGTGATACAGTGGCAATGTTATATACTTTGCTATGCATAAGTGACTGTGTGGGAGGACAACTGTCTGTCAAAGACAGACGTATCCCATACAAATTCCAAAAATATATTTATGAAAAAAAAACCCAACTTCTTTGCTTTATGGTAGTTAAATAAAACTACAATATTATTGTCTGAAGTTTCTAAAAAAACATCCATGAGCATATAATTGACCATCAGCAATTTTAATTAATGTAAAATGACTACACAACTTTCCTTCACCCCACTGAAGCAGGTTAGCATGCCCAAAATTTAGTATTAATATTATTTTCTTTTAAACGTGATAATGATGATACCTCATTTCAGTCTTCTGCTGCTTTTCCAGACAATAGCAAATAGGGGTTTTTTTAACTAAAGACATATTTTCAATTTCAAATCTATTCAAAGAAGATCTTAAAGAAATGAAAATGGACAATAAATAATTTGGAGATTACTTTTGCTTATATTGTATTTGGTGAGTTGCAAGTAGTTTGTGTATAAAGAGACATTACTGAAAACTATAGCACTGAGGCATCTCAGTCATTCTTAGTTGATATCCCCTTTCCTTTAGATATAACCTTCTCCCTTACACAAGCAATGTGGAGGAAAGGTGGTAGCAGAATTATTTCTTTGCTGCAGACAACATCTCATTTACAAAATTTTCCTGATGAGACAGTTAGATCTCCTTTGCAGGAAGATGTAAGATGGTGAAGTAATGTTGTGTAGTTCTGTCTCTGTATGCCAAGAGCACTGTCTATGCATGAACAAAAGCAAACATTTATAAAGAGACCTACAAGGAAGAAAGGCTCCCAGTTCATGAATTATGAAACATTTCCCAAAGTAGAGCCAAACAGGAAAAGCTGGGATCTTTAAGTCACGGCCACAGTCTCTGAATTCTTGTGAAAATATAATGTCTCTTTTGAAAAGTTCAAGAATTTGATATTGGTATATAACACAACTCATACATGAAGTTCTGTATGTATAGTGACTTTTCTTCCTCTACTTGTCCAGAAGCTGTTGAAATGGCTGTGGGTGCTCATTACTCATTGAAATACAGTTAGGACAAATGTCAATAGTTAAAATATTTTTCATTAGGTATTTCATGCACTCTACTAGAGGTATATAACAGGAAAAATGTATTTTTAATTTACAAGACAAAAGTTTCTCAAGTACTTGGAACAGTTTTATAAGCATCAAATCAAGAGAGTTTTCCCCCTTCCCTGTGCAACTAATTCTTAAGGAAGGAGGGCTCAGTGAGGATCAGAACTGCAGCAGGATTTCTGCTTGGTTAATCTTGTTTTCAGCCCACAAGACACTGGTGTTTTCAGTCCTGAGATGGGGATTTGAGAAGGGCAGAATGACTGACAGAACTTAAGCCTAAAGAAAACACTCAGATATCAGCTTTAATTTTATCTCTTGTGCTATTTTGCAATAGTATTGTTTGTTTCTACATATAGCTTATTTGTGTAAAAAATAAGGTATACAGGATTTATGGGCTGTGAGTTCAAGTCTAGGAGATCATTTCTGTTTAGGCAAGTCTACCCAATAAACTTCCACTTACTACTTGATACAGTATCAGGGCTTTCTCAGTTTAATAATCCTCAGCACAGTCTTTCACCAGTTCTGTTTTGGGGGAGTGGTAAATTATGGTAATGAATGCCCAAATGAGGCACACTTACACACATTCCACTATTAAGAAGCACAAAACAACATATGCCATCACAGTGGAGTTTGCTTTTTTGAAAATTGGGCAGTCAATATGTCATGTTTTGACAAGCAGAAACGGTTTTGCAATAGGATAACAATCACGAGCATCACTGGAATTCAATGTTGGTTTGCTTTTCATGATAGCATACTGAGAGGCTGAATGACAACAGATTGTCATGAGAGAGACTTAATTGCATATTACTGAAAAGTAGATGGCTGATATGAAGAAATGTGTCAAAGAACTCTTGTGACTTATTAGTGATCCAGACTAAGTGGATGCAAGGGAAAAATTGTTTTGTAGTGAATGACAAGAGTTCAAACAAGAGTAGATGAAACACAGGAATAAAAGTACTTTAGGCCAATTTATTTCCTCTGTGAAGAGATTCTGAGAAACATACCATAGCAGAGTTATAAAAAAAATGGATATTTATACAGTTTGCAATAGCATCAAATGTACAATTCTGGGGTTTTTTTAAACATCATATATGGTTTTAGCTATGCCAGCGAGCTGCATGTATATACTCAGTAGTTTCTCCAGCTATCAGCCACCTCATAAAGCTAAAAATTTGTCCCTGTACATGCAGGCACATGCATCTACTTCACAATAGTTATATTTACAAATTCTAAAAGTATCTGAGTGGAGCACACCATTCAATAGCCACAATGGAATACCATTATTCTACGAACTTCTTGTGTAATGGCCATTCTCTAACTTATTCAAGGAAAAACAGATTGGGAACCTAAATAAACTGACCCAAGTAACTGTGTTATCCAACTCCAAAAAAATTGGAGGTGCCCGATGTCCTGAGCTAGAGTTTGACCCCTTCTGCCCCTAGAGCTTGTGCTGCTCCTTGGCTGGGGGAAGGCAGGGCTGGACCACTCCAGCAAAGTCCGATCCCATGGCCTCCAGTGGGACTTTCTAGACCATAAATTGATCATGAACTACTAAAAGCAAAAGTTCTTAAACTGCAGCACACCAGAAAAGCATACTAGAGGAAAAGGATTGCTCATATTCTTCTGGTCTTCTACATATGTTCCTCCCTACCCCTGGAGAAGTGTATTGGACAGGAAGGGTCTTTGCTCTAGCACAACATGGACAGTCTTATACTCTTAAACACCTCAAGAGATAAATGTGACTCTCTAGACTGCCAGTATCTCTGGAAACCCAACTTTCTACCAGATCCAGTGGATATGGAAATCACACTGTGTTGGAAGATAGTAGCATTGGGCCCTCTTCTCTGAATTAGCACTGTGTTCAGGTATATCTACATTTACCATAGGGTTTGCTTCAAAACTTTAAGAATGCAACACCGGTGGTATAAAGCTGAGCTCATCCTGGCTAGTAAAGTTGCTTAATTTCTTTTAACTAAAGTTCTATGCTTGAGGATAGTTTAAAAAGCAAATCAAACAACAACCATCATAAATAAGATTTTTAAAATTATTAAATATATTGCTTATTTGTAGATGAATTCTGTTTATGTATAGGAGATAACTCAATATGTTTATCTACACATCAGCAAGGAAAAATTAAAGTAGTTATGCAAGTAGTAAAGCAGGGAAATCAAAGAAATGCCTGAAGTTCAACTTCACAGTTAATCCCTGAAGTAAGCATGATGAAGGAAGCAAGCAATAAATTCCTTTTCTGCAAAGCTAAAGCCCTTGGGTCAGGAAAATAGTTTTATAAATGTCTGTCAAGCACCAGTCATATCTATGGCAATATTAAATAAATCACTTGACCCTAGAGGAGACACTAGTATGGAGAAGACAGTTCCCTTAGCTTTCTCCAAGATCAAACTTCACATTGATAGCTGTGCAACAGGAGCATTTCCAATGGGCTTCTCTATTACCTGCAACATTATTTTCCATGAATTAAAAACAAATGCTCCCAGTGTCTAAAATATTAAAAAGATTACATCACTGTTAAAAAAAAGTTACACAGTGTAGTAGGGTACCATTAAGTTTGAATATAAAATAAAAACAAGAGCTTTTAGAAGTCTTCTTTTTCCTTTCTATTTCAGTTATTTTTCAACATTTTTAGGTCATTTCACAGAAAAGAATGAATAAGATTCAGAGCTCTGTGAATGCTATCATTATACATAAGTAGTTTCATTGCAACAGTTTCGGCCACCTCTTAACATCCTCATTAATATTCATAAATTAGGATCTATAAAGTAATTTTTTCAGAAATTCCTAATTGACTTTGGATCTCAAATCTGATTTTCAAAAGTTACTTTGTACTTATAAACTTCTGTCTCACTGAAAATCTCCTCATACTTAGATGCTAAGTAAACATAAACAAATCAGTCTAATGGATCACATCTGTTTCTTCAGCTGGAAGAGATTTCCAGTGACCCACTGTGGTGGGTTAACCCTGTCTTGGTGCCAAGTGCCCACCAAAGCCACTCTATCACTCCCCCTCCTCAGCTGGACAGGGGGGAGAAAATATAACAAAAGGCTCGTGGGTCAAGATAAAGACAGTTTAATAAAGTGAAAGCAAAGGTCGTGCATGAAAGCAAAGACAAATAAATGATGGTATTCTCTACTTCCCATCAGCAGGCGATGTCTGGCCACTTCCTGGGAAGCAGGGCTTCAGTAGGCGTAGTGGTTGGCTCCTGAAGACAAAAATGCCCCCCTTCCATCTCCCTTTACTTAGTTTTTATATCTGAGCTGATGTCATATGGAATGGAATATCTGTTTGGTCAGTTTGGGCCAGCTGTCCTGGCTATGTCCCCTCCCAAGATCTTGCCCAGCCCCAGCCTGCCACTGAGGGGGGCAAAAATGTTGGAGAGACAGCCTTGATGCTGTGCCAGCGCTGCTCAGCAGTAGCCAAAACACTGGTGTGTTATTAATACCCTTCTAGCTACTGATGCAGAGCACAGCACTACGAGGGCTGCTATGGGGAGAATTAACTCCATCTCAGTCAGACCCAATACACCCACCATATCCTACTGGCTGACAATAGAGAACACTTGAAGTTTTGCCTGTATGCATCTTCTGTCCAGGTATGCCCCAAATAATACCTTAGACAAGTGATTTTGAAGCTACTAAGCTTGAATATTGAAGAGGTTCCATTAAAGACCATTTGTTGTTAACTGTGTTATTTATTGTGGATAATGGTAAACCTGTTTATTTACCAAGAGAGGAGGTACAAACAAAAGTTTCATGTTTTAAGAGAAGTGTCAGAAAACAAAATGAGTTGGAGGTATTCAAAAATCAACTAGACAATAACCTAAGTAACTTGATTCACTGTTGAAGTATGGGTGAGACAGGATGACCTTCTGAGGTAGGACCAACTCCAATTATTTTGTGTTTCTAAGGCTCAGTTAAAAAAAAAATACAAGGCTGTCTTGAAG
This sequence comes from Haliaeetus albicilla, assembly GCF_947461875.1. NCBI lineage: Eukaryota > Metazoa > Chordata > Aves > Accipitriformes > Accipitridae > Haliaeetus > Haliaeetus albicilla. The sequence continues at coordinate 51,705,695 of NC_091516.1, forward strand.
GAAGAAAATACAAAGCAGAATGTTCTGCAAGTGTCATTTCACTTGCATGATTTCACAGAAAGTTCAGTTAAAAATGGACCTTTTGAATTCATACTACTTTTTAATTTTGCTACAGTTACAGCTCTCTTATTGAAACATTTTTTTCATGAAGGCTGAAGAACAAGTTTAATTGATCAATAAAAGTATTTCAGTTGGCTGAGGGTGAAACAAAGGTACTCAGGTACTATAATTTTCTAATAAATTATAATTACTACAAATTCTATATTGGACACACTACAGAGATAGAAAATTATTTATAGGAAGCAATTACTATAATGCCATACAATTTACCTTCAAGAACATTTCTACTACTTTTCTGAACAATCTGCTATTTTGAAGAAATCATACACAGGTTTTCCAATCAAAGTAGAATTCTTCATAATATCTATTCTGATACACATGCTTATTTTCTAAAGCAACACATAAAAACAAGACTCTTGAATTACTTGTGAATAGATTCAGGTTGGTCCATTGTAAAGTAGAATAAAATTGATACTAAAAATGGGAAAAAGATTTATCAGATGAGCAAGTATGTATTTCAAAAGTTTTCCTCCAAGAGCCTCACCGAAATTGATTTACTCAAGTAAAAATAGAGAAATCAGTAAAAGACAAAAATTATTTTATAACATTATTTCAATAATGTTCTGAGTAACTTTTACAGAATGTTTGGTAAACAATGGGCTAATTCTAGAACATACAACCTGTACTATAAAAAGTTACTAAGGTCCTTCTATACCTTGGAGGAATTACATGGCTGAGACAAGGCATGTTTTATTTTGTTTTTTTCAATTATTTTTCCCACTTGAGATTACCAAGGGTAATAAAAATTCCTGAAAACTCATCTCCTAACTGTAATTGATTCATTGAAGCATACCAAAGCATGCTCCTGACACCACTGTTGTACTAATGTATCTGATGTGACCTTTGTCTATGTTCTTGCCATGTACTGTTTCTGGAAAAGAGCTGAAAGTAGGAAAAGTGTCAGCAGTTGGCCTCTAGAATGATATAATTCCTTCATTCAGATTAATCCATTTCTAATATATAAGATTATGATACAAGTGGTAGTTTTCACAAGTAATTTGTAATCTGTGATGATAATATTTTCTTACATTTTTCACCTCAATATTCCACAAAGTTAAAAAAAAAAAAAAAAATCATCTGCTGGAGGTATAGACACATCAAGTCTAAGCATTTTTAGGATCTGTGGGGAGCCAAGACCTCCTAACTCCCAGGCTTCTACCATAAGCAGAAGTTCACACATCAGCCCAGCACTTTTTTGTCTACTTGGAATATTTCTCATCCAAATTCCCCTGCCACCCAACATGATTGGTACTATATGTAACTAATCCTTACAAAGGATGAAAAGATGGAATTTTCTTGTTAGTAAAGAAGGCACAGAAATGTCCATTCATCAAACTGTGCCCTCCAAAAATCTTAGATTGTTAATCATATCAAAATTGTGTAACAGTGTTTGTTTGTTGGTATCCTACATATACAATGGGTTTAGGATATTTTTTCCAATAATAATAATAATAAAAAAGATATGAAAAAGGGTACCCAAATCATCTTCATTCAAGAATTACTATTAATTAAATTATTTACACCACCTTTGAAGAACTTTTCTTTCTGCATTTTTCTCTCTTTCTCTCCTTGACAGACCAAATGGCAGAAATGTCAGAAAAATGACTGTAGTCATTCTGATGTGCTTAATACTCGTGTAGCTTGAAAAGATGCAAGACTGCAAGTAATCACAAAACAAATTTTTCTAATGTTAAATATTATAAATTTACAGGAAAAAAAGTCATATTCCTTCTACCAAGAATATTATTTGATTCTTCCCTATATGATGCAGAAACTGATTCCAAAACCATTTGATAAATTTTAGCTTTAACTAAAAGCTAAAAAATATAGCTATATAGCTATTTAGCTAAATATAGCTATTTATAACTATAAATATTCCATTTATAATTCTACTAATAAGTCACTACCTGAATCATGAACTTAAAACAAACAAACAAACAAAAAAAACAGTTATCTTTTGATTTAAATACTTGAAACAAGCTTGGGTTGTTTATTAGAAGGCTTACTTGTAACCTTTTGCAAATTCCCAGTGCCCAGTTTGGCCAGCAGCCCCCTGAAGGCTTTCATTATCAGAACACCAGTGCTGAGCTTGCTCAAGCCACCTCTCATCCCTTTATTGTCAGATTTCTTTTTTTAACCACAGATGAAAGAGGAAAGGACAATGGCATCACAGCTGTTCTTTTTTAACACAATCCACAGACATTTATTTGCCAAATTGGTAGACCATTTCAGCCATCAAGTCCACAGTTCTAATCAGATCAGACCCCTGCATTCTGAATACCTCCATGAATATTACCACAGGGTATAATATTTAACATTTTTGCGGCTTTGTGCACGTGGCTTTTCTGTAAGAGCTCATCTAAATGCTGTCTTTGTATCATACTTTGATACAGAAGCATTTGGATTTATCGTTCCTTACCATGATTTAAATAATCCATTTAGCTGACCTGCCTCTTTTCTAAGAATTTTATGAGTGACCTGAAAATGATTTGCTTAAAATAACCTTTGAAGCCACAATATTCATTTATGTATACAAGGTACAGTAATTTCCTTAACAAACTCTGGTTTTTACTCACTGAAGTTAATAGTAGGCATCTGACAGGTCTGATTTACAGACAGAGTAAATGCAGGTCATATTATGTTATTACAAGCTGCCACAGCAGCTGCATGAAGAATCACCACAACCAAAAAGAGATGAAAAGTCCAGAATCCCCTTTCTGAGCCTTAGTAAAGTTCAGTATAGAGACAGCAGATCTAGGAGCTCTGTGGAAGTGCATGATGGGTTTTGTGCATAGACAAACTGCCACATGGTACAGTTTAAAAGTGAAGAACAAAGGCCATAAGAACCTCTGAGAAACAGCATTTGTTAGATTAGGGAAGAGTAACCACACTGATTAGTCATCATCCTTCAACAGCCACTTTCTACCCCACATCCATTGCTTCTTAATATCCCTATATTTGGTTAAGTTAAATGAGGTATTTTAACTTTCTTCTTAGTTTTCAGCTTCTTAAAGGTTTCCATGTGCAATTTAACTAAGTATGATTTGTCTCACTTCACATCCTTCTTCAGTAATTTCTGAAATGTCTATTTATATTTATGCAAATCCAATCTATAATGTATCTTAGTCTTTGCTCTGCTATTTAGTAGTGTGCAATATCACTAAAGAGTGCTATATTTCACATGTGTTGCAATTCAGCAGCACTGTACAGTTACATGTGTAAAACAAGAGCAGGGACATTTTAATTCATTCTTCCAGTAGTTGTCTTCCCTGTGTTGCCTTTGACTTTCTAGGATTTTAGGAGAACTTTAAATGATAGTTATTAAGGGCATGAGTTACATGCAGGAACTTCCAGCAACCTGTGGCAATTATGTAGCAGCATTGCAGATGATCTTATGTATATGTGACATTTAGCATTAAGAAACTCGTGTATTAGATGCTGCCCAGAACTGAGTTTGTACTGCCCATGCATGTTGAAGCAGGACTGTCCTGGTTTCAGCTGGGGTAGAGTTAACTGTCTTCCTAGTAGCTGGTACAGTGCTATGTTTTGAGTTCAGTATGTGAAGAATGTTGATAACACTGATGTTTTCAGTTGTTGCTCAGTAGTGTTTAGTCTCAAGTCAAGGATTTTTCACCTTCTCGTGCCCATCCAGCGAGAAAGCTGGAGGGGCACAAGAAGTTGGCACAGGACACAGCCAGGGCACCTGACCCAAACTGGCCAACGGTGTATTCCATACCATGGGACGTCCCATCTAGTTTAGGAAGTGGGGAGTGGGGGTGGGGAATCACCGCTCAGGGACTAGCTGGGTGTCAGTCGGTGGGTGGTGAGCAATTGCCCTGCGCATCATTTGTACATTCCAATCCTTTCATTATTGCTGTTGTCATTTTATTAGTGTTATCATTATCATTATTAGTTTCTTCTTTTCTGTGCTATTAAACCGTTCTTATTTCAACCGATGAGTTTTACTTCTTTTCCAGATTTTTTCCCCCATTCCACTGGGTGGAGGGGGGAGTGAGTGAGTGGCTGCGTGGTGCTTAGTTGCTGGCTGGGCTTAAAACATGCCAAGGACACAGAACGGATTGTAACTCTTGCAACACCGTTATCAAGTAATATTTCAAAGGCATTTCCTTTTTTTATTTCTGTGCACAATCCCGCCAAAGTCAGGCCTGGATGAGGGAAGAAAGCTGCCTATTTGCTCTGAAGGGATATGCAGTCTGGTGAGCAAGGGAGCAGCAAGAAAGTCAATGAATGTAAAGAGCTTCCTGCATTTTAACAGTACTAGCTCATGAAATCTCTTCTGACCATATCCAAAATTAATTCAGTTTTAGCTGTGCACTAATGTGCCACTTAATATCCTTAATCATCACCAAGGTTAAATTACTATAAACTGATGCTGGTCAGCATAGCCCTAACTTTTTTTTTATTTAACATATGTAAGACACTACACAGAAGGGTTTTCATAGATTAAATTGCATTTTGTGTTGTAGTCTAAGTCTCACCTTTTAACAATCATTAGAAAATTATTTTTAAATTGAAGATCTATACTTAATTAGAAGTCTTAATAATAAAGATTAATTCACATATTTTGCTCTTCAAGCCATAATAGAGGAGTAACACCTTAAGGACAAATATTCTTAAACTCTTGTCCAGGAAATCCTGAATCAAGTAAAAGAGAAGACAAGACTTTGGAGCTCTAGCAGCCCAAACTCTTAATAAGATCACTATCAGCAACATGTGAAAAAGAGGTGACTCACTGGTGCTTAAGCTCCTTTGACAGGATTTACCACTTCTGACATATATTGGGACTAACAACACTCATTCACACATATTCTTACTTCTGCTAGACAAAAATGTTAAAAGATGCTTCTTTTTCATGTTAAAGAAAATTGGAAAAAAAGGCAGTAAAATATTTTTTATACTTATTCCTACTAAATGCTATGTGGTGAAAAAGATCATCAGAAACAAATGAAAAGCCTCCTGTGTATTCTGGGGGATTTGCTCATATGTTGTTAAAAGAACACATCAGAAAGAAAACATGAATCATTTACCTGGGTAGAAAAACTCTGAATGTCCTATACAGTTGGGTTCTTTTTTTCCTCAGGCTGTATAGTAATTTTTTTTAAAAGTTCAACAGCTAGAATTTTTTAACTAATGTTCATTGTTATCCCAGACAACAATGTAAAGTTCATAAAAATGTGTTAATTTTTTAAATACATCCTCTCTTGTTCTCCTTTATATAACTTTTACACATTTAACATTTATCAAGTTTCCCCAGCTTGCTCTTCTTGTTTAAAAGGTCTTCATATAATCACTTTGATGCTGTAACCTATACTCCCTTATATTCCAGATAAGAAGTGTACAGCTCTTACTTGCCCACAGTTACCATCCTCTTCAAGCCTGCCATCTTCTTACTGTGAATTTAGAATTATTTTGCTCAACCTGTAAATTTTGTATTCCTGATTTCCTTTCTCAAGCCTGTATTTTTCTTAGAATTTAAAATCACTCAATTTGAGTGTTTAAGAAACCCAAAAGAATGGGTCATAGTTTTAATTTTTTATATTTTTTTAAGTAAAATATACTAATCAAGCTTACTGGAAAATCTAAACTCTGTGTCTTGTTTGTATAATGTATGGAACAGTTTAAAAACATCATCACATAACTCCACTTCCTTATGACGTGCTCAGTTTGTGGCCGGTAGTGCCATTCATTTATAGCTTTTTTGTTTTGTTTTGTTCATTGTGTGGTTAAACTTTTTATTAACTCATTTATCTTAAATTAAAAACTTGCACAGGTCCTGCAAGCCAGCTGTGAGTTAATGTGTAAGCAGCTGAATACAGCATTCTGAAGCGGGAAGTGAAAAACAGTGCAGCAAAATATTGCTACATCCAATTGCTAATTGTTTCCTGATGACTTTGACAGCTGCAAGATATAAGATAATAGAGCCTACACAGTTGGTTATTTTCTAGATTTATTACTCATTCCATCTGATCAATGAGTTTTTATTCTTCTAAGAGTTGCCTTTTTCTCTACAAAAATTGTTGCTCTGAATTCTATTGTTCCCATTATTATATTTTATATATATATATAGGAAATAACCACAACTTATGTATGGTCCTGTCTACATTGAAGAAACTTGCGTACTGGTGACTGCGATGTTTCTGTAAATGGAACTAAAAACACATTCCTGAAAATGCATAGAAGTATTTACCAGGAAAAGATTACTGTTCAGCTGCAATGTGCTGGATCCAATTTTACCCATTTTGGTTTTGTGAAGACAATTACCCTGCATATCTAATGGAGTAAGAGAGCAAATCACATCTATGTAATTAGTTGGATTTGATTTTCTCAGCTGCCCTGCTGCAAATTCTCTAATGTAGACAGGTCCTTCCCTGAATGTTGCATACCTTTTTGTTTGGTTCTGTTGGACTACAGTTCTTACTAATTCGTACTTACCGATACTAATTTCCAATTCAATATTTAACTGAGTTCTGCTGTTGCTTGCAGTACTCCATAGAACAATTACTAATGAAAGTTTCCAAAATTAACACTACAAAAGCACATATAAAGGGACATTTTCACAAACTATTGCATGGAATATTCATTCCTTATTTACCATGACTCACCAAGATGCTGAACACAATATAGGATATGTTAATAGCATTTATCATTCCAAGATAAACTATGATCAAGGAAAACAATGCAGTGAGCACTAAGTGGCAAAAATCTGCGTGGCAATGATTCAACATTTACCTGTTCTGCACCTCTGTTCTGTCTATAAGCACGTCTGAGAATCCTTCTCTCAGATGCTTCTGAATTTACTCAGATTTCTCAAATGGCCATGTTGCAATAAAACAGAAGGGAATAGTTAAAGATCTCACTAAGATGATCTGTTTTCCCAGCATGACAGTTCTTGCTCAAAGTTTACACTAGGAGAGAATACTGTTGTTCTCATTTATTAACTTTGACTGTTTCAGTATTTAACACTCATCCACAAATATAACACCATAAAGGTTCCTATCTAGGTGCATAAATATTGACAAATTTAGACACTGCAAATGCTCCTTGTCCCACAGTATTATTAAAGCAGCTGTCTAGCCACAAAGAAACTGAATTTCAAGTACTGGCCATGTTTTTTTTTTCTTAAAAGAGATAGACTTAGTACATTAAGCCAGCTTTTTTTATTTGCAAATTGTTTTGTATACAAAGACTACTTATCCCTCTGGGAGATGGATGATGGATAATCCTCAATTTGGAATTTAATTTTAGTACAGTAAACATTCAAATTAGCATTTAGTCTCTTTCTCATTTTGCAAGTTTTACTTAACATTGAATATTTTGCATAAATTATTTTTAACCTAATAATAATTGGATTCTCCAGGGATACTTGTGTTGTAAAACACACTCTGCAATGTTTTCTTAGTTTCTTGGTATGGACATCTGTCTGCATTTCACAATGTATTTTTTATTCTCAACCAAATACAGAGATTTAAATTACATTTTTAAATAAACCCTGAGGATAAGTAATTTTGTAATTTCAGGCTAATAGTCTTGCATAGCTCTCATTCACAACAAAAAATCATGATGTCAGCATATTATAAACTTGGAGAAAATGCTTCTGTATGCATTACAGGCAATTTATTGATTTTAAGCTTGCCTTTATAAGTAATTCATGAGCTCTGATTTCACTTTATTTTTTGTATGACTAATTCATGAAGCCAAATTTCTTATTTCTTCTGACATAACTTTAAGGCTGAATCCATTAAAGTCAGTTTTTAAAAAGCTTTTGTGAAATAACATGCAAGAAAAGTTATTTGAACTTTCATTTTCTTTTAGTTTTATCACCCACAAAGAATGGGTAATGAAACATTAGAAGAAAAAGTGGTACTCTACTAAATCATGCCAGCTCTTTTAAGTGGTGGCTAGTAACAGATCTCATACTGCTTTATAATGACATGGTCATAATGATCAGATCAGTTTTTGAAATTATCAATGATTTTATTTTTTTTAAATCCTAAACAATTTTGCTATATCATGACAATATAGTTACCTATCATAACATATGAAACAGCCCAAGTTTGCATGAGGGATGATACCATGGTACACGAGAGAGAAACTAACATGTTATCAGAAATCAACTTTTTCAAATAGAAAGTAGTCTGAAAACCATATGTTCCACAGAAAGAAACTAACAGCAGGTCTGCATGGCAGTTTGCTCTGGAGATGAACAAGGGGAGCTAGCATGCATTATCATGCTGTCCCTGGGGACCATAGGCACACATGATATTTTATAGACTATATTCAGCATACCTAGTCTAGAATTTTGTTGGTTTTTCTTGTTTTACCTCTTCCCCAGATGTTTGTTTAGAAACAAAGACAAATGAAATTATCCTACTCTGCGTTTCTTAAAATTCAGAAAGATTAAGTTTTGGCCCACCTCCACTTCTGAGCTTTTTTCCTGGTTTTGGCTGGGATAGAGTTAATTTTCCTTCTAGTAGCTGGTATAGTGTTATGTTTTGGATTCAATATGAGAATAATGTTGAAAACACACGGACGTTTTCAGTTGTTGCTAAGTAGTGTTTAGATACTACTCCTTGACACAAAGTCAAGGATTTTTCAGCTTCTTGTGCCCTGCCAGCAAGAAGGCTGGAGGGGCACAAGCAGTTGGCACAGGACACAACCAGGGCAGCTGACCCAAAGAGGCCAACGGAGTATTCCATACCATGTGACATCACATCTAGTGTATAAACTGGGGGGAGTTGGCCTGGGGGCAGATCGCTGCTTGGGAACTAACTGGGCATCAGTCAGGGAGTGGTGAGCAATTGCATTGTGCATCATTTGCTTTGTATATTCCAATTCTTTTATTATTATTATTGTCATTTTATTATTGTTATTATTATCATTATTAGTTTCTTCCTTTCCGTTCTGTATCTGTACTAAACTGTTCTTATCTCAACCCATGAGTTTTACCTTTTTCCTTCCGATTCTCACCCCCACCCCACTGGGTGGGGGGGAAGTGAGTGAGTGGCTGCGTGGTGCTTAGCTGCTGGCTGGGGTTAAACCACGACAGACTTCTAATGACAGACCTGCTCTGCTTTCTACTGTCTCCTTGTGATTCAATTGATTGACTGAGAATCCAAAGGCACAAGTTAAGTTTAACTGTGCAGAAGGTTTCTCGGACTGGAATTTAACATCATTCTTCACTGGATTTTTTGAGACATCTGACAGTTTCAGTAAACAGAAAGCTGTTGACACATTTATCCTTCTAGAATTGAGGCCTTTAGTTATTCTATGCTTTAGTCCACTTACTGTCTCTACAGAAGTTCCTGAACAAGCAAGAACAAAACAGAGGAAACAGAACATGAATATATTTTACAGTAAGAAAAAAAAAAATAGTCTCTCATAATACTCTTAAATAAGATTATTTTCTGTATAGTTAATTTTGAATTTTCCTTCCATAAATCTTCAGAAAACCAAACAATTTTATAATTTCACCATTGCTTCAACTTAGGAAGTTAATAAGTGGTTTGACCTTCCTTAGGATCTCAGCACTTGAGGAAATCATTGGAAAATAGTGTATACATACAAGAAAAAATCTTCTGCTTCTGGTGTCACCGGCAGATGGATCATTCCATTCTTTCACTATTGATGCTTTGGGAGTTAACAAAAACACATTCTATCTGAATAATGAACTATGCGCTGAAGTTTTTAATAGGGCAATAATATGGTGAAAGCTGTAAAACTATAAAAAAAGATGGGATACACAGAAGCATTTTTAGAAACAAAAACAAGGCTCTCAGACCTTTCGGGGGGGGGGGTCTTTCTTCACTGTCCTTGCTCTTATGAAGAACTTATCTCAATCAATTCCAAAGATTTACCCTTCTTTAAGAAAAGATTATAGAAATGGCAAAATGCATATAGCCCAGGGATTATTACTCTCAATGAATTTGAATCTAGAAGTTGTATTTTAACATCCTGCTTTAAAAATAATCTATAACTTTTTTGTTTCACATTTTAGCTTCATGCTGATGCACTAGCATATCTCTTGTTGAGTTACTTTTTTGCTGATAATTCAAAAAGATTACTTTAGCAAATCTAGCCCTTAAATATCTGATTAGACAGTTTTAGTAAGTTTTTTGGTTTTTTTTCACTAGTCACATCCTGAATATGGATACTGACAGCTGTCACACAATTCTCAAGTTCCAACTTCCACTTTCTCAGAAGTTTCTCTTTGCTATGTACAGAAAGACTGACTAAAATTGGTTTCAGTATCAGCTGTAAAGCTCTGTTTTTTCACGTGCTCATACTAAGCCCATTATTAGATTTTGATTTGTAATTTTAGCTTAATACTGTTATGTAAAAAAACCCTATGGTTTTATGTTATCTACAATACAGTCAGTCATGAGAACAACTCTCTTTGGAGACCATCCAACCATAATAACATTGGTGGCAACTTTCTGCCTCGAAGCTCTGCACAGTCATTTATTGATTTCCAAACATCTGATACTCGGAAGGCTGGAATTCCAAATATGTGAAGAATAAATTCATTATCTGGTCTTGCCCTGTATTTTTTTCTCAGTCTTCATTTGAGATAAATATATTCAGCATGACAACAGTTTGAGAAGGCTGTGATGAGTGGTATATAATTAGTGAAGGTTACAACATCACCGAGTTTTATTTTACTACTTTCCTCTACCTGTAGAAATTTTCAGTAACACAGGATAAAAGGAAACATTTAAATTCAGAAAATGGAAAATCTCTAAAACTTATCAACATCTCAGATAAACCAGACTAATGCAACATTAAAATGTAATAGAATGAAGCAGGATTAAATAAACATTAAACATTTGAGAAAGCTGAAGCTTGTGCTTAAACGCAAAATACCCCACTATCTTTCAAAGATACAGAATATATTGAGCTGGAAGATAGAAAAAAAAAGTTTGTGTAATATAATAGAACTGCTTGAAGTCAGAAAGTAAAACAGAAAAATCTCCAAAGCCTATCAAATGCCTCATCACCTTCAAATGCGCATGCATAAGCCCAATATAATTGACATCAAATGAAAAAAAAGGAAGATAAAAACTGAAGTTATTGATTTCTAGAGGTTAAAAAAAATAAAACTCTGAAGCATCCGTAATACTTTTACTGTCTCACACATACATTAAACCCACCCCTGTACTCTAAAACATTTTGTTATTTTCCACTGTGGAGTTATTAAGCTTTTTTGTAATGCTCTGTCAAGATGGTTTGTAAGTTTATCGTAGCTGCATAGATCTTGCAATACATTAATTGACTTACACAGTTATCACACAAAATAGAAGGAGGACTATTAAATGAGATTAAAAATGTGTCACATAATAAAAGTCTTTATTTTCACCTTCTGATGAGTAGAGCTCTTCAGCTTGTCAAGCCTGTTTCATACCTTTACATTCATCGAGTGCTGAATCTCCATAACAGAAAGAAGACACCTTTTCACTGATTTTCAGTTTTCACTGATTTTGAAATAGTGTATTTCCTTGGCTTGTCCATTCATCATCCACACAAATCAATTTATCCCCTTATTAATACATTGTCTATCATTAATGTTAATAAAATGCATTATTTTTATTTTTCGTCTCTATCAGTAAGGCTTTTTTATCATAAATACGGTAAGAAACTAGACTGCCTTCCATGCACTGACCAGTAAATATGTCCTTTCTTGTTAGATTAAAATGATAGATATAAAAAAACACCTAAAGGAAAGGCATGCACGTGGTGGATTTGTCATTTCATTTGCTTTCAACACTAAGTGGTGATACAATTTCAAAATTCTCCTTGATCTATGAAAAAAAATACTATCACATCTCTGATCTGATAATTTTATTATCTACTTTAGGCAAAGGTACTTAGCCTTTGGCACTGAGTGAACTCATAGCAAAACCCACTAACCAGTCAAGTTCCAGGCATGATTATCTTGTATTGCATTGGGAAATACTTCTTTTTGGTTTCTGTTAGCTTTATTTTGCAGTTTCAGAATTCTGGAAGTTGAATATTAAATTCATCATCAATGACAACAAACAGGCAGTCATGAACTGAAATCCATGGATATCTGCAGAGGCTAAAATGACAGAATATTTTGATATGATGATGTCTCCATGATGTGTATAGTAAAAACAGAGGAAATAGAAACTGGAATCAAATTATGCAAAACAATATTTAAAATTAGTGCCAGAATAAGAGAATTCATGTGATGATATTAATTAAACATTCCCATGAATTAGCATCTATTTTCTTTTCTAAATATATAAGTTATGGCTGATTTTTAAACCTGCTTAACACACAGAGAAATTAAGATGAACATATGAGAACTCAGCAGGTTTGAAAATAAGCCCATGTGCTTATGTGCCTAAAACAGAATTTAAATGCTAATTTTAGGTACACAAGAAATCCTAACAAACTCTGAGAAAAATTGGCTACATGGTCTTTGTGTTTGTGACTCATTCACTTGGCATGTCTGACCGCCAGCACAGATAAGCACTTGAAGGAGTGAGAGAAGTGAAAATTTTGGTTATCTACTGCTTTGCTGGCAAAGCAGACTTGACAGCAACACCCACTAGTGGGGATCCTCAGGACTCACACTGCCTAACTGGATACTCCTAAAGGCTGTGGGTACATTATTGTTTCTGAAATTACCTAGAAGCACCCTGAAAGTAGAACAGCTCTCTACTAATAAGTAAAGCCCAAGCTTCACAAACTGCACATTTTCTAATCTTTCATATTACATATTTATATTTAACATTCTATTTCCTGTCTCTGTAGAGTAGATGCCATTCCTGTTCTCCTTAAGTGATGCTGGTTTTCTAAGGATGGGGAAAGATTTCTATTACATCAGTTTTAAATGGAATTCTCTTGATATTGCTGCTAAACTCTTTCCTTGGCACAACACGTCTTCTTTGGCCATGCAGTCAGGACACAGAAAATGGTTTGCCTTGGTAAGTTTCCTGCCCATTTTCCCTGCAGTTCAATATGACTTTTTCAGCAACACTTCTTATCTACAGCAAATGCTGACTTTTCTATATATATTTTCCTTAATTTGTGTTCCTCTCCCTGACTTTATTCATGACGGGTTTTTTTGGTGTCTGACATGAAATAAGTTTTCAGGTGCCATGTGGAACAACCCTGACATACAAAGCATGTATTTGGAAAGAAGAGGCTGGTGGATACCAGCAACTCTCCCTTCTGTTTCATTGTATAAGTCCTTCTGTTTAATGCAAAACACTTGCTGAAACACTGCAAAATTCAGTCATAAAGCAAAATTATTGTCACTTTGTATGCTGTGACTTGGTGTTGTTTGAACTATATATTATGATCAAGATCAAAGAATGTAACATGTTGAACAGCCCATTAAGTCCACCGAAGGAAATACATTGAAAAACTATTTTCTTTGGCTTTTGTGACAGTAAAAGTCCAGTCAAAATAACCCATAAACTGATGAAGGAAAGGAAAACCACTGAAAGAGCACCATCAGCATTTATTAATTCACTCTACTGTGGAGACATGCAATGAAAAATGAGGGCACAGCTTCTGGTGTCTATGAGCCTCCTGTTTCAAAATACCAACTCTACACTTTTTTTTTTTTAATGGTAAGCTTTTCCTACTTTACCACAAACACATTCATGACTGAGCCGCATCCTTTTTTCTTATTATGACAAATACCCTGCTTAATTGGAAAGACTTACTTTGTTACAGTATTCTTTTTGTCACTGACATTTGTTGTGAAATTTCTCTAATATGCAGTCCATTTTTTTGTGATTAGACCTACATTTGTTAAATTTTTTGTTCTTTGACTCAGTAAGCCTTCTACTAATATGTAGCAGTCACAGCTGCAATGCAAGGTTTTGTGCTGTGGGCTAATTTAATCATCTATCTTTCGATGCTGCAATCACTTACTATACATTTATTTTAAAAGATACTGTGGTCATATATATTTTGAGGGCTAACCATTTGCCATTCGGGTTTTCTACTAATATGATTATCTGCTGCTGTTTAGTTTGCAGCTTGTTCTTGTATTTAATCTAAAAATCTACTCCTGTATCTGTGAGGCAGAGTTATTAGGTATCCCTATTGCAAGAAGCATTCTTTATTTCACCCACTGTTTGCATAACTAATGTGAAGGAGGAATCAATATTTATACAGCAACTTTAAGCAAAGTCAACTGAAAGCAAGTTCCAGTTACAAATTCAGCCTGCAGTAACCTTGTCTTCTAAGAAAAACTAGCCCAAAGGAAAGGTGAATGTTTTCGTATTGTGTTGCCACTGACCTCTTCACCTGAAATAAAAATTTGAGACTGTACTCTTACAGTGTTAATCCTCACTTATGGGCATTAGTCTGCTGTATTTAAGATGTTCGGATTATATTGCATGCAGGGAGAGCTTAGAATAAGATTGCAAGCAAACTCTGGCATGGCCTTTACATTTCCGCATAAAGCCTCAGCAGAATTCACAAGCCCATAGACTGAGAGGGGCTGCAGCACCAGGAGAGCTTTATTGCAGAGATCTGCTTGCATGTTGAGAGCTACGGAAGGACAACTTCATGAGCATGTAGTGGATCTAGAAATACACACAGAAATTCCTAGAGATTAAAATGAAGACAGGAAAAAATTGCAGAGAACAGAAGTTAAATGCGGTCTGAGATCTCTCACTGAGGCCACAACTTGATTACTGAAGAACTTGGCCATGAAAAGCCAAAGAGTAGAAATCGAGTACATAGATTGCCAGTCAGGACGTTAGTCACCATCCACAGTTTTTACACTCCATGAAGTGAACTGAGAAGCCCAGATCAAACCAGAAAGTAATTGTTAATGTATGGATTATTACAGCTCACACATAAGGAATTTCTTCATTGCTCAGGGCAGACTATCAAATACAAGAGCAAGAAGTGGGGCCAAAGAAGATAATTCCAGTATGGCATCTATGAACAAGAAACACTGGCTGCCACAGAAGCTACATAAGCATACAGTAATGGTAGGTATAACAATGATAACAGGATTAATGTAATAACTTCATAGTAATTAATGTAACATAGCTATCATAGTAATGAGGTGGATTACTCGACTGTGTCAGCAAATTAAATAGCACTGTTTTCCAGGATTCCATAGTTAAGCTAAAATGAAACACTGAAAGTACAAAAAAAAAGCTTTCCTTTTTGCTATTAATGTACCAGTGCCACTTTCAATTGAGAAAACAATTAGAGATTTGTTCAAAAAGAGCACAGCCCTGAGGCTTCAGAAACATGAAGACATTGAAATAATTTCAATAATTCTTCTTTTCTATAAGACTGAAAGAGGAATTATCTACTAGCTGATTAATTACTTCCAAGGCAATAAAGAAATTGTGTACAGAAATAAACAAAAGGGTAAAAGAATATAAATTAAATCAAACATTTTAAACTGTGTTTTAACAAAGCAAAATGTCATCTTGTCACTACCTGTTCAAAACACTATTCCATCCACAAGTTATCAACAGACAAGATGAACATTTTTTAGTGGATATTTGCAGGTCTCATATATTACATAATGAAGAAAAATATACTATAAGCAATCAAGTTGTATTTATTTTTTTCAATATACAGGCTTCAAAGTCAAGATCTTAACATCTAAAATTTTCAGAATTACAAAGGCATATTCCTCTTTATCAACTTCAAATATTCGATGTTGAGGCATGATCTAGAACCATGATGACTGCTGGGAAAATAAAGGCAAAGTGTAAGACACACAGGCATAGGAAGAGCGAACAACTGGAGCGGAATAACACTAAGATGAACATAAAAAATTTACTAACAAAATCCATGTCTACAGGTACTCTAATGCTCACATAAAACCAGAAGCACAGCAACCTTTCCTTCACTGTGATATCACCTATAAGCTCTTGGCAGACAGTTCGCTCAGAGGGACCACTCAGTCTTGATGCAGGCATATTTCAGCTGAGAACTTTTAACACTGAACTGTGTCCTATTTGTAGATAGGTGTGCTAAAGGAAGGGAAGGAGAAAACACTAAATAAGGAGCAACTCTACAGTACTTAACACCTACATTCAACTGACGCCAAAACTAACAGAAGGTAGGCATGCCTCTCACCCATGGACATTTTGATAAGCAGAAATCAGAGGCAAAGCTTTGCTCCTATGTAATCTCCCACCAGCCAAGATCTCAGTAGGATTATTCTTTCCAAATGACTTCCTACTGCCTCAATGAGAAGCAATTATGTAAGAGAATAGCATCATCCCAAATGTGTTCAGGCTGGGCAGATGCACTGATCAGAATTTAAATAAGTACTTCCAAATTTTCAGACAGAAATTATGCAAAACCTATCAAACTCAGTTCTCAACTGTTGATCATACAGTTTTTTCTTGTCATGGACAGACACAAA
The DNA here is from genome assembly GCF_947461875.1 of Haliaeetus albicilla. Lineage (NCBI taxonomy): Eukaryota > Metazoa > Chordata > Aves > Accipitriformes > Accipitridae > Haliaeetus > Haliaeetus albicilla. The sequence goes on from NC_091516.1 coordinate 51,722,217, forward strand.
GGTGAGCAGATTTGATATTTTATAACCTTTCAGAGATGCATGCTTTAAGATTTACAATGTTGCTAATTACCTCTCTCTGGAGAAGTAATTATTTTAAGCCTACTAGGTGCATCTTTTTAACAGCTGATGAAAAAAATTGACATCTTTAAAGCACATAAAAATACTACATATCATAGAGTAACAGAATGGTTTAGGAGACAATCACATCAGGGATCTGCTGTCACCTTGCCATGGTAACATTTTATGTCTATTACGACCTAATCAATAACTCAGTCAGTGAATGATAATGCAGAGAATCAGAAGCCAATGATTTTACTTTATTAAGAAAGCAAGCATTCACAAATGTGTATTCCTGAAAGCAGGAGTGTTGTGATGTTCAAATATGCCAAATAGTATCACTGGGCTGAGCACAAAGAAGTAAGCCTCCAAAAACTATTTTTACCTAGCATTTACATCAGACTACAGAAAAAATCCTATAGAAGTTCATCAATATATTTTACAAGACAAATTGTGATGTCCTTTTATTTCCAGAAATGGGATATAGACAGAGGAAGAAATGCTTTTAGATGACTACAGTGGAATACCAGTTATATAGAGTACGCACATATGGAGAGGAAACACAGATTATGCAAATACAAAGGCACATACGCAATTCCACTGATACAAAAACCCAGCTAAAAGCACTATAAATATATTAACACTCTACACACTCTACATTTTAGTATACTTTACATTTTGGATCTATTTGAGCACATATTTTTGTGACAGAAACTATGACCTAAGACTCTGTTCCCTGTTAGTCAATTCAAACTAATTGAGAAAAAAAATCAGTCGTTTTTTTGTTCTTTCAAAATATGTTTATACCATATATGTATATACCATATATGTTTATGTTTATTTGAATTATAGTGGTGAACAGGAAGACCAACAGCTGTCAGCTGATGTTTTAGTGCTCTTATTGGCAGTTTGACACACAGGGTCAAGAGCGAATTTTGTGAAGTGATACTGGCCTACAAAAGCTGTCCGTACTCTTCTGAAAGGTGGAAAAGTCAAAAAGAATGTATGTTCCTGATTGTCGTGGTTTAACCCCAGCCAGCAACTAAGCACCACGCAGCCGCTCACTCACACACACACCCCCCCTCAGTGGGATCGGGGAGAAAATCTGGAAAAGAAGTAAAACTCGTTGCTTGAGAAAAGAACGGTTTAATAGAACAGAAAAGAAGAAACTAGTAATGATAATGATGACACTAATAAAATTACAACAATAAGAATAAAAGGATTGGAATGTACAAATGATGTGCAGTGCAATTGCTCATCACCCGCCGATCAACGCCCAGTTACTCCCCAAGTGGTGATCCCCCCACCCCCACTCTCCCCAGTTTATATACTCGATGTGACATCACATCGTATGGAATACCCCATTGGCCATGGATATGTGAATTGTGAGGGCCACTTTGGGTCAGCTGCCCTGGCTGTGTCCCGTGCCAACTTCTTGTGCCCCTTCAGCTTTCTTGCTGACTGGGCATGAAAAGCTGAAAAATCCTTGGCTTTAGACTAAACACTACTGAGCAACAACTGAAAACATCCGTGTTATCAACATTCTTCTCATACTGAACTCAAAACATAGCACCGTACCAGCTACTAGGAAGACAATTAACTCTACCCCAGCTGAAACCAGGACACTGCTTCAAAGAAAAAAAAAGGAAAAAAACAAACAAGGAAAACCTATTATTTTTGGCTAGTGAAGACTGTGTGCATATTTTCCCTGTGAACTTCTTGTAAAACATTTTTAGCCTGGATCCTTATGAAAAAAGTCTTATGCAATTAGTGTCTTTCTGTGTGCCTGTATAGATACACCTCACCTTTGGGTGCCCTGGTAAATTCAACCAGATTAAGCACTGTAGGAAAGCTCAACATGTAATTACATTCCTATAAGATTCCTGAAAAATTTATGGGTGCATAGGCAGAAATCCAGTTAATTGGCTGATGTAGTTGCTAAACCACTCTTAATCATATTTCAAAAGTCACGACACTCAAGCGAAGTCCCCAGTGACTGGAAAAAGGGAAACATCATGCCCATTTTCAAAAAGAGTTTAAAAAGAGCACCCTGAGAACTACTGACCAGTCAGCCTCACCTCTGTGCCTGGTATGATCATGGAACAGATTCTCCTGGAAGTTATGTTGAAGCATATGGAAGACTCAGAGGAAATTAGAGACTGCCAACAAGGCTTCAACAATGGCAAATCATGCCTGACTAACTGAGTAGCCTTCTGGAATGGAGTGGCTGCATCAGTGGAAAAGGGAAGAGTTGCAGATGTCGTCTACTTCAACTTATGTAAGACACTTGATATAGCCTCCACAATATTCTTGGCACTAAATTGGACCAGTATGGGTTTGACAGGTGGACTGTTAGATGGATGAGGAACTGGCTGGATGGCCTCATCCAGAGAGTTATAGTCAATGGTTTAATGTCTAAGTGGAAATCCATAATGAGTGGTGTCCTTCAGGGTCCATACAGGGACGAAAACTATTTAATATCTGCATCAGTGACATGGACAGTGGGATTGAGTGCACCCTCAGCAAGTTTGCAGACAACATCAAACTGACAGGTGCAGTTGATTTACTTGAGGGAAAGGATGTCATCCAGAGGGACCTTGACAGGCTTGAGGAGTAATGTAAACCTCATGAAGTTCAACAAGGACAAGTGCAAGATCCTGCACTTGGGTCAGGGCAATCCCCAAAATCAATACAGACTGGGGGATAAGGGGATTGAGAGCAGCCCTGAGGAGAAGGACTTGGACATACTGGTGGATGAAAAGCTGGACATGAGCTGACAATGTGCACTCGCAGCCTAGAAAGGCAATCATATCCTGGCTTGCATAAAAAGAAGGGTGGCCAGCAGGTCAAGGGAGGGGATTCTCTGCCTCTACTCTGCTCTCATGAGACTCTACCTGGAGTACTGCATCCACCTCTGGGGCACCCAGCACAAGAAAGACATTGACCAGATGCAGAGGAGGACCACAAAGATTATTAGAGGGCTGGAACACCTCTCCAATGAAGAAAGGCTGAGAGTGTTGGGGTTGTTCAGACTGGGGAAAAGAAGGTTCCAGGGAGACATTATTGCAGTTTTTCAGTACTTAGAGAGGGATTATAAAAAAGATGGAGAGAGACTTTTTACTATGGCCTGTAGAAACAGGACAAGGGACAACAGTTTTAAACTGAAAGAGGGTAGATTTTGATTGAACGTAACTACAATTCTCTGACAAAAATTGTGTATTTTCTTAAATGTGCAATATTGCACCATAAAGAACTACTTTAAGTAAAAAACTTCTCTATAAAATTATAACTTAAAAGGAAGCAATATGACAGATTTTATATTAAATTGAAATGATTGCTTTACATTATTTATACTGTTTTATATATTGCTATATATAATTTTGGATTAAGCAACATTAGCCTGATTGTTAAAGACGTCATGTTTTTATCAAGGCACCTACCACTTCAAATGCTTCTAGGGGTGGAGCAGAAGTTTCCATAAAAGTGTAAGGCAAAGGATTTTTTGGGGGCAATTTACTCTGGATGAAGATTCAAATAATTCTAGAAGATAAAATTATGGTTCAGGCTATCTTTCTGTATACAGTCAAAATCCACCAGTGATCAGCCTTCAAACAATAACCCTATGCACAACCAATCCCTTTGCATCATGATACTGCAGCTGAAAGACTAGTCTAAATTATAATATCAACAAATGGCCATTTCTTTAACACGTAACAGCATAAGCAGTCCTCAGGCTGAACTTTAGACATCTCTTTCAATTAACACAGAAAATATATCCTAAAACTAAGATGAATACAAAAGCTGCCTTAGATTTATCCTGAAGACCAAGTACAATGGGTCTGTGTACTGCTGGAAGCTAGAAGATTGTCAAGTAAGAAAGGTTCTCTGACCAACCAGCATTCTTTTTTCAGGTTTTTCCTTCTCCCTAGTTGTTGTGGCTTTTAGCCATTTATCCAAGATGTGCTCTGCCTTTTGTGGTTCAGATCTGAGACCTCTGCTGGGGCCACCTCTGTGTTCAGAAGTTTCTTACAAGGTCTGTCAGTACCAATGCACAGATCTGTACACGTTGTGACAAAAAGCAAGCCTTGATATCCATCAGCCAGTGCGTCGTAAAACACCACTCAACAAACTCAGTCTGTTTCTATTATACTACTATACTCTTCACTTACCAGGTTTCATCTTTAAAGGTCTTGTGTGGTTGTCCATAAAGACACTAGATCAACCAGCCAGTCAACATTTACATTAAAATTTTCAAAAAGTTGAAGGTGAATGTCAACATCCTGTTAAACTCCACTGTGATGTACAGTAATTGGTTGGTCAAAATACCTGTGTCAGTATCGTTCTGCTAACTGCAATACAGAGTAATTCAAAAATACATGCTGAGATGTTCTACCATCTCAGAAGTACACATTCCAATTAGTACATGTCCTAATTTGTAATTGCTGTTACATTTACATAAATCTTTGGGATTCTTTTCTCTCATTTAATTTTTAAATTTTCTATCATGTCTTTTTTTTTTTTTTTTTTTTTTTTTTTTTTTAAGTTCTGGCTAAAATAGTTAAACTACTGTTACGGTAAAAGATATTACCTTCCACTTCATCTTGCATTTTTCTATTTGTTTTGAGAAATGTTACCTACATCCACAAAATCAAGAACATTGAACACACATTAAATATTGATTCTAACATCTTTGGGGGAAAATAAAAGAGAAACTATGAAGGAAGATAATTTACCTGCAGGCATTATAAAAACCTGAATTCAGCCAGTAGACATAATGTAATTTGTATGTGCATTTAAATATACATTTCTGCTCCAGTACTTATGATTTTATTAAAGGAAGCAGTGTTTTGAATCAGAGACTGCTAATGGTATTAAAATACCTATCTTTCATTGATATCAACAGTCATTAAGTGTCCAAATATCTTTGGGAATCTGTGCTTCAAGTCAGCAACAGACATATGCTTTCATTGCTTGGAAATATCCAGCTTAAATTAAAAGCAGTTTGCCAAGCCATTAGAGTGATCAGGTCTTCTACAAGTTCTGCTGAAAAGATAATCAGAAGGGTAAGTAACAATTTCATACCTATTTTTTGTGCCTTTGAAAATGTCTTATATCCACAAAACTGTTTTAGTCATTTGAGTACAAATCCCTTTTAAGGAAGAACAGTCAGGAATAAATAAGTGGTGGAATTTCTTCTTCATGCATCTTTGCACAGCTTAAACACAGCAGAAGTGTGGAAATAGTACTTTGCAATACTGTTTCTTAAGTGGGTACCACACCTACATGGAGATTGACCTAACTATGCAGTCTTCTAATTCTAAATCCATGGAGATTTCTGTCAGTAGAATATGGTCATTTAAATATCATTTAAGCTCACTTTATTTTGTTCCCTTGACCATGGCAAAGATTGTTTTTCTTTTCAGGGAAAAGACCTAATCTCAATGGTTCTAGAACTATTTGAGCTGCTAAGGGTGGGATCTGGCTCCCTCTACAGGATCCTTTTTCCAAGACCTATTTTTGAAGCACCATGTAGTGGAGAGTTATCATCAATAAAGATTTCAACATGATTTGTTATTAAACCTATAAAGTATTTCCCATTCTAAGAAACTATCTTCAGTTGCTTATTACTTGACCAAGTTAGTACTCCAGCCCCTATGGTGAAAGTTTTTGCAGAAATTATCTATCTCAGGTGAATTTCAGAGAAAGTTTTAGCCAAATTTATTTAATTATTTACAATTACATAAAAGGCTCTATCATCATGTCAGCATGCAAGATGAGAAAACTGGAATTTCATGGATAAGCTACCTTGTTTTGCCTAAATTTCAAGTGGCAGAATTTCCATCCTTCTAAAGTAGTTTTGCTCAACTACGTAGAAGCCATCATCCTATTTATCATTGCTACATATTGTCAAATACACAGCAAAGTTACTTTAGTTTCAGAATTCTTGAAGGACTGTTAACTGTTTTTATTAATTAATTCATTATAATCACAGCATTTGCTTGGGAAAAAAAAATAATGATACCTTTTCACAGGATTTGTGGTTAACAGAAGATCTTGCAAATTAAAGTTCCTTCAGGAAATCTTTGAGATGACAAAAGGTTTAGGTGAACTCCCACTGCCTCAAGAGTTAAATATCTAATTCTGTTATCAAAGAATTAGGAGAATTTAATATTGTAACTATTTTTAATAACATGTGAATAGTAGCATAAGCTTTGACTAATGCAACCTAAAATACATAGAGTGCTGTCTTCAGAAGCAACCTAGTCCTGGGTTGCATATAGAAGTGATACTGCCCTAGCACTAGGGCACTAGGATATATTTTGTAATGGAACAAAATCACCAAAAGCTTATGAAAGTTCAAATCAAACTTCCATCCAGGGCATTATCAGTAAGAGGAAACTGATGGTGGAAAAGTCAACCAACCGGCTTATGTTTATGTCTCTCTAAATCGACTGAGTTCCAAATTTTCAGAAGCCTGTAGTTAATAAACAGAATTTCATGTTTAATACTTTTGAGGTCCGTCTGTATCTGTGTCTTACAATAAAATAAAATTCCCTGGTTACACATAGTAATTGTACCCCTTCTTAGTTTCCATATCTGTTTGTCCAAAACTGCCGCAGTATTAAATAAACTTGTTGATGGTCCTTTGAGATAAAGAGGGGGGAAAAAAATCCAAACCATAAAATGTTTACAGTTAAAGAGCATAAGCAGAATGATAAATGATGGCATTACTGGCATAGTAGGAGGAACAAAGAGGGAAGAAATATAAAGAAACAGAAGTAGGGGAACAGGACAGAGTTTGGAGTCATGTAGCCAGGATACACAACAGACATGCTGCACATTCAAACATTGCAGTTAGTAAATATCCAGGTTTATTCATATGCAGAAAACAGCACCAAGCAAGCTGCCCTGAATGTTTCCCCTGCTCAGTTCATGCACTATTACAGTATTAAATCACAACTGAATCTCAGGCCAGTGTGAAGCTTGATCCCTCCAACCTTCTTGTGTCTGATCCCTCCATCCTTCTTGTGTCTGATCCCTCAAGTACTACTGCCTTCAGCTAATGCTATGAAGAACTTCAAAATTTAAAGAGCATAGCCATTAAATTTACTACTTGGTGCTGGCCAGTAAGGCAGCTGTCATAGAGATACATCTGTAAGAACAGCTTGGATTTCAAATTATTTAGACCTACCAGGACATACTAAATAAAACTATGTTTGCAAAATTACTTGTTTGAAAGAATGAAAGGAGCACTCCTCTCCCCCAAGCCCCGTGAACTAGTTCCACTTCACTAAGAGTGAAATTATATTAAAAGATTCCTTCCATGGTACTGAGCATCAGGGATGAAATTCACATGACCCAACTTGTGGTCTTTAGGGATGACACACACATTCTGCTTTTCACGTATCAGATTGACAAGCTCTGAAGAACACTATACTTCCACAACATTAGCCATATGAATTTATGAACATATTTAAAAGCCATAAATTTTAATAATTTTGCAAGAAACACACAAAAATAACACTAATGTGCATTTGAGTTTGCTTTGTGACTTAGGGATTTTTTAATAGAAGTTGGGAAGAACTAACCTGTTTAGATTACTAATCTTCAACAGAAACGCTTGAAAAAATAGATTGTTAAGACCTGACGTATTAAAAGCAGTGAATAATTCAGCTTTATCCTTTTGTAAAATATTAAATTACAGATATCATCTGACATAAGGCACTTTTTATACATTATCAGTGAATAATGGTAAAGTTAAATGAATATTCCTCTTTTTATGATTTTGGCCTTTGCAAAATTGTTCCACAGGAATAGTTTCTTCTTTAACCAAAGGCAGTTAATCATTTCCTATGTAAGGAGGTGTCACCCCAGCCAGCAACTAAGCACTGCGCGCCAGCTCACTCACTTCCCCACCCACCCAGTGGGATGGGGGAGAGAATTGGAAAAAAAAGGTAAAACTCGTGGGATGAGATAATAATAGTTTAATAGGACAGAAAGGAAGAAAATAATAATGATAACAATCACAATAATAAAATGACAATAATAATAAAAGGATTGGAATATACAAAGCAAGTGATGCAGAATGCAATTGCTCACCACTTCCCAACCAATGCCCAGTTACTTCCCAAGTGGCGATCCCTCCCAGGCCAACTCCCCCCCAATTTATACTGGGCATGACATCACATGGAATGGAATATCCCTTTGGCCAGTTTGGGTCAGCTGTCCTGGCTGCTTCCCCTCACAGCTTCTTGTGCCCTTCCAGCCTTCTTGCTGGCTGGGCAAGAGAGAGAAGCTGGAAAATCCTTGACTTTAGACTAAACACTACTTAGCAACAACTGAAAACATCCGTGTGTTATCAACATTCTTCTCATACTGAATCCAAAACACAGCACTACACCAGCTACTAGGAAGAAAATTAGCCCTATCCCAGCTGTAACCAGGACAGGACGGGAACAGATAATGCTGTTTTTTGTTCAGTGGAGTGTGCTGTCATCTATCTCTAATGGATTGTTTGCTTGTGATTTTATTTTACTAAGCCCACATATATTTACTTAGAGGTACCTTTAAGTGTTACAGATACAACTAAAACTTTGTATGAGTAGGCTTCATATTTTCTCACAAAAAGAAACAACTGTGCTTCTTTAGTCTTACAACACTGATTAGTTTCCACATCCCCATCATGATTCCTATATACCCATGACACAGAACAAGAGATACTTTGTCTATGACTTAACAACAAGATTCAACACTAACAATTGGGAAAAAATGGAAGAATAAAGAAAATAAAGCAAAGCAAAACAGAACCAAATAACACCAAGTAAAACTAAACCAAACCAACTAAACAATAGAAGAAAATAAACAAAAAAACCCAAACCAAACCAAACGAAACCAAACTAAACTAAAAAAAAAAAAAAAGGTTTTTATTTATCTTTTTGGACTGTATCTCTAACAGAATACATAATATAAAAATTCACATACACATGTAATTGTTATTTGGTTAGTACTGAAAGAAGGAGAATTTGTAAAGAAAGGCATTAGTCACTTCAAAAGTCAGGATCCCTAGGTCTGTGGTGAGAGTTATTTCATCTACCAATATAAGTGTCTACTTTGTTGTATGGATATTCACTGTTCCTGTAAATAGATAAAAAACTCTTTAACTGTTATGTGAAAATAAGCTGTCTCAGCCTTTATGGTAGCACAGCAGCCTGAACTGTATCCAAGAAAGTTAAACATTAAGATAAATACTGACTTATTTTGTGAAGTTCCATTCAACCATTGTCACTTCAACATTGAAGTATGACATCTCCAAGCCATACTTTACAGAAACTGAGTGCAGTGTTTTCACAGATTTTAAAGTGTCAACACATCCTCTCAAAATAATCTTGAAAAATAATTCCTTGAAGAAAAAAGATATGAATATGAGATAGCCCATGAAAACTTTATAGAAGGAGAATGGATCAATTCTACACTCTAGTAGAACTATAAACCTATGATATATAATGACCTTGCTTTTACCTTAACTGCTGATACTGAGGAATCACTGAAAGCCAAGCATTTGATAGAGGTCTAATACACTATTTCAGTATTAATCTAAAAAAATAGTAAGTGCTTTTGTCCATAAGAAATAGTATTGCTATTGCTAGCAACATGCCACAGACCTTAGGCTAACTTTGCTCTCCCCTGTCCTGGCTTGTCAGGTTTGTTATCAACTTATTATGAGAACTTGTTGTGCAAATTGAAGCTTGGTTCCAGGTATGTCTTCCTATGATGTTGAGTTCAAGAACAGGATAATAGCAAAGGCCTTGAAAATGCAAATGTGGTTGAAAACAGAGGCCCCATGACAACTTGCTGATGGCCATTGCTGCTTGTGGTAGAAGTACATCCCTATGAGCAAGGAAAATGACTGCATTAAGCAGAACAAAGAAAAGCACCAGAAGCTCAACGCAGAAACCCCAGGCGGGTTACTGGGACTGTGAGCATGCTGCACACTTTGAGCACCTTAGGACCAAAAGGCCCTCTGTCTCTCCCCATTCACCTGCTCCAAGAACCTTGATTCTCCCTTTCTCCACATGCAAGCTGCAAGAACACTTAAATATGCTCAAAACTCATGGCTCTGCTGCAACCTACAACTGTTCATTGAAAACAACATTCTTGGACAGGGTAACACCTCCATGGTTGCAGCTATAGGTCCAGGGTGCTTCTGGCTTAACTGTTTTTATTTTGTTCATAGCAAACCAAATTTAAATAATACACACCCCTACATTTTCCCAGCTTCCATGACATGGAAGTTTGTTTTCAAACAACTTTATCCACACCACTTTTTACTTCAGGCTTATTTTCAAGCACTGTTTGGTTTTTCTGTAATCACCTACAGTGTCAGGCACTGTTCAGCCTGCAGAACTAACTTTCCAGACTAGAGACAACTGGCATTAATCTAACAACCCAATCCAGCAAATTCTAATTTCTCTGTCCAGTTTTAAATCCAGACAATCAGAAGACACAAGGTCTTTTTCCAGACCCTCAACTGCATCCACTCTCAGCAGGCCAGAATTATCTTCTCCACAACTCACTATCAATTTTATTATTTGCATTCAGTATATATTACTGAATTTATTTTTTTGCCTACTGTTTCTTTAAGAAACCAGTTCACAGTAAGAAATACATAAGACATGCAGAGTTAACATATTCTGTCTGGGTTAACGATTAAAAAAGATCTTAAGAACAGGTTACCTGCTTCCTGTGTCTCTTACTGATATTGATTGCTGTCACATGCACAGACATGTCAAATTCAAGCCTTCTCACTTTGTTCTCCATATTTCTAGACAGTTTGAACCATGATGGAGCTTTTACTTGCTTTCCTATTCAGGATATTTCCAGACTACATTTTACACCTGATATTATGTATAGTACAGAAATCAGAGACTAGGCATTTTGATAGATTGCAGTGTTACCAGTTCCCTTCAGAGAATCTCATCATAAAGTTGTGGCATGCTTAAAAGAGTTTAATTCATCCATCTTCACTGTATTCTGAATCATCTATTTATCTTTACAAATTTGAAAATTCAACATATTTGTCAAATCATTCATACCTTTTCATTTGTTTTAATAGCTTTATTTTCATGTAACCAATCATACTGAGTATGGTTACAGTTCAGTTTTATCAGTTATCTATCAGCAAGTTTGGCAGATATGCAATCCCTCCCACACTTCACTTCCTCCCTGCATTTACAGAGTGACATTTATTTTATTTATGTGTGGGGAAAAGAAAAATCCAACAACAACAAAGATCTTTTTTAGTCATTATTGATGAGTGTAACAGACTTACACCCACAGGTGTTGTTTATGAAACAAGGTAAGAATCTAAATGTCTGAACATTTGCTTTTAAATAAAGTAATTAATTAATGAAGCATGCATTCAGTGTGCTGCAAAATAATCTGTAAAAATCTTACATTACCTCAGTGGGTCTGCATAACTGCACCTAGTCAAATGAATTTATCATTGGACCACTTTAGGAGTAAGTGCTATAGTAAGAACATCTCTAAATTCTATTCTTTTTCCAAATGTATCATCAACACAAGAGCATATATTCTGTGCACAGTATAAACACATAGTTTTAAGTTATTTTGTGACCATGCTATATCATCTACAAAAAACTGTTTTATGTAGACTGTAAATAAAATAATCCATCTTGTCCTTTGTGGCTCCGGGAAATACATCTTATTCTCCAATTAGAAAACAGTCTTCTCTTTATTCGTTTAACTGACAACAATAACACAGACTTTTTTTACAAACATAATTAATGAAATAAACCTGCAACTCTCAGATTAATCAAATCATTTTCAGAATGATTGGCCAGTAGTTACTCTGGCAATAAATATGCAAGCAGTGAAAAATAGATCTGACTCTTCAGCAAGATGGCTCAAGCCCATTTCAGGGATTTAGATCCAGCAAAGTTTATACCTATATTTAACAGACTAAGTTTCTCTTTTCCTGTGGCACTCAGGAGAATTCTGTCCTGTTTCTCACCCATAGAACAGCTATTAGATGAAGCACTGAAAAATTAAATAGTATCGCCTTCCCTCTGGTATTTTCTTAGCATTTTCAGCACCACCAGGTGGTACATTGGTACACAGCAGCCACAGGATGACAGCATCTGGAGTTCATGCAAAGAGTTCTATTTTAAATTCCATGCCAGCACCACATTAGTTTTCAGATATAGGCTATTTATTCAACTTCATCACTCCTACACCCTGCACACAAACTCTAAAAGACACCATTAGGTGTACTATCAGCCCAGAAAATCTGGACCAAAGCAAAAGCAAACTGACCCCTCTCTTTGTAGAACACAGAACAAAATCAGTAAAATCATTAATATAATCACATCAAAGAGCAAATAACACTAGTAAGCACAACTCACTACTACAAACTGAAAATTAGTTCCATTTCCATACATCGGCAGATAAGTATTCATTGCATCTTACAGGGTGAAAAATAAACTAAATCTTGCCACTTTCTGTACAAAATCATATGCCTAATAAACAGGCTGGGCTGTCAGTGGCGATGTAACACCAGATAGGTGAATACACACATGGAGTGGTAGACATAGAGGAAACTGTATCTATAACCAGTTGAGCAAAATATTTTGGGCTCAGTAGGTTAAGCACAGACAGATCCCCTATTTCCTATTGTACATTTTAGAAAATATATCACCTCAAAAAATAGCACCAGTCAGGTCTATGACTAGGCCTTTGCTTAATGAAGTGCCAGTAATAAGATGCATGAATTTCTATGATAACCCAGAGATGAATACAGAATAAAAGCATAGTGCCACGGGGCTTTTTGAGACATTAAATAAATAACGAAAGAGGAGTGAGATATGGAGGATTTTATGCTTGTTGAGGTACAAAGATGTCAATTACCAAGTCAAATGCAGAAAATGACACTTAGATATTAGAAAAGGGCTTATGTGCCCATAAGCCTGCCTGATTTTTCTAGCTATATCACATACCTATTAAAAAGAAATTACGTTCACTTACAAACCTTGCCTCATCTAGTGAAGTGGTTTTTAAATATACAGAGAAGTGAAATGATGCTGGGTTTTAATTAAGAAAAAAGGTAGAGTACCATTACAAAAAGGAGGAAATAAATAGGTTTTAGGGGGGAAATATTAGGTCCTTCAGTACATCCAGACAGATATAATGGGAAAATGGGTACCCAAGCTTTGCAAAGTATACTTGCTAGTGGCTACTACCTGAAGCATAAGTTATGCAGGAAGACAGAATTTCTATCAGGACAGTCTATGCAAATTGACTGGTTTTACAGAAGATGGGCAAGCAGATCTGCAACACTGCAAAGTAGAACTCTTGCTCTTTTCCTCTCTGTCTGCACAGGGGCTGCTCCCTCTGTGCTGCTGGTTCAGCTGCTTACTGAGCTGACCTAACTCACAAACCCAGGAGAAAAATATCCACTTTTTCTTCTGTCCTTCTTACCTTTCTCTATTTCGCACATACTGATATGTTGCCTTTTCTGCATAATGTGAAGCATTTTTAATTTGTACTTTGTTTTAGTCTTATCTGACTTCACCGTAGCTTTAACGTAAGCAAAAAGCAACTAGGCCCTCCTCACCAGACGACTTAGTAAATCTTTCTGCAGAGGACCTTGACTATCTTGATTACCCTAGCTCCTTAAGGTATTCAGTTGATTTCTTCTTTGCAGCTGCAGTGACAGTACGTGTTCTTCAGCTCAAAACTGTGACATTAGACAGTCCACATCATCTCACAGAGTATTCCAGTGTCTGTTGGCCTTGCTTCTTTTCAATGGTAGACTAGTTATGATTAAGGAGCTAATAGGTGATTTATTATGACCCAGGGATCGTTTTGGTAGTGAAAAAATTGGGTAGAAAGAAATAAACTATGAAAAAAATAGCTTCATAACTTCTATTAGTGTCTTTTTTAGTGTCTTCTATTAGTGTCTGTATGGTTTTCTTCAAACAAAAACCTCCATACAGTCTTCTAAAACTCATGACGTATAACTACAGAGTCTTGTTTTCTTTTCATATATGTCAATGTGAAGTCTTACTTGTTTGTATTTCATATGATTTGGTGTGAAGTTTTCTAATTTCAAGTGAAAGGGTACATATTTGTAATTTTTTTCAATGCACAGGCCTGCTATTTTCCTTTCTTATTGCAAAGGCAAATTACTTTTAGTAAAACAAATAATTACCTACACATAATGAGGGTTTTTCTTGCCAAAACAGTATTTAAAATGCACCTATAGTTTTACTTAATGCTGTGGTAGGAACTTGTTAAAATAAAGCAAGCTAATGATCACAGCATTGAATTCCAAAATTAGACCGGATATATCAATACGACACATGGGAAATGATACCAAAAACTAATATATTCATAGAATCATAGAAAAGTTTGGGTTGGAAAAGACCTTTAAAGATCTTCTAATTCCACCCCCCCCCCCACCATGGGCAGGGAAATCCTTCACTAGATAAGTTGCTCAAAGCCCCATCCAACCTGACCTTGAAAACTTCCAATGATGGGGCATCCACAACTTCTCTGGGCAACCTGTAGAGACTTACAAGAGTGGAGTAGAGGGGCAGAATCACCTGCCTTGACCTCCTGGTGATACTTCTTTTTATGCAACCCAGGATACCATTGCCTTTCTGGGCTGCAAGCACATATTGCTGGCTCGTGTCCAATTTTTCATCCACTAATATGCCTAATCCTTCTCTGCAGATCTGTGCTCAATCCCTTCATCCCCCAGCCTGTATTGATTTTGGGGATTACCCCAACCCAGGTGCAGGACCTTGCACTTGGCCTTGTTGAACTTAATGAGGTTTACATTAGCTTACTCCTCAAGCATGTCAAGGTCCCTCCTGATGACAGCCCTTCCCTCAAGTGAATCAACTGCACCCATCGGTTTGGTGTCATCTGCAAATCTGCTGAGGGTGCACTCAATCCTACTGTCTATGTTGTTGATGAAGATATTAAATAGTATTTGTCCCAGTATGGACTCTAGAAGGACATCACTCATTACTGGTTGAGACTTGGACATTGAGCATTTGACTATAACTCTCTGGATATGACCATTCACACAATTCCTTATCCAACAGTCCATCCATCAAACCCATATCTCTCCAATTTAGCAGTAAGAATTCTCTCGGTTTCACCATTGTCACACTGACTGTGTGACACTCTTAGACCACTGAACAGCTATAAACTAATTTGGATATCTTTAGCACTGCGGGTGTATCACTAATCTTAGAACAATTTATTTTTTTCCCTAAATATTTTCCCTGAATATTCCCTAAATATCCCTGCATATTTTGCTATTTACAACTAGCAGTGAGTTGTCGTGGGTGTACTGCAAGTGATCGGTAAGTATTGAAAGCTAGCTCAAATAAGTCAAGTTGCTGTAACAGAGGCATTGACATGAAGTTTGCCTATCAGACCAACTTTCTGCGACTGAAATCCATTAACACAACTTTCTCTTAGAAACATAATTTTTTAAAAAAGAACTTATTCTAGCATTTCTAGGTTCTGTAGATCGTTCATTCATCATGCTATGTATGAGGCATAATTCAACAAATAATGTGGATTTTATTTTTTTCCAATTATTCCACTCCCTTTTCCATTTTATAATTTTGAGGAATTATGTCCCTGTTTCTTCAGATCAGTTCTGAGGTCTGCCCTGTAATTTTTGCAGCTGCAGACCCACAGCTGCCCAGATGTGCTCTAAAAGGATCTTCCAAGGCAGCCTGGCGATGCACAGTTTATATATTGTTATCAAATAACTGCAATGTTCACAGTGTCAGCTTAGATGTGGGAGGTGGCACCTAAGACAGAAAGATAAAAGGGAACAGCTATTTTCAGTGAAGAGCAGAACAGATTTTCATTTCCATGCCTGAGTTTCCAGCCACTGTCAACACCACTGGGGTATGTCGTGGTTTAACCCCAGCCAGCAACTAAGCACTGCGCACCAGCTCACTCACTTCCCCACCCACCTAGCGGGACAGCGGAGAGAATTGGAAAAGAAAGGTAAAACTCATGGGTTGAGATAAGAACAGTTTAATAAGACAGAAAGGAAGAAAATAATAATGATAAAAATCACAATAATAATAAAAAGATTGGAATATACAAAGCAAGTGATGTAGAATGCAATTGCTCACCACTCCCCGACCTATGCCCAGTTAGCTCCCGAGCAGCAATCCACCCCCCAGCCAACTCCCCCCAGTTTATATACTGGGTATGACGTCACACGGTATGGAATATCCCTTTGGCCAGTTTGGGTCAGCTGTCCTGGCTGTGTCCCCTTCCAACTTCTTGTGCCCCTCCAGCCTTCTTGCTGGCTGGGCAAGAGAGAGAAGCTGGAAAATCCTTGACTTTAGACTAAACACTACTTAGCAACAACTGAAAACATCCGTGTGTTATCAACATTCTTCTCATACTGAATTCAAACCACAACACTATACCAGCTACTAGGAAGAAAATTAGCCCTATCCCAGCTGAAACCAGCACAAGTTACTATATACATTGACTTAATTTTTCAATTAGTAGTTTTCCTTCTTTTGCAGGTTCAGTTGATTTTTACCAAATCATTTCTCAAACTGTTTTGTATCACATGATTTACAGGCATATAATGAACCATGGGTACAAAAATTTGCCTTCTGAGCCAGCAATTCCTGACTGAAATACATTCTCCACAATAATCACAGCTACCAAAATGGAAGCCACATTCTGGGAAAGGGAAGTCATTAAAGCTATAATGTCTAGAAAAGAGAGGTATATTAGACAGTATTATTATAACGTTTACTCTCTCAGTAATTGAAGTGATGTGGAAGAAAGAATGTTGTAATTGGAAAATAATCAGTTCTACATAGAGCTTAATGCACTGACAGAATGATAAAGATTCTAGCATGAAGAAGAAAGCTTCTGTTATATCAGCAGTCAGGTGTTGCATCTAATCATTCAGGTCACTTGTTTTCAGCACAGTGAGTATTACCTACATCCTGGAAAACATCACAGGACTTAGACATGACAGTCATTTAAGTTTTACAGTGTTTATTTATGAATACTAATGTGCATATATAATCCCTCACAGATATATAAACATACAAAACCTAAGGTAGGAATCGTTGTGGCACTTTACTTGCATTTTTGTTATAGAGCATTCAGCCAGAAAAAACTTCTGCACAAAGAAGTCGGGCCAGATGCACTCTAACATCACAAGATTAACACCACAAACCAGTCTTTGTTATGTCTATAATGTTGTAACAGGAGTAACATTTGGTTTGTGCCAAAATTCACTAACACTGTGACTCTGTAAATATTTTCTGCATAGCAATGTTGAGCAGATTTAATTCTGTTGCTTTCATTTTCTGTACTGATCCTTTTCATACTTATTTGCCACTAGGCCCACAGACATTTAAATTGCTGTCAGTCTCAACTCAAGCAACCACAAGTCAAATACTTTCCTGCACGATTTTGGTAGTATAAAAATAGTTGGACCTAGATCAGAGCCCTGCAAAACTACACATTGACCAGTGGTGCAGGAAGAGTCAGTCACCACTACCAAATATTTACAAAGTAAATTTACAGCTCTGCCCAATTCCCTATGCAACCTCTTCAAAATAGATGGAAATCCAAAGTTCAAGTGTTTTTGCTACAAGACAATCCTTCCAGTACTATTTAATTTTGCTATTTTCATTAATTTTTAATCCCTTGAAGAGAAAGCTTCTTCCTAAAGAAAATTATGAAGTTCAAGGCAATGCTTTCAAAACTCGGAAGTATTGAAATCTAAGTTTTTCATTTTCTTTCAGAGACATTAACAAGCCAGTGAGATGAAAATAGCTAACTAGGGTCCTATATCTGAAAACACATTATTGTGGAAGCATCAGAAAAAAAGAACTCTCATCTTAAATTATGACAGAACATTAATGATGACATGAATTTCATGAATCAAATCACCTATAAATATCTGACATAAGTATAAGTGCTTATGGCTTTCTTTAGAATTGATTAAATTTTCTATGCACAGCATTATAAATTTCCAAAACTAAACTTGAAAAATCCACAATATATAAATATTTTACTTCACATTAAAAAATTAATAAAATAAGATTAATACAAAAAAAAATCAAGAAAAGACTTGAGTCTGAGTCCTAATGTAGTCTACAATTTTCAAAAAAGCTTTTATCTCCACATTTTCTTTATTTTGTATTGGGTCTGGCTGAGATGGAGTTAACTTTCCCCATAGCAGTCCTCATAGTCCTGTGCTTTATATTTGCGGCTAGAACAGTGTTGATAACACACCAGTGTTTGAGCTACTGCTAAGCAGTGCTCACACAGCATCAGGGTTGTCTCTTTGCCTCCCACTCCTCAACCTCCCAAAGGCCGTGGGCTGGGGATGAGCAAGAGGTTGGTAGAGGACACAGCCAAGACAAATGACCCAAACAGACCAAAAGGACATTCCACACCATATGACATCTGCTCAGCCATAAAAATTAAGAGAAGGGGACAGGGGGAAACTTGTTAATTTTCTGAAACAACCACTATGCATACTGGGGCCCTACTTCCCATGAAATGGGCTTCACCCGCTGATGGGAAGTAGAGAATAAATCTTTTTTTCTTTGCTTAGCTTCCACACACAGCCTTTACTTTTCTTCTTTCTACTGCCTTTATCTCAGCCCATGAGCTTTTCATCTTATTTCTCCCCCTGTTCTGCTGAGGAGGGGGAGTGGTAGAGCAGCATGGTGGGCACATGGCAGCCAGACAAGGTCAATCCCCCACATCTGTAACACATATATTTCACAAATAGTTTATTAATAAAACTAGGATGGATGGTTTCCTTAATCAATTTTGACTAAGGTTCAAGTGAACTGTCAGAAAGAATATTTGGAGAATAAGCCAAAATGAGGTTTTCTTCTCAGTCATAAGTACATGATTCCATAATTGATTTCTTATGTTATTACACTTATACTAATTTGTGTTACTTCTGTAGCCATCTAGTTATCATATGTGTTTAGATAATTTGTCAACAACTTTTGTTGAAGTTTTTCTGTACACTCAGGATAACTATATAAATGCTAGGCTTCAGAGCAATTAATTAATCTTTTAATTAATAAATACTTATATTGCTGCTTTGCCTCAGAAAAGCAATGCTATCACACAGACAGGTAAGTGAGGCACAGACAGATAAGTGAGGCAGGCAATTTGTGTAAAGGAAGAATTTTTGTGCTGGCAGTTTTATAAGTATTCCTCAGGCATCTGTGGCTAAATGGCGTAATCATATCAACCTTTATGTTTGTATTCTGATGTATATTCATATTAACAAGATGTTTTGGATTGCAATACTTTACTGTAATCAAATGAGTTTTATATGGGTTAAATACTATGTATTTTAAGAACAATAGCTGAATCTAAAAGGGTTTCTATTTTGGTTTTGTGTGGCAGGGTTTTGGTATTGGGGGAGGGGCTGCAGGGGCAGCTCCTGTGCGAAGCTGCTCGAAGCTTCCCTGGCTCCAAGTCAGACCTGCCTCTGGCCAAGCCTGAGCCCATCAGCGACAGTGGTAACGCCTCTGGGAGAACAGATTTAAGAAGGGGAACCTGCAGTGAGTAGGGGGAGTGGGATGTGAGAGGAGCCCCTCTGCAGATACTGAGGTCAGTGCAGAAGGTGGGGGAGGAGGTGCGCCAGAGGAGGGGATGCCCCTGCAGCCCATGGTGAGACGGCAGGCTGTCCCCCCCAAGCCCATGGAAGGGAGTGGGGGAGTAGATGCCCACCTGCAGCCTGGGGAGGAGCCCACACCAGAGCAGGTGGGTGCCCCCGAAGATGCCCATGACTCCATGGGAAAGCCTGCACTGGAGCAGTCTGTGCCTGAAGGACTGCAGCCCATGGAAAGGACTCGCATTGGAGCAGTTCGTGGAGAACTGTCTCCTGTGGGAGAGACCCCATGGCAGAGCAGGGGAAGAGTGAGGAGTCCTGCCCCTGAGGAGGAAAGAGCGGCAGAGACAACGTGTGATGAACTGACCCCAACCCTCATTCCCCTTCCCCCTGCACTGCTGGCGGGGAGGAGGTGAAGAAAATCAGAAGTGGAGTTGATCAGGGAAGGAGGGAGGGGTGGGGGGAATTAAGATTTGGTTTTACTTCTCATTATCCTTGTTTTGATTTGATTGGTAGTAAATTAAATTGATTTTGTTTTTTCCCCAAGTTGAGTCTGTCTTTTGCCCATGACCATAATCAGTGAGTGATCCCTCCCTGTCCTTGTCTCGACCCACGAGCCTTTCTTTATATTTTCTCCTCCTCATCACACCTGGACCAGGTGGGGGAGGAGTGAGCGAGTGGCTTCATGGTGCTTTGTTACTGTCTGGGTTTAAACCACAACAGTTTTAAATGGAAAGTATTCACATTCCTTGAAACTCTCTTAAATGTTGTTAAAGAGCAAGCCAACTGGTGTATTTATTTTGAAATAGGACAAATTTTAATGTCATGGCCTCTCTCTTCTTGCACACTTTGGTGAGTTTGTTTATAACAAGTCAGAAATATAACCTGTTGACAAACAAGTTGGTATCCATTGAAATTAAAAGGATGTTTAAGCCTTCAAAATATTGTTTCTCAAAAAATATTTTGCCAAAAAAAGGAGCTGATTTTGCATGAACACTTTCCTAAAAGTGTCACTTCATAGTGAGAAATATTCCATCACAAGAAAGTATTTGGTTTTGAGACAGTAAGAACATGCTGACATATCACCCTATGGGAGCTGTAGCCTGGGTGATTCACAGAGCAGTGGATTTGTATAGGCTTGATTTTCCATTGTGAAAATGATGCACCGTGACACTCTAACAATACAGAATTTTCCCAAATATGGAGTATCTTCAGAGGTTTATTTAAATAAAGGTTCTTAACTAAAGTTCACATTAAATGTTAAGACACAGAATTTTCTTACTAGACTATTGCAAGTCTTTACCCAAGTTGTCCATATTTGTCATAAAAAAATAATTTTGATAGTGCCACTTTGGAGCAAATAGTCAACCTCCATAGAAATTCAAATGGACAGTAATTATATAATTACACTTATTTTCAAGGTTTTCTTCATAGGCTTAACAGCGAAATGCATTAAAAAATAAACTGGAATAGACTCTGAAGAACATCTGAGAGCCTTGCTTTTCTGGTTCAACTGACACCTTTGCTGAGCTTCTTTTTCCTTAAGCCCCAATTCCATATTCTGTACTTTGAATAGCATTACACAGAGGTCTTCTTTCAAGAGATTTTACCTTTTAATTTCTATGATGTAATGCTAAAATAAGTTTTTAAAGTAGCTTTCATTAGACAATGTGTATCACAAAGAAGGCTGAAAGGAAACAGTAACTATTCTTTTACAGTTTAATGGTGTTACAAATAACGAATGTGCTGCTAATATTGTCTATATATGTGCAGCTCAGAATTCGAATGTCAGTGCTTGGCATTATAGCATGTTGATTGACATAGGCAATTCTTACAGGACCCAGAATGTTTCATACTTTTGAAGAAGCAAGATGAACTGTCTGGAACAAGATAGAATTTAATTAAAGAAAACAGGGAGAGCATAACAAAAAGTACAAAAAGTAGTGCTCTCCCTTTAAAGTAAGCCACCAAAAAAATATGTCCCTTCTGGATACAAGCAGGTCATAGCACACTACACTTACATAAAAAGGATCTTTAAATCTCATTTTATCCAAATAAAATCAAGTAGGTTTTCAGCATCAGGTTACATAATACTGGAACATGGAGACTTTGAAAGCAAGGAGAAATGTAAAGTGCCATCATGTGCTTGGTGGCAAACTACTACAAAGCCGTAAAAAGGTTAATGAACATACAGGAAAATTGTGAGATGGAGATGACAGTGGGGAGATATCCAAAAAGTTCTCTTTATGGCACATTCTCTTATATACTACAGAGGAGTTGCCCACATTGCGTAATATGTTAGAAACTATCTGAATTCACAGATGCTGAGTACTAAGTAACGTAATGGCTAACAACAGGCAACATTTTCAATTAGCTGCTATTCATAACAGTTAGAGTTAGTATCTATGTATCAGCAACAACAAATGTCACAAGCACTTTGAAAAAAAGTATTACTTTGGGACAGTTCTTCACAAATACAGGTCCTAATGATGATTGTGTACATGTTGCTAAACATTAGCAATGATTAAAAATATTAAGTAAAGCTTTATCTATACCCTTCAACTTGTAGTAATTTAACTTCTGTGTACTACCATCTTTAATTCAGTAAAGACTTCTGTGAACACTTATTCCAGGATAAACAGATTTTTTTCAACTTAACTTACAATAACTGACAGGAAATTCTGCTTAGTCTTAAAAGCCACTTTTACACTAGAGGAGTGTCCTGATGGCATAGTGGGAGATTACATCAGTGCAGTTATGCTTCTGTTGTTAGAACCATTGTAAGTGTATTGGCCATATTCTTTGTCAAGTTCCAGTATACGATAAAAATCAGCAGTAGTGGCTGTGTCAAGCTAATTATAACTGAGATATCTAATTCACATTATGGACTTTGTCTAGCACATTATAACTGATGTAGGCTGTGGAACAGACTTTATTACTAGCTCAAAAGACAAATTTTGCTTGGTACAAAAAATGAAAACTCTTTTCTTTTTTCTTTTTTTTTTCTTTGAAAGTTAAGACGGCACTCAAAATATTGTGCTGCGTGGGATTCTGAAATATTCTTGATGAAGAACCTAGATTCCATAATAAAGTACAGTGCATCAAGAGGAGAGTACAGGAGAACACTATATATTAAACTTTGCATTGATCTAGAGTAGCGTGTTTATATCAACAGTCCCATGAATATGAAATAGGATGAAAGGTTACAGTTCAAATTAAAGAAGCAGGTGCTGGGCACATCTTTATGCTATTTTACAGGCAGACAAAGGCTCACCCATTTGACTTCTGAGCAGAAAAGAAGCCACATGAAAACAAATGCTTTAGAATAAAACCAGAGCTTGCAGCAACACCGATATCTATACTTGTATGTCTAAACAGGGCTTATTGCCATATACAAAATTCATGTGGTGTCAAATGCATATGAATCTTACACATCTCAAATTAAGCAGAGCAAGCTGTGTCTGCTGGCAAAATAATGTGAAGAGATCTACATTCCTAAAAGGTTGAGATTTGACAGAGAAGAGCTGGTTGATTCTCAGCTCACATAAGTGTGACTTTTTGGAGGAAGAATCAGAGCAAATAAATTAATTCTACAAGGGACTATGCTAATATATTCATGTAGGGGCATATATCTGCCACCTTTTGTGTGAATTCACTGTGAGTGACATTGCTGGATACACATTCTATAGGCAACAATATTTTTTAAAGCTTATGCTGGGTCAAAGATCTTTCTGACATGACCTTTTATGCTTTTGCCAACCCAGCATTGAACTCTGCTTCCTCCCCTTACCGTGCCTACAGTCTGAATCTCACTTCATAAATTAATGAAGCTGAAGGCAATACAGAAGTCATTGACAGCTGCTCAGTTATTAAGCAGTGTTTCACAGAGCAAGCCCATTATTTCCCAGAGTTCCGCAGCCCACACTGGCCCAGACTTAATTTGAGAATGTTGGTTCCAACCTGCAAAATGCTAACTAGTCCTAAGGGTTTATGGAAGCTTAGCAATTAACATTCTTATTAAAATGTGAGGAGGATTCTGAAAAGATACTTGTCAAAAAAATACATAAATATTGAAATTTGCCACTTGCACTTGAAATAGATTTCACTTGTCCCACCAGTGACCCAATTTAATCGTCTTCAGAGCAAATTACAATATTTATAAACTTAGACATATTTTCAGGTACCATCTAACTTTAATATGGCTATGAGATTTTCTAAATGTTAAACAAGTTACACATATAGCTTCCTATAACGTTTAGGAGTTGTAGTGTAACTTGAAAGGGAAATATTTGCCCATTTGTCCAAAGGTAAAATTTAATTTTAACTCTTGATTACCTGCACTTGGTATTTAGTTGAAAATTCCTTTCAGTATTGACAGGGCAGTGGAAGTCCACCATTTAATTCTCACTGAGAAGGTAACTCATCAGCTAGCTTGAAATGGCCTGCTATGTTAAAAAAGAGAGGGCTGGCCACTGAGTAGCATTTCCAACAGCAAAGGGAGAAGCATTTTCAGCTAAATTTCTTGGGTTTGCAGTGAAGTTGTCTGCATGAAATTATATCTGCCCAAGGACTCAGTATGTCTCATGAATCCACCCTCCTCTGTCTCTCCAGCATACGCAGGCATGCTTCAGGAATTTCACTCTATAGGTCACTCTAAATCAAATCGATACACGCAATCTATGAATGGGGGAAGGAGGAAAGAGATTGGAAACTGGCATATTCTTTAATATTTAACATACCCTCTTTCTACAGAAATTTTCAAGGTTTTCAAAGCTAAATATATGTTCACATTTATGAAATGGAATCAACACAGCTGCAATTGCAACTATAATGTACTATTTCCTTAAGGGCAAAGATAAAAAGGAGCCAGTGGTGCTGTGTTTCCTATTGCAGTTTCTTAAGCAGCCTACACAAGAAAACTTTTCTGACCGAAAAAAACCCAAACAAACAAAAAAACCCACATGCTAGCTTATTTGATTCCTGCCTCACTTTTTGTGCTGGGTAGAGTTGGAAATACCTGTGAAGAACAGAAAAAGGACAAAGCGGCAATGGTAGCCCATCTGAACCAGACTGCAAAAAGCATAGGAGAGTAGAAACACACAGATATTCATTACACAAGAATTATCATTCCTTGAACAGGAAAGTTATGACTCAAGACTAGTTATTTCTGTGGACTTTAAAAGGTCTATCGCATGCCTTACAGTGTGTTTATAAAGAATTCTCTTGTTCTGACAAACTTACTTTATAATCTCCTTCCTGACAAAAAAAGCATTGTTTTAAACAGAAATCAATTATTGTGAAACAGAGATGTTATTTCTGCTGGTTTTCCATTGTTTAGTAAATCTGTAATACTACTAAATAGGTAAATTTATCAAATCTGATTTCTTCAGGAAGGAAGAAGAAACCTTTGATGATTGATACACAACTGAACACTGCTTCTCAAATACAGACAGTAAAAGCAGACAGAAGTAATAAAATCACAAGACCCTTGAACGTTCTTTACTCCATTAATATTAGTTTAGCTGATTATGTGCATAAATGAGGATTTAGATATCAATATTAGACAGCCACTCTTATTAAAAATGTATATATACCCAAATGTATATATTAATTATATACTTTCATAGTTAAAAAATGTATGCTATTTCTCTTTGGTTCTGATTACTAAATGTTTTAGGAAAAAGTGTAATAGGTCTGAAAATCCTCATGACATTATATTCAACACAGTGCTCATATACTCACTCACTTAATTTTAATTGACATCTCTTGTTGGGTATTTTACTTCACAGCTTTCCAGTAAACTGAAAAAAACTTCAATATTTGCTTTTTTCATGCATGTTTCTCTCTCCCTGTGGACCTATGTAACAAAACTTCTACAGGTAATCAAAATATGTCAATGAACATTATTCTACCTGACCAACACTTTAATGCTGCAGTCACCTTCTTTTGTCAAAGCTTAAGTTTCTTTCATTATTAGCTTAGTCACAAGCTTTCCTTGGATTACTAGGGTCCCTAAAATGCACTACATATTGTTGGATGGTGGGGAAGGATTTCACCGCATGAACCATTTCTCCAATATGAATGAAATTTTAGATCAGTTAATCCATTTTATTGCCTAGCAATAGAAAAAAAACACCTATTCAACTAAATCCTTCCTCCATGTTTCAGTATATTTACAAGGAAAACTAACATTTTCCATGTATGTATGTACTGTATCTGCTAATGAATAAATGATTGTTACAAAAGGTTTTAGGGCTGCATCATGTTTGACAGGCATTTGATTGTCATAGAGATGAACAGGCTAAAGCACAGGAACACAACCTACAAAATCTGTAGAGCTAAGAATAAATGGCAAACCCCAAAATTTACCATGCAACTTTATTCCTAATATCTCCACATTCATTCAGTCTTTGTTATAAAATTGTTAACTGCTTTACTGTTAAATCTGAGAGAATTTATCTGTATACATAATACTGTATATACTGAAGGCTTACTGATCTGTTGACAATTTGAGGTGCTTAAATAAGTTAGATATTTAAACTACTGCAGAATTTGATGCAAAGGTACACTGCTACTTGTAAATAGAAAGAAACACATCAGTCTATTAAAAAAAAAAAAAAAAAACAACAAACAAACACAGAAAAAAAAAACCAAACCAAAAACAAACAAAACCCAAAACCCAAGAATTCACTAAAAGCCAATGATATTTGACAAAAATAAACAAAAACACCCACAAAAAAACCACTCTCTCCTAGAAACTTCAGAGGTTCTTATGACATATCATTTCTTCACCATCAAAAGTAATGGGACCTTACCCCCACAACCATGTTTTCAATATAATTACTTGAATTATCAATGTACAGTTCATAACTTTAACTTTTCCAAAAAATTAGTGTACAGTAAAAGCTGAGAAATTTACAATTAGATATTTTGTGTATCCTTGAAAAAAAATGAAAAACAGAAGTCCAAAACAAGGTACAAAAGTGCTACTCATCTAATTATTTTTGGGGGGCGGGGGGGGTAGTGGGGAGCAGGAAGAGGGATAATAAATAAATTTTAAAAGCTTATTTCTGTGTGACCACTCAAGAGTCTCACTACCTCTCATTACAGGACTGGAGTATAGCTAAGCAAACTTTGTCATGTAAAGGAGAGCAAAACCAAATAGTACCATGAGAAAGAAAAAAAAAAAAAAAAAAAAAGAAATAACCATTAATCTAGTTCCCCAAATTAGATTATCATGTGTGAGGAGCTGTTAAGTTTGTACCATGAAATTGAGTCTTCTGGTTCTAAGAAGACAGCTCAGGAGTTATGTTTAATTGAGTTCTTAGTTTTAAGCTTGATTTTCATTTGAAAATCTTTTCTTTTTATTAAAAGCAAAATTTTGATGGTAAAAGCAAATTGTTCCACAGTAAGTCATTCTGCCAGTTAGGATTAAGCCATAAGAATTTATTCACTTCACAAGCTTGTACAATACAGGCCATGTAGCACTGCTTTCATGTAGATGAATATTTTCCTATTGAAGACACAGCAGACAAACTGGGTTTACAAATTTTTAAAGATATTTCTGGAAGATAGCTGACATGGGCACACTAAGACCAATGCTCCAGTTAGGATGGCTCCTGATCCCTTGCTATGTCCTCCACCAAAACCTCCAGAGAGCTGTCTTACCCCAAACTTTCTAACACATGATACCACCTCTTTGCCATTTAGAGAGCTGATGAGACTTCTTTCTCCAAAACAACATGAGACATGCCTATCTTCACAACTGGTGTTTCATGTCCTGCTTTTGTGGATTTGCTGTTGTACCTTTTTGCTGTTCTTGGTTTTTAAACTTCACAGGCCACCACAGTGTTTAGAGTTTTGCCATAGTGTGGCAAACCAACAAAAGGTTAAACACTTCAGAATATTTTTTCTGTAAAATGTAGACAAAACATGGCATAAGGCCATTACCCAATATTGAGATGAGACACACGAATGATAGGCAAATGTCTTTGTGCCTTCATTTAATCTATTTCCATAATGGACATTAACTAAGTGTGTTCTGATTTGCTGATATCAAGGACTGTTTAAATAACATTTGCGAACAGAAAAGTTACCCATGTGTTTAATAGAGTTCTTCCATATTTGGTGCAAATGCTGCAATTACTTTGATGCTAATTAGAGCACTCTATACTTTCTCCTTTTCAAAGTGTTGATTCCAAGAATTTGGATTTATCCAGTTTCTAAGATCAGTCAGGTTTAAAACAAAGCATATTTCTGCTGCACTAAAAAAGTAGTATTGACTGGTCTTATGTTTCCTAATAAAAGCCTGAAGAAATTTTGAAGTCACTTGGGTCTCCAGCAGCATATACTTTCTGGACAGACCTTAAAAATAAATGCAAAAATACCCTTGCTTGTTTTCAATAAAAAATTTACACACAGTAAGCAGGGAGGATGGGACAACCAGAGAAATCATGATCTTTATTTTTAGGAGTTCGCATTTTTATAGGCCTATCAGGTGCAGTATTTTATTTTGCATCTCTTGTTTAAAAGCATGTTGTAGCATGGGTAAAGAGTATGTTAGCCAAGGAAATTCTAAAATCATTTGATAAATACACAGGTAAACAGAAAATTAGTGGAGCCATGGCAATCTTGCACACAGGCTTACAGTCTACCCCCTCTATACTTCTTATAACATTCACCCTTGCTCCTACAATTCTTGGATGATATTTGTGTGTCATTTTTAGGCAGCACCTCCTTCCCTGGAAGCCGGTGGAATCATGTACATTGTGTGTATATATATATCTATATCTATCTCCTGCTGTGTAGAGGCAAAGACTTGTCTATACAAATATTGGGAATGGATGGTGACAAACTGAAGAAAATTAAAAAACAGTTCTAATTTCAAGTGGACCAGCCACCAGAAAAACAAACAAATGGTCCCTGTGCCTGCAAACTGCTTTTCCGCAGAAGTCATACCAAAAGAATTTTGTTGTCTGCTGAACACTGTGCTAGCAGCTCTAGAACGGCTTTACATGAAGTCTGTTATTTTCTTTCCTTGTTCATTTAGTATCTGTGAATCCTTAAGTTTCTCAAGCATTTAGTACATTAGGCTCCAGCAAAGTGTTAAGTATCATTTAACTTTTCTTCATGTGGGAAAGTTTGAGTCAGAAACATTCATTCATGCAGATCCTTATGTAGATACAGTTCCCACAAGCATTCGTCTAAATTTAGCCTTTCTGTTGAAACTTGCCTTTCTAACAGTTCAAAAACACTGAAAAATACTAATTTCATCTGTTCTTACAGACACACCACAAAAATTTACTGAATAATACAACTAAGTGACAGCTGATTCTACATAAGACACACAACATGTTCTACTTACTGCTCTAGAGCTAAATGTGGTTAATTTTAGTTAGATTTAAATGTTCTTCTGTTTATGGTTGAGCTTTTGTACCAATATTATGTCCTTTACAGGGAGATGAGCAGAATATGTGTTAAACAGTAAGAAATTGAATTCCTTTAAATGAATTGTCTGAAGACCCTGACCAAAGTCTGATTAGGTTTGTTTGGTGTTTTGTTTGCCTGGCTGGTTGGTTGGTTTGGTTTGTTGTTGTGCATGGGGTTTTTTGTAGTATTATAAGTGAGTTAAGGAACAGAAACAAAAAGCCTTTTTGTTTAAGCTTAATTCAATGAGTTATTTATGAGTTACAACTGACCTATCTGTTAAAGAAATAAGCTGTGTCTCACTTGGCAAAAAATAGTTGCAAGTTCCAGAAAACCTGAATCAAAATTAAATAATATCGTCAGCTGTTTGTGGAACAGTACAAGACAGCCACATACAGTGGTGTACCAAAAATAAAAACATGCATACATACAATTTACCCTCTTATCATATCTCATGAATGGCTGAATTAAGCAGTTTCCCCTTACCATTACATTACTGGGTGTAGTTACTCAGCTGCTGAACACATTCCTGCGCCAGTTGTGTTCATATTCCCCAGAATCCCATACAGACTCCTACTGTGACTGGCAGCATCATATTACAAAGCTGCAGCAAGAGTAAAGTGAAAAACTACTTTAGAAGTGAACTTCTTAAGTGAGGTACAGCCAAGGTACCAGAGTAAAAACATATGGAAACAGCCATGAAACTTCAGCACAACCCATATCCCATGGCTTAGTTACTTGATATGGTCAGACTGCCAGTAAGCTGAGGAAAAGAGTAGAAAAATGGATGTAAATTACTTTTTGAAGTCCTTCCTCTCCTTTCCAGTCTCACTGTAATATGACAAAACCAAGTATGAACTAAAGAAAAATGCAGTAATTATTTGGAGCCAATGCTAAAAGGGACAGAAATATGGGGCATCCTAAGCAACCAGTCTGACCTCAGGCCCATCTTTACACCAGGAAGCTACAGTTGCATCTGGTTTAAAATGCTAGAAGCAAAGAAAGGCATAAATGACCTAAATTATCATTGAGAGCTACCACCAAGCAGCTAGGGCAACCAGTAGGAGTAACTGTCCTTAGAGGTTGAGAGTAAAAGAAGAATGGCGTTATCACTGTTTGGCAAGGCAAAAAGAGGACTTCTACCAACAGATGCCCCACATTTTATAGCAATGAGGACTATAAGCCTATATTTGATGGTCAGACACAGCAGAGTCTTTTCCCCTTTTGAGTATCGTCCCCCAAGTTGCAGCAGGTACAGTAGGTCCTGTAAAGATTAAAAAAAAATCCCAAGAACAGAAGAGTTTATTGCTACCAGAAGATTTGTACTACACTATCTCCCTCATGCCACCCTAACTCATCAGTATCCAGACTCAGGAAACAGTCATGCTCTTTGAAGAAATTTGTAGTATTTGTGCTAAAGTAGGCTATTCCACCCCACGCATCCCCCCATGGCTTAGAAAGGACAATTTGCAAAATGCAGTTATAGTCAGCTGTACATGCTTGCATGTGGCAGTTCAGAGCAATGTGCCCAAACCACTACAATCCATTCAGACTACTACACGTCAAGTCTGAAAACCATTTGTTCTGACTGGAAGAAACAAATAGCTACAGCCATTGAGTAAATAGTTCCCATTTATGTTACACTTGCAGACAAAAAAGTTGATCTGAGTAAGATTGCCAGTACCATTGCTTGTACCATAAGGCCCACAGCACTCCAGTAAAAAATTAAGATTGTACACAGCTGTTGACATGCAGACGTTTAAAGATTTTGGGCACCACACAGAAAATCATTTGCCTAAGGTTTAATTTTCTTAACTATATTCCCTCTCAGAAGTTTTTGTATTAAAAGACTCAAATAAATCCTTGTTGCTAGGATCCCTCCCCTCATCCCCACACCCTGTAAGGAAGCTATAAGTTTTTTTCCAGGAACTCTCATCGTGCAGGCCAAGGGCTCTGCTCAGTGCTGGGCATTAAGCCCATATTTAACAGACAGGCTCAGTTCCACCACTTGTGTCATTAAATAAAGGTAATACCACAGTTCTGACACTACACAGAATATTGCACTGCCCAACTCAATATGAGTCACCATTTGTCATGTTCCAGTGTAGTTTGTCAGCACTTCACCAAAGTCTTTCTGAAATGTGTTGTTGTTTACTTTGTATTCTCCCCCTTTTCCTTTAGAGAGTCAAACTACCCTTTCAAAGTTATTTTTCTCCTTCTTTAGCTAAAACTACAAAACAAACAAACCAACACAACACCCACAACACCCACAACCATTATCTGGGTTTCTCTTACCCCAATAGGAAAATCAGGATGAATGCCAAGATTTCGCTGGGAGACAGCTCCAGATTTGCAGAATTAAAAGAAATTTTGTCCAATTACCCTCCTCATCTATCACCTTCCATTAATAACTCTCCATTTCATTACTACTGGAAGCAATTCCACAGCTTTATCGTAGTTAAGGCTGAATTATTCAACAACCAAATAATTTGAAAACCATCTAATAACATAGAGTTTTATAGTTACTGAATAAAACAAACAAACAAACAAAAAGTCAATTGTCAAACCCTTGATTTCCCCAATTGTTTCATGCAATGGGGAAAGTGATAAGGGGAACAAAGAAATTAATAAATTATTCATTTATTTGAACAGCCTTTGAATACTTTGAGGTAAAAAAAGGAATAATAGACTTTCTCTTTTGGAAGAAAATTGAACAAGTACATGCAAACCCGACCTGGACTATAAGACTAGACCATTCATAAAGCCAGTTCAGTTAACACGATGTAACAAGGGCCAACAAAATTTTATTTACACTCACTGCAATTGCAAACATCCCCAAAATTATTACTTGACTGGACATGCTCAGCTGATCAGTCTAGTATTCTCATACAAGAAGTCAAGCTATGGATGGAGCAATAGAAATTTGTTGGCACTAAATACTTCTTATTTTTAAGTCTAAATACCACATTTCCAATAAAAGTTAAGTTCATTGAGTTGGGTTAAGCTATGATAATTAACATCTTATTGACCAACTAGAGAGAAATTTGCAGTTTTATTGAATTGTCATCTCTCTGCTGCTGCACACATTTATTTTCTGTGGGCAGAAATGCCTGCTTCAGAAAGTAATTCCCTGCACTGCTTGCCTGCTTGCGTGTGATACAGAGGCTGTATGCTGCTAATATAATCTCAAACCTTTCATTTACTGGCAGTTGGCATTCATGTCAATGTCACTATTGAATGTAGGATATTTTAGGAAGACAGACAAATGGGAAAGAGAGGGAAAGAGAAATTGCTAGCTTTACAAAATACTGAAGAGCTTTCACAGCAGCTGTTTTGTATAATTCCTCTAACGAAAGAGCTGCTTTTCCTTTACTACCTACCCAGCTGCAGCACCTTTGAGATCCTTAAACCATGCGTACTTTGGCATAATTTCCAGCAGTAAAGGGCTAGCTTAGATAAGTTTATCCAGCAAACTATTCAGCTAACAAGAGTTTGGCAAAAATCTTTTTCCCCCCACACATCATGAATGGGGTGCTTTTCACAGACCATACATCTTGCCATAACTTGAAATGAAAGTAAGCATGCTTCAGTAAAAGCTGAAGCACTGCCAGCTAGACTCTCACTACTTCACTGTTCATTCCCTGTTTATTGCTGACTGCGTTCGCAAGCGGATGATGTTGAAATGCCATGATGCAAGCATAAATTGAAGGTAATTTTCGTTGGGCTGCTGCTGCATCCACAAAAAGGAAGGTAACTGAAAAATTCAGTCAATAGTTTTCTGTCTGAATGTCTGCTGGTAAATGAGTTTGCTTGCCAAGAATCAGTGCTCCATGCAAGAAGATTGAATCAGCTAGAGAATTTAATGGGAAAGAAAATATTTCGTCTCAGGTGCTGTAAATTAAAGGTGGTTGTTAGCCTATTTCAACAGAAGTTCTTTTGGGTGAACACTGGGCAACTAGCTGTCTACCTGAAATGCTTAATAACCCCTATTTTCTTGAGATGAAGCTTTGCTGTTAGATATCCTAACACTTTATGGGATGAAACTCAACCAAGTGGTATGGTATGGTAAGGTACATTATACCAGGCAGCTACCTGGCCTCATACATCACTGTAAATATGTTTTCAAGAAGCCTGCACTATCAAGAATATCATCAAATGCAGCTTTCTATTGAGATGCAAACTTTGAAATGGAATATGCCAGTATTTCAAACAATTTTTAGCAATATTCTATTTAGTTTTAATCCTTTCATCTTGATCCAGAATGCAAATATACTTACATATCAGAGTTTAGCTCTGCCCCAATGTAACTTAATCTAGCAGAACTAAACTGAGTATATCTACAGTTTTAAGTCTTAGGATGTTAGAACAGCTAGCTACAATACAGTAACAAAACACCGAAAGTCTCATGCTAATGTTAAATAAAAGCAAGAATTTAAGTCTATAAACATTCACCACAGGTGATCTTTGTGGAATTTTCTTTGATAAACTGTAGACAGTTTTACTGAGAACTTAACTACATTATGTTGATACATTAAAGAGTAAATTTCACGCTATCTGAACATCCTGGGAAGATTTCTTCAAAGCTGTTACACATTTGCCACAACTTAAATGACTATGTATTACATGCTCTCCTATTGTATCTATCTATCATGTTGTCTTTTCAGAAAAGATTGAACCTGTAACATACTATAGCTCTATAAAATAATTATCCCTTCACTAAATTAGCTGTCAAACTGGCTTGTTGCCAAACTGTAGAGAGGAATTTCAAAAGTCAGATCAGTTTGAGAATAACTGGATCAGTAGTTGGGGGGGGAAGAAAAATCACTGCCTTAACTTTAAAATGTAAATAGACTTTATTTTTACTGCTCACTAGAAAAATCCAGAATTTTGCATGCCTTCCCTGATGTTAATACCTAAAAAAATTAGTTGTTTTTTCTACAGTATCAAGAAATAAAAGAGGTGAATTGTAGCACATCTTCTAAGTACCTTTCACTATGGAGTAGCAAACTCAAGTGATAACTAATAGACAGAGGAACTGAGTACAAATGGACTGTAAATTTAGTCAAGAATTAAACCAACGGATCACAGGACAAGAGCAATCTCTAAGTCTACATTGCTTTGCTTACAGCCAGGCTGTCACAAGTATAGGTTCATAGTGAAAAAAGTACCGACACTACACTACTGTGTAGCCTAGAAACCACTGAAACAGAATGAGAGAAAAGGTGGGAGGGGTCTTTAGCGTGGGATTGTGGTAGGAGGGAGGGAATAGTAGGGAAAGAGGAGAGAAAAAGCCAGACCACTTTCCAAAATGGATGCTGATTGTCATTTGGTGATTAGGTTCATTCACTCATGTTCAGAATTATAGGACTGTTACAATAAAACCTCAGGAAGAATTTTTTTTTAAGTCCTGAACATGTGTTTGATTCAACTCTGCAGTCAAATAAGTATTCTAAATTCATCTGTCTAGCCTGATATGCTTGATATCCTCTATTTTCTTGAGATGAGGTTTTGCTATTATATTTTGTAACTTTTGATGTGATGCAACTCAGCCGAGTGGTATGGTACATAATAAAAGTCTGACCTCATGCATCCCTGCAAATATGTTTCCAAGAAGCCTGCACTATCAACAAAAACAAACATGAGTTTGGCTCTACTCTTTGATCAAATAAATATTCTACACTCATCTGATCTCTTTGGCTGGAGACTATAGACAACCTTAAATACTGATTTATGTGAGAACATCTTCATAAGACAAAAATCAGAATACCAGTCAATCAGTAATAATATCACTACATAATGTGGAGCTTCACAAAATCAGGAGACACTCTTAATTCATCTATGATTTCCAAGCCCTTGGAAGTAATTCGTTTTCCTTTGTACTAAGCTCAATAATTTGAACAATGCTGTCCTAGATATTTTGTTTTAATTAGTAAACAATTTTCACTATTAAGTACACAAAATCCACACTTAAATCAGAGTTTTATCTGGCTTCAGCTTCCATGTGTTGACTGTGTTTATTCCTCTAAGGACGCCTACAGTATTCTCTCTCCCCTCAAAAAAACAGATTATGCAGGTTGAAGAGGAACAGGTGAATAACAGACCAAAATTCAGATATTATTATATGTCAGAAGTATTGAATTTTCCTTAGTATCAGTTTTCAGACCCTCTACAAATACATGCATGAATAAAAGTGAAAGTGTTAACAGTTTCCTTGCTTCAGGCATCATCCCAGTTCTCTACAGATGGTATATTCTAGTGGAATTTTCTTTGTGGTTTTGTTTTCTTTTTTCATAGTTCATTGTTGTTTGCAATTCTCTTGGTCTTCACTGTGTTCAACACCTGCAGATTTAAACATGAAAAAGAACTTAAAAGTTAGATGTTTTCCCAAAAGCCCCTAGAGAATAATAAGTAATCCTGTATTTATTGATTACTATTGTCTAGGGTGTATTCCTGCTGTTTCCTGGTCTCCACTCATGACAATCTCCTATGGCAGCCATGTAGATTTGTTGCATTTGTGTCAGTTAAGACTAGAATAAACCTGTTCTTATTAAAAGAGACAAATGATACTTTGTAATGGCAAAACCTAATTTTCTTTTGAACAAGTTGGTGCCTAGAGCAGTTCTTATGATTAAACAAGAACACCAATTTGGGGCATTAGATAGTAGTACATAATGTATTGTCAATAGTAGGTAAATGTACCTGGGAAATTTCAGGGGGCATCTGCGTATTTATACACTCCATGTTAGTGCAGTAAAGCCTTATGGGAGTAGAAATGTGGGATGGTAGCAGAAGCCTTCCCACTGAGTGCCTCAAGGATACAAAAAGAAGTCACAGCTGTCAAATAACAGTCACTGGGAGAAAGCAAACCTGAGAACAGTGCTGAATCAAATTTGCAACATAGCAAAGAGAACAAAGAATATGTTCCCAAAATATGTAAAACAAGCTCTACAAAAACACAAAGGAAGACTAGAAGAAGTAGAGTATGCTCCAGCACTGTCTTCGCTTTTAAGGATTGTATGCATGATCAATGCTGCTATGCATTTACAGCAAGTCCCTCCTCACTTTCCATAGAAAGAGGACATTGCTTTTTATTTACCACAAGCCACGTGTAGCTAGTGCAACTCAGGAATCAGAGGAAAACAATTCGGGGTTTTTAGAATATATTTGAATTAAGTAAATTTTAATTTTAAACAGCAGTGTGCATGTACATGTGTGTGTTTTCAGCTACAGTGTTACCACATAACAAAGTAATTAGTAGTGAGTCAGGCTAACCTTCAATGCAACATGATATACACTAAGTGTTTCAACTCCACGACACTCACCTGACAAGATGGGGTTTGGTTTGTGGCAAATTATATGATCCACCTCTATAGAGATGTGGTAGGATGAGAAAACAGAGCAAATAAAGGATATGAATACCTACATGCATTCAGAGATACGAGAAAGCTACCATTTATTGAGGAACCGTGAGAGGATGCAGCTTGTGCTCACTAGTAAAACCTTTTAGAAATAGTAACTAACCATCAACTAAAGTTTTCAAAAAAAGTACTGAACAAAGACTTAAAAAACATTTTCACTTACCATGGTCCCTAAGATATCTTTTCATACAGAAAAGGTAAAAATAACAAGATTTAAGAATATCTGATTTTTCTAGATGATGCTTATATTTCTTCACGAGTAAAGAGCTGGTAGGCTGTAAGACCTCTAAAATAGTAATAAAATCTGATGAAGTTGGAAGTGAAT
Organism: Haliaeetus albicilla; assembly: GCF_947461875.1. Lineage (NCBI taxonomy): Eukaryota > Metazoa > Chordata > Aves > Accipitriformes > Accipitridae > Haliaeetus > Haliaeetus albicilla. The sequence continues at coordinate 51,759,118 of NC_091516.1, forward strand.
TATTTATATTCAATAGTTTGTATAACAATGATTTCTAGCAACGTCTACAACAATCTTCCCATTTTTTACTATGAAAACTCCAGTTTAGATAGATATATCACATTATTCAATGTCTTGGTACACTAATCATGGAAAACATTCCAGTCAGGAATGAATTTCTAATGAGTTTAATTTGCTGATCTCTTCTGATGATTACATGTTAGGGAGTGTTGTGACAGTGAACTAGCATAACCATGCCTGCGGTCACATGTTCCTAACCACAGCCACGTTGCCTGTACATGCCATTGTTTCCCAAGCAAAGTGGAATCTAAGTAAACAAAGATTTTTGTGCCCATTGTAACATCGTCCATGGAGATAATAGCTGGGCAATTTTTCTGTGTAATTTTCAGCTCTGTATAAGTCCTGAGACATTGAAATTCCACCATTCTGTTTTACTGCAATGACAGCTTTCTGCATTCTTTGTATCCATGTCCTCCTGATACCATCTTAAAGTCTAAGACCAACACATCTTAGAAATTAAAACAGCTGTATGTCACCTTGGTATGACAAAATAGCCTTCAGGTTACTGAGGAAAGACTTTGGTACAGAGTTGCTAATGTCATGGATACATACAGTACCCAGGAAAAAAAAAAAAAAGAAAAAAAAAAAAAAAAGAAAAATTGCCCAAATTGTTACCTCGGCTACCTTCTAAAAATAAGCAGTCCAAGAGAATAACTTTTCTTCTGCACTCTCACAATCAAGAATCAGATTATAACTCAGTAGCTTTATTATCAGCAAGACAGTTGTGGTGCTTGCACCTCAATCACAGAATGTCAAGAAAAAACTGTCAATTTTTCGACCCTCCTCCTCCTCCCTACATGTGTTTGTTTCTCTATCATTTTTAGGCTTGACAGCTGGACTGGATGATCCTTATGTGTCCCTTCCAATCTGAGATATGATTCTATGACATGTATTAAAACACTATCCATTACGGTGCCTTTGCCAAAGTCATTCAGTAAAGGATAGAGATTGAGCTGGGTAGCCCTGAAATGGAAACACTAGCTTTATCTGCCAAGAAGTCAACTTAGACTAGATTATCTTGCTTCTCAAGCTGTCACTGCAGGTTGGTAGAAACACCACATTTTTTTTTGAAATCTTATGAAGTTAAATACCCAAATTATTACAACCGTAGAATCATAGAATGGTTCGGGTTGGAAGGACCTTAAAGATAATCCAGTTCTAACCCCCTGTGAGAGACTGAAGGAGTTAATGTCTCAAACATTGTGGTGGGGCAAGTTCTGCTTAACGACTAACTCTGCATAACAACGAACTCTGCCTAGCAAGGAACCACAGGTGAAAAGAAGCCCCTCAGTGCCCATCAGCAACAGGAGGGGGAGGGCGTGCTGGAGGGTGCACAGATCCCTGTTCTGGTGTGCTGTTCTGATATGTTGAGCAGGGCAGCTCACCGTGTATGGCCAAAGATCACATCTGCAGGGAAGAGGAAGCTAATCCCCAAACGACCCCCAAGCCCATGGCCCAAGGGTACCTAATTAGCCTAATGAGTCCGAGTGCTGGCCTGAAGGAGGGGCAAGGATGATACAAGGACACAAACTGAAGCCCTATGTGTACAATCCCACTGCAACCGGACTCCTTGGCTGACTGAACCAACGCTGGATCCAGGAGTGGTGAAACAGTTCTCTTCTCTCTCTCTATTTCCCTTTTCCTTTTTCCATAATCCCTACACCTCATCCCTTTAGACATAAACCGTTGACCAAGTCTGAGACTAGGAGTGGATTCAGCCACCCCTGGGCTCCTCACTCAGAAGGAGTCTAGAAAGCAACGGGGTCCACTCTGAACCTCATGACTCAATGGGAGGGCTCTCCTTATTGTCTTCCGTGAACTGATTCCCAAATAAGCAAGGCCTGTAGTATATGTTTGGTGATGTATGGTTAGCACATGTTACACAGTTTACTGACATAATTTCATGCCAACTTTGTTGTGAGTATACCAATTTTGGTGGTGAGCATGCCAATTCTTGTTGTGAGCAAATAAAAATTGAGTCTTGTGAGCTAAAGGCTCCCTGGTGTCATTTCACCTTAACCCTGACCTGGGAATTCAGCAAACCTGAGTCATCATCCTGAGAAACTGGGGCATGACAACCCCCTGCCATGGGCAGGGACATCCTTCACTAGATCACGTTGCTCATAGCCCCATCCAACCTAACCTTGAACATTTCCAGTGATGGGGCATCCACAACTTCTCTGGGCAATCTCTTCCAGTATCTCACCACCCTCATTTTAAACAATATCTTCCTTATGTCCAATCTAAACCCACCCTCTTAAAGTTTAATACCATTGTCCCTTTGTTTTGGGTCTGGCTGAGATGAAGTTATTTTTCCCCATCACAGCCCTCATAGTGCTCTGCTTTGTATTGGTAGCTAGAAAGGTGTTGATAACACACCAGTATTTTGGCTAATGCTAAGCAGTGCTCCCACAGCACCAAGGCTGTCTCTCCAACATTCCACCCCTCATCAGCAGGCTGGGAGTAGGCAAGATCTTGGAAGAGGACACAGCCAGGACAGCCAACACAAACTGACCAAAGGGATATTCCATACCATGTGACATCTGCTCAGCAGTAAAAGCTAAGTAAAAGGAGGGGGGGGGGGCATTTGTTATTATGACATTTGTCTTCTGGAGCAACTGGTAGGTGTACTGAAGTCCTGCTTCCTGGAATGTGTCCGGATATTGCCTAGAGATGGGAAGTAAAGGATAAATCTTTTGTTTGCCTTTGTTTCCGTGTGTGGCCTTTGCTTTCACTTTATCAAACTGCCTTTATCTTGACCCACAAGATCTTTTTTCATCTTATTTCTTCACCCCCACCATCCTGCTCAGAAGGGGAGCAATAGAGTGCCTTAGTAGGCACCTGGCGTCTAGCCAAGTTCAACACACCACAGTCCTTTTTGGCACCCAACATGGGGCATGAGACAATAGCAGTTTTATATTAAGTGTGCTATAACTATGGTAGTTATTAAGTGGCAAGCCCCTGTGAAGGTTATGGGGTTTGTTGGCTGCACTGCTTATCTCTTTAATTTGCTGAGCTTGCGAACATGTTAATATAAATAAAGGCTATGTGCTTTGCCCTAGCATTGATGGCCTTACTGTGCTGGGGGAACTATTTTGTAGGGAGGATGAAGGAACTTGGGAACATGCTAGTACGAACAACGGCTATGTGCTTTGCCCTGGCATTGACGGCCTTTGTGCTGGGAGAGCTATTGTGTGGAGAAGATGAGGGAATACATCTCCCTCTCCCTACCTGGGACTGATGTAAGTGGTTTTATTATGCAGGCTCCAGAGGTCCTTGTTCACCCTTATGTGAGCTGTTTAGTACTACTAATTAATACTGTTGGCATATTATGGGTTTTATGGAATCTGGTCTCATCCTGGTGTAAGAAAAGACAACTTTTGGGTGAGGCAATACTGAAATGTGCCCTCAAGCGGCCGGTCCCTGGGTGGCAGGGTGTAAGGAAGGATTTAGGCAGATTTCTAGGATAGTTATCACCTCCCATAATCTGGGACTTTACACCTGAACAGGCAAGCAACCCTGGTAAACTGACACACCACCTAATAGAAGGGCACCTTGCCTACCCCAATGAAAACCAACAGCTTCTCACACTGTACTGGGGCTGGGACTGTGCCTATCCAGCCACAGTTCAGCATTCTCAGAGGACTGTGGTTGAGGCAGGGACCCAAACAACAACTACAGTAATTGCCCCAGTAGTGAAAAAGAAAGAGTGAACGAGGAGAACAACGGGTCCATATCATCGATTACTAAGGGAGGAGGAAGATGAGGAAAGGTTTGATCAAGAAGCCAGTCTTTTGACAAAGAATTTGGGGGAAGAAGTGAGAGAATTCAGACAGGAAGAGGAAACTACCCAGTCCCTGACCTCATCAGAACTTCGAGACATGAGGAAAGATTACAGCCACCAGCCAGGTGAGCAGATTGCTGCCTGGCTGCTCTGATGCTGGGATAACCGGGCTGCCAGTCAGCAAATGGAGGGTAAGAAAGCCCAACAGCTGTGATCCCTTGCTAGAAACTGGGGTATTGAGAGAGGAATTGGAAAAGAGGCAGAAATTTGCAGTCTCTGGAGATGGCTCCTCTCAAGTGTGAGGGCAAGATATCTATTCAAGGAAGATCTTGTGAACTCCCCAGGAAAGTGGACTACTGCAGATCAAGGCATCCAGTACCTGAGAGAATTAGCAGTGCTGGAAGTCATCTACAATGATCTAGATGACGATGAGGTCTCCAAAAATCTAGAGGATTGCCTGTGCACACAGGCCACGTGGAGGAAGGTGATTCAAAGTGCCCCAGCATCATATTCTAACAGCTTGGCAGCAATGTATTGCCTGGATGTGAATACACCAACTGTGAAGAGAGTCCTGACTCCAAGACTTTGAGGAAAATCTCTTTATCTCCTCGTCCCTATGGGCCAGTGCCTTGGCTCTCAGGGGTACTCCAAGAAATCAGTCCTCTCCTGCCTCAGTCAGAGAGAAAGGGAGCCCCAGGTGAATGCTGCATGGTGCACTCTGTTTCTTCCTGCCATGACCAGGGGGAGGACATGAAGAAGTGGGATGGTGAACCTACCTTTAAGCTGGAAGCCCGTGAACACGAAATCAGAGGGAAGACAGCTGTTAAGAAGGGGTCATCCAAGAAGGCTGTCAGCGTAGTTGCTGTAGGGACACAAGAAGGCAATCGGCAATCTCCTAGATATAGAAAAGCTGAGATCCTGGTGAGTGGACTTCTGGTCTCGCACTGCAGGGGGCAGACAGTGAATACTCTGACAAAGAACAGCAATAGAGGGTCCCTGCCTTCAGCCAGTGTGAGGAAAGGGATGACAAGGTATACTGGACTGTGTGTATTTGATGGTCTGGCACATCAGACCCACAGAAGTGTAAGGGTTTGGTAGACACCAGTGCACAGTGTATGCTGGTGCCATCAGAGTATAGGGGCACAGAACCCACCTGGATCTCTGGAGTGACAGGGTGTCATGGTTTAGCCCCAGCTGGCAACGACGCACCACATAGCTGCTCACTCAGTCCCCTCTCAGTGGGATGGGGGAGAGAATCAGAAGAGTAGAAGTGAGAAAACTCATTGGTTAAGATAAAGACAGTTTAATAAATTAAGCAAAACCCATGCATGCCAGCAAAGCAAACCAAGGAATTCATTCATCACTTCCCATTGTCTGGCAGGTGTTCAGCCATCTCCAGGAAAGCAGGGCTCCATCACACCTAATGGTTACTTGGGAAGACAAACACGATCACTCTGAATATCCCTGCCTTCCTTCTTCTTCCACCAGCTTATTTTCTCCCTCCTTGTCCTGCTGAGGAGGGGATTGGTAGAGCCGCTTGGTGGGTACCTGGCATCCAGCCAAGGTCAGCCCACCACACCCTTGTCTGCCACTGCAGGTCTTGGTAAAAAGTCTCTCTCTGTCTTTCTTATGAGCCACATTTAAATATTGGAAGGCTACAATAAGGTGTCCCCAGAGCCTTCTCTTCTCCAGGCTGAACAACCCCAACTTTCAGCCTTTATTCATAGAAAAGTTGTTCCAGCCCTCTGATCATTTTCATGGCCATATTCTGGACCTGCTTTAACAGATCCATGGCTTTATTGTGCTGGGTGTCCCAGAGCTGGATGCAGTACTCCAGGTGGGATCTTATGAAAATGGAGTAGAGGGGGAGAATCACCACCCTTGATCTGCTGGCTACCTTTCTTTTCGTGCAGACCACGGTACAATTCGCTTTCTGGGTAGCAAGCACGCATTGCCGGCTCATAGCTGATATGTTCACACACATGAACTTAAAAGCACATGCCACCCACACATCTAGGCTCACACACTTTCAGTTGATGCTGTTAATATTTCCCACTTCGGTCTACTTACTACATTTTAAACACATATTGTAAACATTACATCATTCTGAAACATCTTTTCCCCAGTCTGCCACGCCACTGTCCTAAACAAAGCAATCAATTGCAATTCATAGGCTGATACTTCACACTTTAAACTGGGCAGATTTCTTTGCATTCTCAATTACACCAGCTCTAACTGCTTGGCATGTAAAATTCACCACTTTAATTCCCTTTTGGTCTTCTGTTGCTTTCCACTATGCTATATACTGCATCAGGAATATTATTCTGGCATCACACATCTATGTCATGCTTACTGTTCTCACACAGTACTATGAATGATGGAAAACATAATCTCATCATTTTCAAGGTGTTCCAGCAGCAAGGACTGACAGAAGGGGCAGTGAAAGTCACTATTCCCAAACATTTCCTTATACAAAATAAAATAAAAATTAACAGGAGTTAGAATTAAAGCTGAACCAAGTTGGATCCAATATTTACGTAGTGCTTTGGCATTTGAATTTGCGTTCCTCTTTGTTCTCATGGACTTAAATCCTGCTTAACTTATAGCTGAAAGGATTTTAATGTATTTTCAATTAGTAGTCCCTCTGCACTTCATCCCTATCCCTCAGAAGCCTATGTTATTTGAATAGACAGCTCTTTTATCAGAGAAACATACCATAGTTTTATCATAAAAGGCATATTAAAAAAATGCAGTACTAGAAAAAAAAAAAAGAAAAAAAAAACAAACTCAAACCTTACCAAGCAGCCAGGAGACCCCTGTCTGCTTCAAGAAATTCAAAGTCAATTGTCTGTTTTCTGAGAGATTTCTCCACAATTAAGAACCTGTCCCTGACTGGTATGCTCATAAACAGCAGATGTACAACATCCTCAGGATTTCATTATTGCCTCGTTACAGACAGCTGCATGCTGAGCAGACCAGCCCTTTGTTCCAAAGCTTCCAACTCTTGTGTATGCAACCTCTTTTTTACTCATTATAATGGCCAGTCACTTTGATGTTAGCTCTCCCCTTTAAAATCCAGGCTCTGAAATCTTCTGAACTGTGCACACAAACATACTGCAAGATTCACAGATAATATACAACTAATTTGAGATCTCATTTGCTTAAATGAAACCAGTTAAGCAAATGAGAGCTTAGGTTTGATAGCTGTACCGCCTAATTTTTCTGTAGCACTTTTTCCTTCCACTGTCCTCTGCCCATTGATCTTTATTAAAAAGTGAGGCAAAAATTTTTAATCCTATTATTCATAAAGGAAAACCAAAAAAACACCTCTGATTATAGGTCTTTAATGTGGAACTTTAGAGGACTTCTCACCACCAAGTCTTGGAAAACTCACAAAGCCTAAATGTGACTTATTCTCAACCTATTCCCCCTACCAGTGAAATCCAGATGTGCTAGAGAAAGAAACTGGTGCTATGTTGCAGGTGGTGTATCAGGGAAATTCTCAAAATTCGGAAGCATGGAGTAATCTAGAGAACATACCTGCCATGATATAGCCAAGAACTGACCTCTCCCATTGCCATCAGGAAAAAATTCCAAGACACATAACATGGGCTATTTGTATGTGTGCCTCAGTAATCTTCCATCTTTTGGGGCTGGCTGGCCAAATAATGCATTCTCTTTTTATTTTTCTGATTAAAGTCTTCATTAGTATAAAGTAGTTGTCAGCAGTAACAAAGTTAACTAAGAAGGTACTACTAATTATAAGTAAATTAGTGATCTCACACAGTTCTTATCCCAAGGTTAATTATATCTGTTTCCTGAGGTGCCCTTTTAAGATTCAGAAAACATAGAAGAGCTAGTTAAATACTGCTACAGCTAAACTGCAGAACTGCGCAGCTTTACATTAAATGCACAAAGAAAGATAAAATCCTGCACTCATAACAATCCGTGTTGCAGTTCATTGTTACTTTAGTGATCACACTTTTTATGTCTATCACATGTTGATCAGTAGTAAACACAAAATCCAAGGAACACAGCAGTTTCAAGTGCTCAAGCAGTATTTCATATTGAATTTGCAGTTCATTACAGTACAATGCACCCAGTTTAATTCCAGCAGAAACAATCCTGAGAATCTACTTGGTGTAACTGCTGATGCTCCCTGGTTCCACTCAAAGGATGATCCCCACTTGCTTTTCAGTGTGCACAGGATCAGGCTTCTGGTGCAAGACTTCACGGGCGCAGCTGGTGTGAGACTTCATAGATGCAGTTAGACGCAGTGTGTGCTACAGGAATATGGGTTGTCTCTTAACCTGGCTCTGTGCAGAGGTGTACACCATTCACTTCTGTGCTAGTCAGGCCTTTACAGCATTGCATAATATAAGAACAAATATTGCAGATTTAAGATCAAGCCTTAAAACAGAAAGCTGTTTAAGCGTGTTCATTTATATAGGACATGACCCATGGTAGATTCAATAGCGTATAATTGTCAAGCACCTTACTTCTTTCTGGGATATTACAATTGAGAAGTATTGCTTAGAATGCCTTGCAGGTTTAATTTAATTACTGTAGCATTGACCTTTTTATACTATTAACAAATAATCCTTTGTCCCTCTAGACTAGATTGTTTATTACATTTTCTGCCCACAGCTTAAAGCACATTGATTCCCAATTACCGGTTTATAAAACTGCCAAGTCATCTTTGTCTCATGACTTTTCTGTCACCCTGAAGCAGTTTTACAAGTATACAGGTCAAAAGAGGTAACAACAATATTAATTAAAAGTTACAGGAGGAAACAAACAGATCCAAACAAAAATAAAGACATTTTAAATTACTTCAACAAGGTCTCTGTATGTCTTACACACTTGTATTATCTAAAGACGGTTTCTTATCATAAAAGCTTTATTTTTATACTGAGGATATTATTTGTCAAGAATAAGATAACATAAGAGAATGACAATTAAAATCACATTAAAGTGGGATCATGTCAAAGATACAATGTTTAAAAGGATATTGAAATAAGCATTTTTGCTGTCCCAAAAAGTAATATCTTAATATTGCAGTGTAATGTAAATTTACAGTTATGAATTGTAAGCAAATGCTCTCTCTCCAAGTGCCATCAATCCACCTGGAGGAGGAAGGCAGGTAAATCTTGATTATGAGACAAAAGGATCACACCTGAGATCACATGTCCTGAGTCCCTTCATAGGATTTCTATGGGCACTTCTAAAATCATCAAATCAATAGGGCAAGGTTTAGGATTCCAAATGGTATCTTTTTTATTTTTACTATGCGTTTGGGGGTTTTTAGTACAATACATGTTTACCAGACCATAATATCGTCCATGATTTCCAGACTACACTGTATAGTACTTTAGCAGTCTTTACTACCACTGCCCACTTCTTCCACTGCAGTTTGATGTCTTGGTATAATAGCAACTATGCTCTGAAGCTGGAAGAGACTCTTCCATGCCTTTCTCTTTGCATTCATTGGCCTAGTCTTGAATTACAACTACTTAAAAAGGCAAGAATGTCTTCTGGGTTGGGGTTTGGGGGGCGGATTGGGCTGTGTGTATCCATCACCCACTGACTTTTTCATGAGAGGTTCCCTAGTGCTTCTTCACCATTGACAGGCATTTTCTACCTATATAATAATGACCTCTTCTTCCATAGTCTTTCCAAAGTGGCACATTTGATCTCAAAGTCTAAACACTACTACCAACTACTTCAATATTTTTGCCTCAGAGCTATGTGCAAAATAAATATCCCATCTTTATTTGCTGTTTACAGAAAATCATGCACTCATTTGTATTCTACATTACTAGAGAATCCACCATTATATTACTCTAATAAATAGATTTCTTTTGTTAACAAAAAAAAAAAAGTAGGAAATTAATTTTGAGCATAAAGGTAGCAACTGTTTCAGCAGAATCGTATTAAGCAGCTTTATTCAAAGAACACATGGATGATATGTGCTAGTGAACAGAGCACATATGACCAAGTTAACTTACAGGTCATACTTCCCACTCAGCAGAGAAGCCAGTGCTGACAGAGCTCAGGACTTATTGGATATTTGTTGAGAAAGATCATGAATAGTTATGCCTAACTGACACACATAAGCACATTCTTATATTTAGTCACTATGTCATCTCTTTCTTCCCAAGTCTTCTGTTTTCACCCACCCTCCTGTTCCTCAACCCCCTACTCCTGAAACATTCAGAGATCTATTTATCTATCCTGCTGAGATTGAGCTTTTCATTTTCTCTGGCAGAAAGTGTTTCATTAACTTCTGTGGATCAAGCTCTAAGAAAGTAAATATGGATTGTTTGCATGGTAGTTGGTAAAACCAAGGTCTATCCTTTGCTCTTTAATAATTTTCAAGGGCCGATAAGATACAGAGGTCAAACGGCATGTGTAGAGCATTGTCTCTCGAGCCAGCTATACTGTAGCAAGGGTGAGGAGTTGCTCAATAGTCAGGCCATGACTGTGCAGTGGGACTTAAAGCACCCACAAGTATGAGACAGTGTTAACAGTTAGACACTCTCCTTTTGTCTGCCACTCACTTCTTCTCTAAGGATGTATTTACCCTCTTAGAGATAGCCAACATGGGTAAATCGCACCTGGCTAATCTAGTGGCCTCCCGCAATGGAGTGATTGCATCAGTGAGAACAGATGAGCTATGGATGCCATCTACCTCGACTTCTGTAAGGCCTTTGATACAGTCCCCCACAACATTCTTAACTCTGAATTGGTGACATATGGGATTGGTGGATGGATAAGGAACTGGCCAGATGGCCAGTTCAGAGTTACAGTCAATTGTAGACTAGACAGTCAACTGTACTATAAACTAGTAGCAAGTGATGACCCTCAAGGTCCATACTGGGACCAACACTATTTAATATTTTCATCAACAACAGAGATAGTAGGACTGAGTACACTCAGCAAGTTTGCAGAGGGGTGCACTTGATTTGCCTGAGGAAAGGGATGCCATCCCATGGTCCCACATGGTCCTTGACAGGCTTGAGGAGTGGCCCTTATGTTCTTGTTCAACAAGAACAAGTGCAAAATCCTGGACCTGGGTGAGGGCAGTCACCAATATCAATACAAACTGAGAGATGAATGGATTGAAAGCAGCCCTCCAGAGAAGGGTTTGGGGGTACTGGTGGATGAAGAATTGGTCATGAGCCGGCAATGTGTGCTTGCAGCCCAGAAAGGCAATCGTACCCCGGGTTGCATAAAAGAAGCATCACCAGCAGGTCGAGGCAGGTGATTCTGCCCCTCTGCTCTTGTGAGTCTCCAAAGGTTGCCCAGAGAAGTTGTGGATGCCCCATTATTGGAAGTGTTCATGGTCAGGTTGGATGGGGCTTTGAACAACCTCATCTAGTGAAGGATGTCCCTGCCTGTTGGCAGTGGGGGTTGGACTAGATGATCTTTAAAGGTCCCTTCCAATCCAAACCATTCTATGATTCTTTCATTTGGCACATGGAATCCATGTTCACAGAGAAGGTCTACATTACCGTTGCTGGAATAGCTCACTGATTTTGTACAAGTCTTATTAGCATAAAACATTTCTCTCATTTGAGTCATGAAAACCTCAACTTGTGCTGCCCTGTATGCAATCATCTAGACAATTTTTCTCTAGAGCATTGTATTATGTTTCTCTGGCAAGGTTTTTGTGGTGGAGGGGCTATAGGAGTGAATTCTGTGAGAAGACATCAGAAGCTGCCCCCATGTCAGACAGCGCCAGTTCCAGTCAGCTCAAGGATGGACCTGCTGCTGGCCAAAGCTGAGACCATCAGCTATGGTGGTAGCACATCTGTGGTAACATATTTAAGAAAGGGTTAAAAACTGCTGCAAGAGAGCAGTGAGAAAATGTGGGAGAAACAAATAAGCAGACACCAAGGTCACTGAGGAATGATGGGGGAGGACGTGCTCCAGGCACCAGAGCAGAGATTCGCCTGCTGGAGGTCCACAATGGAGCAGATGTCCACCCTGCAGCCCATGGAAGACCCCACTGGACGAGGTGGAGGTGCCCTGAAGGAATGTGTGACCCCATGGAAAGCCCATACAGGAGGAGGCTTCTGACAGGAACTGTGACCCATGGAGAGGAGCCCATGCAGAAGCAGGTTTTCTGGCAGGACCTGTGACCCCATGGGGGACCCTTGCTGGAGTAGTCTATCCCTGAAGGACTGTACCCCATGAAGAGGATCCACACTGGAACAGGTCATGAAGAACTGCAGCCTGTGGGAAGGACCCATGTTGGAGAATTTCATGAAGGACTGTCTCCCATGGGAAGGACCCTACACTGGAGCAGGGGAAAAGTGTGAGGAGGAAGGAGTGGCAGAGATGAAGCATTATGAGCTGACCGCAATCCCCATTCCCCATCCTCCTGTGCTGCTTGGGGGGAGGAGGTGGAAAAGTCAGGAGTGAAGTTGAGCCTGAGAAGATGGGAAGGGTTAGGGGAAGGTGGTTTAAGTTTCATTCTCATTTTTCACTATCCTACTCTGCTACAATTAATTGGCAATAAATTAAATTAACATCCCCATGTCAAGTCTGTTTTGCCGGTCATGGTGATTGGTGAGTGATCTCCCTGTCCTTATCTTGACCCATGAGCTTTTTGATTGTATTTTCTCTCCCTGCCCTGTTGATGGAGGGGGAATGATAAAGCAGCTTAGCGGGCACCTGGCAGCCAGGCAAGGTCAACCCACCATAAGCATTAGCCTCTACGTACATATATAGTAATGTCCCTAGTATGCTCTCCTAACTAGCCAAGAATACCAATGAATAACAATTTTATGTCTGATTCAGAGTCATATACACTTAGGGCAAAATGGTTTCTCTATCTTTCAGCAACTTTGGAATCGAGCCTTTAGTTCTGCATAGTTTCATTCCAAATACGTTTTTGGTATGTATCAATATTGTTACAGTACTGAGGTCCAGTACATTAATCTGGCAGTACTGATATTGTAGGTCCAGTGTTACTAGAACTTTGATGCTTACTGGCTTAACAAGCTGTATGTTAACTGCCTCCTAGAAGTAGTGGATCAGCATGATATGTAGCAGCAATATGCAAAGATACTTATCACCCCAAAATGGTTACATAATTGATCAACACAGGTGATCAAATGTAGGCTAGACCATTCAGTAGAAAGGCATAAGTCAAGGAAAACACATGATGTTGTTGATGACAGTTATTTATGACAGTCTACCTAACTGTCTATAAACTTGAAAGTTTATAGCAAAACTGCAACAGAAGCTCAATCGGCACCTTTTTAATCTATCACTTGTATACCTCCACCTTAGCATGGAAGCACTCTATTGTCCTTAGCCATTGCAATTCCAGCAGTAATCTTTGAATGGATTAATAAATACCAACTACATAAAGTCACATATTTTTGTTGAACAAAGTAAATAAGCCACATATCCATGCAAATATCAAACTTGATTATGGAACCCATCTCTTTGTGGTTCTGCTGAACATAATGTATTTCCTCCCATTTAGCTCCAAATGTTTGTTTGCTATTACTTAATCTAGAGGTAGAACTGTGCCATCTTAAACTGCAAGGCAAGTTTTTTTTAAATGTAGTTCATTACACTGCAATGGAACATTACCTCTTTGCACATGCTGACTTCTCCCCCAGCACACAAGACTGTCAAATTTCACAGAAACACAGGAGACTGTTCACCCAGAACAGCTCAGATAGGCAAGTCCTAAATTTTTAAAAGTTTATTGGGGTGATCCTCAATGAAACGACTTGCCCAAGTTCAAGTCTCTGCTGTTTCTGATGCAAGTTTCTCATATTTTCTCTTAATGTTTTGGCAGATTAATGCATCTTTATGTAGCATCCCATTGAAGCTATCCCTAGACAGCTGGTGAAAATGTGAAGTTAATAGAAATAAAAAAAACCAACCAAACAACAACAAAACAAAAAGCCCCAACCATACTATCCAGGTTTTTAGGAAGATCATGAACTACAAAAAGGCTTCACCTGGAAGACATAATGTAAATGTGAGACATTTTGATGTGGTTAAGTGCTCGGCCTGTGTAAGCACACACAAGAAGATCCATTTTGTCTTGCCTTCTGTCAATCAGTCTCTCAGTCTAACTGAATTCCTGTGTGCCATTAGTATTGTATTTGCAACACAGCTTATCATCCTAATGACCAGCTATATTTTACTTTGCTTCTTAGAGCTAAAGCAGTATAACAACTAAGGCTGCAGGAAAGGAAACAAAATGAGATGAAAAAAAAAGATAAAGCACTGAGTGCAGTGGACTCCAAGTTTGTTTCAAATTATCAAAAAATTTATTTTATTTCTTGTCCAAGAAGCAAAGCAATGCTTCCTAATGTAATAGAAGTAAAAAAAAAAAAAAAAAGTATTGAATATACAAATATGGCATTAATATTGAAGATTTAAAGAAATCTGTTTGCAGTGCTGCATCCAAAGCACATTTGGGAAATTAGCCAAAAAATAGTAACATTTTAAGGAGTACTTAAAAGGGAAGCTAGTTCACAAATGTTTCAAATCACAATGTGCAGTATACAAAGAACCGGCATTGCTCCATTTTTTAAGTGATGTTGCCATGCTTTATGTAACATTATGCTTTCTGCTGTTAGAACATCAAAGAAAAAGGTGTTGGGGACATGGAAGATTTCCACTGATTGTTTTCTTTACTCTTGCCAGACTTCATGACATGAACACACTTATTCACTCTTATTCATGGAGAATTCCACCAAGTTTTATTGCAATACTCTTTCTGGGCATTCAACTATGTCTGGAGAGGGCTGCCTGGTACTCCAGTATCAGGACATATGTGAATAAAAAGATATGTATTTTTGGGCACCCGTGCTAACTCAAGCTCTTTTGTATTTAAACAGTTTCTGTTAGCTCTGGCTCACTTAGCTTGAAAACAGCCACTTTTTTCTATATTGGCAATTTGAGTGTTAGCCACCTGCCATGAGGTGGGATAAATAATTTCAAATCTCTTTAAGAATAGTAAATGCTCAGTAAGTAAGAAACAAACAAAAAAAAAAGTAGGGACATGATTTTTTCCCACTGTTTCTTCAGACATACTCTTTAACATACCTTATAGGTTTAAATTCTACAGTTGTTACTAAGAACTTAGTAAAGAATCCCAGGAAAATGAAACACACCACATCACACAAAAGGACAGAAGGACTAGCTCTGCTTAGCATACTTTCTGAAGATTAGCTTGTCAGTCCTTTAATTTTTTAACAAGAAGTCATGAGGTAAGAGGAAAATACCTGAATATCTGAGAAACCTCCTACTCATAGAAGTATCTCAAATCATTTGCAACACCGAACCACCTTGATTCATATTTAAACATTACATAATATTCTTGTGTTTGCAGTAACAGTCACTTACTTGGAAAAACAAGAATGCAGATATGATTTCACCAAGAATTAAACATCTGGACACAGAAGCAGTCTTCATCTCCACAGACTACAGACAGAGGAAGATAGTTTCATGATGGAACATTACCAGCCTACAGTTTCATGTCACTTCAACTATTTTAACACAGAATGAGTTGCTGCCACCATGAACAGTAGACCCATTCTCTCCCCATTTCCTCTTTCTCATGCTGCTTTCCATCTCTCTTCCCTTTCTGTGATAGCATGAGTATTTTTAGGCTAAAAAGTTAGATGGACAAAAAAACCTTAAAGCCATGGGAGGATAAGCTGCTCTCCTCTTAATGTGCCCTGCTTCCCTTGTCTGGTTTGAATAAACACTGAGTTGTACAGGCATAGGGAAGGGTCTGTGCAGAGGGGAGAATTGACCCCCTGTAAGTGGGGAAAAGATCAGGATTATAACTTTTAGCAATTGATTTAAAGTGGTTGTGAGACTATAATGTAAATGTGTTACCTAATAATTTAGAGCAAGGTTAGTTTTAATACATTTTCACTTTAAGTCCAAAATATATTTACTTCTGACATTTTTTCCTATGACTTTCCAAAGACAGTCAGAGGTCAAAACTACAGTAAGTTTATACAGTTGAATCATTTTAAAAATAATTATGTCAATGCTCACGCAATTGATTTCTAGCAATAGGAAGCAATGTTGTTTCTCTGGAGACCAATACAAACAAAAGCAATTCAAATCCTAAGCAATAAAACAGTCTTGTGAAAGCTTTCCAGTAATTTCAAAATATTAACTATATTTATGCTTCCATTCATCATAGAAGCGAACACAGAATAAACTGAAACAAACTCTTTGTTAAAGATCAATCACTTTTTGCAAGTTTGAGAGAAAATTCCACCGCACATCACAGCAGCACCCTGTACCTACACACACCCAGTCTCCAGCACAGCAGAAGGAGATGAGGTTCTCTGGCTTCATTCCTTGGTGAGCCAGCACAACTCTATGCAGGGCCCAGGAAGATGTACAGTACCCCCAGGGAAGTTTTTTCTTACTGTTAACACAGAATCACATTACAACAGAATAATTTAAACCAGTATTTTATGGGCTAACGGCAAATTCTGTTTCAAAATGTTACAGTCCTCAGCTGCCTTCCTCACCAGTTTATTGCTTAAAAGCAGCCATGCTGGTACAGGGGAACACATCCATGCCCAGCAGCTTCAGTTCAGCAATTAACAGGCTGGTGCAGAGAACAGTAGGCTAGCTTAGAATGTGAAATGTAACTTGGGGGACAGTATAGACTTGCAGTCTCACTTGTTTAGAAGCATAACCTGCTATCTTATCTACTAAATGCATAGTGAGCTGGTTATTTAGAAACTGTTCACCAGCCACTAGAAGAATGTAAACACTTGACTCAAAGGCTTACACTGTTTTGTTATTTTAGTCACAGTTCAAAACACCTAAGAGACCACTTCATCCTAAAGAATTTTTGCCTATAGAAGTATAAAGGTAATGGGTTGGGAAAGGGCATCTTTTACTTTACACTACCTGTGAGGTTACCCTTCGTGTGAGTTTACATACACCTCCCATGAAAACAAGAGGAGTTATGGAGTTGAAAGTTAGATAATACCACATTATAAGAGCATTGACACCTGCACAAGCATTAGAAGTTAACTGCGAAAAGACACATCTACTCGCCAAGGGAATGGCCAAACTCAGGTTCAGGAGCCTAACTGCTATGCAACACCAAACCTGAGTAAGACCAACCAACACTCCCTGATTCACAAAGAGAAGCAAACCAAAAACAGAGCATCCACAACTGACCACCCATCCTCACCCTCACATCACGTGAAAAATCAGTATTTATCTCCTGCACCCTTTTCTGCACCTCAGGGCAGAAGTGGCTTTATTACTGGTATGCCAAGCTTCAACAGCTGCCATGTCAGCATCTCAGCTTGGACTACTTGTGAAAGAAGGAGGGAGAGCTGCAGGGGAAGGATAATCTCTGGAGCCATTTAATTTTCATTCATCTTGCTGGAGAGAGAGCACTTACAGAAGTAATTTTAGTTTTCTGAACATCTTTCTCCCTCTGCCTTCAAGCAGCTTTTATTTTCCCCAAACACAAAGCAGTGTCTGACTCTTCCTGTGCATTTGTACAGCACCTTTCAGCACCTACTACTATAATAAAAATTAAGCTTCTGAGGAGAAGCAAAGCCCTAAAGCAGGAAAACTGAGCAGAACAACTGCCAACAAGTGGTTCACCAAGCCATCACAAGGCTACAAATATTTGAAATCTGAGTAGCTCATGTTTCTACCCAAGTTTGCCCTGTAGTCATGAGTTTAATTCAACATCTTACTTACATTATGCCCTCTTATTTTCACACTAGCTTTTAAGAACTTGGTGGGGTTTGTCTGAATAAGATTAAATACACTAAAATCAAGACCTTCCCAGTTCATCAGACAGCACTTAATTGTTGCCGTGCCTTCCCAGAGGACGCTTTCTCCCCTTACACTCTTTCCATCTGTTCAGCTGAATGACTCATCCTCTCAGCATGAATAGAGTTCAAGTTTATACACAGGAATCCAAAGAGTTTTATCTAAGCCCTCATTTCTTTTAAACTGAAGAGTAGCAGTAGAAAGATGCAACTTCCTCCCTTTTACAGCAGTGAAGGGGCTTTATTTCCCATCACACATTATTTCTCCTACCTAAATTGGTAGACTATCCCTTCTCAGCAGTCTCCATAGCCATCTGTATCTCAAATCATATTTCTAAAGCAGCCTGTAGCTACCAAAATTGCTCTGATTTTACTTGGTCTGACATCTTTGACTGAAGCATCTAATTGACTGTTTGACACAGCTGGGAGTTAACAAGGGTCTTCACTTACCCTTCCAAAACCTGTCCCTGGGAGAGATTACATACCCATTTTGGAGACACTAAGCATCTCTCCAAAAACTGTACTGTAAAACATCACAAACTAACAATAGTGATGTTTGGGGGGGATTTTTTTAGAGGGAAAAAAAATGGTAATTTTTCTGAAGGAAACTCTTACTGAAAAAGAATCAAATGTTACAGAGAGTTCACTATCTTAGGGCCTTAAAAATTTATTAATATATTTTATTAACGTACTATTCATATATCATATATTAAATGTAATAATTTACAAAACATATTTTAATATAAGGATATATATGCCAAAGTTGGTGTGATTTATGGTAGACACATCCAAGACAGCTGTAGGTATTCTGAAGAGGCTCCTACTACAGCTGTACCTCATTCAAGGTAAGACAATTCGCTGCAAGAGCTGAATCCTGTGACCACAGTAAAGATGACCCTTTAGAGAGCTGCCAGATTAGAAACTCTGAATACAATGCATGGAGTTTCTAATCATGTGTTTCTCCAAAAGTTGGGTCATTTTAATTAAAAAAATTATTTTGAAAATGAAAAAAAAAATCCTACAGCTCAAGAAGAAATTACTGTAAAATCAAAGTACATCAGAGTTCATATTCCAGTGGATTGATTTTTTCTGAGACACAGTGACAAGATTGACAAATTATTCTCAGGCATAGACAAACAATGCTCACTGACTTCAAGGAGAACTATATGTTCCATAAACTTCTAAAAACAAAACTGCTATTTCTAAAGTAAAGACCTGATATAAATGATTTGGGGCATTTGGGCACTGGAGATAACTGTTCATATTCCCATAAGTCATCCTTAACTCTTGGCACAAGTAGATGTCACAATCACAATTATCAATATCACAGGTACTAAAACCCAGATTTTTTTGTTGGTACTTCACTGTGAATTTTTCTAAACCAGGTACATGACAAGTCTGTAACTGTGGCAGCATTAATATTAAATTTCTGTCTATATGATTCTAACTGAAGTCACCTTTACATTTTCATAAACTCAATAAGATTTTTCAAAACATAAAACCATCTAATACCTCTGACCTGATGGTTCAATGAGTAATTTTATCAGCACACAAGTCTTCTAGTCTCTGGAGATATTTACCTCTGTTCAAAAAACTGTTTGAAAAAGTGTCAAATAAAGGTGTTGGCTGTTATGTATGTATGGGTTTCCATAAATATATATACATAGGTAAATATAAGTGTGCATGATACATTCATACACACACTTAGTCACATGCCCTAATACACACTACACAACCATACAACAAAAATATAGACAAGAAATAGGTTTATACAAGTTATACCACATTGGGCAAAGCATTACATAATTGCTAAAAATGAACAGCCCTGGTCCCCAAAAGGTTACAAACTTTAATGTCAGGTGAAGGAAAGGACCTGGAACAGAGGCACAGAGACATGTGCCATAACAGATGCGAGCTCCTCTCTTCCACAGTTGCTAGACCCTCTGTAATACACTAACTACTATCTTCTGTTACCTTTTATAAAGGTTCACTTGCCAAATGTCCACCCTAAATAGTGCATATTTAAAACACTACTCACACTTCTGATGACCAATGCAATTGTGAGAAATCCAGACTCACTGTTCTTGGACAGTTCATTTTAATACATACCTTTTGAAAATAAAAATTTGAGCCAAAGGACACATTTAAAGGACATCTACCTGAAGGTACTCACAAAGTATACTTATTACATGGTTAGGAGACATTTTCTAGCTACACAGGGTTTGGGTTTTTTATTTTGTTTTTAGTTTGACCTCTCTGCCAAACCCAAGGTAATGTTAATGAGTAAGGAAGCAGATTTTATTTTTAATGCCTTCAAAATAGAAGTACCAGGGATTAGGTCAAGAGCAAGAATCAGTGATAACACAGTAAACTGCTGGAAAAGATAATGTACCAGTTCATTTCAGCACTGAACATGAAGCAAAAAATAGTAAAATATGAAAGAGAAGATTTATTGCACACAGAAACAGCAAAATGAAGGGAGGAAAAGCTCTCCACATCAGTAATAATAAACAACTTTCTCTGCCTGTCTTGTAGAATATACGTGCGAGTAAATATCAATATGACGAATCAAAGGCAGGAAAGATCAGCGTTTTCCAAATATTGTATCTTCAGTTTTTTACTCAGCTCTAAGCAAAGTTTCAATTTTATACATATATCATATATAAATAAGTCTATCATTCAGGGCCTGATCCTCATAGCTGGGATCTGATCCACAGAGTTGTGGGCAAAGCTAAGTATTAAGGGACCTCATGTGTGTAAAATATACAAAAATCTTAAATACATTATTTCACACACTTTTCCAGCACTAATACAAAAATAGTGCAATCCTTTCTAACGGTAGTATGCTGTTATGTTATCCTTTTGTGTTTTCCTGGATGCTCCACATGCCCTGAAAACTAGTAGATGATTTTCCAGTGGTGACATATTGGTGACAAGAGGTGACAGAGGTAAGAAGAAAGAAGAGTTCTGAGGCAGGCTAGTATTTGTGATAAGATTTAAAACTGAGATTACAGAAGAACAAAGACTGAAGCTCAGAATGCTTGTACGAAACCATAGCCAGCAGAATTATACCTCCCACTGGTCAATCCTGACTTATTCGTCTCCATAACAAGTACTATAATTACCAATTGTGTTGACCAAGTTTTACACTTCCTTGAGAATACAAGTAATCTCTTGGAAAAATGTTAGATACTTTTGCTTTATTTAAAATCAACCAGGTTTGTCCCACCTTCTAAATTCAAGTAAGACAGCTAAAATATTAAAACATGATCAATATTTATTTAATAGATTTTACAGAACAATTGTAAAAAAAATCCTTTAGACAACCTGACGTATAAACTAAATTAATCATTGGAGGAATGCCTTCTTTATTATAGTATTAATTTATATTTCAAGACTAAGTGCTTTTCTCAGTTTCTGATCTAGGGTATTTTAATGGATTATTTATCTTGAGAAGAAATCCAATTTAATCTGTGATTAAAATGAAAAGAGATTACAAATAATCAAACAATACTTTTACAGTTTTAAAGGTAGTGATATGTTTACAGTGATAAATTGCAACCAATTTTGGCAATTAGTTTACTCTTCTGAAAGAGATCTCTTATTGAGGAAAACTGAGCCCATTAAGGAAACCATTTGTTTGTTTTCATGCAGCCATCTAGTGAGTTGAATATTGACTTTCTCGAAGCACTTCATTTTAGTCTTCTAGCCTAGTAGTCAAAATTTTATTGCTATTGTTTATTATTACAAGCTTCAAACTAAATAATAATGATCTTATGTGTGAACAAAAGCAAATGTTGACTGTGTGATAGCCATAAATAAAATGTCACTTGGTCAAAGACAGCACAAATGCATATAACTTATTTTACACTTACTCACCTGGCCTTCACCAAGACTGTAACAAAAACTTCCAAGCATCAGTTTCTTTCATTCAATCTCAATAACCAAGTTGTTCTCTAAATTACTCTTTAAGTTAATATCAAGGGCTTTTCTTCACAACAGATACTTGCTTGAAAATGTTTTTCTATTTTCCAGTAGCTTGCAATTTCATTAGGAATACAAATCAGAAGACAGATGCTGTACCTTTTCAATTTAAAGTAAACAATGAAAATAATTGCAAGCTGATAAAGAGGTGGGGAGAAATTATATTTTCTTTGCAGAATTGTTCCTGAGGGATTTGTTATTGCTGTAGTAAAATTATGTATTTAATTCAATTCAAGTATACTGAATATATCCAGATAGGATACAATGATTTATTGTTAATAGACATTGCTGAAAATGCAATATAGAAAGTCCTGAGCAGACAGATGCAGCTTGTAAAGCTTAAAGAGAATAAGAGTCTTCTTACTGAAAATGAACAATAGATGGCCAGGCATTCTGGGGACAACTTCCAACATTTTGCAGACCCATCAAGCATTTTTCCAACCTATTCTAAAAGTAAAAATAAACTGACATACAGACACAGCACAAAATATTTTGAAAGATAACTTTTAACTTACTGAAAGCTTGGTCATCCCTAGTTTTTGATTTAATGGTGGTCCCTAAAGCATTAATAGTCATTAGAGAAGAAAAAAGCTCTAAATACTCATCACATGATGCCAATTTATTTACTAAATACAGTAAAAGATAGTTTACAATATATGAGATGGTTTTCTAATATTAATTCTTAAGAAGTAATTGCCATAGCCTTCAGAAATACACTGTCCTGCAGAACATTTCAACAACTACAGCAGTTGTAGTTGGTGGGGATAGCATTTATAAGACAGTAGCACTTGTGTTAAAATATGGCTAAAACTGAGTAAGTTTTATCCTTGAATTAAGGATTTGCACCTCAGACCATAGTCTCACGAGCTCTTTGAACCAGCATGTTGCTCCAGTGCTGCAAGTAGAAGTAGTCCTGCACCTCTTGCTCCCATCACTCATTCCCACTTCTTTTTCTTACACGCACATTTTTGTGACTAGATACTGAACTGATATAGGTGAAAACAAAATTATTTTCTTTTGTGTATTTAACAGAATTTGTGAGGGGGGAGAAGGATGAAAAAAAACCCACAACACTCTCCCCTGCTTCCCCCCCCCCCAAAAAAAAAAACCAAAAAACCCCCAAAAAACCAAGAGCAGGATCATGTGTAACATGTTTACCCTGAGTTTGAGGAAAGTATTGATATATTCTCCCAAAGCTAATCATTACTTAATTTCATTTGAATTATTTGAAAAATAAAAGCCTTAGGAAATAAAGTACAAAAATCCAAAGATCAAGGTCTGACTGACTTGCAGACCCACCAATAATATTAAAATAAAACAGTTCCTGATTCCTTTCTGATTCTGGACCATGCACATTCTCACTATGTGTTTAACTTAATAGGCCAACTAGACAAGCCATTGCTTCACTCCAATGAGTTTTAAACACCAAAAAGTATGCATACTTATTGCATTACATCCTATGGTATTCTATTACATCACTAATGTTCTTAACTAATATAAAATCTATATAAAATGCATACAAATTTTATAAACTTCACTTTCTAAAGCACATTTTAGCACTCAGCAGATTACTTATCAAAATCTGTATGAGTTTTCACATAACTCTTACAGGAAATAGTGGAGCAAGTCACTAACTGTTCTGTATATGTCAATACCAAAAGCTGTTATTTTAATTCATTAGCACATTTTGCTTTCCTGTGAATTAAACCATAAATAACATTGCCACTTTGAGTTCTTTTGTTCACCTTTTAAGTGGTGAAAATGTGCCTTCTTAAAATTTTAATTCCATCTAAAGGAATATTGTTTCATTCTGTATCACACTTGGAGCAGAAAGACCTTGCTCAACAGAGGCTGGCAATGACATGAACTTGTTCAAATAGATTTACGGAGATGCCTGCCTGTCAATACCTCCAAATATTTTCTTAGTTGACTTAACACAAAACTGCAAAAATACTTGTTTGAATGAGCATGAGAATACCACGTAGGCTTTGCTGGGGCTTCAGTAAATGTAAGCTTCAAAAAGAACTTTAAAAGGCACTCTATCCTATTATCAGTACAATTCCTGCGAGCACAAATGGAGCACAAGTCCTTAGGCGAATGCCAAGCCTGCAATCTAATATTTAATACTTATTACTGAGGCAACAAGACAATCTCACCTACAATGATTGTCTTGTTGTCATAACATTAAGGATAACAGAACAATCCTAATGTTATTTCATGTTACTAATTCTCAGAGATTCATGCATATATACAATTTAAAGTTTGCCACTGTCAGGATAACTTTTCCTTCTCTCCTTCCTTCTTTCCATCTACTCACTGAACTCATATATATCCAAGTTAAAACAGAGGATTATTTTACGTCAAGGCTTTCTGCACAAAAGCATCTTGACACTGTATCTATTTTACTAGGAACATCTTCAGGTTACCCAAAATGTACCAATGAAACACAGGTAGTCACAAAGTGTCCAGCAGAAAATCTGAGGTATTTTTTGCAGCTACTGAGCACATTAGCTTCACTTGTCATTTAAAGGGATCACTCATATTCCTCGGAGGTAAGGAAGATTGCCTTGGACAATCTTGGGCTTGTGATAGACAGGACACTCTTCATAAGAAACCTCATCTATGGGCAATATTGTTATAAATGTTTGGGGCTCAATATGGTCTTGAAAATCCTGAACATGCCTTAACTCTTTTACCAAATTAATCAAATCCCCGTTTCATTACAGGAAGCTGGTCCAACAAACATCTGGATATGAGAACTTGCCACTGGTCTCACAAATACCAATAGAAATAAATAGACAGAAGCCAGTTTACAAAAGTAAAGTGCTTTTATTTTATATAAGTACAGAATGTGAGACAGGTAACTGCTTGAGCCAGAGTTACCACAGACATCAGTCAGTTTAACCGATATGGCAGTCAAGATCATACGCTGCTTAAACTTGCCTTCACAATAAAGTACTCGCTAACTAAAAATCAGTCCCTGAGAAGTATCTGAAGTCAGACACCTAAATACTGAGATTCCAGTCCCTTTGAAAATCTTTTCATCCATATTCTTCCAGGTATGAAAATGAAGGATTTTTTTTTTACTTTCCGTGCAGTCTCACACTGCAGAGTAGTTGCTAGTTACTTGCTATTACTGTTGTAGAAGTGCTTATTATAATTCAGCTGCTATCCTTTCATTTTCCAGGCTGTCCATACTTTTCAAATGCCTGATGATAAGCCTTTAGGCCCAGGAGAGAGGATATTCACATAGAAGGAAAAAACCACTGGAGAACCCATGACACTCCTCCCTGCTGAAGGGAGGGAATGGTGGAAATAGCTCTGCAGGGCCAGATACTGCCCAGCACTCGTCCCCTCAACACTGCAGCAGCACTGCATCCCTTTTTGTGGTTTCTTCCGGCCTACTTCACTACCAGTGAAGTTTAGCTACTTATAAGGGAGAGGGGGAGGAAGAGAAGAGATATAAAAAAGGGGGACAATGCAGAGGATAGAGCAAGTATTTCAGTTTGTTCTGAAAACTACTTCCACTTGCTCCTGCAACCAAATGCCATGTCCAACATGTACACCAAAAGTATCAAGTTTTAAAAGTGCAAATGAAAACAGTAGTATAATATACTTAGTGGAGGGCTGAAACTCCTGGGAGCAGCTCAAGAATTTTGTTTGATCTCTCTTGCAACAATAATGTTTTCAAGATCCTGTTGGATCTAATATATTGGGGGGGGGGGGGGGGGGGGAACCCTTCTACATAAATCAATCAAATAATAGTTACAATAAACACTTATATGTACACTTTCATTATACACAGAGTCACTAAAGAGCTTGGCCATGTAAATCTCCAAACAGCTCCTGCACACAAGCTTTTTGCCTCAAAATAAAAAATTTCAATGTTTCCCAGATCTCCCTAATTCTAAGTTAGATTTTTTGGTTAATTTCAAATTACCTACAGAAGGTCAAGAAACAAACAAACAAAAAGACTCTTTTTCTCTATCTGATATTTGATAATTACCTATCTGAATGTAATTTGAACGCAATCTGCTAAAAACCTTAGCTTCCTACTGCATAGCTCTGTAAGAGAGCATTTCCAGATTCTGCTTAGTGATCCAACAAACAGTTCAGTAATAAAGAAGAGTCTCGGAGGGCAAGAAACTCACTTGCCTAATTTCCCTAAATAATACAGGACTTGTAAAGTGAGTATTAAAATGTCTGGAAATTGGAAAAGAACAATATATTAAGAAGCAAAAGGCTAGCGCAGAAGTCCATTATTCAGAAACATGAGCAAAAATGTATAAGACACCATGTAAAAACATAACCTTTTTCATTAATGAGTCTCAGAGTATTGCTATTTTAATATATTTAAATGACTATTAAAACCACTTCCACAAAGCAGTCACTTCCAGTAAATGGTTTAGCTTACTTCTACATAAAATGAATCAGTAGTTAATATTGTAGCCTCCTTTTCTGAGAGAAAGTTATGAACAAAATTGCTTAGCTTGTATTGTGAACATTTTTACCATTATTGAATATTTCCATGAAGAAAAGGAAAGTCCTTGTTCAGGATGGGAAGGTTTAGAAACCTGAGTATGTATTTGGGAGTGGTGAAAGTGATGTAGAAGGGCCTTAAAAGTAGCAGCTAAGCAGCAGTATTATAGAAGAAATATTTCCTCTTAAAGTTTGAGAGTTGCTAGTACAATAATTTCATTAGCACCAAAATAATCTGCACAGCATTGTATGTGTGTTAGATGTCTCTGGTTTTTACACCTGCAGAATACACAAATACAGCAAGAGCAACACAAGCCCCAATGCTCCTGCACCATTCTTACCCTCAGAGAGTCCCACTCCTGATGTCAGTGATGATTTGCTCTTTTGCAGACACAGCTAGATCTGAACATGGTAAATGGCATAATCTGAGGTCAGTCCATTCCCATGTACCCAGGCTCCTCTGGAGCCCCCCAGGCACTCCGTCTAAATCATATACAGTTGTACAGAGCTTTGACTCCAGAACATTTTTTTCAAAATACTCCGAATTTCCATTCAAGTAAAAAAAATTTTACACTGAAAACATTTTAAGTGGTTTCAGCTTCTCAGTAACATATTTTCAGGTGTAACAGATGAAAAAGAAGAGCAATTAATTATTTTTCTTTACATAAAAGGGCCACAGAGGCTCATATTCTGTCCCACAGATTGGCCAGAAGCACTTATCTATGGAATGGGCTTGTATGAGTGAAAATTCATGAGTATAATTACTCAGAGACCACTGGACCTACCAGTGACTTAATATGGATGTCCAAAGGCTATAGTACACAGAAATGAAAAATTATACTGAACACAGCTAAGCATCTATAACTACTTACAAAATAAATAAAGAAAGAATAGGCTTGTTGGGGTCCTGAGCACACCTCCAAGGTGAGGTATGCATACAGCATACAGAAGAGCATACATCATGGCAGTATCCTCTTCTGCCAGACCTGCCCAGGCTCTCACCCATGCCCTCATCCTTGACATAACCTCAGACAAGAAAGCCTGTCTCCTCATCAGCTGGGTGCCCTCACCTACAATAGACGACCCCAGAAAAGCCAAGTAAAGGCTGCATCATTACATGCTGTACTTCACAACCTGCTCTTTAGGGGACTGGAAAACAGAGAGGGGGAAGGAGAGGTGTCCAGAGGGGAGACAAGCTGTGTTTGTTTATTCGTTTGGGGTTTTTTTATTTCTCAGCACCAGAATCAGTAAAGTTTTTTAACTGGCAATAAATTAAATCAAGTGAAATTCCCCATCTTGAACCTTTAATCTTTTTTTGGCCCATGACAATTACACTCCCTCCTGTTCTTGTTCTCATTAGGCAAACAGGTTGCTGGCTTTTTGGCCCCTTTGCCAAGAATTGAAAAGAGGACCCCTCTTAAACAGCTTAATGATAGGAGTTTGACAGCTTAGTGATGTTTTAGGTGAAGGGACATCTCCTTTAGCTCATTTTGCATTTACCACTACTTCATTTACTTGTTCACCTCCAGCTCTTATATTGGAAAAATAAAAAGGAAAAAAAAAACACAAACAAACAAAAAAACACCACCACCAAAAACAAACAAACAAACAAACAAAACAAATGTGAATTGTTAGCCTTTTCAATAAGAATATAGTTTGAAAATGTAAATTAATGGAAAATGATTAGTGTTGCTGCTAGATGACACATTATATAGCTTCTAAGAATATCTTGTTTCTAAACCCCAGCAGAATTCTCTGCAAGATTTAACAAAATAGTCAAAGAGAATTTGTGAATTAATTTGCTGAGCATTTGAACTTCTTTTGAGAAAAGTTTGTGTAAGAAGCTAATGAAGAAAGGTATTGTGTTTCCTGTCATGGGTAACTTCTCATCAGATTATTAGAAAGCTAAGTGAAAAGCGCTCAGTGTTCATCCTGGAAGGAAATCAATAGCTGTGGTAATTTCAAACACAAACAATTTTCCTGATAACTTTTGGATTAAAGATGAGACACTTTCTTAAGTATTCAAGAATAATTAGTAATGTATTGCAACCTATAGATGAAACTAAGCTAAGACTTAACAGAATAGTTCATTTAGCAGTTCAGAGCTGAACCTCATGCTACTGAAGTAATTGTAACTAATTTCATACTGATGGAAGAATAAGTTTAATAAAAAGTATTTTAGTATTTTCAGAAGGAAGCTTGACATATGCAGCAAGTGAAGAGTCAATGTAGGCTATGATTCTCAAATCCACTTTGACTATCAAGTCATTTGGGAGAGTAGTGGGGACATTGAGATTTGGTTTACTTCTCACTGGAGAGAGAATTCTATTAAGAACTAAGAATTAAAATCCAGGTTAAGATTTTGAATTACATATTCCATTGTGTTTAGATTCAAAGTTTTGGGTTGGAAATGCAGATTTGAATTATATTGAACTTTATCAGAACTGGTATCCATATGGACAATATTTGTATTTGACAATGGGTCTTAACAAGCTAAGTGATACAGCCAAACTGTTAAGAAAGTCACAGGTAGCGTACATCTGATGTACTTTTTACCACAAGCTCCTAATACTGAACCATTTTTTTTGTTTAACTCCTGGGTCGTCCCAGCAAATGGATGTAAGAGCTAGATTGAATGCACTGTCTGGATAGGAAATGTCCTTTTATCAATGCTGATGTTCAGTTAAAAACTTTGAATATAAAATAGACAGAGGGAAAGTAACAGAATTAGGGAACTGCAGTCTTCCTTCAAGTGATTGACTAGGACAGGGGAAATCACAGAGCTGTAACAGAAATACAATAATTTTCATAGGAATGGACATATCCCAGCTAAGTGTTGCAGGTGTATGGGTCCTACTTTACTAGGACATTAGTCACCTAACCAGGCACTAGGTCACTGCTGTAAGGAAAACCTGCTTAGTTCTGAGACCTTCTGAATGAATTTTGGCAGTACTAAATCACTGACAGCAGCAGAAAGCTTAATTACTCAGATGGCTGAGGCACTGGGACAACGGAAATCAAACTGTTAACCGGGTTTGTGCTTGACATTCTAATGACTTGCTAAATGTGGCTGGGGTGCACATTAACTTTGGTATTCATGGGGTAGCAACAGGGGTCAAAACATAGGTTGATGTCTGGATCTGCCAGGACCCTCCTATGCATTGAGACCACAAGTGGGAGAAGTTGGCAGCTGGACCACAGCTAAGCTTCAAGTTTGAAGCCATCTTCTTTCTCCAGAAGAGCAAGTGGGGCATGTTATGGGATCAGCTGAGGCCCCTTCTTCAGTCAGAAACAGCCAAACTGGACAACTAGTGCCATGGAGAAATTATCTGAAGACTTGCACTGAATTTAAAAGTAAGGATTAGAATTCAAAGTGCATATCATTGATGAAACAGATGCCCCATGAAACATGCACACAAGATGATTTGGCTACAGGTGGAAGTACTACATGGTTGGTTGGACTCCCTAAAGCCAGTCTGTGCCATCAGAGACTAAAAATAATGTTAATCATGAAGTAACTTGGAGGAATTAGGAAATGGTGGAAAATAGAAAAGTGACCTCTTTTTACCTGGTACTTGAGTTTCCTAAGTTGATTGAACATATCTACCAGCCTAAGCAGGAAACAGGTATTAAGAAGTGATGGAAGAGGGGAGTTTGATCGTGCTAATTATCAACATGAAAGGAAACACATTAAGGATTAAACAAAAACTGGTATTTTGCTGGTGGACATTTTGTCCATAGGAAAAGGGATAAGACTGAGTGGACTAGAAGACTAAATGTATGAAATGAAAATCTAATGTCTCATAATTTAAGGAAAAAAATAGAAAGACCTTTGTAGCCCTTATCAGGTGGTCTCTGTAGTTGGATCTTTGCTCATTTACAGATCAATCAAACTCAAAGTTAGTTAATTAGTTCATTTCTAAGAAACACACCATGTCTAAAAAGGAAAGCAGAACACAGATGAACATTCACCAGTCCAGATGATTTATAGTCTGAATAATGACCTTGATTTCAACCGAAAATATATTAATAACAAGTTATTTTATTTCTTCTTTATACTTATATACAAGACAACAGACTAAAAGCTAGAGATATAATACAGAGCCACCTTATATTAAAAGTGATTGTGGTTTGAAAAGTTCTGGAAAACAAAAACGTTTGACTATATACTATCTAGCAAGTAAAAGTGATAAGGGTAATTCCACACTATTGAGTCCTGAAAGCCAGTTCAAACTATATATTTTATCCATATGATTAATTTTCTCACATAAATGTCAGCTCTGGAGGACTTATATTCTAATTCAAAGAAGGGAAAAAAAGCTGAATTTATCCATCTGTGTATAAAATACTTTAATATTTAAAAAATATAGTTTTTCTTTCATATTTGTGTTCTTCAAAGAGAATTTGACTAAATACCACTTTTGTGGTGGAAGCTGAAGATCAGAACTAGAAAGTATCCAGACAGGTTTATTGTCTGCTGCACTATATACAAATTACTTCTCCCCCTAAGAAGGAAGGTATGATGCAGGGTAGGGAAGGAACAGATATTCGGAAGAAACGTTAATGAGAAAGCCCAAGCTATGCACAGCTCTCTTTTGTTGTAAAATCTGGAGAAAATTTATACCAGTAGCGTGAATTGAATACTCTGTGACTTTAACCTGCAGAAGGACCAGCTGTCTTCCAGCAGGGCATTTTAATCAGTTTCTAGACATTCCTACCTCTCCTCGCACAGGGTTATACATTTAAATTGGATTTATATTTATTGTACATGTAGGTTCACGGTAGTGTGCAGAAAAAGTGCAGTGTGGTAAACTTAATTTGACAGAGTTGAATTTACCTTAAAGATATTTTCACCACTAAAAACACCTTCTCTCCCTGTCCACTCCAAAAACATACCTTTAAGACCTCAGCTTTTACAGGAATACTCATTTCTACAAAGAAATATGAAAAGACCAGTATGACTGTTATCCACTAATTTGCAAGAGCATTTCTGTGCCAGAAAACTCAAAGCTTAGGGGAATCTCTAATGACACATGCACGCTGATACTCCCTATAAGTACCAGCCTGAAGTCAGAGTAAGTTGCATTTTTTAATACCTTACCTGCTAGCATTTCTTAGCAATGCTCGTTCTTTATCACACACTCACAGTCCAGTAAACAGGCTACCAAACACCAGGACACTTTAACCTTGGCTTACAGGTTAGATTTGGACAGCAATCAATTATCGCAAGACAAGACAGACTTCCCTGCATTCTGAGGTTTAAAGAGTGCTTGCAGTAATTTTGAATTATTTCTTTTAGGAAGGAGAGAGCAAAGTGAAGCAAAACTAAAAGCACTTGGAGATAAACATTCTAATAGAAATGGCTGAGTTCCAGATGGCACAGCATTAGGATAAACCTGACTTTTATTATGCACATGAATTATCTACCATATTAATTCACATTTTTGTACATGACAGGTGTCATTTTTGATGGGTTTTGTTGTTAATTTACTGTTCTATAATTTCTAAAAGACAAAAGTGATACACAAAATACCCTGGCAGTGCACCCTTACTTAGCTCGTATATCTTCCTTACTTCACACACTTTCTTTCCATCTCTCAGTATTTTAAAGTGGAAGGCATTGTTTAGTGTGAGATAATGGCTGAGGTCTTTATCATAAAAAAAGCAATCTGAGATACTGTCTTACATGTATTGTGTCAGTTTCCTTCTACACCATTCAAATAAACTTTCAGAAAGATGTGCCTTGCCTAGATATTGGCAACTTAGGAGGCTGCCTAAAAGTAAAGCATTTCAGGGAGAATAAATTTTGGTCTTTACTGAGAGGAAAACAGAGCAAATAGTTATAAAACTAGTAAAACTACCTCTTCTGCAGATAAGCAGGTTTCAAGATATGTAGGTCTTGTTCACAAAGCAAATTCTGAAAAAAACATTCTTTTACTCTACTTGCAAAGATACTTGTCTCTGTGCCCCCCAAAATTACTTGATTAAGTCAGTGAATCCTTAGCTGAATGTAGAAAATCTTGCAAGACACAGGCTGCAGCAAAAGAATACTTGTAGGATCATGTCCCTAATACAATCATACAAAATTTATGAGACCACAGTCCCATTGCACACATGATTTTCCTGGGATCTCATTTTAACTGGTACTTAGAAACCATCCATTTGAATTGGACTACTGATCTGCTGGCCAAAACCCCAATTTTGCCACATAATTTTATATCTTCAACTGAAATTAGGACTACTAAGAGACAGTCTTCGCATCAAAGATTTTATAATGTAAATAAGCAAGGCAGCCACACTGTGAAAGATGGAATAGAAATGGGCTATCAAGCCTCTAAATCAAGAGAGACAGAGATGGCACTGAAACCCAAGCTTTCTGTGCACTCTTGCCATGCTTTACCCATTGAACTGTGCTGTCTAAAAGCAGTCTTAAGTGCCAGGCCTTCCAACACTAAAATGATACCTTACAAGAGAAAACATTTCAAAACTTCAACTGTAATACATTACTAAGACCATACGTCCTCCTGCAATTCTAGATATGTACATACTCCCTTAACATGTTTTGTATAGGTAGAATCATCAAATAAAAAATATGTCACAGACAGGGTTGTGCCAAACACAAGCTGTCACAATAACAGAATAGAAAACTAAGGGATTTTTATTGAGTGGGTTTTTTAGTTTGCTCTTTTTTGAGCTGTTTTTTTTTCTTTGCGCTAATGCCATTACTGTAAGTAGATACAACTCTAGTGAGTTTGAGCGACTTTTCACTTTTTAAATGAGAAGTACAACCAAATCTAATCATATGATATAAACTGTGAGTGACGGGTTGTCTTTAAACATTTATCAAATCTGTGCACCTATGGATGAATATATCATTCAGACAAAGAAAGAGCTCCTCTACTCTGCTCTGGTGAGACCCCACCTGGAGTACTTCATCCAGCTCTGGAGTCCTTAATACAAAAAAGACATGGACCTGTTGGAACAGGTCCAGAGAATTGCCACAAAAATGATCAGAGGGATGAAATGCTTCTCCTATGAAGAAAGGCTGAGAAAGTTGGGGTTGTTCAGCCTGGAGAAGAGAAGGCTCTGGGGACACCTTACAGCCGCCTTTCAATACTGAAAGGGGGCTTATAAGGAAGATGGGGACGGACATTTTAGTAGGGCCTGTAGCAATAGGACAAGGGGTAATGGTTTTAAACTAAAGGAAGGTAGATTCAGACTAGATATAAGGAAGAAATTTTTTATAATGAGGGTGGCGAAACACTGGAACAGGTTGCCCAGAGAGGTGGTAGATGCCCCATCCCTGGAAACATTCAAGGTCAGTTCGGATGGGCTTTGAGCAACCTGATCTAGCTGAAGATGTCCCTGCTCATTGCAGAGGGTTAGGACTAGATGACCTCTAAAGGTTCCTTCCTCAAACCATTCTATGATTCTAAGATTTGGAGCTACTGCCATGAGCCACCAGCAATAAAAATAAAAAAAAAAAAAAGTGGAGAGAAAAGACTATATGTAAAAATTCTATACATGCTTTCCAGTCTCTGGCCTACTGAAATTTTCTGTATTGCTATGTCTCCTTAATTCCCTTTATTTAGAAAAGAACATTGAAAAATTACAATCAGTCTAAGGCTGCATGTATATGTATTGTAATTTAACTCATGTCAGTTTGATTTATGTTTTCATGTTTGATTGATGTCAGCTTGATTTATTTTTTTTATATTTAGTTGAAGCTTTGAGTGTTTACTTAATGTAAGGGCTCCCCAAGTCAGAAAAGAATCCCATGAGAAAAGTTGTATTTCATTTCCTAAGCAGATGTAAATAGATAAGTGAGGTAGCATCATATACTCTACATCATAGCTATTTGCTGGACTCAATAAAGGGATGATTCAACAGATACCAACCTACTGATGAGCACAATAGTATTCATACAAATTTATTATGAGACATCTGTATGTATTATATGTAGGAATTGATGTGGCATCCCTCTTTTTTCATAGTTCAGTACATTGGTCACCAAAAGACTCTAAGAAATAAAATAATTTTAAGTAGTACATATTGTCTACATTTATTGCAGTGTTAGAAGATCTTAATAACTTTCTCCTGTCATGCTACTTATTGTATGGATAAACAAATAAAATCAGCATTTTTATCACTCTCAAACCATTGTATGGAGCAAGGATTTCATAAAGTTCATGTCTTGCCATAATGACAATCCTCACTCGGTATGTTCACATTATAATCTTGCAAAAATATTTCCTAAACCTGTAGACATTTGCTGTGTTGAATTCAGGCACAAGTTATGATTAAGATGCCTTTTACAATTCTTAAGCGGTTGCATGCTCCAGAGAAAGACAAAGATTTGCAATCCTTCATATCAGTCTAGGGGAGAAAGTATAGTCCTACTACAACCAATTGCATTCTATTAATTGGCACCAGATTTTCTTCCCAGAGCCTCATTCAACATCTATGCTCCTTCCTTCTTTATTATCATCATTCTCTTTCTCTGCATCACCACTTTCTTTTCACTGCTTTCCAGAACATTTTACATACCTTTTTATGTGGATTAAAAGTGGCAGAACAACTGGCTGCCTCAAGAATTTGCTTGTCTTTTTTTTTTTTTTTTTTTATTTAATATATTTGACATCATAAATCTTATGTAATATTTTTTGTTGGTCGCTTTAGAGCTCACCAAATAAAGACAAAAAGAAGGAGATAAAATATTCAAGTTCATCCCTGGTTTCCTGGGCTAACAAATACTGTCACTGAAATCTACTGCATCATGAACATATGTCCTACCCACAATCATTTGTTTTATTTTAAGTTCAGGTGAAAATTTTGCAAATGTTTTATTGAATAAAATGGGTTTGGTGATGGGCTGGGACTGTTGACACACATCTTGCAACTATCATCCCCAACAGGGGTAGACTGGAGGTTAGTTCTTACCATAGCCTGTTTTTCATTTTCTACCTGCTAGGCTTTTTCCATCTCCTATCTTTATGCACCTCAGTGGCTAATTCCAATTTTTTCTTTTCCTGGATTGTATAATGTAGAAATCTTGTTGTGGAACAGGGAGTCAAAAAAGGAGACCTGTTTATGATGTGATGTTTTTGCTATTCCTACAGACATACATAAATCCCTACTGTATTTCCTGTAGTCTGTTCACCTGTTCCTTATAGTGTTTTGCTATTTACTCAAAAAGGGAGAAAGACAACCTTTCACATTAATCATTAGTGTGTGCCAAGAATACAAAAGAGGAAATAACATGCTTCACTAACTTGAGATTGGCTGATGAACTGGAAAAACCCCAAGAGCATCTCCAAGTTAGAATTAAGGTTTGTAGTTAGCACGGTACACAGTACTTCTTTTTCTTAGTCTGGTATTTCTAAGAAATTTTGAGCATATAAAATTTCACTGAAAAAATAATACTTTATTGTAATATAGATGCTAAAAAAAGAATGAAAATTATATAATCATTGTTATCAATTTGACAAAAAAAAGTTGTTTCTGGTATCACATTAAGTCATCTGATAAGAACGGTAAATGACATAGGATTCTGAGACTGTGCTGTCAAATAACACAAGAAATTATAGGTATCTGTTTTATGCTATTTGCATGCCCATACTACTCACAATTTAAGAATAGTATATTTTAAAATTGTGGAAATATTCCTTGAGAACTTTGGATTTGTTTGTTTTTGTAAATGTGTGTTACAAGCCTATGAGCACTTAAATATTGCAATTTACTGTAATTACCATGTGACACCACAGAGGAAAGATGAAGAACTTCAGAATTTAAATCCTACTTACTGAGTTATTTGCCCTTGACATCTAGACTTTACGGCTTCAAATGCACTGAAGAAAGTTTATAAAGAAAGCAGCTAAGCAGTAGGGCAGTGCATATGGAGCATGAGTTAAAGGAGATAAATTAAAGGAGAGGATAACAGAACTATCAGACTGTTGTTTGTTCTCCAAAGGTCTCATCTTAAAAGTCACTGAGTATTTTCTACAGCAATTAAAAGTAATGGAAATTGTAAATGTACAACATTTCCAGAGATAAATGTATGAATGGTTCAGCTGCCTCATAATATCTTTGACTGCTTTTGTTTCCCATTTTAAGATGCCATTAAAGTAACTACTACTGTCCTAAAAAGAGCAAGAAAGCAAAACAAGGTTTCCAAACCTCTGCACTCAGACACAATTCTCTGTAGCACCAGCGATGCCTGCAGTAGCTGGTTTCACCACTGGACATTGAATGGCATATGGATTGTGCAATAAAAGGCAGAAGACATGTATAAGGGCAGTATTATAATTTCAGTGGAACTCCAGGACAAAATGCATTCATATAAAACGGATAGAGCAAAACATGAAAACAGCCCGAAAGTAACAGCATATTTATTCGCTGATGCTGGAGGGTAGAAGCAGGAAGCAGGTATTCCACTTGCACCACCTCTGAGCTACTCTGTTACTTTTTTATACCCTGCTTCCAAGATGCACCTATAGTATAAAACAAAATTTAGATTTAGAATTGATGTTTAGAGAGTTACACCGATGAAATTTAATCTAAAACACCTGATTTTCTTCTGATGTGTATTAGCCTCCTCCCAAAAGCACTTAAATGGAGTATTAAAAGCTTAATTTAGATCATTTGCTCCATGTTGTCCATCTGTTTTTATTTCACTACCCTAAGCTTGAATGTTCAAAGAACTTAATCCTTAAAAGAGCTGCTGCATTTAATTGTACGGGGGTTTTTTAAATGGATAAAACTTCTGTTTTGGCAGAAACAGAAAGCTTCTGAAGCTCCAGAAAGACTACTTCAAGCAGAGCTGGATGAATTATTTATAACTTACAACATACTGCCCTTTTTCCCCATTAACTTATCATCATATCCACAATCATTTTAACTTGCAATTGCCTGAAAAATAAATTATAGCTTGTGGATAATCAACAAAAGAAACACCACATTTATGCTTTATACTTACTGTATATGCCCAGTACATCACAAGATAACATTTCTGTTCTCTTTTTGGATGACTTATGTTTTCTAATTGAAAGCATAGCTTACCAAGGAGCTTTGCAGTTCTTGAATAGAAACATTAATCAAACTAATGAGATGAGAGAAGCTTCATTGACTTCTGTAGGTTTTAGAACACAATGGTTACATATATGTAAGTCTTTGTTTTGAAAATTGTATTTCGTAGTGCAAGGAGAGAATGTACATTAATCAGATGTGTGATGTTCTCTCAAGCACTAAATGCAATATTAGTCTAGTCTTACACTACAAAAAAAAAAAAACCAAAAAAAACCCAAACATGCTGGTTTACTTTATATATTCACCCCGTCTTATTATGCTGTGCTTCTCTTTTCTCCTTTTCCTCTTTGAGGCTTCTCCAACTTTTCCATGTTCTTCAATATTTCTCTTCTGATTCTGTATTTTCCAACTGCTTATTTGTTCACACAGTCACAGACATTGTTAAGGATTCACTCTTTTTAGCCCTTCTCTCTTATCTCCTCAGCAGTAGATATTATTCTGCATGTGGAGCAAAACATTCTTGACCTTCTGCTATATGTAGAGAAGATCTCATAGTGGCATTCTTCCATAGGTGGCAATCTCTTTGCATGTAAGTATGTGCAAATTTATTTGCTCTCTGGCTTACACATTAGTCCAAACTAGCTCTCTTCCCTGCTGCTGGTATGTGCAACAATCATTGACCAAGAGCTCTAATCACCGTATCTTTCCAATCACTGTATTTTTAAAGATGTCAAGGCATAATTTTGGTCTTTACCCATAATATTTCCTGAACATGGTGACAACAGTTTATAATCCATATTTAGCACAGTTTGTGGGTTTTAAAGCAAGAGTGAAGTAACTGAGAACATTTACATTATTTGTTGTTACTGTTTTCTATCTCTAGGGAAGTCAGTCATTATAAATTTTTATATACATGAAAATAGCAATCAGAAGGAGCAAGTGGGTTTAGCTACAACTTTCCAAAATGATCCAGTTGCCAGATTTCCCAGAGCGCTAGGCAGATTACCACAATAAAAATGTAGTTCCCCCATGTAGATGTTCCAACCCTTCTGAATGATCAGAAAGTTGCACATCCAGGACACATTTTTCAGAACATTTATTCCCAATCTGCATTCAGAAAGACTACCTGCTGCTACAAATTTCATTATAGGACATAAGAGGCTCTCAATACTTCACAGAATCAGACCCCAGGTGAAAAAAACAACTTGACTTAAGGCTGTTAATTAAATGAACAATAATAACACTAAAATCTTTTAAACAAAATGCAAATTTCTGACAGAAATACATTCATGCCTAAAGGTAACAACAATGATAATGAAGGTTATTGGACTTCCATGTTTATTGTTTTTATTCAAGAAAGCAATGATCTACGAATTGCATCCTTTTTATTACACAGCTATCTTTGTGGACATAGTTTATGACACAGAGGTAATAGATACAAAACCCATTTAGATGAGATTTACTTTAAAGCTTTGAAGACATTTTAAAGAGCAGACAAAACCCAGTTGGGAATACATTATAGCCACTTAGTACAAATAAGGGAGAAAATCAAGCTAGTGGTTTCTTTATTACTAAAGTGCAGTACAAAAACACCTTAGAGTGCAGCTTCTTCCTTGTTTTCCAGCTTTAACCCACCAGAAGAAAATCTGCTCCTTACACATAAAGAAGCATGTCTGTAGTCTTCAGTTAGAAACAGATTTCTGTGACTAATAAATGACAAGATTTTTCTTCTTCTGAAGGCATATAGAGAAACTGCAATTCTACCAACACAAAGCAAAAAAGTTCTTTATAACTTACAGCTCTGAAGAAAGTACAGATTTTTTCACAATACTATACATTTATCCTGACAAAGCGGGGAAATGTACAGCCTTAAGCAACTGGAACAAAAAAAACCCAAAACAAGACAAAACAAAAAAAAAAACACAACCACCAACAAAAAACACAGCAGCTTCAGCTTTTGAGTACTTTCCTTAGGATCCAATTGTTAATCTGAGCTTCTGAAGTTCACTTAAAAGAACAGCCCCTTGGAGAAGCACCTAATCTGCTCCTGATAGATCTCACAGAATGAATATTTTTAACAACACATTTCTTAAAATTTATACTAACATTTCAAAGTCAAGCAAGTACATATAACTTTAGAGATTCAAGGAGCTTTCAAATCAGATATTTTAATTTTCCCAGGAATAAATGAATGTATTCTACCACAGGATGAAGGGGGAAGAAAAATTTTGAATAAAGGAGAAATAATGAAAATGAGATCTGAGATGTGCTATCTTTAATGGATTCCTGACCTTTCCAGCTTGCACATAAATTGTAGAACTGTCCCTTGCAGCAATGAATGAGCTCTGGAAAACAAACCAGGGTGGTTCCACCTTCCATGGGAAGACCCAGGGAGGGACTAGCAGGACCAGCTGCTGGGCAGTCAGGAGCTGGAGCTGAGGGTGGCAGTGAGGCCACAACATCTGTGCCCGCACCAGAAAGGGCACAGGCCCACCGCACCCCCACCGCACCCCAACAAGAGGAGCAGTGTGGGGTCAAGACAAGGACAGAGACAGCCAAGGGACCTGTGACCATCACACCAGCCCCAGCCATGGGGCAGGTCCGCGGCCAAGCCAGGAAGCCAAGCCAGCGGGTCAGGGACAGCAAGGCGCGAGGCTGGGAACAAGCAGGCACAGGATGAGGGCCTGAGCTGAAATGCATCTTCTGAGTGAGGGCAGGGAGGCCCCAGGAGGTTCCTTGCAAGTTTTTGCCTGCCAGCTCTTTCCCAGCAGGCTGCCCCAAGGCCATGGGGCTTCAGCACACCAGGGCCAGCCGTGAGCACTGAAAGCCAAGCCCTGGGGCAGGGGGAGGCTGCGCTCTGGGCTTCGACCAGCACGCAGCCTGAGAGGCACAGGCAACCAGGGCAGGGGAGGGGTTTTGGGTTTTTTTTGTTGGTTTTTTTTTTTCTCTCAGAGTGATCATTTAATCGTTTTAGCAATTATCCTGAAAGGAAATGCTGGGAATAGATGCACAATAACTTTTGGGGTCAGATAGGAGCCTAAATGGCAAGACAAAGTGAGAAATCATGAGAAGAAATGCTTGGTATTTTATTTTGAAACCAGTCTTAATTGTTTTTTTTTTTTTCCAGACTAATTAACCTTTTCCATTTCAACAGATTTCCACAGATATAAAACCAGGGTGCTACATGAAAGAGAGAGAGCCTACTCAATG
This sequence comes from Haliaeetus albicilla, assembly GCF_947461875.1. Lineage (NCBI taxonomy): Eukaryota > Metazoa > Chordata > Aves > Accipitriformes > Accipitridae > Haliaeetus > Haliaeetus albicilla. Next base: position 51,799,468 of record NC_091516.1, read on the forward strand.
CTCTAACTGAAGGGGAAGCTTCGGGCATGGAGCAAAAGTCAACTCCACGGGTCAGAAGACCCAAATCCATAGTAGCTCAACGGCCGCATTGTTCAAGGAGCTATTTCTCCTCTTAAGGTTATAATACTAAAATATATTCAATAGTAAAAATCTAGTTATTACAGATACATATTCATAAGATTAAAATATATGTCTTGTTCCCCACCCAGCACTGACCCAGCAGAGGATAAGGCAAACACATTCTAAAAAGATCTGTCATTCACACAAACTCATATACCAAACACTGTCTTTATGATTTCTTTATGGCCTATTCCAGTAGGACTGATGAGATGTGTTAAGTAAAAATAATCTTCCCTGAAGCACATATTATGAGAAAGTAAAACATAAATATAATGTCTTCTATTTAAGACATTTTATTACCTGGTATTTACGTTTATAGGTTCTCTAGTGTAGGGAATAAAAAGCAAAAGGAAACTATGCAGAAATTTTAAAAGTAGAATGCATTGAATATGTTGAAAGAAGATGTCTGAGATTTCACTGAAATATTTGGAGTATACAAGCAGATTCAACATGACTGAGCAGATAGCCAAGATTTGGGAAATTATTAATCCTGTATCTGAGCTACAAAATCTAAACACCAAACTGAAAATATTTTTGTTTAGTGCTTGAATTTGGAAGATTGTCACAATATGCAAAATTGAACAGCCCCAAACATTGACAGCATTAGTTTCTAAGATACTAATTAAGGCTACATATTAGAAAAATCTTTCAAAATTAGCTTGCCTACTTTTGAAATAATCTGCCATCATTTTTCCTTCTTTGCTAATATTTCAGTTCATTTCTGCTTTGCAAGGAACATGAGCAATAAATTCATCAATTGCCATGTCTTTATTTTTGCAAGTCCCTGTGTGGTAAAAGTAGAAGCAGTAGCTGTAAATCATGACCATAGCAATAACATTATTTAATGGGATGGATAGGTAGTCAGCAAACTCCAATAAAAGAAAAATGAGAAAGGAATAAAAGCCATTAAGGGTATTGCAGGAGGGAACTCCATCCCAGATAATGTTCCTTCTTCCAGCAGAAGTCTGATTTTTTTTTTTCTTCATTTCCAGCTTGAGTGGGAAAGGAGCCCTCTGGTCACCAGAGCAGTTAATTATTGCCAGCCTAGGCATGTTGCTTACTACACATTTATACCTTTATGTCTTCTTTCTTACAATAAAATCAGTACTCACTGAGTAGTTGACTCAGAATTAGTTACAGCAATCAGCAGGAAAGACATGTGCAGTGCAGTACTGTAGCAACAGCTCATCCCAGAGGCTAGGCACAGGTTCAAAGCTCATTTTCCCTCTTGTTTTAAAGTGCAGTCATAGGCAAGGCATTTCCTCTAATGTAGGCATTGTTAAAGTCTTTGATCAAAAGAGACATAAATGAGATAACGATACTTGAGTTCAATGGAATCACAACAATTACAGCTTCTAATATTTTCCTGAGACACTTCCCATTATGTAATGTTGTCATGATGTATGTTTCCATACCTCTCTTCTGGTTTGGTTTTGTTGGGGGTTTTTTTTAGTATTCATGTAGAGAAATTTGGAGCTTAGTTTTGTAGCTGGATTTGTTTCAGAATAGGAACTGCAGCTGACTGATTTATTGAAGCAAGGGTATTTGGCTTATTCCTTCTGAAGTCAATAGAAAATGCTTAAATGGCAAGAAACCATTTTGAAGACATATTACTGAAGCACAGAAAACTGATATAGCATGTGGATTAAAGGATTCATATAATCTATGCAGCTATATTTTGGAATTCTGACAATTTTTACTCCCAAAAGTATTCATTATTTTTCTATGACCACGAGGAATCATTCCAGTGAAATCAATGGGATAAATTATAAACATCAATAGAGTAGAATAGAACAGAACAGAATAGACTAGAATAGAATATTTCCATTGGAATGGAACTATAACAATCATCTAGTCCAACTGCCTGACCAATTTGAGGCTGATCAAAAGTTAAATCATGTTATTAAGGGCATTGTCCAAACGCCTCTTTAATACTGACAGGCTTGGGGCATTGGCCACCTCTCTAGGAAGCTTGTTCCAGTGTTTGACCATGCTCTCAATAAAGAAATGCTTCCTAATGTCCAGTCTAAACCTCCCTTCATGCAGCTTTGAACCATTCCCATGTGTCCTATCACTGGATAGCAGGGAGAAGAGATCAGCAAAAGATCTGCAAATTATCTCAGTTAAAGATGAAAAGCAGCCCCCTTTTTAAATAATAATTAAAATGTAAGTATCAACCCTGTTTAACTATGCAAGAAAAGTATGAAAAACATACAAATAATGGCTTTTAACAATTTTTAAATATGCTTTCTGTATAACTGTTTTCTAAATTGTTAACACTCTAGGTTAATTTCCTCTCAATTTCCATTACAGCTTTGTCTTCTGTTTTTCATGGATTGCCCACAGCTGCTATTACTATGTCAAAGGAAGTCTAAATCAGAGAAAAATCTAAGAGAAATCCTGCTGTCTATACCACTCTAGAGATCAGAAAGAAGTCTTTCTTGCATTATTCAATTTGTGCAGGTGAAGCTACCAGTGATAGCTACATAGCTTTAACAACTGTTCAAAACCAAGATTTTCCCCACTCAAAGACTATTCACTTGCTTGGTTAAACTTGCTGTGCTACCTGTACCATTTTTTAAAATCAGACAGCTATATCTGGTGACTTGTGCCAAGTCAATACAATTCTTTGCTGTGCAATTAATCTAAGTTGGCTTATCCAGCAAAAAAACTTAAGATGTTTTCATTAGCTTCAGAGTTTTTACCAAAGAGAAGTACTCAAATGTAAGAAATCCAGAAAGCACATTAGTATGGAGCTTGATTTCTAATGTATAGCCTTATTTGTGTGAATTTAGATCCTTCCACGACTGGAAGACTGCAGAGGCATCGCAAAAATCTCGTATCTCTGTCACAGAAGAACACTGAATTCTGAATTTGTCACGGAATTTTGAATTCTGATTTTAAAAATCTTAATTCAGTCTAGAAATTAAAAAGACAACTGAACAGTTCACTCTGACACCCAGGTGACAGAGGTCTACTTTCTGATACATCTTCAGGAGATGTACTTCCTCTCTGGCCTGTAAGTTTGTCACACCCGGATGCTTTATAGATAAACTCCTTGTATATTTGACCATATCCAATTAAGAACAGTGACATTCAGATCTGCATTTTGCCTTTTCAGTCTGGCTTCGATGGGCTTAAATGAACTTTTTTCATATCATTTTGCTTATAAACACAGAATACAGAATTAATATCAAGTTTAATGAGGGCATATATTTCTTATCTTAGAAGATTGTTCTTTTTCTCTTTTCTGCTACTGCTATTCAGTTAAATAAAAGGGCAATCCATCAATGTGTTTTTAGAAACTTGTAACTGGAGATATGGTTAATGCTTAAATCTTAAAGGAAACGGTATCCTGAAGCATTAGATTAATAGAAAAAGAACCAAAGCTTTTTGACAGCAAGGCTTTACATTCATTTCCAGCATCACAGAAAACAGTACAAAACTGAGATATTGCAAGCAACAGTCAAATCACTGACCTTTATTAATGGGAAGCAGCATTATAAGTGGAGAGAAAAATATATGGAGAGTCTGCTCTGTTTCACTTGCTCTAGGATCTGCTTGTCTTTGATTTTGCTTGCACATCTAGTTTGCAAATCTGCCAGAGAGAGGGCATACTTACACAACTTGGAACTTCTACTCTTCAGCACCATGTATTTACGATGCCATACAGATGATTTATAAGAAGACAGCTGTCTTTACTGAGACATCCTTGATTAACCTCATAAATTTATTCATCTAGAAATAGCCATCTTCAGGAATTTATGTGATTCACTGGCTTTATTAAAGTAGCTCTAAGAGTTACTGTGCTAGTTTTGGCTGGGATAGAGTTAATTTCATAGTAGCTAGTATGGGGCTATGTTTTTGATTTGTGCTGAGAACAGTGTTGATAACACAGGGATGTTTTCATTACTGCTGAGCAGTGCTCACACAGAGTCCAGGCCTTTTCTGCTTCTCAACCCACCCCACCAACAAGTAGGGTGGGGGTGCACAAGAAATTGGGAGGGGACACGGCTGGGACAGCTGACCCCAACAGACCACAGGGATATTTCACACCATGTGACATCATGATGGGGGAAGAAGAAGGAAGGCAGGGATGTTCAGAGTGATGGTGTTTGTCTTCCCAAGTAACCATTAGGTGTGATGGAGCCCTGCCTTCCTGGAGATGGCTGAACACCTGCCTGCCGATGGGAAGTGGTGAATGAATTCCTTGTTGTGCTTTGCTTGCATGCATGGCTTTTGCTTTACTTATTAAACTGTCTTTATCTCAGCCCACGAGTTTTCTCACTTTGACCCTTCCCATTCTCTCCTCCATCCCACTGTGAGGGAGGTGAGTGAGCAGCTGCGTAGTGCTTAGTTGCCGGCTGTGTTTAAACCATGACAGTTACAAACTTTTCCACGTAACTGTGCAGGATAACACTGCTTTGATGATAATTCAGGTTCCTAGCACTTGGGTGGTAGGTTGGAAAAAAGGCTTCTGTTTGGCCCTGGACATCAGCCAGCATCAGGTCCACATGTTCGCATTACTGGATGCAGTAATACCACAGCCTGCAGCCACTCGGTTACAAAAGCAGCCTCTTTCTCAGGGGTTCCTATGGTCTCCCTTGACTTATGGCCAACTGATTTGTCCACCATCAGTCAACTGTGAAGGATGATGGCTGCATAGCACTAAGCACAATATTTCTGGCTCATTTCACTAACAAAAAGTACACATTTGATCCAGTGCTAAGGAGTGAGATAGTCTAAACTTTTTTGGTTTCAGGTCATCCAAATAGTTCATAATTTTGTCTGCTTCAGCAGAGAAAATTTCAAAGTAAAATATGACTCACAAAAATGATTTTTTTGCCATTATTGTCTAAAATACTGGTGTAGCAAAGGATTAAATAGCACAAAAGTGGACAGCATTTTCAATTTCACATTGTTCAATTATTGAAATAGTTGACAATCACTTTTAAAAACAAACACCACAAAAAATGTTCTTCTGTGAGTACCAGACTCTAAAGCTCCATGATTGCATCAAAACTAGTGAAGAGGTGAAAAAGTAAATTGTTTAAAAGAGCTTTAAGATCTTAAACCACCAAATGTTCTAAACTTAGTTTAATGCTATGCACAGTATAGAGTCCTAGAAGCTAAACATAATATTAAAACTGTTTTAGCAGATCAGGGTCTGATTTTTCTGGATAAATTTACTTTTGTGTTAGATTATAAATACAGTCTGATGAACCAGGTTCCATCTACAGCATAAATAAGAATAAATAATGACTTACACGTCATACAATTCTCTTGAAGGTCCAGGTCTGAATGCATGTATCTTTTGTCATATAAATTTAGCATGTTTAAAGATGTTAAATAAAAAACAATTACAAAAATACAGGTTGATATATTTAGGCTTCCTTGACAGAATGTTACTTCCATTGATTTTCAAACCAAATATTTTGAAGGTCTCCTCAACAATAATTGTATCTAATATGGTATCTTTATCTGCAGGATTTAAGAAATCTCAGATACAGTCCTATAATCTCAACAAATTCTGATGCAAGAAAAGATCAGAAAAGTTAATGCCTGGAGCTATCACACCTTGCTGTAGGAAACACCAGTAGATTAATACAAGACCCAGTATATGACCATCTTTGTCACTGTCATGTGTTGATGATATGTCCTATATGGAGTACCAGGAAAAAGAATTTCAAACTGTTATGTCTTCACTGCCTAAGGCTCTTGGTACCAGCTACAAAATGGGGTTTCTTTGTGACACCCTGGACCATTAATCATCTTTGAGTAGACAGCGAGTACTCCAGAATTTAAATGACACATTTTTAATATTTATTATAGCTATTGGAAGTCAACAAACAGCTACATTAATAGATGGATGGATGGATGGGACAGTAACATTTCATGAGAGACATGAGCAATATATTTCCCAGAAGATATTGGTGTAAATTTGAGCATAAGAAATATTTTTTCTCCAGGCAATAGAAAGGATTCTCTCTTATTCTCCCAGTTTAGAAGAAATTTGCCTTAAAAATGAATGCCAGTTGTTAGTGTTAGTACACCATCTTGTGGATAACTGGTCTAATTGGGAGTGTTGCTGTAACAGCTAGCACAATGACTGTCCAGTCGCTGGAAGAAACAGGACCACTTCCTATTCACACAATGCTTAGAATCACAGCAACTCTCCGTTTATATGCATCATGACTCATTTCCAAATCTGCTTGTGAAGAATGAAATCTTTGAATGTAAAAGAAGATATACATATATGAAGAAAGATACTGATGTTTAAGTATTAATCACTGTAAATTACTCCTCTGAGGACACACTTAAAACACTATGTTTGGAAGAAACCAAAGCTCTTAAACACTTAACCATACTAGAGTAATACCCCAGATGTAGCAAATGATTTATCTGATCTGCTATAAATACATTCTCATGGTCCGATAAGGTTACCACTGGCCCCTTGGCCCACTCTTGGGTGCAGAACAGCATTGGATAGTAGATGTTAGCTTTGAGAGCACCTGTTGTTCATCAGTACCAAAGATGCTAACTTGCCCTCTTCATGGATTAGACATTAAATCCAAATGCCTTCCATGATCTGTGATGTTTCCAAAGCATTATTCCTACAAATTTCAATGTTATTTCAGATCACCGGAAATGAAAAATGGAAGTATAGACCAAGCAGAAGGTGTGGGAAACTTCCAGGATTTTCATATTCTTCATTTTTATACATCTATGATTAACTATCCCAGTCTTTGCAATTCTAAAGTATAGGCATTAGAAGGTGATTTAATTTGATTTGAATTCCTCTAGGCCGGTCTTCCTGGCCAGGACCATCCAGAAATATTACAGAGATGAAAAAGCTTAACCTGCATGCACCAAAATGGAAGTCTTTAGCTTTTTCAATTGTGTGTTGCTTTAGTGTGACAAGAGACAGAACTTTTGATTCTCCATGACAAACTTTTTCACAATGAAGGCAACGAAGCAGTGGAACAGACTGCCTTGAGAGGCTGCACAGTCAATACAAAGTTAGAACAGTGCAAAATGAATTTTAAATGGTGTAAAGGCTACTATCAGCATGATTTAGCAATACATCTGTTTAGAATGACTACAGGGTCCAGAACAGTGGAGAGTGTAGCTTATTGAACTTAATTCCTGTGTACACTGCCTTTTTTGCCCACCCTTTACTCTGCAGAGAAACATGAAGAACTTGAAAAGGTGTTTCAAGGTCCCAGTGCTGAGATTACCTGCCATGAGCAATATACACACTCAGCTCACACGGACGCCCATAGCCTCTCTGTTATCCTTCTGAAAGCAATTCATATGAAATATTAGAAACAACATAGAAAACAAGTTCAGTTTTTTCATATGCCATCCATTGAAATTTGTGTAGAGCAAAACCTTCTGAACTAAATATTCTGCCAAAATGCTCCTTCAAGAGCCCTGTAGTATATGTATTTTAGAGAGTTGCTTCCCTTCTCTTGGAACCCTTCCCTTGCATTCTCTGCTGTTACTTCTGCCTAAAATGAAGATTGATCAAAACTGTCAACCAGAAGAGATAAAAAAATCTTAAAACTAGAAGAATCAATACTTGCAACTTCTGTCTCCATAGCTTTGTGTTGCTTGCTGTATTGTGTCACCTATAAATACAGACAAATCAACTGATATTTATTATGTAATACAATAACTTGGCATTTTATGATACAAGTGAATTGAGTTCGGTGTGCTTTGCTGCATTCTGTACTATCACAAAAAAGTTTAGTAGGTTTTTTTTTCTTTACTGGGTTACTATTTAGGCGTGATTTATCTCTAGAAGCTATATGGTTTGCTATTGTGTTTTTATGAGGATAGATCTGATCTTTAATGTGCATGTTTAAAACAACAGAGACAGAAAAGACATTGGGATGTTATACCTGTTGATGATGTCCAGCTGGGCAAGGAATCAATCAGTACAATTAATTGGATCATTTGGAAACAAGCACAAACAAGTACATAGATGTAGTATTATGTGGTTGAGTGTAGAATAATTACAGCTCTTTCAAAAAGGGATTAGAACCTGAGTGCACCAAAGCAGAAACAATTCTGAAGAGAATAGTGATGCTATAATGTTATTTAATACAGTTTAAATTGCCAGAATTAGGGAGAAAAGGCTGAAAACACAGAAAAGCAACTAGAGCCAATTAAATTGAATATATTTGCATTCATCATGTGTAACATAATGAATAAAATAAGAAGGCTGAGATTAGTCGTTTAGGGTGTTTTCTAACATACAGAGCATCTGATACAATGCTGCTGTGACAATTTCCATTCTGTGCTCTGTTGAATATATACAGCACATGCCTTAAAGTAAAAAGAGGGTTGCCACACAAAGTTACTTCATAACTTACTGACATTTTAATTTACCTCATTTCACAGTTAGAAGAAATTGAGACTGGGACAAAATGTAAAAAAAAAAACCAACGTCTTTGGAAAGGAAGCAAAACACTTAAAGCAGTTTCAAGTGGTTGGCCAAACTGAAATACAGACAAAATTTTCAGATCAACATATAATGATTTTTTTTCCTGACAGAACAAATACGCAAAAGTTTATTGGATCAAACTAATTTCTTTTTTCATTCCAGAATAAAATATTTTGTATCTTTTCCCTTTCCTCTTTCATGAAAGCACAAAGTGTAGCCTCTAGCACTAGCTAGAGGACTAGGTTGTTATTCCATAGCTGTTTGCAATTTGTGCAAAGAAACTATGTCCCAAAATAGGAGTCAAAGTGGTTCACTTCAAAAATTTCCAAAGGATATCCCAATATTCATTCTAGTGTTTTGGCTTGTCTGTAACCAGTTTAATCCGCTTACTCCAAGGACACTCATAGGTGGGCATGTAGTATTGTCTGTTCTTGATTTTCCCAAGTGTTTTAATTGTAAACCCATCATAATCCCATTGTTTACAGCTTTTCACAATTTGCATTTTCTGGACTGTTGGGTTTCTTTTTTGTGTTGGCTTTTTCCAGGACTGGCAAAGATTGTCCCATATAGTCCCCTTGGGACAAGAAAGGATCATTTTGCACATTCTCTAGAAAGACCTGGAGGATTTTAACTGCTTATCAATTTACTGATTCTGTGTCCTGATGATGAATGGACTGTGCATGCCTTCACGTACCAAGCAGCTGGGCATGACCTATCCTTTTCATCAGTGCACCTACAACAAGGAGATAAGACAAGGACAGATGGGAAGAGTTCATGAGTTGGATGGCAACTGACATAAGAAAGCCCACTGAAGCATGCCATATTCCAGAGCCTGAAGGGAAACCAAGACCCCTAAGCTGCACTGTTCCTCTGCTGTGGGGATACATTTGTGGAAGCACTGGCACAATACACTGCAACTGCCTTTACAGCTGCTCCACATTCAAATGATGAAGTACAGTGGAAATCAGTCCATTTTCTTTACTCAAGTGGTGGAGTCTGTTCTCATTCTTCTACCAAATAACGCTGATGTCAGTATGACAATGTGCCATTTCTGTTTCCTTCTTTAACATTAAATTAGCAGTTGAAAATCAAGAGTTCAAGAACAAATTCTTTATCTGCAGAAGTTATTTGACCTTATTATGGCTTCACATTGACAATGTTCTGCATTGGTAGTGGGTTTAGAATGAATCTTGCTATGGAGTGAAGATGATGTATAAGCTAGGTTTCATTGGTTTCATTTTCCCAGAAAATTAAGACACTTAATGAACTAGCTAACTAGGAAACTATTAAGACAGCCAACACTGTCCTGGAAAACTAGAGCTATCTCTTTCAGTCTCCTATGTATTGTTGTACAAATCTCTAAAGAAGTTCTCAGATATGACCTTTCTTTCTTTTGGTCTGAATTACTTGTTCTGATTTTAAGAATGGCTGAGCAGGTCACAACTGCAACTGAAAATTGTAGAAACTGCTTTAAAAAAAAATCTAGAAAGTCATGACTAGTCATTTAAAATTGAGCACTGGGAATGACTGTCCACTTTCTGACCTTTATGTGCAGTGATGAGAAATTTGTAAAGTATGTGCTTCTAAAATGGCAATAAACACCCTTTCAGATTCCTGAGGTTTTGAATCATGTAATTAATGTTTGTGAACCAGATATTATAGCTATAATCAAGATAGAAAAGCCTCACAAAATAAATTATTATTATTTCTGATAACTGCTGAACAATGAAGATAAAATGAAATATTGAACACGTGCTTTTTACATGAGCATGATCTGTCTTGTGTTCTGAACTAGAAATTCTGCAAGAGAATAGTATTGTAACAATATAATTAAGTGTCTCTTAAGACGAATGAACAGTAGGAGAGAGTTTGTACTTTGCTTTAACTCTGCATTTCCTAACTTCTGACATTATGACTATGCAAGTTGAATTTTTTAATATGCTGGAGAAGGGAAAAAGAGGGAATTGCAGCTATAAGACAATGCAGTGACAACTGGAGACTTGTACTGATTACCTAAGTTCTGTATGACAAAGTACAGTCCAAATTATGTCTTAAGTACATGTCAATAGAACTGAAAATACAGTTAGATTCTGTATACATCTAGGTCAAGCATAGGAGGATCAACAAGGAATCAGAATGTGATCCTGCTGCTCTTTTTTATTATAATTTTAATTATAAAATTTATAAAATTTTTACAAATATAAAATTTAATTATAAAATAAGTGTATTATATAATAAATTTGCAATACATCTTCTATAGAGATGATTTTATATAAAATTATATTGTTATTAATATAATGTTATCCTGTTAATTTTATTAGTAGTCTGTTATAGCACGGATGGCAGCAAAAAATTGCTGCTTCAACCTGTATCAGCTGACACTGTCCTCAGCCAGCCAGGATACCTCAGAAGCAGAGGTCAGTGAAGGAGAGGAAGAGCAAGGTTGCTTGCTTGCTTGCTGGGCATTGCAGGCCAGAGAACTGGCACCTAAATTGGTTTGGGCATTTAAATTGGACTGTAGCTATACCTGAAGGAAGTCATTAGACATATGCAACATCCAAAACTAAAAGAGACCTAAGAGATTAAAATCTTAAAGGGTTTCATGGTATCTCTCCAGGCTGAAATTACCTTCTAGGTGTCCTCCCATCATTTCATAGCCATCATTTACATATATTTGTTAATTACAATGTACGTTAGAATCACTAAGTCAAACAAGTTGAAAGAGGAGTGGCTAATGACTGAGGTACTAAAACACGGCTTCCACATCTAAGGGGCATTTGTGATAAATTCCATTAGCAGTAATCTCAGTTCTGATAAGTGCAACTCTGTTGACATTAGATTGATTACTGATTTACACCACATTATATGAAAAAAGAATCAAACTTTACATTTTTGAATCTGCTTCCTCCAACTAGAAAAGTATGTTGGAGGGAAAGAATGCAAAAATCCAGTAGTTATCTACACAAGTACCCTATCCTGCTACTAGCAAGCTGGCGATTAGGAAAATATATTGAGATATGAGTAACTACAAGTCCATTTTCACAAGTATTAGAAGTTCAGTCTATAATCTACAGCAACTGTAACATAGTACATATGATTTAACATAATATTTTAGAGGCACTTTAAGGGATTGGAAACTTTATGGAACATTAATCTGCAATGAATGTTATTTATGAGAACATTTCACCTGCAAAAGTGAAGGTATTTCTTTTGTAATTGGTGTATGCCTCATTTTAAGTTGGCTTTACCAGACAGCCTGTTCAAACTGCTGTCTTGTATAGGCAGATATATGCCAGGGTGAAAGATGTTAGTGGCCTGGAAGGAATTGTAATTACTCTTCATTCAAGATCATCCAGTATTTCTCTTCACCTTGGGGGCAGTCTAATTATTGTGACAGGATTGTTTTGTTTTGCTATATCTATATCTGTTACTGATCACTCAGGAAGAAAATAAATTTTGAAGGGTTTCTAAAAGATGTAACCTAATGCAACAGTTCAACAGAAAACTGAGTGAGAAAAACAAATTTGGTTCATCCATTGTATTAACTTCAAGTAAATTTTTTATTTTTATTAGATGATGTATGAACTAAGCTGTGGAATTTCCACAAATTTCCATGTGTAGCTTCCTGTTACGTGAAAAGATAGGAAAATAATCTGTGCTTCCACAATAACAATTCTAAGAAGATTAAGTGTTCCCCAAGACATATATGCAACATATCAATATTTCCTTTAACATTTTTCTCAGACAACAAGCTGAGATACTTTCATCTCCTACTGTTGTCTGTATATGGGCAGTAACTTGCATTGGGACATCTGAAATGCAAAGCAGTCAACTCTCCATTCAAAGACCAGCAAAAGGAAGAAAAGGATCACTAGCAAGGTCAAATATGTTCTGCTCTGAAATGCAAAAAATCACTTCTTCATGGCTTCCTAAAATAATTCCTCTGTCCTTTCCTTCCCTGTTTTTCACCTCATAACATTTCTGCTCACCTTTCTGTTCTGTAATGTTGGGACACTAAACACAAAAGAATCAGCAAGGGTCTATAGTAAACACAGGCAATAAGAGTACCTGCATCCTTTTCTTAATGTATTTTGGTGTTTTTCTAATCCAGTACCTTTACCGCAACCTTCTCCCTTTCCAGAATTTAGTTATCAAGAAATACCAGAGAGAAATGTATTTCTCAGTGCTGAATTGCTGTTCCGTTTTCCACAAGGGCAACTGTTGCTGTTACTTGCCCTTATTTCTGCTTAGTATGTTGCTCATCTCATGTCTCTTAACTTTTTTCTCCTTCTACCATTTCGTTTTATTCCATTCATATTACTCACCTTGGTCTTCCTTTCTATTCTAAGTTCATTTGACTGCTTTCCTTTGGGCATCTGCTGACTACAACTGACTGAAAAATGGAGGAAACTGTTCTTTTTTTTTCCCCAATTTCTATAGAAATTTGGCTTATCTTCTGACTCACCTTCTAGCTGACACTGCTGAGAGGAATCACGGTTGCAACAAGAGTTCTCTGTCTTTACTTTTTTTAATAAGAACACTTCTTTTTAGACAAGACATATTACTTTTGTTAAGATTCTTCTGATTTCTTAAACTAGAATTGCATCTGAACTGAAAATTATTGGGTACATGATCACGTATATTGAATGTATAGTACTTTATTGTTTAAGAAAAAATAATTTCTCAGTCTAAACTGAACAGACTTGAGAAAATTTGGTTAGGCCAAGGCAAAGGCTACAGTTTGTTAGTTGTGTACCATGTCTAAAACAATCTTTAAGAAAAAAATACAATTAGAAACAGTGAAAACAAAATCTGGCACAACTTCCTCAAGGTATTAGTCATTCTGCATATCAGATGCCATTTCAACTGAATATATCACTGCACTAGCAAAAGGATTGAATAATCATTGCAATAATGGGATACCAGATTCAATCACATTTTATAGTTTACACATTTGCCCAATATGATCATTCAGAGTATCTTTCTGAACATATCAAACATAGATTTTTCCCAAAATAGGGGCATTCATCAAAGACAATGGCATTACCACTCTAAAGGTCGGGCATAATAACATGTTAACTTCCACTCTCTTTTGTGCACACTTTGAAGTTTAACTTACATCTAGAAAAGAACAAGTGGGTCAAGAGAAAAGTGGGAACTCAAGCAGGAACTTCAGAGATATTTAAGTGGCTGAGTTTTGGATTTGGGAAATTATGCACTGGGGACTTAAACTTGGCAAGAGTTATGTATGTCAAAGCAGAGCAGTATTGTAAGTAATGTACTGAAGTCAGAAGCTTTGGGTTGTACTCACTAATGTTCTTCATGATTTTGCAGCTCACTTAATTTCTCCATGTTCTTTTGCCTTTCTAGCCTTTCTATGGTTTGTCTGTTTAGATTAGACACTCTCTATGGCTGTTGCATTCTCCCAGTTCAATTTCTCACACTCTAGCTTCCAGTCTAAGTGGTGATATGTAGTGATACTGCCTGGGCAGGCCACCAAAGAAGAGAGAAGAGGTATAAATAATGTGTAATGTAAAGTAGCCATGAGCGGGTCCTGCACAACAGTAACAAAATTTTCCATTTTTATGCTTTTTAAGATAGTAAAATGTTCCAGAAAATGAATAATACATTCACATACCCAATGCAAGCTGTATCTCAAGAGAATCTCATTGGGCAAAGCTTTGACTGTGGTTCAACATTTAGGCCTTCCTGAAACAGGATCTTGGTAATAAAGCCTAGCATCCTCCATAGACAAAGAAAAAACATAAATGAAAAGATCGAAAAGGACAAGACATCCATCTCACACACTTGGGAATGAGAGGGACATTTTAAAGATGCATTTACTGTACTGTGGTAAGTTTCACTTACATTCTTTATCTCATAATCTAGCCAGATACACGATGTTTTTTATTACATGGATTCCCTCTTATAATAAAAAGTAAGTATACAATTTCTGACACACATGTCTACCAATACATTACATTCAGATCCCTCACAGAAAAGTTTTGTTGTGTATGCAAATCTCAACTTTATTTTAAAGGGACATTAAGGATCATTTTCAAAATAACTATGGTGTAAAAGGTATGGATAGATATACAACTGTATTAAAAAGATTTGGGGGGGGGGGAACACATAATGTATTCACTACACACATTGAAAAGAAAAACCCTTCATTGAAGATGGAAAAATAATGTGTGCAATAAAAACAGAAACTTTATTTAGTTTATTAAATACAAAGTGGAGCATATCTGAAAGCTATTGAGACTGGTTAGATGAAATCATTCTGTGAGGGATGCCTTTCATCTGTAGTCCACCATCCAGCCTTCCTTGACATATGTAGAGCAGGCAATGCCTAATGAATGATGCCGATAAGCACTGTCTACAACTGAATGCTTTTCAACAGCCCCAAGGCAACTGGGACTTCAGCCTCCACTGTCCTTAAAAAAAACAAATTATTGTTCTATTATGGGTTCTTTCATCCCAGGGTGCAAGGATGAATAAAGCTGGAAAGCTCTGCCTATTAGTGATCAGGGGCAAAGTCTTCAGCTGATCATATGAGCTGAAGGTGAAAGTGCTGTCATTCTGGCTCGAGTCCCTTCTCATATCATGGTAAGAATGTGCAGATCCTGAAGTGATGACAGCTCAGATATGTGAACTAACAAACACCTGGTTGTACCTGACATCTTTTCCACATGAAAATTCTTATCTGGGCAAAAACTCCAGAACAAACAGAAAAAATGCATGTGCAGGTCAGCCTTGTAGACAGAGAGTCCCATATGTGTTTGATTTACTGTGCATACACTAAATGCCCAAGTGTAAGATTTACAACAATAAGTTTGAACTTTGTGAATGTTGTGCATGTGTCTGGATCCTAGATATAACAAGCTCCCTGTAGAGGTGCTGCAGCATCCATGTGCCTGAAAAAACTTATATAAAAACTTAAGACATTTACTAATAAAGTCAGAAACAAAGTACTTTCTCTCCTGCCTCCTTCTGTGAATCTATGCACACTAATTACAATCTAGAAAATGCAGTAGGAAATCCTCTTAAATACCTGTAGAACAGATCTCACCAACTCACTGTCTGCAGTTACAACACTTGCTCCCAGAATGTTTTCAAATTATGCAGGTAATGAATACTAATAAACAATTTTCAGTTCAGAAAAACAGTGAGTAATGCATGCCATTACCTTTTAAAGGTGAGAACTTCTGTATCTTTACAGAAGTCTAATTAATCCTAAATTTTTTAAAAAGTTCTTATATAATCCATTTTTAAAAACTGTTTTCAGAGCACCATAACTCTGATAATTTCTTTTTTCCCTCCACTTCCCATAATATAACAGATTGAGTCTTAGATATTCCCTTTTGGCCTCTCTCTAACTCTAATTATACTACCGAAACAGTTACAGCCATGGTTTCCATGAGAAAGGGATGTTACTTAATAATTTAGTATATACTCCTCTGTATTGTGCTGCAAATTTTCTTGCAAAAGGCTAAAGTAGGCTTTCAACAGCCTATTTCAGCAAGGGCTTTGCCAGCCACCGATTGCCTTCAATAACAGCCTGAAAGCCCTAGCTTTTGTCTCGTTGCCAATACACACACAGAAGTGAATCTGGCACTTCTGATTCGTTCACTTACCTTAAAAACATGCCTCTTTATCTCCTTGTTTCTTATTCATTGACTGAAATAAAGGGGAAAACGTGATAAATAAAAAACCCAATTTACTTTGTGTGTCATTACAATGTAGAGGGCTCTGCTAGGCCCCTCCACTTAAACCTCTTCTAAACCCAGATGGCTGGGCTTAAGTGACATGGAGAGGCTTGAATGAGCTCTTTCCAACAAGGTGAATTGATAAAGAAACCTCAAGGTTTGTAAAGTCTCATTGAAATGATGGAAGTGTTTTCTAATTGCTCTGGGAATGAGAAAGCCATCTTCTTACACAGGAATAGTAGAATAGTTGCTGTCCTCAACTTCTGACAAGAAGGTAATGGTGAGAGAAGCTCTGTGACACCCAGTACAATGCTGACCCATGGGAAGGAGAGCTGTTTGTTGTCTACAAAAAAGGATAGCAAGGCAGAAGGCAAGTTAAAGTCCAAACTGAGTTCAACAGGCTTTAGTTAAATTGCCTGTAAGGGGGCATGATCCAGGCTTGTTTGCAAATATTTGATTCTTTTTAACTTCGACACAGGTACAGTAAAGCATAGTGTTGGAAAATGTATAATCTAACCAGCTGGTAAACATTGTGTAAAAGCCCTTAGAAAGCATGAGCAGGACATGGTATGAAAAGATTTAACCAAACAGTATCCTGGATGCAAAAACCATGATATATCATTTAGATGATACCTTGCTTTGTTAAGACTTAAAACCAGAGGAGGTATTCTATCCAAAACCATTCAAATCTCATCAGCGTGGGCCCTTCAACCCAGCTGAAAATCTGCTATGCTCAATGAACTATTCTGACTAACTGGAAAGTGGACAGAATTTACTAAGTATATTTTGCTGTGCATCCAGTTGATCCATTCTGGAAAATGTGGTCTATTAATATGCCTATTATTAATAATATAGGCAAATCTTGCTGCTTATTTTTGCTTTGTTACCACATGGTTTCTGATCATAACTGTAGCATTATTTCAGTTTAACTTGTGCAACTTAGTATAAACATTAAAACATTGTCATTAAGATTTTTTAAATACTCTAGGTCTGTTAATCACTAGGAACTTCCACCTTGGATGGATTAACAGAGCAAAACTAGTGGACTGAACTACAACTTCTCCAAGTGATGGAAATTTCTGCAAACAGGCAGGCTCTGGCAAAGCCAAAGGCACACATTCTGTGAAAACTATTAAGTATAAAATCTGTGTGCCCAGAATGTGGAAAAATCTGTGGGAGTGATGGAGGATTCTTATCCTTTCATTGCTGAAATTTAAATCAATATGATTTTCTTTTGCATCAGATAAAAAATAGCTGCTGCAATATTTCTTATCTGGATTGCTCAGCTTCTGCAAGAGGATAGACCAGTGACCCTACAATGCGATTTTGTGTTTAAAAAAAACCCAGAAGTCAGGTTCTATCCTTGGGTTAAAGTCTAATACTGATTTATAAATTAACTAACTGGTAAATGCTGTTTCATCTGAAATGATAAAGCATGCAGAGGATTGATGGAAATTGTTAAGGATATATATGAACTTTTAAATACTCCACATTGGGAAAAAATGGGAATATTAATCTGTAAATGTCTGTATTATGAAAAAATGGAAAATCTATGGAGGTCAAGCATTTTGGCACATGTAATTCTATACTGGGAGTATTGAAGATGTCATGAGGCTTTAATGGAATAGTGATTTTTGTCTAGACCTTCGCTAGTTTACAGGTCTGCTTCTAAGAACTCTCCCTAAAGTGTCTCTATTCCCATGCTCTGCAAAGACCCCAGTTATATCAGTGCCCACCTCCATTCATGCACAGATCCCCACCTGGAAGCTGGTGGCTTCTCAGAAGCCCAAGTCTGAGACATTATGAAGGTTAGAGAGACTTGTCTATCACTCTGTCAGCTGCTGGCATGCTACTCAAACCTGTGATCACTAATTACTTTGCCAGGGATTTGGCTATGAGGTGCACTAAAACTCAGATTCTTTTAGTGTATAGTTAAAATCCAGGCAGTTGAATACGTGCCTGTACAAGTGCTGTTGCCAGCTCAGACTTCCCTTACGATGTGACGTTACATCATAGATGGACAAGCCATGATGACATTCATCTCAGAAAAAAGGGGATGAGCACCACTGGGTACAGATCTGCTGACTTAATGGGAAGGGCTTTTTTCCAGAAGCTAGGAGGACAAAGAAAATGTTAGCTGGTGACTATGAAAAATTAAAATCTACACAAGTGACTAAGAACTGGAATAAAGGGAGGAGGGAGAGACGCTTCTTTGTGATAGGGGCTAAGGAAGGACAAAAAGAGAAAGAGTAGGTCAAAATAATTAATGCTTTGACTGTGTGTGAAACCAAAGAAGTATGAGGAAAAGACAAAAGGAGTTGGCAGTTTGAATATGTGAACAAAATTCTGACTTAGCTTCTCTTCAGAAAGAAGAGAAGCCGAAGAGAAGATGGCAGCTTCTGCATGGGGCTGTGACCACTTGGGAGGAACTGGCTGGAGTAAAAAATTGAGATCAACTAGGGAACCACAGAGCTCATGAACATGCAAAGAAGAAAAAGAGAAAACAGAAAAGTATCTATAAAGATGTTTATTTTAATAAAATAAGAAATTTAACAAATAATGTTTCATTAAGAGAAAATCTAAGCAAATAAAGAATTAAGAAAAAGCAATTCCTCAAAGAAATTACACAAGATGACATTAAGAAATGACACTAAGAAATGACACTGAGATACAAACTATTCTGACACAGAGGAAGAACAGAGTATAATAAGAGACCAGATAACTATACTTTTGTATCACACACTCTCTACTGACCACACAAAAGAAAACTAAGCCTGAGAAATGTGTATATGAGTACTGGGGGCATTTAAGGGCAACATTTAAAAAGGCAAAACTTGAGTTCCAAAGCAACAAACTAGTACGGTATTGTCAGGAGGAAAACTATGGTGAGGGTTGATTTGTTACTTAAGAAGATGGCAAATTTAGTGGTAGGAAAGATAAAAAAGAAAAGATGAAGTGGAGTTTTTTGCTTCATTTTTCATAAAAAGAAGGTATAAATGATTGATAAGCTCAATACCAATGACAAAGTGACAACATGTCAGCCTAGAATAGGGGCAGAACAGTAGTAAGAGAGTACTTAGATAAATATTTTCAGAAAATTTGGACTTGGTGAAGTTCATCCTACAGTACTTAGAAGTCTGCAGCAATCTTACAATTATTGATCACTTTTGAGAGATTTTGTAGGAAATCAGAGGCACCAAAAGACCTTGTCCTTAGTCCTAAATTGGATATAATGCACCCTTCAAAGGGGAAATTGTACTTTTTAGGAGAAATTTCAAGTTTTTAGGGAAACAGCTTACAGTGGTTATTAGAAACTGTTCATGGATTTAATAATCTAACAATGTGATCTGACACAGCTATAGCAGTAGCAAGTGAATGCGGAAGGTAGTCAAAGGTGTATGTTACATGTAACTGGCCATGTGTAGCCACATGTATCTCTACCGGGCATGCATCTGTCTCACAGTTAGTCCAAACACAAACCCACCATGAATAGATGAAAGAGTATAAGGATCTGAGACAAAATTAGAGGTCATTTTTCACAATGAAAAGTTTTCCTGTCAGCCAATTTTGATTTTCTGTGTTCAACCTTTCAAAAAACAAGTAGGTGGCAATAAAATAGCGATCAAAGATCTTTTTCCAAAGGACAAAAATGAAAAGTTACTTCCCTGCTGCTTAAGTCAAGACTGTATGCCTGGAACTTTCAATGCTGAAAATAGTTCACTGATAGTAAAGAAAACCTCATAAATTTACTATGCCCACCCACAAAGATAAAAGTAGAATTTGGCTAATAGTACACTAAAGCAATGACAAAGTTGAAAAAACAAGCCATAAAAATTTCTAAGCAATGGTAGCAACAGACATTATCTCAGAAGAGATCAAACGACGCCAGTTGTTCTTTAAAAAGCAGCACAAGTATCTGTATATTGAAGAAAAAAATACTCATTTAGTCATTGCTGACTACTCCTTTGAAAACATTTGTATCTTTGATTGTGATAATGCCACAGCATGGATCTTGAATGAAGAAGATTGACCTAATACTACATTTAAAAATGCATATATTTTGAAAAATAACTCTTTATTCATTTTCTATATTAATATCATAGAGGTGCTTATCTTCCTGCATTTCTGTCAGAAAATTGTGGATGTCACTATATCATTAGCTTCAGGAAACTGTGAAACGTTTATCAAGGGAAAGATGTTGAATTAGCACTAGAAAACTGCAAGAAAATGCAAAAAGAAAAGAATGACACTATCTTTAAATGGCAAGATGAAATAGACAAGATTTTTTCTCTGTCATTTTCCATGTTTGTATGGTCCCATACAGTTACAGAGGCAATTCTGTTCTGTGTTAAATGTAAAATAGTTTTAATAAAATGGCAAAACAGCCATATATGTCAATTTACACAGAATCACAAAATCATTGAGGCTTGAGATTGGCTAGTTTGCCCCACCTGCTCTGCAAGCTGGTTGACCAGGACCATGTCCAGATGGCTTTTAAGCATCACCATGGATGGAGACTCCACAACCTCTCTGGGCAACCTGGGCCAGTGCTCGGTCACCCCCACAGCAGAAGTGTTTCTTTGTGTTCAGATGATAGAATCTCCTGTTCTTTAATTTGTACCCATTGCCTTTTGCCCAGTCAGTGGACACTGCTAAGAAGAACCTGGCTTCTTGATCCTTATTTCTTCCCATCAGGGTAAGATCCCCCTGAGCCTTGTCTCTCCCAGGCTGAACAGACACAGATCTCTTTACCCCTCCTCATATGACAAGTGGTCCAGTCCCTTCATCATCTTTGTGTCCCTGCCCTGGAGACCTTCCTGTAAGTCATACCTATCTTGTGTTTGGGAATACACACTTGGACACAGCACTTCAGGCCTTACCGGTGCTAAGTAGAGGAGAAGGATCACCTCTGACTTGCTGGCAATGCTCTTCCTACTGCAGCCCAGGATGCTGTTGGTCTTCCACCTGAGGAAGGCACACAATTTCTCTGCAGTCAGTGCAGGCAAAGAGAAAGGAATATGCATATATCAGACAGTAGAATGTAACCCCTCTGACCTGATCAAATTCTATCTCAGACTGAATATGCAGCACTCCAAAGTAGATGGAGCAAATCCTAGATTATATACAAAATTATTTAATTCAACTCCTGCAAATCCAAAATATATGGTTCTTTGGATTTGTTTGCCCAGGACATGTGTTTATGTAGTTCTTAGGAAGACAGATGCAGAAAAAGTGGTTGCTTCTAAACAATTTAAAATACGAATACTTTGTGGCCTTTTTTTTTTCCTCACTATCAGCCTTTCTCTTCTTTGATTTCCTACTTTTTAACTTTTCTTTCTTGACATCACCATCATCCATTTCTTTTCCACAGTTCAACAAGGCTGCTCTATCTAGAATAACTACAGTACGTGCTAAAAGAAAAGAATATAGTAAATGGCAAAGAAAGAACAGGTGAACATCAGCTCTGACACCTAGTGTTTTGCCATACTGTTACTGAAAGCCTGTCACTGACACCAACAAAAAAAGTATTTGAACCTTTGTCCTTTAACTATATATTTTAAATCTTTTAATAATCAGGAATGATAGGATATACAAGGTTCTTTTGCAGACAAAATTGAGTAATTTATTTATAAGGTGGTAGGGGAAAAGCCTTGCAGATGAATGCCTGGGTAGGGTTAAGAAAAATGTTTAATACTTTTCTTATTGATGAGGATCACAATATCTCCTTCAACATCCA
Organism: Haliaeetus albicilla; assembly: GCF_947461875.1. Taxonomy (NCBI): domain Eukaryota; kingdom Metazoa; phylum Chordata; class Aves; order Accipitriformes; family Accipitridae; genus Haliaeetus; species Haliaeetus albicilla. Next base: position 51,821,483 of record NC_091516.1, read on the forward strand.
TAAAAATTATAGATACATTTTGGATTGGTTTTATTTTGTTTCCTGAACAAAGTATGTTTTACTGTAAGATAAGCTAAAGTAAACTATTCTATCTTAAAATTCCTCCAAAGATTTTACCATTAGATTCTCCTCCTTCGATTGCTTCACTTTCTTATCCCAAGGCAATTCTGAAATGCAAAAGGGTCCTGTAAACATGTTAAAATATTTTTATATAAGGCCATAAGTTTTTACACAAGGGTTCTAGGATGTTGCAGCAGCTGATAACACTGTACATTATTTTGTTATTGATTCAACTTCGTTAAAGTCCCAGAGTAATGAATGATTTTGCAAAGGAAGACAAAGAATACTGTTTTAATGTATAACTCCTGCAAAAAGGATGGATGAGATTTTAGATGTCCTGCCAAAGGAAGAACAAATAAAATATTAAAAGAGCTCCCCAGTGATAAGAGCCTCTTTAGACAGAGAGGAATGTAGAAAATACAGTTTCAAAGTGAAGGTTTACTCCAGGTTCTTCTCTTGACAGGAATACTCCTGAGTTTGAGCACGGTTACTCTAGAGAGGTTAAACTTCAGAATTAGAGAGGCTTGATTTTTTTTTTTCTTCTGCTCAAAAGACTAACAGATAATAATAATAAAAAAAGAATAATCATATTTTTTATATCAGAAAGTATTAGTCTTTTAAAATGTCCAATATTACAAACAAAACCACAGCTTGCAATAGTTGGCTTCAATTTAGAATATGTTTTATTAATCTTAAGAATATCTAATTAAGGTATTAAGATAAAAAATATTAAATATAATAACAATCCCAACTTTTTAAGATTCAGTGTTACGAGTTGTATTAGATACCAAAGAGGTATCATTGGACCTAATTCCAAAATACACCCCAATGTCATCCAGGAGAGCTGAACATAATATACACCTTTGCTTTTACATGAAAGTTACTTAGATGCTTAAATTCTTCTTCTTGTCCAGAGGCAACTAAATCTTCATAATACTGAGAAACATAATGCCTGTTTCATGCCTTGACCTTGTAAAGATTGTAATTTTCAGCATCTCTCTGTCTTGCCTAGGGGCTTAATCCAGTAAACACAGTCCCAAGATACACTAAAGAGCCATTTTATCCATAAGATAATTAAAGAGGCATCTTCATCAACAACATAGGTATCTAAAATTTTACAAAGTAAAAGAAAGTTCCACCCTTTGAGGTGATTCAAAACTTATTCCCCCATTTTCCAAAAGGCACTCTCAGTAGTAACTACTGCATAACTTCATTGACTTTCAGTCCCTCTTGCTGAAGATGTGTGACTTTACATGGAATGATTAACCTTTAGGCAGAAGGACAGAAAGAAAGAAAGGAAGAAAAGAGAGTGAATGGGGGTTGGCAGTCATGATTGCCACTGACAGCAAGGGAGACCTGTATTCCACTCCCTCCCATTCTGAAGGGTTAACATATAATCACTAAGAACCATCTAACTGGAACTAGATGGCTACAGTCCACCACTCTCCAAAGTAAGAGGCTAAATATTATAGTAGGGTGAGAAGTTGTGGTGGGTTGACCCTGGCTGGATGCCACACGCCCACCAAAGCTGCTCTATCGCTCTCCCCCCCTTCAGCTGGACAGGGGAGAGAAAATATAACAAAGGGCTCATGGGTTGAGATAAGGACAGGCAGAGATCACTCAACCAATTACCATCACAGGCAAAACAGACTCAGCTTGGGGAAAATTAAATTAATTTATTGCCAATCAACCAGAGTAGGGTAATGAGAAATAAAACCAAATCTCAGAACACCTTCCTCCCACCCCTCCCTTCTTCCCAGGCACAACTTCACTCCCAGATTCTCTACCTAACCCCCGCCAGAGGCACAGAGGGATGGGGAATGGGGTTTACGGTCAGTTCATCATACATCATCTGTGCCGCTTCATCCTCTTCAGGGGCAGGACTCATAACACTCTTCCACTGCTCCAGCATGGGGTCCCTCCCACGGGAGACAGTCCTCCACAAAATTCTCCAATGTGGGTCCTTCCCACGGGCTGCAGTTCTTCACAAACTGCTCCAGCATGGGTCCTTTCCATGGGCTGCAGTCCTTCAGGCACACACTGCTCCAGAGTGGGTCCCCCACGGGGTCACATGTCCTGCCAGAAAACCTGCTCCAGCGTGGGCTCCTTTCTCCACAGATCTGCAGGTCTTGCCAGGATCCTGCTCCAGCACGGGCTTTCCACGGGGTCATAGCTTCCTTTGGGCACCCACCTGCTCCGGCGTCGGTCCTCCATCTCCATGGAGCATCTGCTCCACCGTGGACCTCCATGGACTGCAGAGGGACAACCTGCCTCACCATGGTCTTCACCACGGACTGCAGAGGAATCTCTGCTCCGGTGCCTGGAGCACCTCCTCCCCCTCCTTTTTTCGCTGACCTTGGTGTCTGCAGGGTTGTTTCTCTTACATGTTCTCGCTCCTCTCTCTGGTTGCAGTTTCTGTGCCCACCACAACTTTTTTCCCTTCTTAAATTTGTTATCCCAGAGGTGCTACCATGGTTGCTGCTGGGCTCGGCCTTGGCCAGTGGTGGGCCCGTCTTGGAGCCGGCTGACATTGGCTCTGTCAGACACAGGGGAAGCTTCTAGCAGCTTCTCACAGAAGCCAGCCCTGTAACCCCCCCACTACCAAAACCTTGCCACACAAACCCAATACAGGACTCTACAGCTTTTGAGACACACAACTCTAACAAGCTATTCTAGTGCAGCTGCAATGCTGGGGCTACATTGCATGTGTGCCAGCAGGGCAAAATTGGTGCTGGATCTGCCTGGTAAACTCAGTCTCTACCTCTGAGAAGAAGTAGCCCAATAGAGGCTTCTGAAGATCACAGAATCACCAAGGGGACAAGCTTGGAAGGGACCTCTGGAGATTGTCTTGTCAAACATTGTGCTCAAGCAGGGTCAGCCAGAGCAGATTGCCCAGGACCATGTCTAGTCTCGTCACATGGAGACTCCACAACTTCTCTAACAAGCCATGCCAGTATTCAATGACCCTTATAGTAAAACAGTTTTTCCCATTTTTAAACTGAGTTTCTTGTGTTTTGATTTGTGCCCATTTCCTCTTGTCCTGCCACTGGATACCACTGAGAAGAATCTGACTGTCTTCTTGACTTCGCCCTATTAGGTGTTTAAACACATTGAAATAAGGTCCTCCTGAGTCTTCTCTTCTTTGGGCTGAACATCTCTTCCTCCCCCTACCTGTATGACAGATTGTCCAGTCCCTTAATCACCTTCATGGGCCATCATTGGACTTCCTCCAGTCTGCCCATGTCTCTCTTGTACTGGAGAGCACAGACCTGGACCCAGGACCCCAGATATGTCTCACCAGGGCTGAGTAGAGGGGATCACCTACTTCAACCTACTGGTAACACTCTTCTTAATGCAGTCCAGGAGACTGTTGACCTTTTTGGCCACAGGGGCATACTGCTGGCCCATGTCACCAAAATCACCTGGTCCTTTCCTGCAAAGCTGCTTTCCAGTTTCTTGGGAATTGAGGACAGTCTGACTCACCTACAGTACCCAGGTCCTCCTTCTTGTCTGTCTTGAAGACTGGAGTGACATTTTCTTCCTTGCAGTCATCAGGAACCTTCCCTGATGGTCAGGGCCTTTCAAAGATGATCAAGAGTGGCCTTGCAATGATATTGGCCAGATCCCTCAGCGCTTCTGGGTACATCCCATCAGGTAACATGGACTTACATATATCGAGTTTGTTTAAATGTTCCCTAACCTGATCCTCCTTCACTGAGGATGTCTTCCTTGCACCAGACTTTCCCACTGGTCTCAGAGGTCTGGTATTGCTGAAGGCCAGTCTTACAAGGTGACTTTCCTGAATTGTCCTGGGACTCTGATGCACACTATGTCCACCTAGACCTCTCCTCCCTCTGTCAGGTGAGGCTGCAGTTTGACATTCCTTCATCTACTGAGGTCTATGTTTCCTGTGCCTTCTGGCCACATAAAAATGTTGTCAGGAAGGCTGTCTACTTGCTAGGCTATCCAGAGATTCCTCTCCATCTTTGGCTTCTTTATTATTTAGTAAGTGTATGTAGCCTTTCAGTGTGAAATATAAAACTTCTTTAAATTTGACAAGGTAAGCATCCTAAGGTAAGTGCTTCAGCAGATAAAAGCAGAAAGTAATTGGGAACTGTAAGAGCTGCTACTACAATGGAGACCTCTGAGCTCTGGGAAAAGGGAGCAGTTTTGTGGGAAAAAAGTTAATGAAGTCTCTTGCATGCAGATATGGGAAAGTATGTGTGAATAAAGGCAGTACAATTTGGACCTCTGATATTTTCTTAGTCTTCTCTCAACACATATATATCCTAATTGTTTCTGCAAAAATTGATTCACTATATCCTAATGAAATCCCTCTACCAATATATGTAATGTAAATATTATGCAAAATTCTTCTGGAATCCTCATGGTTTTTAAATATCAAATAAGACTACTTCAAAACAACAGCACCAAAAACCAAACCAGCACTTTCTCAGGATCTTAGAAACTATATCCTGCTAACATTTGTGCAGTATTTTATTGTTCAGTCCAGTTTTGGTTCACTGCAGTGATTAATATTTCTTCAGCAAGTGATTCATGTTTAATTTCTTTTGCATCCCAAATGTCTCCCATATAATCAGAAGGTGTCAAATAAAACCATTTTATATTATACTGAAATTAAACTAACTCAGAAACAAGTAGAAATGTTGCATTTGTAGAAGCAAACTTGGATGATTTCTCCCTCAGTTACTCCTCTGTAATCTACTGATTTTGAGAACCTCATTTGCATAATCACTTTCTGGTTATTTTTCATTAATTTTACTGTATACTCATCAAAAGAAATATTAGAATGCAGTGATTTGTGTAATCCATACAAGGCACACCAGTCTTTCCATTATGATTGGTTAATAATCTTTTAGGTATGTATTTAAAATCAGAGCACTAAGGCTGTTTGCCAGAAGACAGAAAACATTAATATATCACTCTTCTGTGTTGAACCAGAGAGTTTTCTTGTTTCATAGTTTTCAAGTGTTTCACTGAGTTCTTAAAATGAAAATTTTGTAGTTGTCATGTAAATAGAAGACCAAAACTGATAAATAAAACCTTTGTATAGCTAGTAGTAGTATGAAACAAGAAACATAATCACCTTTAAAAAAAATTATGCAAAAAGGCAGCAGCAGCAATATGGGCCCTTCTAATTGGTCAAATATTTCTGTTTCTCCACTGAAGATCTTCAAAACACTGATCAGCCACAGACATGGTTGAGAAAATTTTGCCCAAGCTTTCATGTAGGGAAGAGTTACCTGAAAACTTACAGATGTGCCATTCAATCAGTTCTACTTTTTAGTAGGTAGGTGCATATTTAAAAGATGTGGAAAGGAAATGACTGCTGCCTGTCACTATTAAAAACCTTGAATTTTGATAAAGTATGCTTTATGGATAGCCCTCCTTTTATTGATAGAAGCATGTGTCCAAGAGTGGAATGAAGAAACAAAATGCAGTGACCAGGAAAATTATTAAGGTTACTTGAGAAAACAAATTAATGAAAGCTACTCTGCATCTTAAAAGATAAAGATGATCAATGATGAAGAAACGGGAAAAAAACCTGCCACAAAGAGGCTATATCTAGGAAATGTAGCTATGCTGTTAGAAGACATTAAGATAGACAAAACCCGAAAGCCCCTACAGAGAACTAATTTAACATTGCAGAAAAACAAACAAGAATTGCAATTTACAATGTGAACTCGGAGTGGGGCAAAATGTCTTTATAGAGAATTTCTTCAGAAAATAAAAAGAATAAAAAGGAAATAGATCCATGTATCATATTTTTACAATTGACATTGTACAATTGACAACAGATGAGAGGTTTTAATGCCAACATGACACGTATGTGACAGGACTGTCTAAAAAAAGGAATCTGTAGTCTAAAATAGTCTAAAAGAAACAGCCTGTAGTCCAATAGTCTAGAATAGTCTAGTCTGTGCCCAGCTATGGACCTGATCCACCTGGGCCTCACTGCAGGCTGACTGCCTGACCAGATGTCAGCCCTACCTCCTGGTAGTGAACCCACCTGCTGCCCTGTGCCGGGGCTGCTCCCCTCCTCAGGGACCACCAGACAGGGCTTGGGCTGGCAGTCCCCTGTCCTGCCGGCTGCTGTTACACACAAATCCTTCTCCCTTGCTCATCCCTGACAAATTCTGTTTGAGATTCACAATGCCTATGAATTTTTTTATTAAAAAGAAGGAAAAGATGTTAGGATATATAGCCTATTTGATGCCATGTATAAAGAAGACATGTTAATGCACTGAAATAGACTGAATGCCTTCTTTCTCAATAAAGCATGGGCCTTGTTTACACCTCTCATAACTATGGTAATATTACAGTCTTCTGATACTCTGTACTTGCAGAATAAAAAAAAAAGAAAAAAAGAAAAGGAAAATGAAAGTTACTAGAAATTATGGATCCTTGTTTCATTCATCACATGAAGTGAATGGCCAGATGGCCACAGAGGAACAGAGTCAATAACTTCAAAGACTGTTTGCTGGAAGCAGAGCATCTGAAAAAAAGCCGGCAGTTCAAATTTGGAAACATGACGTTCATATGAAATGGCAGACTTCTTATCACTGTCTCCTTATCAGAGATGTATAGATCAAAAAATAGTCATATAAATAATGCAAAATAGATTTTATTGCAGAAGAGAGAAAGATGGAGCTAGTTCAACAGATAAAAAATACATTGATTGCTCAGGCATCTGAAGATGTAAAGATATTTAATGAATAATATCAGTTGATCTTCTTTCTTGATTATAGAATCTACAAAGCTGATGATGAACACTGTAACTGAGAATTTATGGAAAAATGCCTGAAAAACAGCTGAGGTGAAAGATTATAGAGCCTTCTTAAAAAAATGACAGACAACTACAAAGAGCATCCATGTATGCTCCTCTTCTGCAATGCAGGAAATATAATAAAACTTTTAAATCCAGATCGAAAAAGGACCTAGATGCCCAAAATGGCATCTAAGTACCAGACTTAGGAACCAAAATTCCAAACTTTTCAGCCCCCAGATAGTACAGGCAGAGCAGGCACAAAACACTGGGCGTCCAATTCCACTTGAGAGGCCACACACCAAAAAGTTCAGAGTTGCAATGAATGCTTTACCTATTTAACTCTTTTTACTCTTATTCCATTTCTTACTACACTTTCATTTAATTGACTAATGGGTTGCTTTTTTTTTTTTTTTTTTTGGAAGGGAGTTGTTACTCATCTTTGTATCCTTTCACTTGCACGACTTTACCTGAATGTCACTAAGTTTGTCAAAAATTGCTTTTAATGTTTTCTAATCTTTAAGGAATAATTTTTCTGATAAGCTTAAGAAATGTTAGTGGTGTGAAATATGGGACTGCAAATGGCTACCCCTGCATGGAAATGTGAAACCTAACTAGTAGGCTTACACAAAGAGAAATCATTGGGTTTCATATGTACATTATTTCACTATGCTGAATGTTAAAAGACAGCAACTTCCCTGTCAACACAGTGACTTTTTTTGTCCACCTGTGAGATATTACTACTTCATAACAAGAAGTAGAAAACTCCCTCCCCACCACATTTAAAACATCTGTGAAGAAACAATACCAGATGAATTGAAATGAAGCTGTAAATTATCATTTCCCATTAATGGAAAAGAGTTTGAAAACTTCAAATTTAGTCACTAGGAAACATCTCTAAATATCTCTGACTAAGTGGAAGTGCTGCCAACACTGGGTTAGCACTGTACCACACACAATTCCTCTTGTCATACACCAGAGGATACATGGAGTGATGGGAATAAATTAAAATTTAATCCTTCAGCTATCTGTCATTTTTCAAAACTCCCTATGAGTGTGTTTATACAGAGTTCAAACAGAAGCCTTTTAACCGTGCTGAAGGCAAGCCAGATACTATTTTCTGTACACTGAAAAGACAGAAAGCTTGGTCCTTCTAAAATGTCATTAGTCTGCAGTTGATTTAATGTTCAAATGAATATTGTTTTGCAATTATTTAATTGAAATTAATGAGATAAATGGTTACACTTTTTTAGAAAACTCAGGGAAATCCTTTTGTCTCAGTGTACACACCTAAAGAAAAAACTGGAAGGAAACATAACCTCATTCCTTCACACTAAGCTGAAAGTATTTTAATACTAATCAATGCTTATTTCTGCTACAAATTTCTACTGTACGTTGTATTAATGCAATATACATCTTCAACCTCGCCAACACAAAAATAGGGATCAGAGAGTTTTTTGATACCTTTGTGCTCCCCAAGACTCCTGACCGAACAAGACGACTGCTCTTGCAGAGGTACCATTATTCTAACAAAAACGTCCCTAACTTCCACCAGAAACAGGACCTTTTTGTGCTTCCTGTGACCAGAAGCCAAGATACTGGAAAGCCTTACTCTGGGCCAGACATAGATTCACCAGTGTTAGATGGAAGATCTGTTACTCCATCTAGCCCCCTTCTAGATCCTGGAAATGAGTAAAACAACATTATTCAGTGTTTCTCATCAGTACAAAAAGATAGGATTAATTTGTCCCTGTTATAAGCCAACAGGAGTTAGCACTGGTACACTATGGTGTTCCTTAAATAACAGAATACAGTGCTACCATTTTACATGCCTTATGTTAATCATTTTCTAGCACTTGAAATGTTTAAAAATGTAAATGGAATGTAGCACAAATAAAAGAAAGATATGCCATAGAGACATTGGGACTCATTCTATTCTCTTTTATACATGTATCAAGAACAAGTGTAAAATCAGTGGAATTATACTAGTATAAAAGTTGCACAGGAGAGGAATTCAGCACATTGTAAAGAACATAAAGTAAGTCATTTAATATAATCTGCCACATGATTCACATGATTCTTAGCTGTACCAATTCAGCAAGGCAGAGGAGCACACAAAGTTGGCTGTATTTGACCAATCTCACACCAGAGCTGAATGAGGATGGAATGTACCTATCAATTCTGCAGATGCTGGGCCATTACAGCTTTCTCAGTACCCTAAAGACTGTAATCCACTTATGAATCTGTCATGGGTTACACAAAAGAGGCAGCTGACACTGAACTCACATCAGAAAATGGCATACAAAAACCAAAATGGAATACATCAGTCTTCACAGCCTTTGATATAAAGAGCTGTAAATTTTACAACTGAACAAGAAGTACGTAACCAACCATGAACTGTACATGTGTGAATGTTCACTGAATTGGCCCCACAGCAGAGTGCTGAGTGTCACGACCCAGGCTGGACAGATCAGGGAGTCATGTTGAGTTTGGAATTCCCTTGGGCTAAATTAAGGTGAAATGACACCAAATGACCAGTTATTTTATTCATGACAGAAGCAAACTGAACTTGGGAGCTATAACAGTAGGTGGTGGGGTTTCTCACAACAGGAACTGGCATGCAACTACCTCAGTAAACCATGTAACCTGTGGTAACCATGTACATCAATTTAGGGAAGAAAGAGATCCCTCCCATTGAGTCACAAGATTCGGAGTAGACTCCTTCTCAGAGAAGGGCCTAGGGGTAGCTGGATCCACTCTTAGTCGCAGACTTAGTCAACCATTCCATGTTTTAAAACTACCTCAGTAAACCAGGTAACCTGTGGTAACCATATACATCAATTCAGGGAATAAGGAGATTCCTCCCATTGAGTCACAAGGTTCAGAGCAGATCCCCTTGCTTTCTAAACTCCTTCTCAGAGAAGAACCCAGGGGCGGCTGGATCTACACCAACTCTGGGACTTGGTCAACTGTTTTATGTCTTCAAGAGATGAGGTGTAGGGATTATGGAGAAGGAAAAGGAAAGAGAGAAGAAGACAGAGAGAGAAAAAGGAAGAGAGAAAGATTTCACTGGTCCTGGGTCCAGCATTGGTTCAGTCAGCTGAGGGGTCCAGTCAGCCAAGGGGTCCAGTTCCGGTGGGTTTGCACACATGGGGCTTCAGTTCATGTCCTTTTATCATCTTTGCCCCTCCTTCAGGTGGGCACTCGAACTTATTAGACTAATTAGGTGTCATGAGCAGTCTGTAAGCCTTTGGGACTTGGGTGTCGTTTGGGGAGTAACTTCCTCCTCCCTGCAGACGTAACCTTTGGCCATGCGTGGTGAGCTGCCCTGCTCAGCATACCAAAACAGCATATCAGAACATGGAGCTCCCTCTGGCACGCTCTCCCAGTCCTGTTGCTGATCTGTGCTGATGGGTTTCCTCTCACCTGTGGTTCCTTGCTAGGCATGGTTCCTTGTTATGCAGAGTTAGTCGTTAAGCAGAACTTGCCCCACCACAATGTTTGAGACATTAACTCTTCCAGTCTCTCACAGCTGTGGAACACATTCCAAATTTCATATATTTATATATATTTATGTATTTATAAAGTTCAGCTACAATGAGCTCACTCACCACTGTCTATACAAAATGCTGAGCACGATCAACCCTTTTCTATATGGCACATCAAAAGGAGAGAAAAGCAAAACCAATACAAAACCTACTAAAGACAAAGTTTTGAAAAGGTGGGGCCGGTGAGACAGCAGAGCAGTAGCAACCATGCAATATGGTAATTGACATTACTATACAAAGAAAGAGCAGAAAATAACAGATACAAATATCTGACATCTGTTGCCCAAATTAGAAGAGTAAGGTGAATACCACCTGAAGATGCTGACAGTGTAATGAAAATAAGACTGTCTTCAAGCCTATCATTACTGAACGCTGACAAAACAGCTGGGATGGGCCTCTGCTCCAAACAGCATTTAGAGTCCAGTATAGCAATGCTTTGCTGGAGAAGGAATAAAGAATTGCTAAGGTCTGGTAACTGATTTTCAAGGATATAAAAGTACAAGTCATGCTCTGCCACTGAAGATGCAGTCTGTCAGCTAGCTAGAGTATATGAAGACTGAGAGCTTTAAAAACATTTCTCGAATTGTTAAATAACGATGTTACTACGAAGAGAAGATACTCTAGGTTGCTTCATTTCAAGTAGGCTGAGAGGCTAGAGAAGGACACAAGAGAAATGTTTTTGCTCTGGATAATGGAGTGTGAAAACATGATTAGGCCCATTTTACATGTGCAATTATATTACAACTTCTCTTGCATAGGAACTGGTTCATTTTTTTCAGAGAGCCATTTACAAAATTAGAACATCATGTTCACACACAGCCAGATCCATGCTCAGCTGTAGGCAATGAGGCATATTGTCAACCTGCAAATTCCTCTGTGTGTTACTCAGGCTACTGAGATGTGTAACAGATTACTTGTGTGACATATTACACTTTGTTGCACACTGGATTACAGCTGAAAAGGTTAAGTTTTTTTGAAAATGGATTATCTTTTTGATTTCCCCCACACATGCGACAAACTAATAAAAACAACAACAAAAAAGAAACTGGTTGCAGTCTCTGGGAAAAGTTTATAGTGCATCATTCCCCTAGTGCTCCACAATTAATACTTTGCATCTGCCAGGCTTTCCACAGGAAAATTAATTCGGCCCATCATCAGTGCACTGTTACCATGTCAATGCCATCATCAAAACTTCCAGCAACGTTTTATAACTTTCCTTCACAACAAAAGAGTGGGCCATCCCAATAGAAAGACCTAAAAGTCAGTGCATGTATGTGGGAGAGGGGCGAACTCCTTGCTGCCACACTTTTCACTAGTGAGATGGCACAAAGGAAGCTGTCAGTGTTGTGGCATGGGTTTTTTTCTTCTACTGCTGTGGAAAGTTAATATGCTTATCCTGTTTCATGTTCATCTGCAAACATGAAAGTACCTGAAATCCTGAATCTCCCCCTTCAGAATTTGCTGCTGCTGGGAGGACAGGGGACAGTAAAAGGACAAGACAGGGGACAGTAAGTGGGCAAGAGACCAAACAAGTTACCGAAGTAAGATACCTTTCTTCTGTCTCTTGACAACCAGAAGCTCTGATTCACCAGTGGGAAAAACACACTTTCTTGTTTCTCCACTGAGAGGTTTCCCACTACAGTATGCACAGTCAGACTTCTTCTCATTAGCAGTGGAGGTATGTGTCAGTAGCTACTTACAGAAGGACAGATCATGTACACAAGTGAGAAGGCAGGTTACAACACACACATTAAAAAGCCTTTATTAGGGCTTTTAATTTGATTTTAGGGAGATTATGTTCATTTTATTAAGAAAGCTTCTCTGTTAACATTGACTCAGCCTCGTGTAGTTGGTGTGAATAGAACTGAGCCAATTTAGAGCTGAGAGCATGGCCAACTGATTTTCCAACTTCTGTCATTTCTTGTGTGAGAGAGAAATGCTACCATGTAAACTGTCAGCTCAGATGCCCCTTGGTGTTGTCCCTATAAATATGAGTTGAATACTTCATGATCAACTCTGTGCAACTATGGCAAACCTGCCAATAAACCAGTAAGGTCAAGGTTACTCAAAGACAGAAGTGACATTTATGGAAAGTTTTACATTTGATTAAAGAAGACAAAATTTGAGCAAATAGGCATGACTAGAAGCACTAGATGCTAAATTATTCTGTATAATTCTGTGATTTGGAAACATGTATTAGCAGATGCTCAAGGCAATGAACTGTTGAAGTTTTAATGTGGAAAGTTCTGCCTATTGCCATTAATAAAAGTTGCCCTGACAAACACTTCTCTCTCACATGCCACATACGTCCATGCAATGACACCCAGCAGGACATGGATTACTAAGTAATTAACTGCAACTTCTTCTGAAATCTACCTTAATACATGCCAAGACTTTTCACAGTTCTGACATTTACTTTCAGAAAATGAATAATACATGGTGATGTATAGGGCCATGAAGTTCAGATTTGGGATTAACCTCTGTTTTGAATGTACTATGTGGAGATACGACAAGGGCAAGATCCACCAAAATGGTGCACGTACCATAGCGGCAGAGCAATAAGGCACAACATAATCATACATCACTTCTATCAGTAATGGTACATTAGCAGTATTTTTTGTCACATAATAATTATCTGGGATTAAGGAAGCAGTTACAATATACAGTAATTGTTTCAAAATCTTCCTGAAAGTATGAGCTTAAATTTTTAACAGATGCTGACTTGCATATTCCTTCTTAAAATATTCTCAGCACTAAGAAGGGAAAATCAGGTTTGCTTATTTTAAACAAAAGAGTACCATGACAGTATTCTGCATTTGAACCTACACTTTGTTCATTTATTTTGTCTAAAATTATAAGATGAAGTTTTATACATCATATTTGGCTTGTCTTCTGAAGTTTTAATTCTTTAAACCACTTGTATATTGCGATATGAATTTCAACCAAGATCTCATTTAATTCATTTTAGTTCTCAGAAGGTCTGCTTCTCTTTGAACTTTTGGTGCAATTTCCAGTAAATCAGTACCCATTCCAAGTAAATATCTGTTCTAAAACAGCATAGTCACACAGAAACTACACAGCAACTAGTTGTATTTATATCCTAAACTATTGGGTTTGTGTTATAGTTATTTTGATCCTTCACAATATGGACTACTATTTGTTCTTGAAAAAAGTCTTACTGGTTAATGTGAAAAGTAGATTTATAAACACTGAGCCATAATTTTGAAAAATGCCAGAGAATATTAATACAGTAGATATTAAAACAAAGGAAAAAACTATTAAAGAGAATGCATCATCACCCATTTCTGTTTTACGGAGCACTTCTCCTAAAGGACAAGGTCATAAAAATGTAACGCATTAGCATTTCTCTTGCCTTTTTTTTAATAATTAATGTGTTTGTTTTAAGAGCTCATAATATCAAGATTTTTGTCTGGAAGGCTTGTCTTCATGATCTGATTATGATAAAAAAATCAAACTTTTAAGCTTTTAAGTGCAAATCTAGAAAGAAGCTACCGAGTCCATTTTCTTTTCAAAACTGAGCTATGTGTGCATTTAACTATATTTGCAGTTTTCACATCAAATGTTTAAGAACTTCAGTTCCCTTGCCTCTATATGTCAATTCCTTTGTACATTGAAGTCAAAGGCAAAAATCCAGCTGACTTCAGTGAAGTACTAGAAAATCTCATACGAACATGAAGAGATTTTCAAAAACATCCTAACTCTACAAATAACAATACAGAAATATCTGCATGCTTTTATTAAATACATTGACATATATTACGTTACATATTTTCCAAAGAATACCAAAAATTTTATGTTAGATAAACCATCTTGGAATCTCTTAATTAAAAAGCTTCTCATAACTGATGTTAATAACGCTTTAACATTTCTGTAAACTGCATTTTTCCCTTCTGTAATTTTTAAGCAATTCTTATACCTGTCAAACAGCACATGGACACAAAAACATTTCAAGTAATATACTCACAGGAAAACAGTTTACTTCACATTTCTGTTATCATAAATCAAAACCTAGGAAAATTATTTTAAGCTGCAGCATAGTAGTAAGAAAGGTGTCTTGATTATTAAAAGAAGACTACCTTCTGCAGAGTGTAGAAAATGATAAATAGTGATCTTGTTTTATCTTTTTTCTCTAGACATTAATTAGGTAATCTTTTCCTTTGCTGTAAGATATTTCACTGCTATTGCTCCTTGCTTATTCATTACTTGAAAGTTTGACCTCTAATTTCATTCCAGCATTTTAAAAATGCATTGAATATTAGTACTAACAATAACGTGGAGGAAGGTATTGATCACAGAAAGAAATAAAATTTGTCCTAGACCAGCTTATATGCAGTCTTGTGTCTATGACAAGAGGACCTATTTTGGCAGGATTCTGGTTAGAGTGAAATGAACGGCAAAAATCACAGTTACTTCAGTGGGATCAAGTCTTTGCCTAAAGTGGCATCTAATCTTCACAGTATTTTTCAAGTTACACAGGACAAATTATCTTTAAAATAATTCATTTTTAATGAAAGACTGCTAACAAGTCTTTCAGGAATAAAAGCCTTTTTTAAAGAAATTATAAAAGTTGCTTGAAGTAATATTACAGAAAAGTAATGTTCCTATTAGTCATTTTCTGGCCAAGAAATCATTATAACTGTGGCATATCTATCATCAGCAAATAATTATTAATTTATTCTCTCACATGCATGAAATTACTTGAAGTTTCACTGTTGCTCTACTCCTCATTTGCACCACTCTTCTTTCTGCCACTGTGTATATGTTCTATAACATTGTTCTTGAAGTTCTTACATCAGAACTTCATGGTCTTCCATACTAGTAATTTCACATATTTACGGCTATTAATTTTAGTATTGGATATAGTTTGGAAATATGCTGCTGTTAAATTTGTCCCAGATTATTTGTAATACCTTGACTTTCTCCAGTGTGTTTATAACGAACTCAAAATAAATTTGTATGGCAATCTACTGCTCATATCCTTGTGAACTTATCATTACTTATTAGCGTAACACACACCAGTGGATGACACTTTCAAAAGCAGACAATACAGGAGTTTAATATCCAGCTTTAGGTGTCATTTGATGGATGGGAGTAGCTAACAGTTGAGAGGAGTTTACCACTTCTAACAAAAATGAGAAGGATTTAATACCCTTCTTCCCTAAGAGTAAGAAATGAAGTATGGGGCAGAATGCCCAATGAAAGGTACTCCCCACTGCTGGGCTGCAGTTAAAGGTGAGAAGTCTTGCAAAGTGCCCAATCCCATAGCAAAACTGGGATCACCATACAGCTTTCATACTCAGCGCTGAGTTCTCATGCCTTAATTCATTAATTTGCAAACTAATCCTTGATTCTATCACCTTTGTTGCCAACATTTGAGCTGTTCGAGATTATAATTGAACTAATTGCTTCCTTCTTCACTGAAATTGGTTGTGTATAACTTGACAGTTTGATCAGACATCCAGTGATCTGCTGTATAGATACCATGACATTGGGCTGCATAAGCCCCAATGGGCATCATAGACAGCTTGGCAGTTCTCCATATTGAGCATTACAAGTTTTAAAGGATTGTATGTATGCATAAAGAAAATTATGTTTATGAGAGCTGGTCTGTAGCACATTTCCACTTTGGATTAGTCACTCAATTCAGACACTTCTGGTCACTGCTTCTGCAACACGAAGCAACGTGTTGACAGCTGTATTCACCTTTCAGAGCCACAAAAGGTTAGAATAAACATCATGAATTCAGTATTGGGCAAGATAAATATTGGAGTGCAAGAAGAACAGTAAAATTTAATGTAAACTAGATTCTAAGATTTTGAGTTGAGACAAAGGTGGTAACTACACTGAAAAAAATCTGTAGCTACAGTAGAGCACCAAGAATTTAAATTGTTGATAATACAAAACATTTCCAGCCAGCCAGCCACAGAAATTACTTGTTAGGCACACATAAACTTGTCTGAAGCAGGTTATTTAAAACTGCATCTGCAATTCTTAGCCCAGAACTATTAGTTTCTCAATATTATACTATTTATATCCCTTTCTTCTAAAGAAGTTGGTACTTCAGATGACAGAGCAGAGCTCCCAGACTGGGTGTTGCACTGGAGAGGCAGCTCAGCCACATGTGTCCAGATACACAACTTCCAGAAGACCCACTGAAGAAAATGTGACTAGCTGCAAAATGTGAGTCTGAATCTGAACTTCTAACTCAAGATATCATTTTGCATCCATTGCCATTGTGAAACCTATTCCCTCATTACACATGCTTTTTCTGGGTCTACTTCTACTCCTTCCGATCTTCTCATTTTTGTATCTGACTGTGATCTTATTTTGACTAATTTTTGAGCAGCACAACTTCACTACCTTCATGGAAACTGAATTTGATTTACACTGGTGGAGTGATGTTAGAGTTAAACCAATGATTTTGACATGATCATTGTCAATGTTAGATTCATTTTGCAAAAAGCAGATTTTTTTTCCCGATTTGCTGCCACTATGGCAGCAACATCCAATGACTTGCTGTGACAGTATAGGCAGGGGTGGCAGTTGTGATGAAAATAAAGCCATAAAAATATTCCTCTTGGCAACTAATTAAATCTGAACTGGAGTCATATTACTATTTTGTCTCCATACATCTATCTTTTCTATGCTATCCTTCCACCACATTGTTAAAAATCCCTGGTTGCTATTTCTAAACCATGTTACACGTGAAAAGTTTTTTGCGTTGGCACTTTTAAGATCGGAGAGTGCTGATGCAGAGCTCTCAGGCTAATAAATTCAGGACTTAGCATTTACCTTGGCTTTTTAAGGCAATATTTTATTACTTCTCGTAATTACAGGAAAGCCCTGAGGGGACCTTGGGTGATATATACAGTAAAAATATGAATAATTATTCAGTCAGTCAATCAGTCAGGCATTATTTTATATAGTACATCTACCTTTCAGTGTTCATCTTTGGTCATTGTAGATAAATAATGCAAAAGGAATTAGAACCATAAATAAAGCTTCTGCACAGGAAGAATAGTTCTGACAGAAGATGTAGTACATAATAAATATGCACTTGAGAGCAACTTATTAATAAGATAACTAGTATTCTAGCTTCCATAGTAGTGCTCTCAATCGTGCCATGAACCAGATGCCAACCACGTTCCCTAGAGGCCAGCTATTAATTCCTTGGCTAAGCAGCAATATAAGCAACATTACTTTAAACATGGGCTGTTTCTCCTCTACTCTTTAACTATCCCACAGTGCTGAAATTGTAATGAAAAGAGATATGGAGCTCAGCCAGACAGTCATATGCAATCCAGTCAAGTGGATATAACTGCACAGAGACAGGTTTTTTTCTTTTTATGCCTTTTATCAAATTAAGGTTAAATACACCTGGTTTCTGAAAATTCCTTCTTTCACTCCTGTAAGTATATGTACTTCAAAGTGACCTTCTCATTTGTAGATCCACAGATTAGATAGGACACATGCTGCATGGTGCTAATCCAGCAAAAGATTAAAATGCATTCTTAATTTTATGAGTAATCCCACTTTCATTGAAGCAAACATTAAGCCTCATCTTATTTTTGAGAGTGTTAGCTAAGTTTGAAGTGAAATATATGTGTCAGTGCTTTGCTAGATAAGATATGAAGGTTTTACATTTCCATTATTCCCTTGACAAATAATTGACACACAAAAAAAATTTTAAAAATTGACAATGGGAATATCTGAAATCTGGTTAAGTTCTGAATATTACAGTAAATGTTGTTTAGTAAGAATAGAAGTTTACTGGTATTTCAACTCTCAAAATTGCATTCATATTTACCAACAAACTGTGTGCTGGATTGACCCTGGCTAGCAGGTAAGCCCCCACCCTGTCACTCACTCACTTCCCCCTCACAAGATGGGGGAGAGAATTGGAAGAGCATAAGTGAGTTAAGGACAGTTTAATAAGTGAAGGAAAGTAGAAGAAAGAAAAGAAAAGAAAAAGAAAAAAGAAAAAGAAAAAAGTGATACAAAGGCACTTGCCACATCCCACAAGCAGACTGATGATCAGTTAGCCCCCAGACAACAGTTACCTGCCCAAAACCCATCTCCACTCCAGTTTTAATGTTGCTTATGGTGTAATAAGGTACAGAATATCCCTTTGGCCAGCTGTGGTGAGCTGTCCCAGCTGTGTCCCCTCCCAATCACTTACCTACCCCCAACATGCTCACTGGTGAGGCAGAGCGAGAGACAGAGGAGGCCTTGACACCGTGCAAGCCCTGCTCAGCAATAACCAAAACATTACTGTTATCAACACTGTTTTGGTAACAAATCCAAAACACAGCACGTGGTGGGTTGACCCTGGCTGGACCCCAGGTGCCCACCAAAGCCGTTCTATCACTCCCCTCCTCAGCTGGGCAGGGGAAACAAAATATAACAAAGAGCTTGTGGGTCGAGATAAGGATAGGAGAGATCAACTCACCAATTACCATCACAGGCAAAACAGACTCAGCTTGGGGAAAATTAACTCAATTTATTACCAATCAACCAGAGTAGGGTAATGAGAAATAAAACCAAATCTCAGAACATCTTCCCTCCACGCCTCCCTTCTTCCCGGGCACAGCCTCACTCCCAGATTCTCCACCAACGCCCCCCCGCAGCAGCACAGGGGGATGGGGAATGGGGTTTACGGTCAGTTCATCACACATTATTTTCTGCTGCTTCATCATCCTCAGGGGCAGGACTCATGACACTCTTCCCCTGCTCCAGCATGGGGTCCCTCCCATGGGAGACAGTCCTCCACAAACTTCTCCAATGTGGGTCCTTCCCACGGGCTGCAGTTCTTCACAAACTGCTCCAGCATGGGTCCTTTTCATGGCATGCAGCCCTTCAGGCACACACTGCTCCAGCGTGGGTCCCCATGCGATCACAAGTCCTGCCAGAAAACCTGCTCCGTGGGCTCCTCTCTCCATAGATCTGCAGGTCCTGCCAGGAGCCTGCTCCAGCGCGGGTTTCCCATGGGGTCACAGCCTCCTTCAGGAACCCACCTGCTCTGGCGTGGGGTCCCCTCTCCCCCAGCTGCAGGTGGAGATCTGCTCCACCATGGACCTCCCTGGGCTGCAGAGGGACAGCCTGCCTCACCATGGTGTTCCCCACAGGCTGCAGGGGAATCTCCACTCTGGTGCCTGGAGCACCTCCTCCCCCTCCTTTTTTTGCTGACCTTGGTGTCTGCAGGGTTGTTTCTCTTACATGTTCTCACTCCTCTCTCTGGCTGCCGTTTTCCGTCTGTCCCAACTTTTTTCCTTCTTAAAAATGTTATCACAGAGGCGTTACCACTATCACTGATGGGCTCGGCCTTGGCCGGCGGCAGGTCCATCTTAGAGCCGGCTGGTTTTGGCTCTGTTGGACATAGGGGAAGCTTCCAGCAGCTTCTTACAGAAGGCACCCCTGTAACCCTCCCCCCTACCAAAACCTTGCCACACAAAGCCAATACACAGCACCATAAAGGCTGCTATGAAGGAAGTTAACTCCACCCCAGCCAGACCCAGAAGAGTTGTAATTCCAGAAAGATACATAGAATCAAAAGAAATCTTAAAAATAGATTGTCAGCATTTATGTATCAAAGCAGTGTTAGATAATTTTGCAAGTAAAACTGAGCCTGTCCAATAAAAACCAGTAAGTGTGAAGATAAGCCCGCACAAAGACCTAGACTCTAAAATCTTTCCACTAAGACTGATGATCCAGCAGGTTTTCTTTTAGTCTTCCACATACTGTTTATTTCAGTGGGACTACTTGTAAATCTTTCTTCTTATAATCAAGGCAGCAGAATTTTTCCTACATGGGATCCAACCTGAAATCCAAAACCAGCTTTGAGAAATTATTTTTTAATCTGTGCCACAGTCTAGCATGAACTATTACCAACCTACAGCTCAGTGAGTGGCCTCTGCTAAGTTAATCAGATCTGATCAACACTGTTACATATTAGCAGACCACTTAATACCTCCTCCAAATCAGATCTGAAGCACTCTAACAACATTATCTTGTTGCTTCCAATTTCCTATATATTCAACTCATAAGCAAGGTTGTTTGTCAATGATGCTGATATATAACCCCTTGGCAATATTAAATTCTTTTAGAGAAATGTCTATTAATGCCTGACCATTTAGTTGTTATTCTGTTTGGTAAACGTTTATGGGATCCTTAAATAATAGCTGAATGAATAATGGAGTTCATCTAGAAAAGAGTAATTTGCTAAATTATTTCAAAGTGGCATTTACCAGAATTACATTAGTGAAAAGGATATTATTGTATTACTGTTTCCTTGACAGTATACTGCAATATAAAGTACTCTTTGGAGAGGTCAATAACATTTCACTTTGTTCAGTTAAATTGATTCGGTTTCTGATGTGACAGTTGCTCTCTACACCTTAAACAACTAAGCCTATCCAACACTATCATAGCAGGCAGGCTTTTAAACTGACAGTCTAAGGAACAGAATGTAAACATCTTCATATTTTCCATTCAAGCATACATGTATTGACAAGTACACAACTGCTGAGATGCAAGGATATGCCAAGAAACATGTAACAGAGCTTCAGTACCAAAATTAATTTGAATTTTTGATAACTTATGTAACAATTTATAAAATTTATACTTTATATAATATTTCATAAATAGGGGAATAAGTCTGGAGACATTCCTGTTTACTTGCCAGAGCTGACCAACAGGATACTATTCTCAAAATCCCCAGAGCATCCAAGTGCAGTTTCAGGCATCCTCAAAAACAGCACTATTCCCTCCAAACACAATTTGTCTTACTTGTCAGGTATATAACAAATGAACATCATTATTAGCATCATAACTCTGCCAGGATGATTGAACACTGAATGATGTAGAAATATCATGTATGAATCTCATTTAAGTCTCCATTTATTAGATCCAGTCTGCCCAAGGTCTATTTGCAAAGACTGTATAAACCATTTCCAGTCTTTTATAAACCTCTCTTTACTCATACATTGGGAATGGGGAACATGTCACCATAGAAATCTTGCTATATACCTATCCTCCTAAATTTTGTCTGCTTTGGAAAAATAGACTTTCAGACTCTCTCATCTCAGTTATTTAAAGTATATAGAGACTTCAGAAGTAATGAATATTCTTCTCCAAGTAAGGCCAGTGAAAGTTGAAGATGACAAAGACGCAGCCTAGCATTTTATAGGATGGAGCTGAAGGCTACCTCTTTGTGCAGGAAGAAGGCAGGCATCCCTCTTGGAAATGGGTTACTGTAAGCTGACTCCAAATAACACAAAAAGCTTTGTCAGACCTAGCCACACTCCCTCTTTTACGAAAGATTCCCCATTCATAAGCTCTGGCAATTTGCAATGGAACGGTTTAAGGATTTTCCTTTTTATTGTTTTTCCCTGTCCCTGTGCCTTGCCACAGACAACAAAATGGGCAGAGCCTGTATGAGGATCACAGGGTCATTCTGGTGGGAAGGAAACTCAAGACCCTGTCAGTCTCCTTGTTGCCCACCCTGACACTAGACCGTCTGCTCACACCTTCCACAGCTTCTTCCTCTGCAATCCAAGCAGGACCATCATCCCCTCCAGAGGAGCAGAGGCAACAGGCAATTCATGAACCCCAAGACCTGGACAGCAACATCCTTCTTCCAGAAATCCAGTTAGTTCAATACCTCTGATGTGTCAGGACAACTTCTCTAGCTGGTGCTGGCATCATCCTGGCACATCAACACTGCATCACTGCACAGTGTCAAGCAATCCCATGCTGTCTAAAGCAGAGTTTCTAGTGCCCTTTACATCCACCTTCACTGCCAAAGTTGCTATTAGTTGTTCCTGTCTGCCGGAATCCTGTTAACAAGATAAATGGTCCCATACAGCCAGTCATCTGATATACACAAACCATGCATCAGTTAAAGTCTAAACATGGAGACTTTCCTTAATCAAGAACCAGATAATCAGGAAACACCTAACAGAAGCCATTAGATGCAGATTCAGCCAGAAGCAACTAAAAGCAGAAGTCCACATCTAAATAAAGCAAAAGATAGTGGGCTGCAGCATGGAGCACACCCAAACCCTCGCAGAAAGGTCAAGAGTTCCTGGAAGAGAGGCCCCTCTCTGCAGCTGTCCTCAGCCTGGCACCTGCCTATCCTGCACACAACTTTGAGTCTTCAGTGAGGGCCAAAGCTCTGTGAGGGCTCCAGCAGGGCCCACAGTTCAGGAGAGATGCCAGCAGCAGACTTTGGAGGCAAGCAGCCTTGTGCAACTGTTGCCAGTCTTTCTCACAATTAGGCAGATCCAGGCTGAAGGCCACTTCCAAGATGGTCAGTCTCATGTTGACTGCAACACTGTGCTTTCCAGGCAGGCACCCCACCCCTACATGGGGGGGCTGCTGTCCTGCACCTGCCCTGGTACCACCTTTCTGTGCAAGCAATGCTGGCCCTGCTCCTCCCAGGCATCCATGTGCTCAGGCTTTTGCATCCAGAACCCAGGAGGGCTCTGCCCACCCCTTCTCTCATCTCCTTCCCCTCTTGTCCCTGGCCATCTCCTTCCCACCATCTCCAGAGCTGATCTGCCTATGTGGCAAATTGGCTACATGGCGAGTAAAAGAGCCAGATTACTTTATCACTTACTTAGTGAAGGACGGTATGGGAAGACTTGGCTGGTATCAGAAGGAAGACAACAGTGGGGACAAATGGATTTGGTGTTGTTAGATCTGTTTCATGGCATTACACTTGGGAGTCTTCTGTCTTCCTGTTTATCCAAAGAGCATCCGCATTTTTCAACTCAGACCTGGCAAAAACTTTGCTAGTTTTGTATTACACCTCACATGGCTGTTGTGGGAACACTAAGTATGAAGAATGGAGGGTTAAACATTTGCCCCTTTTGCTCTGACCATGGTTACAGCCAACTTTATGTGTTCCATATGGAAAAAATAGTCAATACTTTACCATGAATCTCAGACGCCCATTTAGGAATACATATCCTAGGGCATTCTTCTGCAACAGGTTACTCATGCTTCCTTGTTTCTGATACATAAGAAGAAATTACATTGGAATTTGCCTTGTTCTAAGTTTGAGAGAGATTTATCTATGTGTGAATGAACAAATGAACAAAACAGGGTAATGTACTCTTTTCTAGTGAAATCGCTGCTTTAAAAAAAATGTGCTTAACAAATCTGTATATAACATTTATGCATCGGTCAATATTCAGTCATGGTGACTTATGATGAGAATCATCTGTTAACACTCTTTAATGGCTACTGGAAACACTAGATTAAGGTGTCTTGATATAATACTGTTTGTGTACATACATAATTAAAGACCAGTAGAGATTGCAAGAATGTATAAATCAGCTTTAGCAGATAACTGGGACAATTATACCCTCAGCAAAAGATGAATTGAGAATATAACACAAATTACTTAATGCTGGTTTTGTGAAGGGTTTTGGCATATCAATTTGTGATGAACAAAATACTTGAACAAAATACAAAAAAGTTTCTCTCTTCAGGATGCACAAAATCATGTCTCAGTCTTGGATATTTGTCTTAACATCTCCCTTCTAGAGATCTGATTATTCCTGAAGCCACAGTCTCCATGTGGATCTAGTGATTTTGCCAGATTGGCACACATAGAGCTTCTCATTAGATTCCAGTACAACTAAACATTTATAAGCATAACAATTGACAGATGAACTCAGGGGAAGACATTGCTGTCCATAAACAGAAACATGTCGATGACCTGTAGTTTAAGACCTGATATTGTCTATCCAAAATAACTGGCTCAGCATGTTCCTTGCCAGTGAACACACTAGTAGGCAGTGTCCATTTGTCACTCACACTTTCAGTGTCTGCATAAGGCAGTCACCATGATTTTAATTGACAAACACCACATGTAAAACACCCAAGTTGCACTGATGTAGCAGTACCATCATAGCTGGAAAAGGAAAATCTGCCAAAATATAAATGCAGTTTTACAGTATGAAAGGCTTTCTGAGGGGATGTGCATTCTCAGAACATACAGGGATAAAGCACTGCATTCATGCTAGGGATTATACTTGTAACTATTTGAGTAAAATAGCATATCCGTGACTTTGATAATCACACCAATCTAAAATGTATACATTATCTCAAGGACCAAAAACTTTTCCATTATTTTCATGTGTAAATTAAATTTACGTGTAAAAAGTACTATTCTGCAAGATGAGAGGAGACAGGCTGGACTCATTTGTACAGAAATTTGAACTGAATGCACTTGTTCCACCAGCTGCTTACAAGAAACAAGGAAATTTGGTCCCAGTTACTTCTTTGTTTTCTTATTTTAACTTAATGATATTATTTTTACAGGTAAAGTTAAAATGTAGTTCTATTCTGAAAAGGAAATCTGTAAATATTGTTTTATTATGTTTCTCTAACTGAAAACTACTCTTTTATTCTTTCTAATCAAAAGCAATAATATAACCTACCTGAGATGCATTTTAAGGCCAAATAGGTTTGCTGCAAGGTTTGTAAGCTGCAAAGTTACCATTCTGCAATTGAAAGTTAGTCAATACCTAAGGTGAAATACAAACTAATTTGCAGATCCACATCACTCCAGACTACTTTCCTGTAATTTTAACTATGCATTTTTAGCAAACATTAAAAAACCTCTTATTTCTGTAAACAACGAGACAAAGCTTAGAACACATGCAGATAATAAAAAACCATTGCTTTACTGAGACTTAATTTAGAATAGAAGTATACTTAAGTCTGCTCAAAATGGAGCTAATAATGATTTGTTCATATGTGGAGTTTCAATCAGTTACACAATTGCGTCTTCTTATTTGCATCAGGTTTATTCAGCAGAAGGTCCTCTACAATGTCCAATGGCAATTATGACTGCTGGAGGAAAAAAAGACCTGAGGGTTGAGCATGAAATGTGTAAACATGTGAGAACCATAAACAGAAATTGAAGCACTGTGCAAAAACAGCAATGATGAAAACTTATCAGTCCATATTTCAGTTGAAACAGATTGTACTCTACACTTCTCCTTGGGATATACATCTAAATTTACACTTCAAATCAGTAAAGTGAACAAAAACCTGAAGTCATATCTGAATTTCTAAGCTCACGGTGTCAGGCACTGGGGCAAGGTGCAGAGCAGCCTCTACACTCTCCCAGTGGTTCATGTTCACAGCCCACCCTGGCGTGCTGAAGCCCCGTAGCCCCTTCGGACAGCCTGCTGGGAAAGAGCTGGTGGGCAAAAACTTGCACGGAACCTCCCTGGGACCTCCCTGCCCTCACTCAGAAGACGCATTTCAGCTCAGGCCCTCATCCTTTGCCTCTTTGTTCCCAGCCTCGTGCCTTGCTGACCCCGTTGGCTTCCTGGCTTGGCCTTGGACCTGCCCCTTGGCTGGGACAGGTGTGATGGCCACAGGTCCCTTGGCTGTCTCTGGTCATTGTCCCGACACCACACCACTGTCCTCGTTGTGGTGGTGGGCCTCTGCTCTTGCTGGTGCAGCCAGCCTCCTTGTCCTTGTGGAGCTGCCTGCTCTCTTGCTGCCTGATACCTGTACTCAAAACAGATCTGGTCTTATATGCTCAAAAACAATTAGGTGTGAACTTTTTATTTATGTCTGTTAAAGATATGACAAATTAGGATGAAAAACACAATCACATGCTGGAATTCTATGCGTTTAAATTAATCTCCTATTTGTCAACATTAAACACAGGCCTGTAGTCAACAGAAAAATTGTGTACAATTTCAACTGGTTCACACTTCCAGTATCTACCATAATAAGAACCATAAAGACCCTTGGAGCTCACAGAAATTCAGCATGTTTGCTTAACTGTTTTTACTGCCACTATAATGCCACAGTAATTAACTGACTGAGAACTCGAAACCCAAGACAGGCACAAGACTTTCTTAAGCAAACTATGGACCTTCCTGACGGCACTGTCAAACTTAAATATGCCTTTAATTCAAGACATTTTTTTCTTCATCTAGGCTATTCTAGAACTCAGAATTTGCAAAAGTGCCAAATAATGAGTCATAGTTAATGCACATACTTCATGTACTCTCATTCAGTTCACATTTTCACTTGTGGATCTCACCTACCCAAAGTGGTTAAGTAATTATTTTCAGAATCATGGTGTCAGACCCAGGTCAGGGTCCAGGATCTTGGAAGAAGAAGAAAATAAACCCAGTAGCTTTGTAGGGAAAAAACTCCACAAATGTAAAAAAGGTCAAATAATGCAAATTAGATTAATATTAATCATAACTTCACAAAGATTTAACTGACCATTGCAGCACAAAATGTCACTACACTGTCACCCAATAAAATTCCTGTGACTGATTGGAAAAGAAGTTCATTTTTATCTCCTGTCATGAACTGTTAAAGCGTTATAGTAAGCTATGTAAGTAGTAAAGAGACTGTTCAGCTTTATCAATTTTGACAGCTCACCCCAGGAAACATTCGCTTCCACAATAATTCAATGTTCTCATTATTCGTTGTTTATACAGTTTTTTACCTTAAACAGCTCTTCTTGAGCTTTCCAAGGGTCCCACCTCTACACCACTATACAATATCAAACATATTACAGTATGTAGTCAGTATATAGCAGGAGTTTGCAGCATTATGCCTAATTCAAACAGAAAGTTTTAACATGCTTCAATAGCCAATAGAGCTCTTCCGAAGAGCTCCTTAACTACAATATTTTTGCCCTCTCCTGTCCCATATCCAGTCTGCTGTTGTTTGCTTTTAACTTCCTCAAAATTCAGGTTTTTTTATAATATCTATGATTAAAACTCTCCTGCTAGATGTTGGTCTTCTCCTACAGCAATTTTATTGCCACTTGTCTAGGTTATTATTACCTTCGTTTGTCCCTTTTCAGTTGAGAAAGTCGCTCTCAGAATCATCATTCACACTTATAAATCACAGTATTTTTGGCTTCTTAACTCTTGTGATACCATTTCTGACTTCTCATAAGCCTATGTTGTCCTCCTTAATTTCTTTTCTTGTTTGTTTTTTCCCCAGTAACCTCACTATCTTACCAATTCTTCAGTGTTACATCTTTGCCTGCTTAAGGCTTCATGCCTTCTAATACGGCTCCAACACCAGTCCTAATCTGCTGAAAAATGCCACCTCAGACAAACAGGTGCAACAGTACATATATGATCTATAATTGTCAGTGCATGACAACTGGCCATTAAAGCCATTCCACATATTTGAAATGTGCCAGATAGATAGCAAATCTGTGCTTCAAACAGCTAGAACAGTCAGCCTTTTCTCCTGTACGTTGGAAACTGACTGCACAGTCTCATTTTCTTCATTGCTGTTCAGAGTTATGCAGCTATTTCTCATATCTTGTGTAAATTGCAAAATCTTTGGAACAAGAAACACACACTTCACTCATGTTGATAAAAGTATCATTTAGAGTGGCCCTACACAGACGTGCTCATTGTGATTATTAACTAAGGTCTTAGGTGAGATCTTCAAGCTTATTTCATTTGCAGTGAGCTGTAATGCAACATTTAACACTCACCGTAAGTTCCTCTGCTGGCTTTAATCAGCATTTTGTTCTGGACTTGGCTAGAGCTATCCAGAGATTAAGCTGTTTTCTAACCTACCTTTTCTATCTGAACCTTTGTAACTACTGCTAAAAAAATGGCTCTTTGCATAAATCAGTACAGTTTCACAAATTGTGAATCTGGCCTCTAACATTTTGCATGGTCTTTTATTCAGGATGAACATCAGGCAAGTGGAAAAGTTACTCTGTCTTATGCTTTCCTAGTTGATATTCTTGCCATGACTCATTCTTTCTTACCTTCTAAAATTAAATCATAGTAAGCAAGCCTAAAATATTAATCTTTTATTCCAAAAGTGCATATATACTTTTAAAAAAAAACAACACATCAATTTAAAAAAGTATATGCATTTACTGACATTTATGTTACTCTGTTTCACTGTACATGCTTTATCACCTATGCTTTATTACCTATGAAGCTAGTATGGTTTAGTCATGTCTTCCCTCTGGGGAAAATTAGATTTAATACTGCAACCATTTAATTTTTTACTATCCCCTTCAATTTAATTTAGATTTCACCTTGAATTGTTAATAACTTCTTCCCTTTACTCATTTGCACTTAAATAAAGGCAGAAAGTTCATTGGCAATGCAATGTCATTTCACGACTTCTACCTTTGTTCTTTCACTTTAATCTATTTCACTTGTTTTATTTTTTTTACTTTGAAACTGTTTAAAATTATTTTTCAAGGCTCTGTTTAGCTAGCAGTTAATTCCTTGTCTCAGGTTCAAAACAAACACAGAGACCTGGTGTTCCAGAGTCTGTTTTCCCATTAGCTACTGAAGAGCCTTCTCCACATAACAGTCTTCACTTTTATTTCCAGACAAAGTAAGAAAGCTCCATTTTAATGCAAAATAATGTCTGGTGGTGTTTTGGTTATTATATTTGCTTTTTGCAGTAGTCTTCTTAGTTAAAAAAAAGAATCCGAATGAATGAAAGCATCCAGGGAACATCTCATGATGCATTTACCTTTTGCAGAGAGGTGTTCTTTGAAAGGAGTGATACACTCACTAGATCTGATGCATGACAATAAAAGTAAAACAAAGGCTGAATTAATCCCTCAGCAGAGAGTGCCAAGAAACCTCTAAGATTAGTCAGAATTGAGCTGTTCAAAATAAGAACAAAAGGCAATAGCTCTTCCCCTGATTCAGTTTATTACCTGTGTAGCATGTTCAGAGTCTACTAACTAATTCGGAGAAGAATGAATGGAATTGTATTCAAATTCATCAGCCAGAAGTGACATGTGCAATCACTAAGGTACTACAATTATGTTCAAATAATTACATTAATTTAAAGTTTTCTTACAAATTGCATGTAGATAGATGGAAAAAAATAGATAGATATAGCAGCAGGGGAGTTTAATTTTCCAGTACCCATAAGACCATCAGCTATTTTTAAAGTAGTGTATACTGGGACTACTGGCAATGGTAATTAGGTAAAATTGACAAGGTACTCATTGTAAAATATTATGACAGGGAAGAATTTGTATCACATGTCTACTTTAGCACTTCAACATATTATAATCAATTAGCCTCATGGCCTCAAAAGGATATTCAAGTTCCCTCTCCTTTAATGTTTTGTAACTCTATTCTAGGGTATTACTACGAGTATTTCTGTACCATCAAGCTATTTAGAGGAATCTCTCTATAAAATATGGTTTACATCTCCTAACCACTGGCTTGATGACTTTTATCCCAATGCACAGCTAAATAGAACAGCTCTTGCTAAAGCAGAAAAATCTTGCAGTATAATTTCCTGTTTACCTTGAAATACAAGAAATCTTTGACACTTCAGAAGTACTCATTCTAAGTGTTGGGCTTTTGATTTATTATTTGTTTGAGAATTATGAAGTTTTGATCCTTTTGCTTTTGTTAGTACTTCATTTTGGTGCATCTCTGAGAGAGAGAGCAAAAGAGTTTAGGAACACGTTAAAACTGACTCAATACTTCATAATCTGTGCTTGCTTGAAGCTATTAGTAACACACCATCAGAAACACTAGATGCCCACCTAAATTTTACACTAATGCCTCCTAGATGAAAGGATTTTTTGACATGTAAAACAGCATAGGCAGGGAGCCTAAGAGTAACTACAAGAGAATACTGCATTTCACTTGATTTTTTGTTTGTTTGTTTTAAATTGGTTTCTAAAGAAAAATAATGGCTTTCTGACTTTGATCATTATGAACCAGTGGAGAGGGAAGTGAAAAGTGCTTTTTCCTTCAACAGTAGTCACAACCCCTATTAATTTAAACACTGTGGAAGTCTTCAAAACCCCCTATAAGCTATTGTTATTCAAGCAATAGTTCAGTGTCCTTAGCTGAATTGGAAGCTCTCCAGCACGGGCAATGTGCAATCAAGCATTTAAGGAAGTTAACACAGCAAACAAGTCTTCTGCTTTTTAAAACTTAGTGCCCATGGAGCATGGATACATCTTTGTTCTGTGCCAGATTTTTTATAATTCAACAGCTTTTTATGAAAATTTCTACTTAAAAATCTTGATAGATATAAGAAATTATAATTCATAACTGTAAAGCTAGAGTATGTAACAGCTAAGACTTTCTTTTGGGTCTATGCAATAGTCTAGCCCAATTACAAGAGAATTGCTTCAGTGGTACTTTGTGTGCTCCTTAAATGCACAGGAGCATAAATGGGAGGCAATCTCCTTTTGCGACTCATTTGTCTTAATAATAAATCACAAACTCCAGGTTCTCTGAATAAAACCACTGTATTTGGCTAGCACCAGCAGTATCTTTTCATGCAGACTCTGCACAGGGCTGCCAGTTCATTTGCTTTCAAAAACTAGTAAAGCAGCTCTTCAACAGGAGGATGGCTATAAGAAATTCTAGGTGATACTGCTAAGCCTCTTTCCATAGCTTTATCTCACAAAAGTCAGGTTAGCAACATAGATCTGGTTTTAAAATCACATTCTTCTCCATGTCATACAAAATGCTAAAGTAGCCACTTGTGTTTTAGATCATGTGTGAGAATTTTACGTTTTCAGTAATACAACTGGCACCATCTGGAAAGCTGTTGTACAACAGACTGAGCAGAACTGCTGATGGGGTCTCTGAAAACACTGCTAGTCTGCACTAGGCAGTAATAAAATTCAGAATTTCAATATGCTAAGTCTGATAACATTACACTTATAGCACTGATCAAGGAACTTCCTGCACACATAACAGTAGCCTCAATCGCACGTGCCACTAGTCTAGTAACTGTGGTGTAGTAAGTCTCAGACTTTGATCACATAGTATTTTCACAAAAGCTATTAAGACCTGAACTTTTGAAACAAGTTCTCTTTAAAAGTCTTTTTACTCTTTCTTTACCATATCCTCCCAGTGTTTTTCTCCTGATGTTCATCCAGTAACACAGGATATGCAAGTCAGCCAATGCATTACCTTCAGGAGATTCAGACCTAACAGAAAAAGTTTGAAGTAATAAACTAAATGAAAAAAAACCTTTTCTTTCTTCAGCTGTGTACTGAGAAAACACCCAGAAATAGGAGACACAGTCTTGAAAAGGTTGTCCTCTGGTCAAGGCAAAGGACTGGAAGCCAACAAATTTCAGTCTTTTCCCTAGCTCTGTCTCAGATTCTTAATAACCTTGGGATGTTTTCCACAGCTGAAAACAATGACGATAATAACTGCCTAACAGCCTCAAAAAGTAGTCATGAAGTTTTATTCTTCAGTGCTATTAAGAACAATGAAGTGCTTGTCAGAAGGCAATGAAGTACACAACACTATTCTTTCCACGTACAGTGGACTGTAAGAACCATGACATCTGGCAGGATGACCACTTTTCGTTCTGGGTTCATGTCTACAAGTATTTAAGACTGACACCTGGGACTCCCCCATTTTTAACAGTTTTTGAAGTATCACTTCAGTTCTCTGCTTCTCTGAACAGAAAATGAGAAGGCCCTACCTGCTCTCCACAGGATTTTCTGTATTTTATAGCAGTAACGTAGGATTATTGACTAATGCTATAATCATTTAACCTTGTCTGCTATTGTTTCCAAAGTGTGCAGATGACTGTTAATATACAATTGTTGGCATACCTCTACACAGGACAGTATTGTCTTGCTTGCAAGACAGTATTGTGCAAACAAAGTTGCAGAGTGTGAAGGTGTACAAATTGATCCACATTTGAGCATGAAACTAGGCAGATGCCATCTATGGAACTGACTGAGCAGCAGCTCAGAATTAGATTATTGCCCCAAAATACTAGCTTTTAGTTAAACACACTTTCAGACTAAGTAGTTGTGGAGAAAAAGGTGCGTACAAATGTTTCAGGATCAAAATTTGGAAGAACTGAATTCTGTATGGGGGGGGCTCAGAGCAGAGGGGGAAAGAAAGGCTGGGATTCATTGTTTTTGCATGTTTATGTTTGACATGCAAAACTCTTCTCTTTTCCTTTCAGTGTAAGTACTCACAATGCTCATAGTATAAACATGTCAATGACAGAAATTGTATGGAGTCTTTAGAAACAAGTTTCTCGTTAATTTTTACTAGAAAGAACATGACTGATGTTAGATCACCAGTTTCTAATGAAATGTTGGTCTTCCTGAAGGCTGTTGGATTCTGATTAAAATTTTACTAGAGCTACCACAGCTCCACATCTTTAGTGAATAAATAGTTGTTTTATTAATATTACTCCTAAAGCTTATTGTGAATTTTCCACAGGAATTATTTTACCTAAAAACTGATTTTCTGATGTAAAGTCAAAATCAAATATTTCATTGTAGGTTTGCCAAAAAGGACATTCTTATTTTTGAAATAACAAAATATTAAATAGCATTTCACAGGCACTATACTGCATTATGGAAATTATATGTCTGGCTTCCATTCCATTTTGGCCTAGGGTCTCCAAATAACATTTCTCACAACGCAATATGAACTTCTCTCCGTTCAAGCTGGCTGGTGCTACATGAGAGAAAAATTTGAATTAATCACAGAAGGAACTGGAAAGCAGGAAGGACCCTGAATGCAGAGGCATTGCATAATGTGTTCACATTACTCTTTTCTTCCCTTGTTGACTACTGAAACACTGAAATGCCATCTTACATCAATTTAAAGAAAAAAAAGCTGAGAGCTGACTAGTACCTCTCAAAGCAGTGTCTGTCTGAACTTCTATCTGGACAAAACAGATCCTAGCCTCCATTAATCCTCCTTTACCACACTTTGTGCATACTACACTCTTTTAACTCGTAGCACAGATTTCACTTTCTGTGTTGGACCATGCTGCAAATACACCAACCTTGCTATCATTTAAGTGCATTCTTGGTGTTGAAGTAGTTTGTGTCAGACTCCCACTGTCAGATTCCTTTTTCTTGGCAGCCCATGAGTGACCTGCCAATGTGCTCTAGAGAAATTGCAGATTCACAGAATTCTAAGAAAAATTTCACTCTTTTAGAAAAATATCCTATACAATTTTATTCTCGTACCCCATTTATATGTAAAAACTTTTCGAATTTTCTGACACTACTTGTTTGCCTTTTTTTTTTTTTAATGAAGATCCAGAGACATATCAGTTTCACTAAATCTCCTTAAGAAACAGCATTTTCCTAAAATGTTTCCACCGGAGTCTTGATGAGGTGGGAGACAAGTAGTACTGCAAGTTCTTGTCAGTGAAACCTGGACCAGATCTAGCAGAGTGCCATATCCTGACAACTCTTTGGAGCATCTTGGCTGTTGTGAGGCAAGTGCTCTCAGAAGGATTGCTGCCCACTGAGTCCTGGTAGGTGATTTTCCTGTGAAGCATGACTTAGTCCAGATCAATAGACTGGCAGATCTATTTGCAGACCACAATCTCTAAAACATCTTTTGGAACCTGAGAATAACCTCTCAGCCTTTTTTGCTGCCTTTCTTCCGTCATAAAGTCGGTTAGAGTTTTTCCTGAGAGAAAATATGTAGAATAAAGATGAGTGCACATTTGCATGTCTGGTGGTGTAAAGAGAAAACATTGCAGAACGTTGTTGCCTGACCACAGTTTCAGGGGACCAGAAACTTCTTTTTATTTCTTTTTTCCTTTTGGCAGCTCCATTTCATAGTGAGGCCCAGACAGGGCAGGGAAATAAGGGAGTACAGAAAGTTCAAATAAGAAACAGATGTTGGAAGAAAGTGTTGAAACAATACTCAATGTCCCAACAGCTATTTGTTTCAGCACCCTTAATATCCCCAGATTGTCATGAAAATATATTATAACAAAGCATATATTAGTATGGTGATGGAAATTAATAGCACATCAGCTTTTAAAAGTAACCTTATAAAGTAAAAGGTACTGAAAACAGTATTCCATACTTAAATAATTATTTATGAACTAATTGATTTGTGAGTTACATAATTACATTCTAACCTAACAATACAGAGCTTGGTAATATGATTTTATAGAATCATAGAATCATTTAGGTTGGAAAAGACCTTCAAGATCACCGAGTCCAACCATCATCCATGCCCACTAAACCACGTTCTGGAGTACCCTGTCTACGCGCTTTTTGAATACCTCCAGGGATGGTGACTCAATCACTGTCCTGCGCAGCCTGTTCCAATGCCTGACAAACCTCTCAGTAAAGAAATTTTTCCTAATATCAAACCTAAATCTCCCTTGCCTCAGCTTGAGGCCATTTCCTCTTGTCCTATCTCCAGCCACCTGACAGAAGAGACCAGCACCCACCTCACTACAACCCCCTTTCAGGTAGTTGTAGAGAGCGATAAGGTCTCCCCTCAGCCTCCTCTTCTCCAGACTAAACAGCCCCAGTTCCCTCAGCCGCTCCTCATAAGACTTGTGCTCCAGGCCCCTCACCAACTCAGTTGCCCTTCTCTGGACACGCTCCAGCACCTCAATGTCTTTCTTGGAGTGAGGGGCCCAAAACTGAACACAGCACTCGAGGTGCGGCCTCACCAGTGCCCAATACAGGGGGACGATCACCGCCCCGCTCCTGCTGGCCACACTATTTCTGATACAGGCCAGGATGCCGTTGGCCTTCTTGGCCACCTGGGCACACTGCTGGCTCATATTCAGCCAGCTGTCAACCAGCACCCCCAGGTCTTTCTCTGCCAGGCAGCTTTCCAGCCACTCTTCCCAATTTTGTAAGTAATTAGACAGCAAATTATTCTGAAATTAAATTTATAGGTAAAAACATAATTGAAATGAGTGTTAGCAATTAAATGCTAACCTTCCAGGAGCTCCAGCAGGAGCTTTTGTGACTACCGTGGTTTTAGTACACATAGAGTAAACTAAATGCCATAATATTAAATCAGTAATGACCACAAAGACTTTTCTCAACTGAAAGTCCTATTTTGTTTCAAAAGTTGCAATGTTGACTGACCCAACTGAGGATATTCATGCATCATTTTTATCTCTACAGGCAAGCTAACTGCCATTTTTATTTAGAGGAACACAGTCATGTCTCCAGTGAGGATCTCAGAGCACGTATAGCAAGAGAGCTTTTCTATCACACCGTTATATACACTTCCTGCTCCATATGATACATGAGTTCGAGAAGAGAACATGCCCTATGGAATACTTGCTCATTCATTTTCTTCCCTTGTAAGAGTTCTATGTCATATTATGTTGCATCCAGGTGATTGCAGGTGGTTGGTTAGGCTGTCTAAGGGGTTTTCAAGGGCAATTTGTCCAGTTGTAGTTTTCTGAAGGGAATGCCACCTCAGACCCATTACTGCTTGCTATCATACCATGTAAAGAAGTCAAAAGGAACAGCTGAAGAAACATATTTCTTACCTTGGTTGAGCTGTATCTGGTTATATATCTGACTGCTTCATATACATGTTCATGTATTTATTATAATGGTTGAGTTGTGTTAGAGTATATATCTCACTACTTCATGTATTACAAATCTTGAGGTTTGCCACTTTTTCTGCAGTAGCGAAGAGTTTTTTTCTAAAAGAGTTCAAACATTGGAGTAATTTTTAAACTCTACACTCTTACTTCAGCTGCTGTAATTTGATGTTGCAATTTTGCTTTCAGCTACTGCTCATCATATTCTTTGCCACAAACCATATTGGCAACAACCATTTGTAATGACAGCTCTCCTACAGAAGGCTGCTGCAATAATCACCCTGGTATCAAGCAGCTGGAGTGAATCAACACGAATAGTATTGTTAGTACAATTCTGTTCCTCACGTTTCTTGTTCTGTCGAGAACTAGAGATTACAGACATGAGCTGGTGTTCACATCTAAACCTGAATAACAATGACTTGTAGATAGAAGGATTGATTTTACATATTTCAGAAGATCCCAAAGTTCTAACCATAATTTATTTTTACTTATAAAGAGAAGAATATTAAAGCAACCTTTAGACAAACCTTGGTGGACTCTTTAAAGAAAAGTTTTATATTCCCAAAAAAGTACAGGATTTAAGGATGTATATACAAAAGTGATTTCTACCACTGTACAAAGCTGCAGGGTCTTCATGAAAGAAGGCAGTTTTACAACTAAGTCCCTCTCTCTTCATAAAAACTGAAATACATCCTTAAACTCAAGATCATATCTAAGCATTACATTATATGCATATATGTATTTTATACATATGAGTTTATATATGTCTACTATAAGTAAATACATACTCTAAATAAACCAGAGCCTAATTTTTGGAAGAACAGATGTTAAACTTATAATACTAGAGAATATTTACTTTCAAAACAAAGTAGAAACACCTGACTGGTTTCTTGTAACTTTAAATAATATCAAGGATCTTGTGACTGAACTCAGCTTTCAAAAAATTATTCATAGATTTTTAATTTACTCAGGTATTTTCTGGGTCCTAGGTATTAAACACAGTTAAGAGAAAAAACTCCAGGGCAGTAAAATCAGCTAATGGTACACAAGTGTTAAGAGTTTTATCCTGAAAAAGGGATCTCTCGTGACCTGAACATCTCTGCATCTCACCCCTGCTGTCAAGATTTCCCTTGAAGACTGAAAAATAAATAATTCTTTTAAACAGTGTGAACTTTCAGAAAACTTGTGTGAACTTACAGAAAACTGTCCCTTCTAGCAGTGCTAAGCCCTTCAATAACTCCAGCAGTAGTCTTAATTTTCTTTCTTATAAATAAAAGGATTTCAGTATCAACACAAAAAGAAGGGACACACATGCTTATAAACACTTAAAAGTCTCCTTCCATCAGTGAATACTTCCTTCCCAAGGTGCTTCCAGGTTTTGGTGGTAGAAGACAGGCTGTTTGTTAGTAGGCAAAATTTGTAAGAACTGTAATACATGATTAGATCTGACTGTTGAGTGATGTCTGAGGGCATTGCTCGGTGATATTAAAAGCTGGAGAATTTCTACTTCACATCCACCTTAATTAGTAGTTGCACAACATAAAGTTACAAATATCAGCTTTACATTTTTACTTTTTCTTGTAAAAGAAAGGAAACACATACTGTTCCAATACATGTGGTGTGCCCCATAGCCCGTATCATGTCGCTAACTATTTTCACAGGCTACTATTCTTATCATGTAGAAATACCATACATCAGGCATGTGACATAAAACCTGCTCACCATATTTTAACTAGCACTTTCATGGCTTTGTATTCATAAAGCAGATAGAATTTTGCCAGTATTCCTTTAAAACTATCATAAACTATTTTCTCTCTGCTGACTTAAACAGACTGAAAATCCATTTGATCAACATATCACAAAAAATATGCCACAAAATATATCTGAACATCCATGTAAATGAATGTTGGTGTTTTTTGGATCTCCCACTGATAATAGCCAGTAACAAACTCTGTAGGATTTCTTCATTTAGATGCATTACCCTAATTGCAAATAGGCTGAGAGTCATATAAAATAAGTTTTTACAAGATTAGTGCATTTTTTCAGCTTTCAAACCATTAGGGGAAGTACTGACTTCTGGTGCCAGTATAATCATTCCTGAATTTACTGAACGTGTTCAAAATGCGTTTAACACTTCTTGCCATTCAACTGGCAAACATAACAATGAAAGAAATTTAGTTACAGAGGCTCTAAATGATATCCTGCAGGGATGAGCAAATTTTAATAAATTATTTGCTGAAAAATCCAGCTGTAGCCAACTCAGAGCTATCAAAATTTGGGTTAATCTTACTCATTTCAGAGAAGAAAAACAGAGGAAGAGAAACTGGAATTCAGAAACTAAGGGAGAAGATATTGTATCATTTACTCAAAGTCCAATGGTTGGGTCTATTTCTACTTTATCCTTCAATACAGGCACCAGAACAACTACTTCCTATGACAGTAATCTAAACATCATGTTAGGTTTTATTCCAAGGCAGATTTTTTTCTTTTTGAGGTTGCTCCATGAATGTTTGTATTGGATTGGAGAGACAGAGAAAGTGAGGAAGACTCTATAACCCATTCCCTAAGGAATATAATACAGAGAATACCAAAACCTGGACTCTATACCTTGCTGTAGTGAACAGTAAATTTGCATAACTTCAGAAGGCAGATACGAGATCAATTCATAGAATAGCTCAAAAGTTCATTTATGAGATCTATGAGGACAAACCAAGAGAAACTGCAGTTCCTAATGCATGACCAAATTTAAAATAAAGTTTCTATAACAGACTTGATGGAAATACTCAATATTAATATTAATTAAGGATGTGAGGAGATATTTTCTTGTGTATCAAGAACACATATGCTTTCTCTAATGTTCAGGATGCAACGGGAAAACTGCTGAAGATATCTAAATTTTTATAAAATCAGAAAATGAGAATTTATCACTTCGTAGTGATAACGTTACAAGAGTAATCTACCACAGACAACCCAAATCAGGGGCCTCAGGTGGAGCAGGCATCTTATGAGTCAATAATAGAATCATCCAAAGCATCACACAAGGCAGCAACTGGGGATTTTTAACCATTCAGACATCCGTTGCAAAAACAATATGGGAAACCAAAGACTGTACTTCTTTGAATAAAGTGGTGGTAATTGATTGATAACTTTTCAATGATTTGTGAGACAATAATCAAAGAAAGGTGTAACAAGAAAAATTCTTCATTTCTAGATGCTCTTCCAAATGCTATTCTACACAATAGGAAAGATGTGGTTTAAATGGGAAGTGCAAAAATGGTGTAAATGACCACTATTAAAATTTATAATCAGTAAATTCTGAACTTTTTTCCTTCAAGTTTCCAGGTTTGACACTAGGCCACAAAAATAAATTATTCATGCAGCATTTTTCAGGCTACATGCAAAAGGTGAATCTCCTCATTCCTTCTGCTGTACTTGTATAGTCCATGGAGGGTCATGTATTACTCTAAAGCCTGTATAATCATTCAAAAAGCAGTGTGGAAATTGGCTTCTGGTCTTTTTCACTGATTTTTTATTTTAATGGCATCATAAACAAACTCATCATTTCTAAAAGTAATACCTGCTAGAAGTAGCAGAAAAATCCCCATCAGTCAGATCATTATAATGAGACTAACCCTCTGTCTCTCTCAAACCACTCAGGACTCTAGAGTAATCTTAATTAGTGAGCTTTAACAAAAGACTTGAAATTAATTTGTATTAAAAAGGTCTGGCTAAGTGAATTAATTACTTACATGAGCTGAAGCCAAACTCTTTATGTGTGAAGCCTACACACAAGGGTGCTTGTGTGCTGCAGATTTCAGATACACTGATTTCAGCCACGCCAATTTCAGCCTAGATTTTCTGGTTCCCAGTTGCGCTATGCTCAGCAATGAGTTTTTTGCCAGTTTTGAACTTCCAGCAGCCCTGAAATTGGGTTACTTGACACTCACATATATCAAAGCACCCTGATAGCCTGCTGCCAGTAACTGCAGAGAACAATTCATTGGCTGAGGGCTATCCTGACATTGCTTCCTTTCCCCAGGAGCTTCCATGTCAGGGTGAGGAGTACAAACAGAAGTTATGCAGAGAAGTCATATGGAGGCTGAGCTATCAACTTTCTATCTACTTTCCAAAATCATTGCATTGCACAACAGTCATGCAGAGTCAGGCCTTTCACCTATAAATAAATGAATGAGGAACCAGAAGAAGGACTGACATAACCTTCCTTTGGAAACTAGTAGTTAAAATGTTGTTAATGCAGTAGATAGATAGGCCATCAAGCTGAAAAACAGACACCAAATTTATTTCCTTGGCTTGATCATAAATTTGAGCACGAACTTTGAGCAAGCCACTTAGGACCTTAACAAGTTAAATTCTTAAATCCTGAGCAGTCTGAAAAGACCTTCTTAACATGTCTGTTATGGCTGTCCTTCTAAAATTATCCTGAGGTGGGTATGCATCATTGGACAGCAAGAAATCAGAGGATGTGAAGTCATTCGCAGGATTTCTTATTCATGTATTCATTTGAAAATTGCTTTTGAAATATGCTTCTTTCTGATTGGAACAAACTGAATACACTTGTTCATTTTCCAGGCATGACTGCCATGAATGGAAGAATTACAATCAGATATTAATCAAGATACTATTACGGGCTGTAGGGATTTTGTACATTCATTGGCAGAGAACCAGACAAGATCACTATGTGCATGCATTTCTTCATAAAATAAATGCTATTCATTCAGAGCCTTATATCACCATAACTGCCATCCACTTATGGATATTCACTTATGGTGACCATTTTCAGGAGAACTCATATGCATATTTACTTACTATATCAAACCAGTCATTGCTTTCCAAAACTAATAAAAACCAAGACCCTGCAACCAGTCCCAAAATATTGTGACTGAACAATTGCCTGCCACTGTTGTCAACGCTTTGAGGAGTTTTCTGTTGCAACAGAAACAACAGAGGGGCCAAGTAATTAACTTAGCTCCTCTCCTATTCTATTTGATTCAAAAGAAACAAAATCTGTGTGGAGCTGTGTCTGCACTAAGTCAGCTGTGCAGATGCTGTCGCACCAGCCTTATGAAGACCTTGTGAATGAATTCCTGTAAATTTGTCTTAGTAGTACAAAAGACTTTTTTATTTATTCTCTCATGTAGTATCAAAACAAAGTCACAGGTCTATGGCGCACATGTGCGCACACACACACGGGAGTCAAACAGGAATAAAAAAGAAACACTAATGTATGATAACTTCTCTATTAGCAGGCTTGACAAATTTGCTAATGATAAAAAACCAAGATAAAAAAGCAAATAAGAAATTAGAATATTCTTCCTACAGTTATTATAAATTAAAATGCCGAGGTTAATAAAACTGCTGAAGTGCTGGCTGAAAACATCAACCATTTGCAAGAGAAAATGAAAAACAACAGACATTACTACTTACACATTGTTTCACAGCTTATTGCGTCAAAGACAGGCTTTTATTACAGAAATGAAAGATAGACAAAGTTAGAACCAAGACGAGATGTATGTAATTTAGGCAATTTGAAAAAAGACATGAAGAAAAATCTGGAATTCCCTGACAAGCACCAGGCAGAGGTTGTACTCAGTCTACCCTTCAATGGACTGAAAAGCCAGGCCTAATTTGGAAAGTGTGAAGAAAACCGTGGCAGGTGCCCAAACTATTTATGCAGTAATACCATCCATGAGTCTTACACGTTCTAGCATATTCCTCCACTTACTTGCTACAGAAAGAGAAGTCCACCTTCTTAGAAAATCACATGTTGGAAAGTGAAAAGTCAGAATTAGGAATGCATCCTCTTTTGTCCACAGCATTCAAGTCTTTTGACTGACATCCCTTTACCATTCCAGCAGAAGGCCAGATGACCAAAATACTAGATTCTACCACTGATGTGTTCCCCCAAGATGTGACATTACAATTGCTCAAAAAATCCCAAAGAATTGAGACTTGCATCATAAACACTGATCAGTTAGGAACTGCATAGATACTTCTTTCCATCACTTTCCTATGCTCTATTTCAAAATAGAAAAAAAACCACCCATAACTTACTTATACCCAGGTTTTGTTACTACTATCAGTTTGTGCCCACTGTTTTTTGTCCTATCAGTGGGCACCACTACTTCCAGCAGGTATTTATACACATTGCTAAGAGCCCACTCAGCGTTCTCGAGGCTGAACAGTCCCAACTCTCTCACCTACTCCTTAATGCTCTAGTCCCGTAATCATCCTCATGACCCTTCACTTAACTTGATCCAGGATGTCCACATCTTTTTTGCACTGGGGAGCCCAGAACTGGCCCTAGCACTTCAGATGTGTCTCACCAGGTCTGAGTTTAGGGGAAGGATCACCACCCTCAACCTGCTGGCAACACCTTTCCTAATGTAACCCAGGAGAGAGCTGGCCTTCTTTGCCATGAAGGTGTATTGCTTGCTCATGGTCAGCTATCACCAGGACACCAAGGTTCTTTCCTGCAAAGTTGCTTTCCAGCCTGTCAGCCTCCAGCATAGATAGGTGCAAGGGTTTACTGCTTCCCAGGGACTGGACTTGACAGTTTTCTTTGCTGTATTTCATGAGATTTCCTCTCTGTCCATTTCTCCAGCCTGCCTACATCCCTCTCAATGGCAGTACAACCATCTGGTGTACTCTTCCCAATTTTTTATCTTCTGTAAACTTGTTGAGCATGCGCTCTGTCCTACTGTTAGTGAAGACATTAAATACTATTGACCCAGTACTGACCTCTGCAGTATACCAACAGTTACTGGCCTCCAGTTAGGTGGTCTTCATGCTGCTATCAAAAACATTTTTGCTCAGCAGTCCAGCCAGTTTTTGATCCACTTCACTCTCCCTTTAACTAGTCCCTCCTACTTCAATTTCTCTGTGAGGATGTTAATGGGACACAGTGTCAAAAGCTTTACTCAAGTAGAGATAAACAATCACTGCTCTTCTTGCCCACCAAGCTAGCCACAACACTGTAGAAAGCTATGAGGTTAATCATATGTGGTTTCCTCATTGTAAATCTATGCTGACTATGCCCAATCAGCTGCTTGTCCTCTATATTTTTGTAAATGGTTTTCACTATCATTTGCTCTGTTCATCACCTCAGCAATTGAGGAGACGCTGCCTGGCCTGCAGTACCCCTGATTTTCTGTCTTGCCTTTCCTGAAGATAGGAGTGACATTTGCTTCTTCCCAGCTGTCAGGAATCTTCCCCCTGCTCCCCCCAAGTTGGTCCCACCAGGACCTTTCAAAAATGACCGACTGGTGACAATGGACAGCTTCCCCATCAACTATGGGTGCATTCCAACAGGTCCCATGGACTTGTGTATGTCCACTCTCTTTAAATGTTCCCTAAATCTGATCCTTTAAACCTGATCCTCCTCCACCAAGGATAAGTCTTCCTTGGTCTGGACTTTCCCACTGGTTTCAGGGACCTAGCATCCCTGAACGCTGCTCTTACCAGCAAAGACTGGCAGGAAGAATGATTGATTACCTTGGCCTTTTTAATGTCCTTTATCAGAAATCTCCTGACCACTCATCAGTGGGCTCCCATTTTCCCTAGTCTTCGTTTGGCTGCTGATATTCCTGCAGAAGCCCTTCATGTTGCCTTTCATGTCCCTCACCACATTCAACTACAGATGCTTACCTGGACAGTGTCTCTGTATTCCTCCCAGGCCATCTGTCTCTGTTTCCACCGTGTATGCTTCCCTTTTACATTTGAGTTGGTCATGCTCTCTTTGTTCATCCTGCAGGCCTCCTGCTGCTTTTGCTTGAATTCTTTTGTGTTGGAATGGTTCATTATTGATGTTGGAGGTGGTGATACTTGAAAAATCAACCTCTCCTGGACTGCCCTCCAGAACTGTACCCCCATGAGATTCTTCCAAGCAGCTGCCTGAGAAGGCCCAATTCTGCTTTCCTCAAGTCCAGGGTTGTGATCCTATTTCTTTTTTGTTCCTTTCTCTCAGGATCCTGATTTCCACCATCTCGAGGTCGCTGCTAGCAATGCTGCCCCTGACCCTCGTCTTAAGGGTCTTTTCCAACTTAAATTATTCTATGACTCTATTAATTACCTGAGAACAGCCCAACACTAAAAAAAACAATACTGCCTACATCAGGGGGGTGAGAGGCTGAAGGAGTTAATGTCTCAAACATTGTGGTGGGGCAAGTTCTGCTTAACGACTAACTCTGCATAACAACGAACTCTGCCTAGCAAGGAACCACAGGTGAAAAGAAGCCCCTCAGTGCCCATCAGCAACAGGAGGGGGAGGGCGTGCTGGAGGGTGCACAGATCCCTGTTCTGGTGTGCTGTTCTGATATGTTGAGCAGGGCAGCTCACCGTGTATGGCCAAAGATCACATCTGCAGGGAAGAGGAAGCTAATCCCCAAACGACCCCCAAGCCCATGGCCCAAGGGTACCTAATTAGCCTAATGAGTCCGAGTGCTGGCCTGAAGGAGGGGCAAGGATGATACAAGGACACAAACTGAAGCCCTATGTGTACAGTCCCACTGCAACCGGACTCCTTGGCTGACTGAACCAACGCTGGATCCAGGAGTGGTGAAACAGTTCTCTTCTCTCTCTCTATTTCCCTTTTCCTTTTTCTGTAATCCCTGTACCTCATCCCTTTAAACATAAACTGTTGACCAAGTCTGGGACTAGGAGTGGATTCAGCCACCCCTGGGCTCCTCACTCAGAAGGAGTCTAGAAAGCAACAGGGTCCACTCTGAACCTCATGACTCAATGGGAGGGCTCTCCTTATTGTCTTCCGTGAACTGATTCCCAAATAAGCAAGGCCTGTAGTGTATGTTTGGTGATGTACGGTTAGCACATGTTACACAGTTTACTGACATAATTTCATGCCAACTTTGTTGTGAGCATACCAATTTTGGTGGTGAGCATGCCAATTCTTGTTGTGAGCAAATAAAAATTGAGTTTTGCGAGCTAAAGGATCCCTAGTGTCATTTTACCTTAATGCTGACCTGGGAATTCAGCAAACCTGAGTCATCATCCTGAGAAACTGGGACATGACAAGGGGTCACTTAGCTATATTCAGAATCTTGATTCCAATCTTCATGAATC
Source organism: Haliaeetus albicilla (assembly GCF_947461875.1). Lineage (NCBI taxonomy): Eukaryota > Metazoa > Chordata > Aves > Accipitriformes > Accipitridae > Haliaeetus > Haliaeetus albicilla. Next base: position 51,866,336 of record NC_091516.1, read on the forward strand.
CCAGAACAATTCTTTCTTTGTGACATTAAAAAAACCAAGGGATATTTCCTAATTGGAAATTTCTGAAAGATTCTTGTATTGGCTTTGTGTGGCAAGGTTTTGGTAGGGGGGAGGGTTACAGGGGTGCCTTCTGTAAGAAGTTGCTGGAAGCTTCCCCTGTGTTCAAGAGAGAGCATACCAGCTGGCTCTAAGACGGACCTGCCGCCGGCCAAGGCTGAGCCAATCAGCGATAGTGGGAACGCCTCTGTGATAACATTTTTAAGAAGGAAAAAAGTTGGGACAGATGGAAAACGGCAGCCAGAGAGAGGAGTGAGAACATGTAAGAGAAACAACCCTGCAGACACCCAGGTCAGTGAAGAAGGAGGGGAGGAGGTGCTCCAGGCACCAGAGCAGAGATTCCCCTGCAGCCCGTGGGGAAGACCATGGTGAGGCAGGCTGTCCCTCTGCAGCCCAGTCCACGGGGGAGCAGATCTCCACCTGCAGCCTGTGGAGGACCCCACGCCAGAGCAGGTGGGTTCCTGAAGGAGGCTGTGACCCCATGGGAAACCCGCGCTGGAGCAGGCTCCTGGCAGGACTTGCAGATTTGTGGAGAGGAGCCCACTGAGCAGGTTTTCTGGCAGGACTTGTGATCGCGTGGGGACCCAAGCTGAAGCAGTGTGTGCCTGAAGGACTGCATGCCATGAAAAGGACCCATGCTGGAGCAGTTTGTGAAGAACTGCAGCCCGTGGGAAGGACCCACATTGGAGAAGTTTGTGGAGGACTGTCTCCCGTGGGTGGGACCCCACACTGGAGCAGAGGAAGAGTGTGATGAGTCCTCTCCCTGAGGAGGATGAAGCGGCAAATAATAATGTGTGATGACCGTAAACCCCATTCCCCATCCCCCTGTGCCGCTGGGGGGGGGCTTGGTAGAAAATCCGTGAGTGAAGTTGTGCCCGGGAAGAAGGGAGGGGTGGAGGGAAGGTGTTCTGAGATTTGGTTTTATTTCTCATTACCCTACTCTGGTTGATTTGTAATAAATTGAGTTAATTTTCCCCAAGCTGTGTCTGTTTTGCTCATGATGGTAATTGGTGAATGATGGTAATTGGTCTCTCCTATCCTTATCTCGACCCACAAGCTCTTTGTTATATTTTGTCTCCCCTGTCCAGCTGAAGAGAGGGAGTGATAGAATGGCTTTTGTGGGCACTTGGCATCCAGCCAGGGTCAACCCACCACAATTCTTTTCAAAACAACTCTGTAATTTCTGGATTCTGCTGGCAATACTGAAAGTGAGTTAAAAGTTCAGTGAGTTTATTAATGTGTGATTTTGCTAGATTTTCAAAACCAGACAAATCCCAAAGAAAAGTATAACCAAAAGATTTAATTATCTCATAAATTAGAAGTAATCAGTGGAACAGATTAAGAAATACAAGTTGTTTGTTGCTAGAAATTTTGTATATAAATTCCCACAAACAATTAGTTTTTTCACTGAAAACACAACAAAACTGAAACATGAAGTCAGGAACGCAAATTTCCTGGAAGCTCAAAAATAAGGAATATATTTGTCTGTAGCATAAATACTACAGCAGTGATTCCCTTATCTTCACTTTCATAACAAAACCACTTCTCTTCAAACTGAATATGGAAACTAGTGTGTAGCCACTGATGTTACTTTGAAACATTCGTGCACTAGAGAAAAGGTGTATTAGAAGTTAAAAATAATATAATTCCTAAGAATTCAGGAAATTATATCCCGTTTTTACTGGTTTCACACCAAACATTCAACAATTGCTTTGACATTGGAAAGACAACAGATTTTTTTCTATCATTTTGTGGCTTGAAAGCTCAGTAAGCTTAATCTTTGCCAAAGGATCATGTGTTACATAAACTCTGGGTATATCACATAATGTACTCTTTTGCAATGATACAGAGTGCTTTTAAATGAAACCCTTTTTGCAAGTTGTGCTGGTTCGACAACCTTGTAAACTAAGGCTTATTAATTTTTCATCTGTATTTTTCAACTCCATTTATAAAAACCTCAAAACATGATTCCGCTCACGCTGCTGCAGTTAACAGATTCATTAGTCATCACTACAGACTCTTATTCTCAAAGCTACATCATAAAATTGTGTTTAGGTATTAACATTAGCTTTAGATTGCTTTCTAAGACTAATTGTAAACTATTTCTAAGCCAGAACCACATTAAAAAACCTTTTAAAGCTTAAAGTCTTCCAAGTTTTTGTTCCTGTAAGTTGTACAAAACAAAAAGCAGCCTGTTTTATAAACCACATTTTGAAGAGAGATTATCCAAGATTTAGTTTTAACCTTTTGCTCATTTAAATGAAAGAAATGATGCATTCATCTTTGAAAATTCATGACTACAAATTAGTATCCATTGATTGGACTCACATGCTTACAAGTAGAACTTACTGCTCTGTAGTTGCTACAATCCATCTGTTATATTATACCTATCTCTAAGTTGACCAGTAATATATTTTCCTATTCAGAATTGTAACAGATGGCCAGATGAAGACATATAAAGGCAGTTTATGAAATATGTATGAGAACATAAAATACAGTATGCACCTTATATTGCAACTTTTACTCATGTTTGTAGCTACGCAAACTTTTCAGAACCTCCTTTAGTTCTGTAAGTAATTATGCCTATAAGTGCCAGCAGCTGTTTCTTTAAAGCTAGACCAGTGATAGAAAATGTGATCGTTCCAAGAACTACAGTGAATAACTAATTTCTTTAAGAAGACTTACAGAGCATTCTAGACTTTTGTTTACATTTTGCTGATTTTCTTTGAAGAAAAAAGGTGATTATTTTCCTAGTAAAAATTTAGTTTACTTTGAGAACAGGATATGAGGAAACAATCCCTTTAAGAAGCTTAGGTTAAAAAGCAACAAACCTTTGCACATTCCAGTAAAAACAACTGCTAATTAGTAGACTGAAAGTAATTCAGAGAACTTAGAGTGTTACAAATTTGTTCTTGTATGTCTGTTATCTTTCTCAATATAGCAAAACTATCATTAGTGTCAATGCTGAAACAGGATTCTCATTAATCACCACCTAACAACACTGTGCAAATATGCAATTCCAAAGCAGTACTCTTCCAAACTCTGATTATGAAAAACTCATTTGAGTTACCAAACTAAGGCTTCACTTGAAAAGTGAGCAGCCTCCACCAGCTCACCTTCTGGTCTGTGGAGTTTGAGTTCTTTGACTCGACTCCCTCCTCGAGGGAGAAATGCTGGCTAAATTCTGCTCAGCTCCACAGACTTAACTCCTAGATCAGTTTTAAAGGAGAGAGAAAACAGAGAGCGAGCCCGATTAGTCAGATGCCCCTTGGAATACACTACAGGACTTCAATCCCCTAACTGCTTTTGTACATAAACATGATGAGAGATGACACTGACTCAAACACTGACTTTTAATTACCCCAGGGGAGCTCTCAAGAAACACCTTGCGATATCTGGAGTAAATTACATTTGTTTATGATTTCAGACTTAGGTAGACAGTAAATACCAACTACACTCTTCACATTTCTCAGCTTTTCTTCACAACTACAACCCATGCCAAGATTCATCCTACCTAATTAATTTTTAATCGAGGTATTGTAAGTTAAGAATCTAGTCACCCTAGACTTGTATTACCCTCAGCAACAAGATCTTAGATAAGCTTAAGTGCTCTCTGGAAGTATCCCTTTGTCTCCCTCTGAAGGGAATGGAAGGGACAATTAATGCTGATTTGACTCCTCATTAAGCATCCCGCTTAAAAGCCTAACATTGGATGTAATGAACTTTGGCCTTCAGACTTTTCAATATAGAAAATTTATGCTTACAAAATTTAAATACTGCAATAAAATGATTTCTGAATTGTCAGAGTACAATTAAACTATGATGCTTTGCTTTATATTTTTGCATCAGTAGCTAACATTATTCTATGGATGTTACATTCTCTTCCATTTTAGCCAAGAAGTTTCTCACCTACTCGCCTATTCACACCTCTCCATTTGCACTATTGACTCCATGCTATTCCTGATCCCACTTAGTTTCAATTTCATACTACAATTTACCCCTTCCTTGCCCACTCATTCTCTGCAGCTTTTTCTTTACAATACAGTCAGCAGACAGCCCCACTAATCCCATCAGTCACCTCAGCTAGTATTCCATAAACCCTTTCCCTGTGCACCTCCAAGCTCCATTGCCCACTTCCAAACTCCCTTCCAGGGACTCAGTATCAGGACTCTTCCTATATAGCTTTCACCCTAGGTGCCATATAGACTCCCAGTGCATCTTTTACTATGAATTCCAACCACCTCTCTCTGACCGAGTGAGACCTGCTTCACTCTCATCTTTTCCAGCATGTCAGCTGTTTGTGTACTGTGGCAAAGACCCACCATTAATCTTGATACTGTATGCTCACGCAGCTTCTGCTCATTGGCTCTCTTAAGAGTGCTTCTGCAGCATTAATTTTCAAGTGATCCTCCTGCAAGGGATTGGAGAGGGCTCAGTCTTTTGTCCTTTTCTTCCCCTGAATCTTACCGTCAAGTAATCTTTTCTGCTATCACAAATTCAGCAGTCATCTCTGGACTGAAACATACAGGTGTACCTTTCTACTCCAAACCCGCCCCTCAGTCAAACTCGTGTTTCAGCCTATCTTCCTGCTATCTTGTCAAGTCTAACCACCAATGGGCTCCTGCCCCAATTTTACCCTCCAGCCATTTCTCCCATGTCCTTCCTGAACTGACGACAGCAGCACCATCCTTTCAATAGACATATACTGGGCATCAGAGCCCATATACTGGGCCTTGAATATTCAGGGAACTTGCTGTCTAAGGCATAATGATTTTGCCTCAAACATACGGTCTCTCCTATCCACTCATGGAGCCGATACTCTCATCAAAGGTTCTGTTACCACTTTTGTATTACAATTATTGCCACATCATAGTCCGTCCCCTTGACTAATGCAGTTCTGTGCCTTTGCACTGTATGCATAGATCATCTTCCTAAAAAGTAATTTTCACCTTAAGACCCTTCTCTTTGCAGACTTCCCTATGCATTAAATACAAGCTTCTTATCCTCACTTTCAAGATCTTATATTCTTTCCCAGACACAACTGGAGTCAACAGAAAACTGTGTATAGACAGTTATTACGGTGAGGTGAGGAGGCAAGCCGTGTCAAACCTGAGGTCTGCCTCTCACCAGTGCTTGCTCACTAGTGCAAGCAAGTAACAGTGCCATAAAGATAACATTCATATGGCTTCTGGACAACCCAGAGCAAAACAAGCTTGAGCCTGCTTCAAATACGAGCAAACAGTATTTGAAATGGGAGAACAGCACTTTCATGTCTATTCACAATGTATTGTGTATTTACTAGGTAGTATGAAAAGGACAACAAACACACATTAAAATGGCATTAAACTAGGAAATGCAAGAAGGCAATAAATCTTTGCAGAAAACCAACTATTACATGCCCTTCCTTCTCTGTTAGATGTCAAGCTACTTTTATACTTTGAAGAATCTTGATTTCTTAGTATTATCGGAAAAAGCATAATTAATATATTTTGAAATAGGCTTTTCACTGTCTTAGAAATGTTATTAAAATGCTGGCTACCTTTCGCACAAGAAGTTTTCCTCTATGCCTTTGGAATTACTGCCACCGTTCTGGAATACCTTTTAATAGCAGTTTCAGTTGGATACATTGACAGAATCCACTGCTCGCAATGCAGCTACAAAAACGGCTATACCAATGTTACTCCTCTGATGGAGTATTTCTAGACTCTCCTATATTTAATATTTTAAACTTTTACAAAGTCTTAGCCCATCATATTAAAAAAAAAGATTATTTTTAACATGTGAAATGCTTTCCATTTAAGTTTCTTGTATTATATTCTCAACACACAGAATCTAATATGCCATACGTGTATGTATGAGTCCAGTTATAACTGGACCTTATTCCAGTCAAGACAGCATGCCACAAAATGCTAGTGTCATTATTTTCGTAAGGGTGTGTTTTGTGAATGCTATGTAGTTGCTATAATATGAGTGATTTAATGCATTAATTCACAGCAAAAATTCAGTCAATATGCTCTTTAGAAAAAGATTAGTCAGAAAATGCAACTGGCCTTGTTTTTAACACATTAACAAGCCATACATGAATATATAGTGAACCCAGTTAAAAATTTAATCATCGTATAGAAATGTGAATCCTTATTTATGTAATAAAAAGATTGAAAAATAGATATTAAAAAATGCCTTGGTAGTTTATAAAAACATCTGATGAAGTGAGTTATTTTGACTTTTAGGACAAAATAGGAAAATTGGCTCTTGTTATTGCAGACTTATTTTTCTGATTTCTTCATTGTAAAAATTTTTGTGTCTTCATACATGCTTACTGGCTACTGCCCTTGTTATGTACACACTAGAACATGCTCTTCAGTGAAATTCACTGTGTATCAGTCCTAAGGGATCACATCCTGCTGCTATCAAAGAAGCAGAATTAACTTTGAGATTGCTTCCTATTTACAATTCATTCAACATTCAGCCACACTGTGAGCACTTAAATTTAAAAAATACTTCTGAATTTAATGAATATTTTAATGTATATGAAAAACAGAGCCTGGAAAGATGATCTTGAGGTGAACTCCAATTTGGCACATTAAGTTTAAATGCGTAATGCACAGTTTTCTTCTGCAACCCATCATAAATCACTTAACTCCTACACCCTACATTTCTACACCCTACATGCTTTTATAAGAAGCAGTTTCAGTAGTTCACCTGGGTATTTCAGTTGCTTGTTGTGTGATGCTGAAATTTTCTCTTACTACACATATGTAGAGAGCTAAGTAAAAAACAGGATCCTAATGTTAGCTAGATCCTTTAAGTTATATTATCATTTCCAAAAAATAATATAATGTCCAATAAAAGAAAGGGAGCAAACCCAGAAGAGGTGCCTTGGTATAAGCAAAAAGCAACTCCTCTGGGAAAAGTCAGAGCACAAGCTGCTATAGAGGAAGCTACAAGTCACAGCACACCTTCTGGTTTTGTGGTCCTCAATGTCTAGTTAACATTACTGGCACTTGCATTCTGTGAAACTTCTTAAATTTGGTTCACAAAACCTGAACAATTAAATGAAATTGCTAAAATTTACTTATTGTCATTTTCAATACAAACGATACTTAATGCATATTTCATTACATCTGTACTGTGCATATGAGTGCAAGTGTCTGCAATAACCACAAATTTCAGTAAGTACTCCAAAAATACGACTTATATGCATGGCCTCTGGGATCAAGGCCAGATGTAGCTGCAAGATGCTCTGCACAGCTGCTACCACATCACGTAAGCCTGGAGAGTGCCAAGATAAAGGGAGGGAAATAGGACGTAGTCATAACCCCCTTTTTCCTTAAATAGCTTACCACTCCAACTCCCCTGTATTGTTCTGCAACATATTATGTCCTACAAATACATGCTGCTCTGCCACGTGCACACACAGGCAGCTGTTCTTGAAGTAGCGAAGATGGTCCAGAAAAATGTGTTCAAACACTGAGAAAGCATGCCAAAATATCTGAGTGAAATACTGACATGAAAGGAAGCAAGGTCAGAACAAAGCATCAAAGTATGAAAGTGTTATATGGGGCAATGCCTCAAAGCATCCTGACTGTGACAAGCTGACAAGAAAATCTTGACTTAGAATGAATTTAAGTCAAAAAACTGTATGACAAAGAGCCAATGAACCAGCTGTGAGGCACAGCAATTCTGAACTCTGGAAGGCCACTGAGGTTTAAAAAGATGAAAGTAACAAAAACACATATTTTCATCAGTGACTAACTGAGTAACAAGAAAACAAAATTGTTGGATGAAGAAGGGACAGAAGTATGTCATTAGGGTCTATGAGAAACTTCCAAAGCAAGTTATTTCAGTGTCCAGAGGAAACGGAAAGGAATATTGAAGTTATGACCCAGTAGGCTACACAGACAGGGAACGACTCTGATGTGAGGCCAGGCTGGCACTGGATGGAGTCACAGAACCGCAGCTGGCTCCCTGGTCCTCCTTTTGTCTTTCTCTTTGTTAAGGTGCACAATGGAATACAACACTGGCATATCTAGGAATTAGTTTTGCATGAAAGATCAAGACAAAGGGAAGCACCTCTTTATTTTCCTTGGAAGATCTTTCCTTACTGAGTTTCTGATTCCAATTCTACACTCAGTGCATACAAATCCAATCTAGGTATGAGAGCATATTCTTTAATTTTTTAAAAATATATTGATGCTATTGAGTGCATCACATCCAAGATTGCTTTATATACAGACATAATCAAGTGCAGCTACTTCTCATGTAGAACACTATAGCTGCTTGCCATCAGTAGTGCTAAAAATCAAAGAATACTCTATGATGGTCAGCTGACTTAGGTAGGCTGGGTATAACGGCCCAAGTCAGAATTTTTCCAAAACAGCAGCTGTGGTAAATACCCCTCCCCTGCAGTTAGAGCCAAAGCATTCTCAGCAACTATATGTTTAACCTGAAATTCAGCCACTGTTGGAAGAAAATAAATTTACCTTATTATGAAAGGATGGGCTCAAAGTAGTTTCAGCTGGCTCTTTATTGATCCAAATGAAACCTAGCCTGCTACTGAGCAACCATTACCACTTTCTGAAACATCCTAAATGGAACTCAGAAGTTTTACTCTGAGGGACTTGCCTGGCCTGATCCCACTTGTATGTAAGACTTGATAAAAATTACAGCCAAAAGTGATTTAGCTGCAGTTCACTTACAGGAGATGCCTGAGCACTAGTTAGAAATCAAACATTAAAATATAACAAGACCTAAATGCTAGATCCTGCAGACAAAATGCATTACAGAGACAGCTAACAACGGTTGTATTTGTTTAAATAGTCAGACTTCAAAGCAGAATTCCAGGCACAACAGTGCCATCCAGGGGCCAACTACTTGCTGGTGAACATCCGAAGAATTTCCTGAAACTGATTTTACTCGTATAAACAAAAAGGTTTTATATTTAAAACAATTTCCCCAAATACTTTCAAATATGATCTCAGTTCTTTTGAATACTGCAACAGATAAACAGGGATGTGAAACAAGAACTTATTCATTCTCTAGACATGCTAAGACTTGCTTACATTTAGGCATAAGTTGTGTAAAATCCTGTTTCAGTAAAATAGAAAAATATTTGTAACAATTTAAAACAATTCCTTCTAGCACAATAAATGAAATAATGAGGAAAAGTTCTCATGACACTTTGCCAAACTTTTCAGGCTGAGATCTCGCAAAGTCCAAAACACATGCTCAGCTCCACTTCACTGCAGCTGCCTAAAATTGTGTATAAAGTTTTACAGAGCTGAAGCGTCAGATGACTTCATTTCTGCACAACCCACACTCTGCCTTCTGCACAAACGGAAAGCTCAATCTGAAAACCTTAAAGCCGTTTGAAAATGGAGGCTGGTTTTGTGTCATAGGGAAAAGGAGAAGGGGAGGTTAAGGCACAAAGTCTAGAAATGCAGCACCGTTCACCATTTACGGATGCAGCTTTTTTTAGGCTGGTTCTATAACGGCAGCAGCAAGACGAGAAAAGCAAGAATCCCAGAATATTCCTAAGATGATAAACAATTCGGAGGGGCAGATGTGTCTGCAGTTTAAGGATTCAGACGCGTACACCTTTTTCAGGTCTACGGTCCAGCCAGCTGACGCAGCAGCATAAAACGCAAGGCACGAGTGAGGAGTTTCAGGATCAACCTCATGCGAGGCGAGCTCTTTTCCAAGAGTCGCCCCCGATGCGCCTCAGACGGGTTGGGCTCGGGATCCTCCTCCTGCCCACGCCGCTTACCACCCGCGAGAACCACCAGAAAACCCTCTTTACCCCCATTTCTGAAGGAAACGGGACTCCCGGCAGGGGCAGGGGCCTGCGGTCCCGCCAGCCGCCTCAGCCCGAGCCAGACGCGCAGGCGTCCCCTGGAAGCCGCGCGGCTGGGGCGGGGCCGGAGGACCGAGGCCTTCGAGAGCTGGCCTAGAGAGGCTCTGGCCATTGAGCTTCAGCCTGGAGCGGGCCTGCCCCGGCGCGCGCGGCGCATGCGCGCGGTTTCGCTTCGCGCTGCCTCCGCAGCGGCGTGGGGAGAGTTCGGGGAGGAGGCGGCGGCGGAAGGCCGGGCCGGGCCGGAGGACGGCGGAGCTCTGCGGGCAGGGGTCGGTGCCATGGCTCCCGTGCTGAACCTCAACAACGAGGTGAGCCACCCGCCCAGGCGTCTTCTGGGGTGGCCGTCGGGGGCGGTTGGGAGGCTTGAGCCGGGGAGGGCCCGGCGGGGCAGGTGGAGGCAGCGGCCGCTGAAGGGGGCCGGGGCACCGGGAGGGCGGGGAAGTGGCAGAGCTGTGCAGCGGCGTGCCTCCCTGCGAGCGGGCCGGGCCGGACTCGACCCGACGCGGCCCGACCCTCCCCAGGGCCGGCGTGGCTGCGCGGAGCGGTGGGGGAGGCCCCGGGGCGGCCGGGGCTGTCGCCGTCCCCTGGGGAAACGCTGCGCGCTCTGCTGGCTATCAGCGAAAGCGCTAAGGGATGAAAATAAAGATCTGTCTTGCGAAGATAAACTCCTTTAGGGGAGTGCTACGCAATTGTCGACACGTGTGCTTCGGTTCAACATCCTGTCATTGGGTGTCCTATCATCTTCGTGTCGTGTCATGTCTTACCATGTTTGTGTTCACACTGAAGTTTTGCAGGTGATTCTAGTGGACCTGCTTAAGTTTCAGGTGACTGTCTCCTGGGTAGCAAAGATATGATGCCCTATTTTCTGGGAGGCAGAGGGGCTGAGAATGAGAAATCAGTGGGTTAGAGCTAACTTTCTCCTGTTCTGTAAGAAGTTTGGTGGTTCACATTTCTTTCAGAATTTTTTCCCACTCTGTAGCATGAATTAAATTAGCTAGGTGCGTTTCATTTGTGGTAGGTTTTGACTGCACATTTGCAAATCATTGTGTACGCTGAGTCTGGCACAACTAAACCAGCCTCTTTAAATTGTTGCTGCAACACCTAAAGAGTAGCTGACCGTTCTGCTGAGCATGTGTTGTATCAGCTTCTGCAGATGGCGTTGTGCCCTTCCAGGATTCCTAGATAATTCACAGTATGGTTAAAATTACTATTTGTCATTGGCAGAACCAAAAGGACAGATTATACAAGCATTCTCAGATTGCGCTTGTAGTTAAAATAAGTTTTATGTTCTAGGCACTTAGTAACTCTTGAGAGAGGTTGATTTGCAAGTCAAGAATTTAGTGAGAGGTAGCCTGTTCATCAGAGAAAATGTAGTTTGATACTACGTAAAATACAGGTATCTACACTGTAATTTATTACAAGCTTTTGCTACTTGCTATTAACAAATGTAAGGTCAAATGTGAGTGATTTCACATTGAAATATACCAGTGAGTCATCAAAGAAAGAAGAGAGTGTTTCATTTATTGTTGAAGTGGGGATCTTTTTCAAATGATTGAGGTGGTGATTCATAGTCTTTCACCAAAGACATACTTGTATAACAAGGCATGAAAAAAAGACACATTATTTGACTGAGGAATGCCCAAACAGTTCTTCAGAAAAAGACAGAATTCAGTGAGTTTCTGTACAAAATATTGAAAAATTTCTGTAAGGACACTGGGGATGCCGTTCCTTCTTATGGTTCAAACATCACTCTATCCTAAGAGGAAAATGAAAGTAAATTCCTAGATTTTCTGGAGGTGGAAGCTTTCATCAGGGCTCAGACAAAAAGTAGGCACTCTCTGATAACAGGTCCATCTGAGACGTAAGGTAGTACAGAGACTGAAATCCTGGATGTCATCTCATCAAGAGGGATAAGGTCAGCTGGCTAAGAGTAGGATGGAGACCTAGTGTGAACAGATTAAACAACTTTTCCATTTCTACATGGATGCCTTTTCATAAGCATCAGAGCTGTATTAATTACTGTGGTGACTAATCATAAAATCTGAAATAGATGTTTTCTTTACCAATACCTGGATAGCCTCTGTGTATTTATTACTGAGATGCTCTTGTAAGAATGCATTTTACTGGTAAGAAATACTGATCTTCTGCTAATAAAGGTGACATGGTGGAATTTGAGCATGAATAAAGCAATGATTTTACGAAGTCTAATGTTTTAGACAAACTGTTGGATTTTTCTTGTGTATTCTTCCAATTTGCTAAGGGAAAGATTTACTGTAATTACAGAGCAGCTCTACGCTATACACCTTTGGCATTCTGCAATCAACGAATGCTAGGGATCATAGAAGTTTCTTCCCCCATTAGGCTATATCAAATTGGTATGATGGTAGTTGTTGCAGAAAGAACTTTGTGACCCTTACATAGCTGATAAACTTGTTTGTCTTAGCTAGATTTACAGTAGTTCTGTGTAAGGCCTTGTAAATTCAGCTGTATTATATTTATGTACTCTGGTATTTAATTCTGGCAAAGACAGGCTTCTGCTATTCATTAATATCATAAACTATAATGGCCTGCTAAATACTGGAGTCTTAAGTAATTCTAGGATGACAAGTTTCAAAATTTTTTTTACAAATTCATCTTTTTTTTACAGGAAGAATATATAGACTAAGACCAGTGTTTCTCAGTAACATAATTTGGCACCTTTCTTAATGTTAATTGACCTTTATTTTCATTACTTTTTGTTACATGTTTGATACTAGTAACTAACAAAAATAGTTATCGATGTCCAAACATTTCTTTGTTCTGGAGTGTCTACAACATTCCTATGAACTGTATTGTCATAGGTAAGAATTGCACAGCATCTGCTTTCTACAGATAAGATATACTTGTTTATCTTGTTTCTGAATGGGAAGGGTAATTACCACTTGAGTAGGTAGCTTCAGTTCAGTGTAATTCAATGGCAGGAGTTGTTTTGGTATTACTGTCCTGGTGAAAACAAAAGAACCCTCACACTCTTAAGGGGACATTTTGTTAGTACAGTGTAAAAATCAAGCTTTTGGTTCCTGTGTTATAATGAAGTAGTGTATATGTGTTTTGAAATTAAACGACATTTAATTGGGTGATGATTTAACTTATCACCAAAGAAACTTGGAAGTTGAATCTTATTACTGTGAAAATCTAATCTTCCAAGGAAATGAGACAAATAAAGGAGTGTGACGTGTGTCTCCTTTCTGACAGCTTTTGAATTCATTGGCTAATTTCAAAGAATTTGGAAAGGAGTAGAGACCTCAAAAATTGTTGGGGTTTTTGTTAAATTATCATTTGGTTAAAGAATAATGCCTCCATGAAGCGACATGCTCCCAACTGTTCTGATCTAATAGGGAACAAAGAATGAAAATGTCATACTGTTTAGGTGACTATATGAATGAGACCTGAAGTTACTGTACAGTGGAGGGATCCTGGGTGAAAATAAGAGGGAATTGCAGTTGTTGTGATGAGGTGAAATAAGACAGAAAAATATAAGAAGTCAGTCATAATTATTCAGTTATTCACAGAATAATTAGTTTAGACATTCTATTAATAATTTCTTTTATTTTTTCATGTAAAGTTGTTTATATCAGTGTAACAGCTTCAGAAACTCACGTTATGTCCATGTTAACAAATGGGTATTGTGCCAAAAGTGTATAACTGTTCTTTTTCTTTTTCTCTAATTGCATATATACCTAGATAATAACAGAAAAAACCCAAGATCTTGGCAAAACCCACAGTTAGCAAGGTCCAGTAATTTTAAGAAGCCATCATCTTACTGCTGGTAAATAACATCATACAGTTTCAGTGTGACTGCGTGACTGAAAAATAAAGATTTAAAAGAGTTAAAAAACACAAATGTTTTTGTAATTCAGACGTCCCATGCCTGTACGGGATTACTGCATTTTCATTTCTGTGCCCAAGGAAGAGGTGGGGACTGCAGGGAGGAATTAAAGACTGCAGAAAGTTAGAACAAAGTTAAACAATGAAGGCTAGAGTTTTTGAGAAAGAAGGGGAAAATGCAGTATATCATACCATTTTCTACTCATCATGTTCTTTTATACAAGGGAAAATATAACTTGTAGAATGAAAAAGTTCAGTTTTGAAATGGTAATGTATCAACTGCATATGATCATGCTTTTTTAGGGTTTGTATTAAGCCTAATTGATTCTCATCTCGTGTTTAATTTTATAAGCATGCAGGCTGAATGAATCTTTTTAAAAAACTGTTGCGGCGGGTATATGTTTCCTATTTTAAAAAGCTTTCTAAGAATTTTCAGGTGTCTTGTCCCAGAATACCTTCCAAAGTTAAACTTTTCTGGGAACATTTGCTAGATGGCAGCACGTTATCATCAACTGCCATGGACAAGGGCAAGTTTAAAGGGAGATAGCTCATGTTTAATGTGAAAAATGATCATTGTCGATCAGCAATATACAGTAGTACAAAACTGAAGCTTTTGAATGGGAACCAACACAGATTTGTGTGTTTTCAGAACCCATGCTTCTTAAATTATGTTGTTCTGTTTTTATAATTATACTCTGCTATCAATATGGTGTGATTACAACAAATACAGTTTTCACTCTGCTCCGCTTTTTTTTATATTTATTTTTGAATTAAATTCTGCTTACAAATACCTTAAGGAATTAAGCTGCAGAAAGCCCATGAATCTAATGCAAATGATCTCTCCATGAATCATTTTAAAAAGTATTGTACTGTGTATCTACACAAGCGCTGTAATGGCTGAAGTTGAATATTAGTAAGGCATCATATTATGTGATGCAAATTTAAATCTCAGAGTTGAGAGTTGTTCGTGTCCATAGGATGAATGGAATTTGCCAAACCTGTTTGGGTATGGAAGCTTTGGTATCAGATGAATAGGTGAATTTTTCTCTTAAATTTGTATTTAATAATGAATTGCATGCATCCAAAATAATTTCTCTCTATAAAAATGTTGTGGACCTCTTACTGAATTAGAAAAGGTTGAGCTTTATTTACAAAGCTATGTTTTTTAGATAATAAAAGCTGATGTCTCCATAATGCTTGTCATACACAACTGAAGTGCTCTTTTTTTTTTTTCCCTAAAAGGTAGAGTCAAGATAAAAAATATGTCTTCAGAGTAATAGTGTGCACACACATTTTTCAGTCTGCTAAACAAAGTGCAGATTTAAAAAATGTTACGTAGGGAGCTTAGTAATGAAGCTCAAAGTGGTGGATTCCATTCAGTAGTGGTTTGGGTCCCAACACTTTGTGCTGTGATACTCAGTGTGGCAATAGTCAGGCCCTTTTACTCTTTAGATTTAGGACTGACGTCATGACCTCTGAGTTATCTGGACTACAATTTAGATGAATGACATGTTTAGAAAGAAACCTGGACATTTGGCTAAGGATTTAGACTGGTGTACGGCAAAGTCAGAGATGGATAGCGTGGCTGATGATGAAAAAAATCAGACAAAAAGCCATGGGAACTAACCTTACCTTGTGAAGAAAGACTGACATACAGTCTCTGAAAGTCTGAAACTGCAGTCTGAGATGTATCTGTTATTCTGTGAAACTTGCACCTTGTATCACAGTGCACCCAGAAGTAAATGTATATTTGGAGATGCTTATGTAAAGGCTGGGTTGGTCTGGTGTAGCATGGGTAGGTGTCATGTTCATCGTTAGGTGGTCAGACACATCTAAGATACAAATGTAAATAGAAAAACAGTTACTGAAATTGCATGTATACATGCCTTCACTCACAAATTGCTGAAATGCCAAGTACGTGCTTTTAGAAATAAATCACTTTTGCTAATCAAAGTTTCTGTATAGCAGTGAAAAAAACCACGGTCTGACTGGGATATCAGGTGGAATTATTAAAGAATGGGAAGGGGGGAATTTGAAGAGGGTCGTACATTCCTCCTGAAACTGAATTGACTTGTATAGCCAGGAACTGCATCATGATTTTTGTAAAATGCCTTAAACGTGAAAAACCTGATTATTTACCCATGCCAGTCCTTAGTGCATGATATATTTTTGTTGTTGATACAGTAGGTCCAACATGCTTGTATAAACGTCAATTTTAAATTGATCCAAAATGAAATTAACTTGGAAGTGTTCTTGTCATTGAATGATTACCATTTTTGCAGAGAAATATTCCATACAAAGTGAGTTTAAGAGTTCTCCATGGTATTTACTTGCAGTTACTTAAGATCTTTCTTATTTTCAGCCTTCTTCAGCATTATGACTGCCACATCACTCAGATGTGATACACCTCACTGTGTTTTCATTGACTTAAGATGACTTCGAGGTTTTGTTTATTAATGACTTATTTTTTTCCACATTTTAGACTATAGATACTGGGACAGTTTTAACATTGAAAGTCCTTTAATATAAGGCATTTTGTGGACAATTGCTTTGCTGTTCAGTGTGTGGTGTTGCAGACACATTTGGTGTGCCCCCAAAGTGTGGTTCTCTGACTGTGGTTTCACGGACAGCTGGACTCACTGTTTCTGAAGCTACGGCTTCTCACTCTCCTTGCTTCTCAAACATTCCAGCCAGATGGTCCAGCCTCCCTCTTCTATGAGCAGAGTAAATTTTTTGTTAGGGGAGTTTACAGCTCCTGATTTAAGGTAGCAGGGTCTTACAGAGAATGAGAGCAGCAGGAACATAGGACCAGGGGTAAATCGGAGGGGCATGGAGGAGGGATGGAGACAGACTGTCCCCCTTCCACCACAGTGAGCTGTTCAGTTGTCTTGTGGGACTGGTAGAACTGTGCTGTTCTTCATCTCACTTAAGTGTTTCTCTTTAGGCAGTGAAATAAGCCTAAGATTTGGGGAGGGTGTTCAACCAGCAAAACCTAAAATAGTCAGGATGGTTATATGATGTGCAGTTACATTGTCTGGCAGGTGTTTAGGTTAAGGAGATTAACTAGTGATCAAGGCTGTCCAAGGGCAGGAGAACTGGAGGGTTCAAATAGGAAGCCAAAGGAGCCTTTATATTTGTTTGATCTTGATAATGTTATACAGTGAGTTCATTGGAAAGTAGTTACAAATCAGCTTGAAAGAAGAATCTTATAATTTCAGTGTTAAATAAGTTTGTATTTATTTTTGGAAAATGTGACCAAGGATATATCAAGGGGAAAAAAACCAAACTAGTCGCTTACCTGTTGCAAAAGAACTCTTAAAACAAGTTGCAGTCCAGTAATAAGTAAAGCAAAATGTAATTTTTCAGGAGTTGTATTTCCCACAGTTATCAGAGAAATGAACACTTAGGCCTTCTTTCTTGAGTTTTCTTTAAAATTGCTTTTCACTATCATAAACAAGCTGATGGTAGCATTCAATTTTTTAGTGTATCCAAAAGGCTAGTGTTACCTTGGGTGTGTTGTGATATTTTTAAGTGCATTCCTGGACCTTCTTTACCAGTGATAAAAAAGAATCCTAGATGGAAACTTTGAAAATAACAGTGACTGAGTGCTGTAGGTATTACGGTGTTTAAAGCAGTCTGAAATACTGGGCAGTCAGCGCACTGTGGTGATCCAGGCTTCTCTTTGAAATAAAGTAGCTACCCCCAAAGATCTGTGTGCTATCCCTGGGGCTGTGTGGGAATCTAGGAGTTCCTTTAGGGCAGTTTAATATTCCTGTGCACTGACTTTATAGCTACCTAAAGGGGAGGTAAGGCATGAGGTGAGGTATCTGGCCAGGTATCTGGTACTGGACTGAGCTGTGAGATGTCTTGCTGCTCGTAATTCAAAATATCATGCCTTCTTTCAAGGCTTGCCTCTGATGGGGAAAATGCTGCATTTTTTGTTTAGTGGCTTAGATGTTAGAAAACTTTCCAGTAGTTGAGAAAGCTGGTGTATTGGTCTCCTCAATCTGAGATGTGTTGAATCCTGTGATCTCAATGACCAGCAGAGTGCACTCATCACAAGCACTAACAAATACTACTGCTGGGCTACTGTCGGGCAAGTAAGGGAGATTTTATGGGGTGAGGGGAGCCTGGTCATGTATTTCACTGATGGGAGCATTTCCACAGGAAAAGTCCTTGGCAGTGTTCCAAAGGCTGCTTATCCAACAATTAACATAAAATGCATGAGCTCCCTCAGAGGAAATATTGGAACTCAGAACTCTCTAGCCCTGAGGAAATTCTTCTTGCTGGTCTACAGATGAGTTCCCTTTTGCTATTTTGTCTCTGGCTTATGAGCTTTGTTTGTTCCAGCACCTATCCAGCATGCTGGCCAAGCCACTTGCTTGAAGTAGAAGCATTTGTCCTAGACTCCCTCTCATTGAAGAAGGCTTGTAATTTTAGGCTTTTCAGTTCTGCTAAGTGTCCCAACATCTAGACTGTTCCTCAGATGGTGGACGCGAGTTCTAGTACTGTTATTAGCTATCTGACGGTATTGTTAAGCTGTATCAGAGAGACAGTCTCTTGTGCAGCTTAAGTCAGCTTTAGGTTCATCTGTGACCACTTCAGAATTATTCTTAAGGTGAAGTGTTTAGCACTTACATACTTTGGAAAAAGTACAGGTGCCTAGGATCCTCTGTGGTCAAAACTGAAGCTGTGACTGAATTCTGGCGCTGCTAAGATTTGCATATCCCTGGCTTGCATGTGGTCTTAAATACTTCCTTGAAGCTGGTCATACAGTCTCATATATGTCACTGAAATCGGCCTAAAGCCTTGAAAGGCATATAAACAAGTTATGAGAACTGAGAAAGAATAAATTTCTACACAATTAAAAAACAAATAGCTAATCTTTTCCATCAGTTTATTTCTCAGTATACTGGCAAATCAGTACTTTTTTCTGTAAATTACAAGTCTGTGCGAAGTTAGAAAGCATACAGGACTTTCTTTTTAAACTCTGGAATACAGCAGTCATTTTAGCTCTATGGAAATGCATGTAAAAATTCTTGCATTACTTGTGTTACTAACAAATAATTCTAAGCACAACATTTTCTTGAAGTAGAAGAAAGTTGTGCTAGACTGGGCTTGAATTCTGCTTAAAACAGTTCAAGTGTTAAATTACTGACATTCTTTTACAGACCATGTAAATGTCCTAAGGAAAAGGTCTTTTGAAAGCTTATGAAATTTCCAAACTTATACTCTGTGAGATAGAATTCTGAGGAATTGTGGCTTTTTTTTCCCTAGGAACTGTTCCAGCAGCTGTTTTTAAAGTTTCTAGAGTTGCCACATCATCAGTTATACTAATATTAACAGCACACACAGATTTTGTTTCAGCACATTACTGAAGCAATTAAACATGGCAAACTATGCAGGTTTTTGCTTCTGGCAGTGTTGTATACAGCCGTTATCAAACTACTGTACTTCAGGACAGAAATTAAAACTTTTCCTTAGCTCAAGTGGTTTATATAAAGTGTGTGTGGTAGGCCACGTAGACTAGTAAGATGCTCTCATAAAACAAAACATCTGTGGTTCCTTGGTGTGGTAGTGTACAATAATGAAAAAAACATGCAAACATGGTCATGGGAAACTTTGTAACTTTTATTTTAAAAGAACTGTGAGATACTTGCAGGACACAGTATAGTCTTTTATCAGCTGTAATTTATGGGTATATATGCACGCATAAAATAACAATTTAAAAAAATGGTTCTATTACAGTAAATGTGCTTACTGCTGTCATTGCAGACATCTTTCTGCAACCTTTGCTTTGCTGGGCCTGAAGCTTGCTGCCAAATGAAGAATGAAGCAAGGCTGAAATGGGCGTAGAAGGGAAGGGGTGGTGGTGGGTTTTTTCCTAATAGAATTTGGGGTCTTTGGGGGGGGGTTATTCCTAGAAAGAGAATAGTAATCAGTTGTGAATTTATTGCCAATTGCCAATTGGTATGGCAATGATAAAATTCCTTTCAGTTTGTCTTACGCTGTCGAGGTCACTAGTGAAGAGCAATTAAGGGAAGAGTTTTTTAGTTAGGGTTTTCAGCACGAAAGTACCCAGCTACTAAGTTCAGTGACTTTTTTGATTGTCATTTAAATTGCATAAGAGAAAGGGGTTTTAAATTCTTGTGCTGATTTTCTATGAAAAAAATTACCATTACATTATTTCCGTTGCAAAGATGGGTCAGGGGTACATGCTTGTTCATATGGCATTAATACCAAATGAAGTGTGTGTGTGTGTGTATAAATATATTCAAAACTAACCCCTTAGAATGTAAATCAATTATCACTTTTTTAAAATGCGAATATTCTGTTCATTTTTATTCTGGTGTATTTTCTGTTCTGCAGTCACCTGACTTAGAGGCATGCTTTTCTGTTTTGTAATTTTTGTGTTGAGTAAACAGGTCAAAATTGGGTCCAGCAGAATATTTGCATAATGGCTGTTAGAGAACTTCCCTTTCAATCACCAGTAAGCTTGATACTGAGATTTCCATGACACCAAATATAAACTAGGGGCTCTAATTCACAAATTGTAAGTTTTGAGTGTACTATCTAGAGATCTGGTTGGATTCATTCAGTTGTGTTGGAAACTAGTTCATTGTATGTTTGTAGACTTGTTTAAATTCTTTTTATCTGTGGTCAAGCAAACATTGAATTAGACAACTATGAATTTAAGATATTATTGTACAGCAGCTTGGTAGGGTGACAAATTAGATTGCAAGGTCTTTAAGATAGATACAGTGTGAAA
This sequence comes from Haliaeetus albicilla, assembly GCF_947461875.1. Lineage (NCBI taxonomy): Eukaryota > Metazoa > Chordata > Aves > Accipitriformes > Accipitridae > Haliaeetus > Haliaeetus albicilla. Next base: position 51,886,882 of record NC_091516.1, read on the forward strand.
GAGTTCAGTCTCAAAAATTTATTGCCCTTCCTAGGAGCAGAAATGAGTAATATTCCAGTAGAAGCAGGAGCTCAGTGAAGAGTAAAATGTGAGGGACTTTTTGTTTCCTGTTTTTAATGAGTCAAATGTTGGAATTAGGGATGTCTTTCTCCTAAAAGATATGTGTGTAAGGTGCAAATGTAAGTAGTGAATCTGGAATAGCTCTTTCTTTGGAAGCTATTTTAGAAAAAGAGTGCCATCTTATGATTTGGCTTACTCAGTTTCCAAATAACTCTAATAAAGAGAACAGGCCAGTCTCAAATAAAAGTCTCCAAACATGCTTTAAAATGGTTATAAAATTGTGTTTATTCCTTCATTATTTCTCTTCTTTTTTTTTTTCTTCTGCAGTTTAGTAGTTTTTAGCTCATTTCTCTAGATTCTGACCTTGATAATTTCAAGAGAGAATGAAAACTAGCCAGAAAAATAAAACTGACAATGGAAAACAAAACTTAATCCTCAGGATATAACTCTTAGTACTCTTTAAACTAAAAATATTGAAATTAAATTTATTTTGTCTTGAAAGTAAGTGTTCACAAGAAGGCCCACCCCTTTTAAAGAAAACAAATTATTTAAAGCTAATGGTGGAGCAGGGCAAACAGAAATGAGATTTTTGTATAAGCAATACATACAGTGTATCACTGGCATAGAGCTACCAGTAAATGCTGAATATGGATATCTGAACCTCTAAGTGGTTAGGGAATGTTTTCCATTAAATTTGTATGCCATTATGATGTGTCATATGGCATCTCAAAAATTTTACTGTGATGACAGGCTATCTTCATTGTTTTCAGAATCAGTATACCCTTGGGATCCACCCAGGAGTACTGAGGGAGCTGGTGGAAGTGCTCACGGAGCCCCTTTCAATCATTTGTCAGCAGTCCTGGCTAACCGGGGAGGTCCCAGCTGGGTGGCAGTTAGCGAATGTGATGCCCATCTACAGGAAGGGCAGGAAGGAGGATCTGGGGAAGTACAAGCCTGTCAGTCCGACCTCAGTGCCGGGGAAGGTTGTGGAGCAGATCAACTTGAGTGCCATCACGTGGCACGTACAGGACAACCAGGTGATCAGACCCAGTCAGCATGGGTTTATGAAAAGTAGGTCCTGCTTTACTAACCTGCTCCCCTTCTATGATAAGGTGACCTGTTTTGTGGATGAGGGAAAGGCTGTGGATGTTTCCTACCTAGACTTTAGCAGGGCCTTTGACACTGTTTCTCACAGCATTCTCCTGGAAAAACTGGCTGCCCACGGCTTGGATGGGTGTACTCTCTGCTGGTTAAAAAAACTGGCTGGATGGCTGGGCCCAAGGAGTTGTGATGAATGGAGTTAAATGCAGTTGGTGGCGGGTCACAAGTGGCGTTCCCCAGCACTCAGTATTAGGGCCAGTTCTGTTTAATAACTTTATCAACTATCTGGATGAGGGGATCGAGTGCACCCTCGGTCACTGTGCAGATGACACCAAGTTGGGTGGGAGCATTGATCTGCTTGAGGGAAGAAAGGCTCTACAGAGGGATCTGGACAGGCTGGATCGATGGGCTGAGGCCAGTCGTATGAGGTTCAACAAGGCCAAGTGCCGGGTCCTGCACTTCAGTCACAGTAACCCCATGCAGTGCTACAGGCTTCGGGGAGAGTGGCTGGAAAGCTGCCCGGCAGAGAAAGACCTGGGGGTGCTGGTTGACAGCCGGCTGAATATGAGCCAGCAGTGTGCCCAGGTGGCCAAGAAGGCCAATCGCATCCTGGCCTGTATCAGAAATAGTGTGGCCAGCAGGAGCAGGGAGGTGATTGTTCCCCTGTATTCGGCACTGGTGAGGCCGCACCTCGAGTGCTGTGTTCAGTTTTGGGCCCCTCACTGCAGGAAAGACATGGAGGTGCTGGAGCGTGTCCAGAGGAGGGCAACCAAGTTGGTGAGGGGCCTGGAGCACAAGTCTTATGAGGAGCGGCTGAGGGAGCTGGGGCTGTTTAGTCTAGAAAAGAGGAGGCTGAGGGGAGACCTTATCACTCTCTACAACTACCTGAAAGGGGGTTGTAGTGAGGTGGGTGCTGGTCTCTTCTGTCAGGTGGCTGGAGATAGGACAAGAGGAAATGGCCTCAAGCTGAGGCAAGGGAGATTTAGGTTGGATATTAGGAAATTTTTTTTTACTGAGGGGGTTGTCAAACATTGGAGTGGGCTGCCAGGGAAGCGGTTGAGTCACCATCCCTGGAGGTGTTTAAAAGACGTGTAGATGTGGTGCTTAGGGACATGGTGTAGTGGTGTGACTTGGCAGTGCTAGGTTAACAGTTAGACGTGGTTATCTTAAGCGTCTTTCTAACCTAAATGATTCTACAGTTCCTCTTTGCTGTTTTATGAGAGCACATCAGAATAAGTCTGAGGTCATGTACAGATAATGCTAATGTAGGAAGGAATGGGTGAATAGAGACTGGTTGCATGAGAGGCTGGTAAGAACTGTTTTTAATAGCAACTGGTTCAAAGGAATGAATAAGGGATTTCATCCAGAAGCAAAAATCACTAAGGGACTGCTGCAAAGGAAATGAGTCGCATAGGAGCAGGAGAGTGTAACTGACACTTAGTTGCACGATAAAATAGGAATTCCAGGCGATATAAAGCAAAAAGGCAGTTAAGTGATTGCTTGCTTGTGGAGCAGTTCAGAAATGATGAGAATGATAGAAGAAGGGAAGAGAGAGATAGCTGGTAATATTTAAAGTACTGCAACAGTCAAAAATGATAGGTGGGTTATGCGATGTGTTGAACAAGAGGAAGTAGGATGAGGAATGAGGAGAGCTCATAAGGAAAGGAGACATGTTCAGTATGAAAAAGCTGGAGACTGAAGAAGAAAGCAGCAAGCTTTAGAAGAAGGGAATCCCCCAACAGAACTGGCACTTAGTATGGGAGAGAAGTTCTAAATGGCTGGACAATAAACATACCATACGTAAAATAGATGGGTAATGTGAGAGCCCTTGTTCTGTTACAAAAAAGAAGATTTTGCAGGAACCTTCAAGCACTGCTTTAAGTTGTTAGTAACTAATACTGGGATAGTTACACAACCTCTTGTGGATCTGGTGTCTTGGCAGCTGCCTGGTGGAGAACTAATTGCTTGAAGGTATAGTTTTTAAACAAAAGAATAGTGTCTGTCAGTCATCTGGCAGGGATATTTTAAGTTCTTTATTCCTTCTACTTTTCATACTTGTCCTTTTCCCCAGTTTCTATTTTATGTCATGAAGAAACTTCCAGGAAGAGTGCAGATTATTAGATTTTTTCTTTTTTTTTTTTTTTTTTTTCCAAACACTGACTTTCCCATGTGTTTGTGTTTATGAAAAATTCTGATAATTAAAATGTGTTTGGTTTGGTTTTTTGGTTTTTTTTTTATCTGTTCTCAGGGAAGAACACTAACTGATGTAGCAAGGTAATTCTCCAGGTAATTCTTCCTGTCCTTCCAAAAAGACTGAAAAGTATGTTATATGGTAGTGCTGTTAAAATACCTCACTTTTTAAGACTTTTTTGGCCTAATCTGTAATTGCTGTGTGAGATAAAGAGTTCCCACAAAAAGACAAGTCATAGAGACATGATAACAGAAATCACCTTAATGGAAGAGCAGGCTTTTTGGGGGAAGTAGTTTACTGTTTCAGAGTCTGGCAGGCCAATAATATTGAAGAACATTTGAAGCCAACAGAAGCTCATCTCACATTCTGGTGATTTTAGTAGTCTTTGACAGAGGCTGAGTATTCATCCTGTTTGAGTAAGTCAGAAAAATCTGTGATGCAAATCTGGATTTCCCTTACATCTATCGTTATCAGTGTGGTCCCTGAAGCCATGGCTTTTGACCATCATTGGTCTACCCTAGGTCTGAAGAGGGGTTGTGCTCATTGGATGTGTTGTGATATGTGTATTTTATATGCATGCTAGTGGCCTTGTGCTAGGGAACATGAAAAACCTTGTGCTGGACTTTATAGTCCATTAGTAGAAGTCTGAATCTGCTTTTGTTAGCATTTTTTAAATAAGGAATAGACAAGAGGTTTTTTTAAGAAGGTATGCAAAGGTACAAAATATTTTGAAAGTGGAAAACTACATACACAACTTTTCTGTTCTTTCCCTGTTTTCTTGTTCTTTCATTTCTTTTTTTAATAGCGGATTTCTTCCTTTGAAAACATGAATGTGAAATCCTTATTACATGTTTAGCACCACAGCTTTTTTTTTTCCAGGCATAGAAAAAAGTGCTTACGATTTTTTCTATTTTTTTCCCCTCCCTGGAACTTCACTCACTGTAACTTTTATTTGATCATTTTATTGGACTAGACATCATTCCTTGCTTTTCTTATACTCTGTCATTCCATGATGTACCTCTCTACTTATTTTCTGTGTGATGGTTTTTGTTATGATCTTGTGATGCTAGTTATATAGATTTTTTTTTTTTTTCCAGTCTAAACTTTACAAGTGACATATTTGAGCATCAGACGAGGAAGTAGGAACTCTTGGGAGTTACAGATTAGAGACAGGACAAAATTTTATTCTTAGTTTAAAGTATACTTGCACAACAGAAATTCCTTTGGCTTGTGAAGATAGTGTAGCTCCAGGAGAACTGCTTATTTCTCCAGCTTGCATCAGCACTGGTGATACTTACTCATATGGTGAAAATTAGCTTTAACTGTTGCAAGATTTAACTTGAGGTGGTGTTTGCTTCTGTCCAAAAGTTAATTAAACTTAACTAAACTCAATATTGAGTTTCACTTCAGCAGCAGGAGTTTATAGTTGAGACCTTCCCATATTTTGATGGGAGTTTTCACATACCTAAAGAACCTTCCTGCCTTGTGGTTTCCTATACTTATTACTCTTCCATGTATGGACAGGGACAAACATAACTGATGAGGAGTTTGAAGAAAAGTAGTTTAGATTTTTTAAAAAAATTTTATTATTTTTTTGTCATAGTAAGATCAGTTACTTTTAATTTTTCACAAAAACAGGTTATACGTATACTTTATAGACAATCTAAAAATGGTGGTATTTAGTTCATTTTTTAGCCTTCGGATTTATAGAGAAACTGAGAAATGATTTAACAGGTATTTCTCCAACTTGATCATTCCTCAGGTAATGCTGAGTTTTGTTTTATTTAATGAACTTGAAACTGTTTTTCCTTTATGATTCCTTTATGCCTTCATAACAACAACTACATAGTGACACTAAAATAGAAATTTTGAAGTGGATGAGTCTTAGTACAAATTGAGCGGTTGTGTTGAATGACAGATTCACAGAAATAATGCATTTTCTGGTAATACTAAGATACGAGTTTTTGGCAAATATTGTGCTGCTATAATGTTGCACTGACTTCCCATTCTTTCCCTGTTTTCTTAGCATGTGAGACTAGTGTAAGCTGAAGGTCAAAAGGTCAAAAACATCAGTCTAAAGAACATGGTAAGAATAAAACATACTGTATGTTCAAGTTGCAGAACCAATGATACCTGGCGTCTTACAGCTTTGAGTCCAGTATTCCTTAAAACTTCATGCCAGTATCCTCAGTTATTCTTTTGTCTCTGTACTTTTTCAGTCTATTGTCCTTGGAGTTGCTCCTTTTGAGCGCTAATCAGTAACTAGTTATGGCCTGTGTCTCCCACCTGTTTGGCTGATCAGGAGATGTGACTGGTGTTCTATAGCTGGTTCAGAGCCAGACGTGCTAGTGAATGAGTCTGCATGTACTAATTGGCAGCAAAAATGAAAAAGATTTGAATTCTGCTTGTGTATTTCTTCTGTGCTAGGGATGCTAATTTTAGTCTTTATCTCCTACTTGGCTACCAGTTTTTACAAAATATGTAGGAGCTCTGGCCTGTGCTTGTCAAACTTGGTTTCTGTTTAGTAAGCCCAGAAGTTACTGGGGAGGGATACTGACAGGCAAACAATGTGCTGACAAACTTAATTTCTTCAGAAACCAGGTTAACAAATTTAATTTGAGAATACACAGTTTTAATGTTCCACTCTTTCAGGATAGCTGAGAAAAGTTGTAATTTATTGGCTTTCAGGACTCTTGAGGTTTTCTCTGGTGAGTTAGGAGGCCAATACCACCATCGCTTTGCAAAAATGATCATTAATTAAACTCAATTGGAAACGCTGAGCAGCAAACAAATTTTGAAAATCTAAATTTTGAAACAAAGTTGAGAAGGTGGGACTTATAAGATGATACGAACACAGTATGTTTAAGATGTAGGATAGATTATGCTTTCCTTCTTTTTTTTGAGCATGTAAATAATTTATCATAACATTAGTGTTACATAAAATTAGCTATACAAATTGATGTAATGTTTAAAGAACTTCAAGTCTAAACTATTAAAAATCAAAATTATACATAGAAGAGTCAGCTTGGCTGGCAGTCTTCAGAATTTCCATCTTAAGCTTTGAGTCAGCTCAGGTGCTGATTCTCTGCTTGCTTCTAAAGCCCATCATAAGCTATGCCACCTTTCTGGCTGCAAGTAATTGCTTTCAGTGGATGTTGTACAAACCACTTCCAAAATAAATGAATGCGTGAATAATATGAGATCAGTTCTACCAGCGCAAAAAGAAGGGGCAGCATGCATTCTTGTATGGCTAATTGGCATACAACTGTCACCCTCTCTATTGCCCCATTCCCATTCCATCTCTAATTAGTACCCTACCTCAGCAGACTGATCTTACAGCTGGAGCTGAGCAGCTTTGTTGTGGTTCAAAAATTAATCTTGATGTTTTACTTAATGCTAAAGCACACTTGCATGCTAATCTGAGTGAGACAGTATAACAGTTGGCCGTTTGGCCATAGGTTATTGGAGGCCTGTTGATGAGGGATGGATGATCCACGAATGCTGAAGTCATGTAGTTCCTTGAAAGTGAACTGTAGCATGCAAAGAACAACTGGTTGGCCAGAAGAATGGTATGAGGTAGCTTGAAATGTGCATCTAATCATGTGCAATTTACTAGCCTGTTATTTTGAACTTCATGAGGTTCAACAGGGCTAAGTGCAAGGTCCTGCACCTGGGTCAGGGCAAGCCCCAGTATCAGTACAGACTGGGGCATAAGGGGATTGAGAGCAGCCCTGCGGGGAGGAGAAGGAGATACCGGTGGATGAAGAACTGGACATGAACTGGCAATGTGCGCTCACAGTCCAGAAAGCCAACCGTATCGTGGGCTGCATCAAAAGAAGTGTGGCCAGCAGGTTGAGGGAGGTGACTCTGTGCCCCTCTGCTTCGCTCTGGTGAGACCCCACCTGGAGTACTGCGTCCAGCTGTGGGGTCCCCAGTACAAAAAAAGGCACAGACCTGTTGGAGCGGGTCCAGAGGAGGGCCACAAAAATGATCAGAGGGCTGGAACACCTCTCCTGTGAAGAAAGGCTGAGAGTTGGGGTTGTTTAGCCTGGAGAAGAGAAGGCTCTGAGGAGACCTTATTGCAGCCTTTCAATACTTAAAGGGGGCTTATAGGGAAGATGGGGACAGACTTTTTAGTAGGGCCTGTAGCAATAGGACAAGGGGTAATGGTTTTAAACTGAAAGAGGGTAGATTTAGATTGGACATAAGGAAGAAATTTTTTATGATGAAGGTGGTGAAACACTGGAAGTGGTTGCCCAGAGAGGTGGTAGATGCCACATCCCTGGAAACATTCAGGGTCAGGCTGGATGGGGCTCTGAGCAATGTGCTCTAGTTGAAGTCCCTGCTTATTGCAGGGGGGTTGGACTAGGTGACCTCTAAAGGTTCCTTCCAACCTGAACTATTCTATGATTTTATGAATATTCAACAGTCAGGTGCTGTGTGGAGGTAAACGTAAATGAGGGAAGGTAGAGAAGAATATAAGGGAAACAGCACTGTGTTTACAGTTTGCCAAAGTTTATTCACTCTCTTGGCATTCCCCTCTTGTAAACATTTCAACAATGCGCTTTTTCAAGTGGCTGATACCCTATGACTGACACAATCAAACTGAGGTAGAATAAGGGAAGATGATCTGATACACTGGTTTGTCCTTTCAGCTGAACTGCCAACTGGTTGTTCTGCTGCTGCTTTTCTTGCAAGATGGAGTGATACTTATTCAGATGCTTCAGTTTTACATTTTGTTGCAAAGGGTTTGGTACTTCATAGACATCTTGCTGGCTTATGTAGCAAGGAGTCTTGCATCTCTTAGTTCTGTCAGACAAACCCATCCCGTGATGTTTTGGGGCTTTTACAGATGGACTGAATTTAACTTGTGTTTAAAGCACTTGCTGATCTGGTACCAGGCAGTCAGAAGAGAGAGTTCTGGCTCCTTGCTGGTGGTTAGGCTAATACTGTGGTAAGTGAAAGGGTGGCGAGTGCCTAACAGCATTACTCAGGCTCATTTTTAGATAAAAGGAGGTTAATCTTTTAAAACTAGACATTAACCTGAGTCATGCTGTATTTTTAAAATAGCCTCAGAACAGGTTTATAAGTTTGTAAACCTCTTTTGACTGTCTCTTTTTAACAACTCTGCAGTTTCTGCAGAAATGTGCCTATCTTACTTGAAGTGGAAGAAAAGGAAGTAGCAACATGACACTGCATCTTTAAAGGAGAAGAAACACCTAAAAAAAAGGAATAACAATTCCAAGACAAAGCAATCACCACCACGACCGCCCCAGTTAATAGTAGAAACACTGTTGTTGCATTTCTGACTTGGTTATGTGAAAGGTGTTATACCCAGTTTTGCCACAATTTTCTTTTCATGATAGCAGTTCAACTTTACAGGTTTGGATAATGTTTGTGATTTGTATAATTAATGCAAAAAATTACACAGATTGTTTGTGAGTCAGTATAGTTAAGGTATGGTGTTATGCTTCAGATTATGCTAGTAATGTAGCGATTCACAATGTTGCCATGGGAGCAGTGTTCTGTTTTTCATCTGCTTTTAAACAGTTCGCCATCTGAAGAGAAAAGGGGAAAAACGCCTCACCACTTATTGTTTATTCATGTGTGTTCATCCTGATAATTCTTACATCGCTACTGTAGCTTCTGCTATTACTGTCTTCCTGTGAAATCAAAGCGTAAGGGGGTGTGAAATTCACATGTGGCTTCTAGCTAGAGCTCTCGTCTAATTAAGAAATCCATTGATTTGAGCTTGGCTGTGTTGACTGCCTTGATCACATTCCCCTGCAACATTCCATGGAAATACTGTTAGCCGAGTGCTAACTGGGGGTTTTCAAACTCATGTCCAGCTGATCAATTAAATACAGGGTTAGAAATCGCCTTGAGGTAGTCTTCTGGTTTGGAAGACTTGTTTAATTTTTATTTCCATGTGGTGACCTATGCACCGATTTATGTAATATAGCATCTTTGGGCTAGTTTATCATGGTTGTTTCTTATCTGGACGTTTAGAACTACTGCTGTTTGTTTAGGGTTTAGAAATTTGTCTAGCCAGCTCATGATCCTGGTTTGGACTTGAGAGCTCAAATGCTTTCTGAAGTACTACATAAAGCCTGACTCCATACAGTGAGACACTGACTTTGAAGCAGTAAATCCATTAAATTTTGGTCTCTGGCAACAAACAAGTAATTCTAGAATAGCTTTATTCTCTCCCAACTATCTGAGATATTCAGAATTGCTTTTCAAAACCTTTAGATGAAAGTGATCTTTGCTAGCAGTCTGAGTACTCATTGTGGTTTCCACTTGCAGAAATTATGCTAGAAATGACAACTGTTCTCCATGCAGGAGAAAATACGGTGCTGTATTAAAAAAAGAAACTTGTATTTCAGTGCTTTGGTTGAGAAAGTACAAAGAAAGCAGCATGGACAGACCGTGGAGGAAGTGTTTGACAGTAACTCACAAGGAGTATGTGCGTTACTTTTCCCATGAGAAAGGCGGAAACATGCCCAAGTGGGCAGTGTGCTTTTTCCCATTCATCTTTAGCACCCCCCCTCAGGAACCTGATGGGGTGGTGCCCAGAGGCCTGAGAGGCTGCGGGTGTTTTGCTTTGCGGGTTGCCTCTGGCTATCTTTGGGTAGCAGTGTGCTATATTTTAATCCAGAAAAAGTTGCCTCGTGTTTCATGAACTTGTCTACATTTTGCTAGCTATATTGTGATATAATTCAGTCCACTTGGTTCAAACCTGTTTGCATATAGCTGAGGAAGGCAAAGGCAAGATTAGTGCTACACTGGTATGGCACAGACACTAGCTGAAGAAACTGTGTGTTCCTTAGCACTCTATGCTGGGATTTGATTGTTATATTAAATACAGGCATAGCTCATTTATCATCGTCTGGTTTGTTGTAGCTCATCTCTGTCTCCTTCTGTACATTCTCACTTTGCTCTTTTGCCCTGGAATTAGCTAGTATTCCTGGGACCATAAGGGGAAACAACAGTTCAGGAAACTGATCTGGCTGAAAACTCACTTTGTTTTGTTTTTTTGTAAGGTTAGAATGTGTGTGGGTTTTCTTTTCTGTGGATATATATTTGTGTAAAACTGTCCTGGAACTAAACAACTGAACCCTGATACTCCACATAAGTGCATTTATGTTGTTCTTGCTGCCTTTACCTCCCTACTTATACATGGTTTTATAATACAGATATATGAAGCTGTAATAAGTCTAAGACTGGGTATTTCCAGATATTCTGACATGTATAAAATATATACTGTAATATAGTGATTCTTTTTCTAAAACAGAAAAAAAAAGTAAACTTGGCAATTCCTAACTTTTCCTAAGAATCTAAAAATCATTAGATCTTTCAAGCTGACATTCCAGATAATAGAGAGAAATATTTGTAATGAAGTTCCAGAAACATTTTTTCACTTAAATTATTCACTCAAAAGATTATGTACTATTGTTAGTTCTGGCTAATAAGTAATCCAACTGCAGGTGTTTTGAATTTTAAAACTCTCTTGTTGCCAAATAACACCAAAAATTAAGGTTTAGAATACTCTGTTGCCATGGTAATTTCTTGGTTAGAAGACTGCCAAGTAACTATAAAATGAAACCAATGCTTTTGGTGTGCCCTAAAACGAGGAAAGGAAAGAAGATCAGTGAGAACTGAAACATTACTTAGTTCCATGTTTTTCTTGTAGGTATTGGAGAGGCCTTGAAAGCTCAACTTAAATACATTTCACTTTATTCTTTTTTAAGCTGGATTTCTTACTTTGACATTTGTTGATGCATAATTTAAGCAACATACACAACTGGTTTTGGTGTGTTTTTAATGACTCCCTTTCCACTTTAGCAGTGCTGCTTAAACTTGAGGGAATTCGGAAGCAAATTTCTTAATGCAGTAAAATCTCAAAGCTATTGTATACATTTGGGCACATGTAAATAATTTTTTTCCTTTTGCTTTGAGCCATTTTGATCTTAATGGATTAGATTCACATTTCAACTTGCTAGGGTTCTCCTGGCATGAAAGAGCTCCACTTGGACTGAGGTATAGCTTGTATCTATGATTTCATTTATTGCTATCATTCATTCACTAGACCCACTTTGTGCAGGTATGTGGTAATTTGTTGATAGCAATATGATCAGGTATATTTAAAATAGATTCTTACCTGAGATAGAATTTACAAAGTAAATTCTTGATGTTTTCTGGTTGTCATCCCACTCTCAGGTGTGACGTTCATCTCAGATAAAGCCTGTTAGCCTTGAGAGTGCAGGAAGAAACTGAAGCAGAAAAGTAAACTCAGAACTACCCTTTTTTTTTTTTTTTCAGGCATCAAGTGATAGAAAAGACATAAGAGACCTTATATTGCAAAAAAAACCTTATATTTGGCCACCTCTAAGTAAAATTACAGAACATTGCTTAGGAATGATATTTTCAAATTGTAAATGAAATTTTTTTGCAATTGTTTCTGGACCTTGGAAGACAATTTGTATAGGAGAGACTTTACCATTCTGGGGGAGAGGAGGGAGACCTCTGTTTAATGGGTGTGTGTTTGTATAACATTATGGATATTTCAGAACACTATAAACTCTTAGTTTTTTCACTGGATGAGGTTAGCTGCAGTGTCGTTCCTTGAGAAGAACAGAATGATTTGTCTTTTCTGGTTACTTGTACAAGTACTAGGACTAGACTGTTTGCTGGCATAAAGTAGAAGTGGATGAAGAAACTCCAGTCTGTCTAGTGCTGGTTGTTTAAGGATTTAATAATTTAAGTGCATTATTGGGTCAGGACCAAAATATTCAGCACCTCATGGGCTGAAACCCAAGGAGAACAGTTATATGTGCTTCACACTGCTGAGAGGAAAAAGACATGGCTGTCAGCTTATTGGCTTTCATGCATTTTGGATAGCTGGGGCTGGCTGCATAAGTAAACTTCTATTAACTTTGAGTTAAGAAGAATTTAAGACATTCTGGGTCTTCCAGGTATTTTCATGTACAGTACTAGCTTTTGTACATGGTAACATGAAAAAACCACTTTTCATATTGTAAATCTACACAGTTCTAGTATTTCAGTGTTTTTTAATAGAATACATTAAACAAGTCATGGGCAGAAATATGTTATTGCTTATTTTTTTCTCTTAATCCATTGGATTAATATTTTCTGAAGAATGGTTTGGTTTGGGGGGCGGTTGGTCAAGTATAGTTGATGCTATAGTTCAGAGTAGACACGTACCTTTCTTGATACATCTACAAATCTTTAGTCACACTTTACTTTACTTTTTTCTAATTGGCTGAACACTAGCTTAGTTTGGAGGCATGTTGCCTGTACAGGCCTCAAAACAAGTTTCAGAAGTGGCCAAGTATAACATTTTATTCTAATGTAGTGTTCCTTTGAGAACTTTGCTGCTGTTGTCTTAAAAATGTGAAGGCAAATACCTTTGACTCATGTGAATTTGAATGTAATATTGCGCCTATACTGTCACGTTGTCTATATTGCTTGGTGTGTTTTTGTTGCCATCACCAATATGAGGACCATTCCGTAGCAATTTAGGTTTTTCGAACCTAAACCAGATTTTTTTTTGTTCTTTCATCTAAAAATACCTTAGGTTTCTCTTCAGGAAGCATGAAAATTTTCATAAAAGGTTTTTCACATCAGCTTAATTGTGTGGGAGGCTCTTAAAATAACTTTCTGTTCTATTACACATGTGTTTTGTCTTGTATTATATACAATAACCATGTCCCATTAATTTAAAAAGGATAATGTATGTGATCAGAAGTCCTTTCCAGTAAGTCCAACACTGATTCAGGCACAGATTCAGCCCTTCCAAGATTTTTGTTAGTTGAAATTAAGTCGTTTGTAACTATGACAGAAACATCAGTATTAAAACCAAACTACTTTCTTGCAAAAAAACCTAGAAGGAAACTTAGAGATCAAAGGTACAATTAAACAATCCTGTGTCAGCTTCTCTCATTCTGTTCCACCTACTTGGGCATGAGAAGCTCTTGAACATGCTGAGGGTTGGGGAAGGCTTGATTGGACTACCACACAAGAAGGTGAAATCTCTGGGAATGGTTATTCACCTGTCAGAGGAAGGAGGAACCTGGAATAGGAAGGCAAAGTGGCTGAAGCTGTTGGTTTCTCCCTTCCTCAGCTGTAAATTCTGGGTTAAATATAGTTCTTGTGATGCCTTTAAGCACACATTTGTTAGATGCATTGTTTGCTGGAAATCACTCTCTTGGTTTGACATATATCCTCTTCTTCCTTTGTACCATGCCAAGTATACACATCCATCTAAAAATGGGGCTCTTTATTGCCGGATACTGCGGCTACTAGCAGTGAGTACCAGGAGCTAGTGTAGGTTGTGCTGAAGTCAGCAATTCCTGTTATAATCCCCCTCAGTATTGTGCACTCCTTGGGCAGAGATAAGGGGGTTTCTAGTTCTTGTCTGGCTAGTAATCTGCTGATCCCATGCTGTGGTCTTTGTTTACCCTTTTTCTCTTGAAACAGCAGCAGCTGCTGTCTGCCTATGGCTTGAAATGGCTTGTGTGCAGTTGGCTGGTACATGTCATGTTTTGTGGCAATGCTTACTGTAGGTTCCAAGCTGTTGTGGTGATGGAAGCCTCTCTGTGGCATACCTGCAGCCATGGAATTTTTTTGCATTTCATATTTGTTTAGGATCTAGTAGTAATATAAATACTTACAGCATACTGTAGAAGGCACAGTGCAGAATAGATGTGATTTTTATTCCTAACCACAGCTTTTGAAACAGGCTAGTGTGCTTTCAGGCTAGTATGTGTTACTCCCTAGGCTTGTTCTTAAACCTAGGTAAAAAGTGAGTTTATTTTCCCTATGATTTCTTTTAGATCTAATAATTTATGTATTATCTATATCTATTCTTACTTTTCTATTACCTATTCTTACTATTTAAGAATTGTAATTAATAAGTATTAATCATTAATAAACACAGATATTTGTTAGTATTAATAAATAGTAATGGCTTAATTGCCTTGTAGATAATGTTTTCTTACAGAATAAAGAAATGTTTTCAACAAAGGAGAACATCTCTTTTTCTTTGTTGCAAGAAATCCTTGAAGTGGTTATTTCCACTTACAATTGCAGGCTTCCTGAATTTCCAGGAATCCTAGAACGTGTTCCTATTGATAGAAGAAATTGTTTGCTTTGAGATTTGCCTGTGATTATAATTACTCACTTGTGTTCACTGTGACTTCTAAGTAGACTAAAAAACCTTATTGCTGGGTCTTAAAGCACTAAGTCTGACCCTGACTTACACTGCAGCCTTTCTAAGTTTCAGTTCAAAGGCTTTTCCTTTTCTTGTCGTCTTTTCTTAACCTATTTATAAAAAATAACTTAATTATTATAGGTAAATATTTGTAATTATTTTTCAAAATCTACTGCTGTTCAGGGATGATGGTGGTATTGCTTTTTTTTACTCAAGAGCAAGTTGCCTATCTCACTTTGTTACAGGAGAGGCAGATAGCTCAGTGAGTCCTGGGTGCCACCCTGGTGGTCTTAAGCCCCATTGTTTGAGGCACACTGTAAACCTAAAGCAAAACTTTTTTTTATTTCTGTCCCAAAGAGTTGACTGCTTTCTTGAGAACTTTATGAGTACTTCCAAGAACACAGTTGATGCATACTGTCCCATGTGAAAGAAGTGACTGTGGATTACATAAATTGATATACCTAGTCTGCCAAAGAGTGAATACCATCCCTCATTCCTGCTGTCATATCTCTATACAGCCTTCATTGGCTGGCAGCAGGGGAGGCTGGGGTTTGGCTCTTGTAGGCCCCAGAAACATGCTGTGTCTGCATTAATATTTCTATTAAAAAAACACATTACAAAATATTTTTTGAGAGAAAGTTAAATATACTTTGTGTTTGGATACACAGTGACTATTAGGTAAAGTATGAGTTATTTAAATTCAAATGTGTCCATAGCTTATGGATGTTTTTAATGGTTATTTAAAAACAAAACAAACCAAACAACCCACCTCCTCAAACTTTTTAAGAAGGTATACCCAGTTTGCATCTGAAGTGCAAAACTCTTTGAACGTACATAGTATCTAAGAGGTATTCAACCAGAAGATGTTTTATTTTCTTTCTTCCATTTAGTAGATGTAATACAGGGAGCTGTGATAATTCCATCAATATCTTATAAAAAAGAAGTGTTTACAGGCTCAAATGGCACAATGGTGATGTTAAGGATTTCTTCCTTAGTGCGTGGAGACTTGAGCAGTGCTGCTCTCTAGCAGAGACTTGGCACAGGTGCCTTTTGGCATGAGATTTCTGCTGTTAACAGAAGTAGAAATGCTTGTAGGTAGACCTGTGTGCACAGTTATTTTTACTAGGTTAACCGAGGTAAGTACTGACCTTGCTGTACCAATTTCAGAACAGACCAATTTTAAGTCATTCATTCTTGTCCTGAAATACCTTCTTTGCCTTTTCCTTGCTCTCTGTGCAAGTGACAGTAACGCTCGCCCAGTAGAATTCCCCTCCCCTACTTTTTGGGGGAGCACTGCTCCACATGCCCCTCCTCTGCCCTGGCAGAGCTGGAGCTGGCAATCAGCATATGCCCCTCTCTAGAAATCGTTTTGCTCTTACTGATTCAGCCTTCAGTAGAGCCACTGCTGAGTACAGTTCAGGGGTTAACTGCTTGCTTGTGTCAGTAACCTACAAACACAATCAGGTGTGCAAAATATGGGGGGGGGGGGGAGCGGTCAGATAAATGAGATAGTCTTACCTTTATGGTCTCTACACAAGGGAGATATACTAGCCAGGCTTCCCATTGTAGGTGTGAAATGCTCCTCTGAGCTTTGAAGATTTTTTTTTTTCTCTTTTTTTGGTCAACCTTGATGCAGGTTTATAATACTAATATTCCTGGTAGAACTGACTTGATGGTGCAGTCGCCATCAAGCAATCATTTTTACGTTATCTCTAAGAAATTAGAAGATATCAGAAATCTGAAGTAAAGAACTTCCTTGAGAAAGAGGTGCCAATTTATTTTGAAACTTATCCCACTGGATAATTTTAAGAGAAATTTGGCTTTTTGTCAGGAAGACTGGTTTTTGTTTGTTTGTTTTAATATTTCAGATTTTCTAAGTTTAACTGTTAAATACAAAATCTTAATGCTGACAGTAAGATACATCTGAATAAATAAGGGGGTTTTTTGAGTTGTAAAAAAGCAAGGTTGTAAGTCGTTATTGACTCCCTGTATCTTCAAAATGTGCATCACTGACAAGACAATGCCTAGGCCTAAGGCTTCCCATGACAGAATTTAATAGCAAAAGATTCCAAGGATTTGTCTGTTTGTGCCATCTGTCTAATAATAACTAAAATTCTGGTTCTTTTATTGTGGGGCAAGAAATAACACCAAAACATCATTGTCAAGTTTTCTTTAATACTGTCTACTTTGAAATACATTTTGGGAACAGAGGACTGGGTAGGATAGGAAGTTGAAAGAGACTGTAGTAGGTTGGAAATCACTTTGATTTTATTTTCAACAAAAATCAATTCAAATACATAAAAAGATTTTCATATCTCAAATTCTGTTCTATAATAAATAAAGTTTAGTTTGGGAGCCTTTCCTTAGTCTTTCAAAATGTTTCATAACGAAAATGGTTTTACGTATTATGTACTAATGGAAAAGTACTGGTGCTGTTTCACTGGGACAAAAATAAACAAAGTGAAGGCAAAAGGTGAGTCTTTTCAAATCTCAAGCGCAGTCTAGCTCTAAGAAAAATATTAAAGTATGGCTAGTTAGGAATGTCTTGTCTTCTGTTTAGACCTCAGACACATTTTTAGACTGTTGGTTGTTCTTCCTCTGATGTTTATGGAAGCAGTTTGATTTTAAATGAAATCTGAATTAATTTGAACTGGGATTTGGTTAGCAGGGGAATGCACTGTCTTTTCAAAAATAGTTTTTTGTTGAACTAATTTCTAAAATTTAAGTCAATGTAATGAATGTATTGTATATGGAAACTAATCAAGGAAAACAAGCTTTATAATGTCTTCCATCTTTCTGACAGGTTGTGAAGATGAGAAAAGATGTGAAGAAGGCCAGAGTCCTGACTATTCGCAGACTAACCAGACACATCAGGAAATTAAAGTTGAAAAAGTCAGTTTTAAATATCAGTGTTCTTGTTTGTGTGTTTATAAATGACACAGTATCTTAGTTGTTTTCCCAAAACAGAGAAGTGGGAGAAACATTACATATTACATTTAAAACTTAAGGCACTGTGATGCATGAATTGTATTTGTCTTATTTTTATTTCGCTTTAGATAGACTAAAATTATTAACTAAAAAGCAGTTTCATAAAGCAGAATTGGGATAACGTTCTTTTTAAAGGGATTTAGTGTATTGGAAGCTAATCCAAATCACTTACAGAACCTTTTACAGCACTTTTAAAAGTGTTAGGCTTTAACTTTTAGGCTGTTCTGCTGTTGAACGTAAGTTGTGCAACATTTTCTCTCTGCACTTGTCTGCAAGGTTCTGTAGCAAAAAATATTGTTCAGTTGGCATAGATATACAGGTCATCCTTGATTTTTAATAATTAGTATTAATTTAAGTAAATAGTTAAAACATTTTGTAGATTATGTTTTTAAAGATAACTGGCCCAAAGTAATGTACGACGTGTCTTACTGGAGATGTTGTAAGATATATCTGTTACTGTGTTCAAAGTGTAAATTGAGTGTACTCTTCTCCCACAATTTTAGCAGATTGTGTGAAATAAGAAGCAAGCCCAATGATCTTCTATATTTACATATTACAGATCTTAAAATGTAATTATATTTGAGAGATCAGTGTCTCCTATGTATTGTTGGTAGGAATTGTAGTTACTATTTTCTAATAAAGTAACATTTGTCTTGCTATTCTGGTAAATCCTCAGTGTTTTTTCCTCTGTTCAGAACAGCAGAAGCATTAGATTACGTTCAACTCTTTGTTAAAATGTTCGTTTAACAACAAGGGAATGTGTTTATGCTCACTCTTGTGATATTTTTATTTTGCTACTTAGTATTAGCCCGTGGGGAAATAAAGTGAACAAAACCCAGATATTTTTTAATAAAGACAGACTTCATTTGCAGGGGTTCAGAAGACTTGAAATTAAAGAATCAAAAGCGAGTTGAGAGGTTAATAGAAGAAATCCATGCCATGAAGGTAATACCATGTTTAGATATTATTATAATATTAGAGGCAATTAATTTTAGTAAAAAAAAAGCTTTGTTTTCTGGGACTGCATTACTGAAACTTAACTTGAAATATTTCCAGAGTCAGCTTGGTCATTACTGTAACATAGCTGGAAAATTACGAATATTTGCATATTTCCATGTTTGCTGCATCTGTATGGTGCTTGAAGTTTTTACCGTAACAGTTAAAGCGCAGAAATTAAAGTTCTCATGCTGCTCAGGGGTATGGAAGGCATTTTGTGTGCCTGACAGTACAGTATCCTCAATGTCAGTTCTTTTAGCTTTAAGTATGATGCTACTTGTATTTTACTTTTAACCCCAAAGTTCTGTAGTAATTTGAAATTTTAGCTGCAAGGCAGTGGCAGTGCTTGAGCCAGACTTTCTTTTTTCATCTTCAGCCTTACTGTCATTTGATACAGTTTTTGTATCTGATACATTATGACATATCAGCAAATGCTTCAGAAATTTTATAACTTCATAATGTTTTGTACTAGTCGTATCTCAATTTTAGCTGATGCTGCTTAAAATGGTGTATGTTGAAATGAGGTACAAATTCCAGTCATAAGGCTTGAGCACAAGAGTCCTGTACAGGTCAAGAAAGCTGTTTTCACATAATTGGTTGTTTTGTTTGGTTTTCCTTGATGACTGTAGTGATTAAATCACCCTTATTGGGGGTGTGTGTGTTGGAGTTTGGGGTTTTTTTAACCCTTCTCTCTTTTTTTTTCTTTTTTTTTTTTTTTCCTTTTTCTTTCCTGATCCTTGCACATGTCTTAGTCTTCAAAAAAGCTGGTAACTGGGAGGGCTTCACTGACCCATTTAGATGTGCTTTGTCTCAGACTGATCGTGTGGAGTCATAGGGGGTTTTAATACAGTACTTGCAAAAGAGTCCTCACAAATCAGTGAAGGGGCAGGACTGTATTAAAGGGTAAAGCACTGGTCAAGCAGCATGCAGCATGACAGTCATATTGAGGCGTTCTGCTTTTCTGGCTTGCCATCAGTCTTAAACTTGGTCTTGTGATTGCCCTTTTTTTTTTTTCTTTTTTGGATGACACATGTTTGTCTGGTGGAGCATGATGAGGATTCTGGAAACGTGTCTCAATTTGTAAGCGTACATATGTCATGTGATCAGGTGTGGTGCAGCACTGAGCTCACAAGCCCATGTTTTACAGGGCTTCTGAGAGGGTTTCACTGCAAGATCCGTTCTTGCACACATCTTCCAGAAGTGTTCGCTTTGTCCACATTGTGCTTTTCCTTCCATGATTGGCTCATGCAGACATCTTAAAGGCTGCCTGCACTCAGGACTGCGTTGCCCAAATACATTCAAGCTGTTTCTTCAGTTGGCATTAATGAGTGTAGGAGTTGTGTTAACTTCAAGAGCGATTGTTAAGGGAGGATAGATTTTTAATCTGGAGAGCTGATGGCAAATAAATTTTGCTTTGAAATGGTTTATAAAAAGGGAGGAGTCTTCAAAGTGAGCAGCTGACAAAGAGGAAAAGCTCTCCCACTTCTCAGGCAAATAGCTAGTAAATACTCTGTTATCAGAAATTGTTCTGTAAGTGGTCTTTTTTGTTAAAAAAAAATGCACTTACGTTAATAATAAAGGTTGGTTTTCTTGGGGTTTTTTAGTCTTTAAAAATGAACAACTAGACACTTACTAGCTCAACAGTGTATTTGTTTCTTAGACAGAAGAAGAATTCCCGTTTCTTAAGAATCACAGCCTAAAAGGCACTGGTTGTTTACATATTTTTCACCAGTGTTGATTTCTAGACTAAGAGAGCTTTTTAGAGTTGGTGCAGAAATACTCCTCATTGAGCATAGAAGAGTAACAAGGCAGCTTTCACAGAAATCATTGATATTATTTGAGATAGTGGGAGATTTTATATTGGTATATGTCACTCCCAGCAACCTTTTGTCTTAAGTTATTAATCATAGGATTCATAAAGAACTCTTTGCATAACCTGAATGGATATTTTAGAATTTTTAGGAAAGAATGGACAGAATCAATAAGGTAAATTGGTAAGTGGTCTATGAAGTTGCAACTTAAAGCAGCCTTGTATTATCCAGACTATTCTAGCAGTTGCAGTGTGTGGATCCCAAACACTTACCAGAGGAGATGCAAATCCTTTCAAAACTGATTGACTGTCTGTGTGCAGAATATAGGAATTGGTCATTTTCCATGTAACATGCAGGAGTAGTCCATAAACTTCTACTCGCATGTTTTATGTAAGAAAAAATGTCTGCCTTCTCTCTTACTGAATGTTTAGTCTTGAGCTTTAGCAAGCTGCAAAGAGAAGTTCAGGTGAAAAGACAAAAACCAACAAAAATAATTACACCAGCCAAAGTGGTTTGGAGCCAGAAAGTGTCAGACCAGAGTCTGACAGCATATATATTTTCAGATTAAAAGATTTCTTGAGACGGCTACTTAGAACTTCTAGAACTTCTTCATGGTTGGACAAAGACATGAAGGCTTGTTGTAGGTTGAAGAAAATACATCTTTGGAAGAAAAGGAAAATAGTACAATTTTTTTTCTGAGTTTTTGCCAGTTGCCAAAGACAGCATACCTCTTTCTAAAAATGCATTTTTCTTCCATCAGTCAAGAACAGACCCAGACCACCTTCCCCTGCCACTTATCCAGAGGAAAAAAAAATCTTCTGGGGACTGTTGGCATGAACAGGGTCTTTTATAAAGGACTTTACGTATTGTGATGATCTCCAAAGGCATGAGAGGAGGATTCCATTTCACAGGGAATTTGTTTCAAGCTCAGGGAAGAGAGACTAGAATTCTGGGACCTTGACACAGTTGTCTGCCTTACTGAAGGTTTTAATGTGATGGCTTAAGTTTCTCTTACTCGGGGGAAAAAAAATCTGAGGGGTTGAAATCCCGATAAGGGAGAATTCTTTGCTTTCTTAAGAATTACATTTCTTCATTCAGCTGCCTGTAAACCCACAAACCTTTTATACTAGTTCATTTACTTGGGGAATCGGTTTCTTGGTCAGCACAGTTTCAACATGGCTGCTGCCACTTTGTGGAACAACTATTATCTTTCATCCAGACTGTAAGAAAAACAAACAAACAAACAAAATTTAATTGCCTGATGGTGCATCTGTTTTTAGAGGATGGCTGCCTGCAGCTCAGCAGGACTTGTAAGAGCTGCTGTCCTTCTGAATGAGGCAAATGTGAACTTTCAGATACAAGATCTTAACATCTCTTTCTAGTGTGGATCTTTACTAATTACAATGTGATATTACAGGAAGGACAAAATGCTTGCTATTATTTGATAACTCTTGTCTTATCACTAACTCTTGAGATGCTTTTTTCCTGTCTTCAGGCAGACTCTAAACAGACACTGCTGACATAATTTCACTGTACATACACTGTTTCCTAGGAGTGGGACATAATTAGATGCTCACTTTCCAGGTTAAATACTGTGTCTGTGTCTCTGTTTTTTTTTATATGCTATACATACTCACACATGCATAGTTCTGCATATATTGAAAACCTAGGAAGTGTTGGTGCTGGGCTGTATTAAGAAACTTTTTGTTACTTGAATTTGCAAATAACATTGTTGTGTTATTGTTGGAATGACATTTATTTTTTTATTCTATATGTTTTGATTCTATATGTTTTCATTGTTAGAACTGGAGATTAAAAATAACTTAATTGGCAAATACAATAATGTCTCAAGCACAACAATCAGAAGTAAACATTGTGGGAAATGAGAGCAGTGAAAAATTCCGGCTACGTGGATGCAGGAACTGGGTTAATTGTTTGCAGGAGTTCTCAAAGCTATTGGAATAGTACACTGTTTTTTGAGTTCCTCAGATTTTGCTTTGCCAAAACCGTATAAAATATTTATTTAATGATTCATGAAAGATGGGAAAAAAGAACAGTATGATACTTTCTAGTCCTACTATGATACTGCTTTTTTGAAATATAAAATTGTGTTTATTTGCAGGAATTTTTTTACTTGTTTGTCAGGCTTGATGATACCGTCAAAATGGATTGATTATCCATTGTAGAGTAGCTCTTACCATATTTAGGAGGCTATAATATTTTAAAAAGTTTCTGTACACGAAAATAACTGATTGTCTAGTGATTTCTTAGCAGCGTGTAGCTTATATTGAATTGTTTAAATTTCTTTGTTGAAATTAGGTCTTAATACAACTTCATGTGGTTGCTTTACTGTGTATTTAGGAGTAGTTTTTGCCTTCGTCTTACAGTGAAAACCTTGGTATTATGGCAGGTGTTGCTATAGCAATACCATGTTTGGAGAGTGCCCATTATTAAGATATGGAAGAAAGACTATTTGTAGTGCTCAAAGGGAAAAATCTCTTTCAGTTGTTGGGAATGAGCAGCAGTTGGTTACAACCGTTGTTAAATGGCTTGGAAAAGTATATTCTCTATCCTGAAAATTATCACTGGAGAAACAGATAATGCAATGTTTTTGTTTTAGTGCAGTTAAAACACAGTATTTATCACAGAATAATGAGTTTAGTACAAGAGATACAGGGAAAAAATAATGCTTTACTCTAAATTATTTTCTCTAAACTTTATATTTTAGCAAGATATGATCAGAAGTAGAGGTAAGTATGAACTCCAGTATTACTGTTAAGCTTTTGAAAGCCAAATTGTTTTGTAAAGGTAGAGCTTGAGTCTGAAGGATGTTTTCACAGTCTTTGGCCTTGGAACAAAAAATCATCTGATTTCATCAAAGTAATAGTGATATGGGGAGAAAGGGCTTTTGGTTAGGACTAGGTAACTGATGATTTTACAGTAGGTCAGCCTAAGGAGCTTGATAGATCTTTCTCTTAGTATGGTCTTTTTGCATGGAATTTTTGTATCCTGAAATATCAGGCGTTTTCAAAAACCCTTATCATTTTCCTCTAACAGTAGCGGTTTCTTTTTTGGTTAATGATTTCATCTTCTGTAGCCTTGGTCTCAGTTAACATCTCATTGTAGAACTATTTTCAGTAAGAGTGAGGACTCAAGCACTTTTTTGCTGTTTTGCTTTTTCCTTCTCCTAGCGTGTTTCCAACAACAGTCTTGCATATTTTCTTTCATAATAGATCACAGACTTTCATATTAATGTTATAGAATATTTAACATTTAAATGTTTTTGAAAGAGTAATGGGAAGCTCTTAAACTGTAGTATAATCAGCTCAGGAAGGGTCCTTGATACTTCTCAACAAACAATAGAGGCAGGGGCAGTCCAGCTTTCACAATGGTATGGGCCAGATGCCACTTATAGACCATTTCAGGGAAGGAAGAAGGGATAGTACTCAAAGTCATTCAGCCCTCCTTCAATGGAGCAGTGCAGATCCTTGCTTTGGCAAGTGTCTGACTAGTTATCCATGCATGATACATTTCCCTGCGGTAATGCAGGCAACTTGGTGCTTCGAGTGGTGGGTAGGTCCATGTGTGCATTACTCAGGCGTACATATGCAAGAAGTCAGGCACTTTTAGGGAACTCTAAATTTTACTGCTTGTGTTCTCAACAGCATGTTCTACTTTGC
The DNA here is from genome assembly GCF_947461875.1 of Haliaeetus albicilla. Taxonomy (NCBI): domain Eukaryota; kingdom Metazoa; phylum Chordata; class Aves; order Accipitriformes; family Accipitridae; genus Haliaeetus; species Haliaeetus albicilla. The sequence continues at coordinate 51,910,942 of NC_091516.1, forward strand.
CAGTGGCACTACACAGCTTTTCTAGGTAAGGTATGCCCTAGCAAGGCAGGTTATTTTTGTTGTACAAGCTCTGAATATTCATTTAACAGACAGCTCTGATTTTGTCAGGACTGAAGTAGAAAGCTCTTCTAAGTAGGAAACACAATGTAAAGAGCATCTAACTTAACACAGAAGAAGCCAGCATGGATAAGCAGTGTGTTCCTGGGCCCAACACAAAAAGGAAGTCCACCAAAGGTGGAAACAAAAACAGACTACCTGGGAGGAATGTAGACACGCTCCCTGAACACACACAGATAGTGTTAGAAAATAGAAAACTCAGATGGATTTCCAACTACTGAGTAAGTCCACTGGGAGCAAAAGTAAAGCTAAAGGAAAACAAGGGTCCATAGCTCAGTGAGAAAACATAGAGAAGGGTGACATATTGAGCGTTTTTTTTTTTCTTGGTTTTAGTGGTTAGTTCTGCCCTTTGGCTTCTCAGTTTTCAGACCTTACGAGCAGAATCTGTGGGAGTGAAGCGTTACCTACAGCAGAAAATGATGCCATTAAGGAATGCATAATTCAGGGACATATACAAGTGCATGGGACCAGATACCTTGCACTTGGGGTGCAGAAAGAGCTGACTGATGTCATGATGAGGTTGCTTTCATTGTTTTTGAAAGGTCACAATAATTGAAAAAGGTTACTGATGTTTGGAAGAAGGTAAACATCATGCTTAACTTCAAGAAGGAGTATCTGAGGAAATAAAGGATGGTCAGTCTCAACTTAATATCTGGGGCTGTTATAGAGCAAGTCTTTCTGGAAGCTAATTCCAGGAACAGGAAGGACAGGAGGATGACTGGGAATAGCCAGAGTGGATTTACCAAGGGTGAATTGTGCCTGACTGACCTGATTAATTTCTGTGTCAACGTGACAAGAAGGAAGGCCTGTCAGGTTCAAAGGGTTATAGTTAGTGGTAGAACATCCAACTGGTTGCTGGTTACAAGTGATGTCCTTTAGTGGTCTGTACTAGTACCAGTACTGTTTAATGTGTTAGTAATGCCATAAATGATGATATGGGGTGCATTCTCTGCAGGTTTATGGATGATACCAAATTGGAGGATATGGATGATATGCTTGCGGGCAGGGCTGCTGTTCAGAGGGATTTGTACAGGGTAGAAAAATGAGCTGAGAGGAACTGCATGTAGGTCAAGAAAAGCAAACGCATAGTCTTGTATCTGGGATGAAATAGTTCCATGCAACAGTCTAGGCTGGGGACCAGTTGGCTAGAAAGCAGCTTTGTGGAAAAAGGCCTGGGTGTCCTGGTGGACAAGAAGTTGAACATAAGACAAAAAAAGTGCCACTGTGGAAAGGAACACCAACTGCATTGTAGGCTGCATTAGTGTAGCTGGCCGGGGTCCTTCCCCTCTGTTTGGTTGTGGTGGGACTGAAGCTGGAGTGCTGTGTCCAGTTCTGGGCTGCCAGTACGGGAAAGATATGGATTACTGGAGCAAGTCTAGCAGATGGCCACCAAGCTAGTTAAGGGCCGGAGGGTATGATGTACAAGGTAAGAGAACTGTGTTCACAATTAATGAAAAAAGGCTAAGGACAAACCTTATTACTGTCTGTAGCTACTTAGGATGGCCTAGGAAGATGGAGTCATTATTTCTTCAGAGATGTCCAGTGGAAGAATGGTGGGCATAAGTTACATCCTAGAGACTTCTGACTTGCTTGTGTGGGGAGGAAGGGGGCAATTCACTACTGGGATGATAAAATGCTGAATCAGGTAGCAAAGAGAGGGTGTGGGTGTTCAGTCCTTGGAGATGTTCAAAACTCAAGGGTCCTGAACAGCCTTCTCTGTCTAGAGCTGCTTTGGCCAGAAGGTTGCACTAGATCTGGAGGTCTCTTCCAGCCTGTGTAAGTCTCTGTTTACACAATCATAAGCAGGAGGGATTTTAAAGTTAGGAACAGTAAAACTGTAGATGTACAATAAAATATTTTAGCTCTAGTTAGGGGTGAAAACTATCTCATTCAGTCAGTTTTTATTTTTGGTCTTTAAGAAATAGCTTTGGGAATAAGTCAAAAGAGTTCCATGCTTAGGTTTTGATATACATAACTGTGCTATACTGTATATTTACCCTCCAAAGAGTGTGTGTAGGAGTATCATAAACAGTATAGGCAGCTAGATCAGGTGCTTAAGAATATGCTGTGTGGAGCAGTACTGTACCTCTACTTGTCTGGACAGTGGAATTTAATACTGCTTTACTTGATAAACTTACAGATAGTCTATTCTGTTCTGTGCTAGTTTGTATTATTGAACTGGTCCTACCCATAAATAGACCTGTTTTCAGAGAAGATCTAAACAAGTGGTCCTTAGTACATTTTCCATGCAAAAATGGCAAAGATATTTGTATGACAATCAATGTCTCATAACTGGAAGTGGGAAAGAAAGCATCTTGCATTTCTTTATTTAATTGGTTGTGGCATAGTGTTTTATCATCCTTCCCATATGAATATTAAAGCACCTCGGGTATTGGATTATAAGGGGAAAAGGGTTGGTTGCTGTAACTTCAAGGTCAGGGTTTTGTCTCTTTCACTTTTACGATATACTCTCTCTCCAGCTCATCTATCAAGACCATGATAGGTGGTTGAATGGGCTCACTGATACCTTCTACTTATTTCTAATCATGAAGTTCCATGGAATTCCTCTTCTGTGATACCCTTGTAGGAGATAATTCCTCAGTAATTCATGAGCATTTTGTTTCAGAAATATTATGACTTTTTGATATCGAACAAATTCTTACTTCAAAAAACTTCTTTCCTTCTGATTCTGTAATTAAAAACATTACATTAACATTGAAATAATGAGCAAAGACAATGTTACACTTCCAGAGAGAAGTAAGAGAGTCTGAACAAATACAAATTATTCCTGGAGCAAATGCTGGTGTACGTAATTGCTCTCCAGTCAAGACAGTAAGGATTTTGCTTCCAAATGGAATTTACTTCATGGCAATATGTACATGAGCTTATCCTTAGAAGCAAATGATGACAACTTCTTTTTATCAAAACACAAATGTTTTGATCTTCATAGCTGAAGTGGAATAAAAGTGTACAGAAGTCATGAGCTGAATGACTGTCTGGTGGGATGCTTTTCTCAGTGTTTATGAGTTCTGAGGCTTGGCTCTTGATATTCTTGATTAATAACAATGAGGGAAGAAAGCCTTGTCAGGAGACTGCATAACCTCAATATACCCGCTTCCCTTGAATATTCTTACCTACCACCTTTTTCTAACATGATTCTTAAAATGGTAAGAAGGCATGTTGGTATACTCATTGACTGAGTTCTGTTCTGTTCTTAATCTTCATAGTATTTCATATTATTTTCACTGATACATTGCTTCCATTCATGTTTATGCTAAAAAAAAGAAACCCCGTATTTAATTGTTTTCCGAAGTCAGTCTCCTGTTTGCCTCTCATACAGGGTCAAAATACCTTAACTGAGCAAGCTTAACAGTCTCAGTGTGAGAAAGCTGTAGGATATGATACGTTTTTTTCTAGATAGTAAGCATGAAAGAATACTTAGAATTGTAAGGAAAACTGAGAGGAAAATATAGGAGGGAAGCCTTGTACTGGACAATTTTAATTTAGAATGAGAAAACAACTGACAGCCATTCCTACTGTTTTATTTCATTATGATAACAGAAGTAATGATTTTTTTTTTTTTTTTCTCACCAAATACTGCTTTGGATAGCCTAATAAAAGATGGGCTGCATTTCTTAAATATAAAAGTCAGTAAAAATATCACCAGCTTCATTTTCAAGACGTCATCCTTGACAAGATACTTAAATAGAAGCAGTAACCATGTGCTTTTTTTTCTTATGCACTAGATTCTTAGTTACAAAGTGAAAACAGATCACAAAGGCAGCTTTTTGTTGGATTTGAGACAACTTAAGGAAAATATTAAAGTAGGTTCTAAGTAAAGGTTGTCAACTTTCTTAAAAATATGGCTTGCAGATGAAGCTTTTTCCTCAAGTCTTGCGTAAGAATTTTACTATCTTATTTTTTTGTAAGGATGCAAAATAAGCTATTTTCACTTTTTAAAAAATATGGCTTGCAGATGAGAGTCCATCTCCTTTCTGAATTCTGCATAAGCATTTTTATTGTTTATTTTAATAAAGAGGCAACCTTTGCAGTAGTACAAAAAAACAAATTAATGCAACCCATATGCCTTAATTTATTTGAAAATTGAGCAGTGACAGCAAACGAAAATTCTTACTATTGTTGTTATTCAAAATGACAGAAGTGTCAGCATGTTGCTGCACTCATTTTGAAGATATTTATGCATATTCCAAATAGATACTTTTTTTGTTGTTGACTTCTTTCAGTATCCCAACATGTATTTCACTTTAGTACGCCAACTTGGGCCTCTTCATTAGCCTTCTCTGTAATTCATCTGAACTTGAGATAGAAAAGAATGTTTCTGTAAGTGCTGCATACCTTTTCTTTACATTTTGGCCATCCCATGCTGAGCTGTACTAATAGTTGCCAAATAAGATGGTCCTTGTGACATCTCTGAGGCAGTTCTGGTTAATTTCTTGCTGTATACTAGCTGGTCTTTGTACTTAATTTATTCTGGAGAAGCTAAGAATAATTATCTCCAGTAAATAGTGAATCTGCTTAGTATTGCGGATCAATATTAAACTGTCTCAACATCTTTAATCAACTGTTCTTTTGGGGACTCTTTGTTCTGAAGGAATTTCCCACAGAAATTAGGTCTTTTGTTCTTCACAGTTATAAAAGAAATTATTCTTGAATATTGTAGTAAAGGCTTTATTCTTATTTCTTCTAACTGGAGGGATTGTGGGGAACAGAAAAAAAGAAATTGGATACCTACTATAAATATCTTTTATAGTCACTTGGAAACTAATTCAGGTGACTGCAGCTGCTGTGACTCCTATTCTAATTGATGCTTTTGTGTGTAAAATCTTACTTCCCCCATGGTTGCCTCCTGCTTATGAAAATACATAAAGTCTGTTCTGGGAAAGTAACACTAATGTAAATATGACTTCAGTGCTGGACAGACTCATTGGCACTTTTATTAAAGAGTGGATTTAGTGAACACATGGATGAGTAGATGAGGCAGAATAATTGTACCTTTAGGAGATGGAAGTCATGAAAGTCATGCCTTGCAAATCAGTGGGAGTTCTTTGAAGGAATAAATACATACAGTGGATGTTGCTGATTGAGTCTGTATATTATTTCAAATTTCCAAAAAGCCGTTGTCCAGCTTTCACCAAAGCCTCTGGTGGTTTTTTGTGGTTTGTTTTTTTGTTTGTCTGGTGGGTTGTTTTTATGTTTTTGTTTTTTCTTTAAAAAGCTGTTCATGGATATGAGTTTTCTTCTTTTAGTCACAAAGTTAATAAGTGGAAGAGGGGAATAGATGGTTAGCTTTCATAGTGTTGGGAAGCTAACAGTGGAGTTCTGTGGAGATAGTGCTGGAAATGATTCAGGAAAATAGAATGAATGACAGAGCTTGATGGTCCAAATTTCAGGATAGTGAGGATGCTAACACTAAGACACTGCAGAATAATATTACAAAACTGACTAACTGGGCAATAAAATCACTAAAGAAATTCAACAGTGATAAGTGCAAAGTAATGCATGTGGTGGTGGTGAGAATTACATTTCCAATGGTTCATTTTCACTGGACTGAAATTGGCTATTACCAGTGAGGAGGTGGATATTGGAGTTACCATAGATACCTGTGTAAAAATGCTGTATTGTGATTTGGTGTCTTCAGACAGAAGACAGTCTGTTCCTATTTAAATCAATTGTTTTACCGTATACTGCGTAAGTCCTTAGTGTATTTTAAAAAAAAAAAAAAGAAAAAAGAAAACTAGTATGACTGTAAAGAAAACTGTCAAGGATGATCAGAGATAAGGCATAGCATCTACAGGAGGTGTAAGAAAATTGGAATAGGATTCCCCAGGATACAAGGTGAACTACTGATGTTGGAGGTTTAGACATTTCATGTATTTGTCCTGTATAGTTCTTCTGCACTTTGTATACCAACATTTTGCTCAGGAGCTTTTAGCAGCCAATTTGGAAATCTGTAGGTACTGAAAAAAAATCACATTTTTCATGTTTTGTTGCCAGATCTCTTTCCACCTTTACCCCTCACCTTGAGCAAATGAGATAGCAGGTTTGTCTTGCTCAAGTTTCAAGACCTCTAGGAAAAAGGACAAAAAGTAATTTATTTTCTTCCACATGGCGCTTTAAAAGACCAGAGGAGGAATACTTTTCCTGCAGATAGTGCATACTGGGAAGAAGAATGGAAAAAGGAGATTCATTCTTTCTCCATTGTGTCTAATCTTTGACCTCTTTTTCTTTTATGCCCTCTGGAAGCAGACAAAGGGGCTGTGTGTACAGCTCTGTGTATTCACACTCTTCTACCTCTTTCTCTATCTCTCCAGGTTCTTCTGTCTTCATTATTCATTTCTGTTTCCATGTCTATTTCAAACCAGAATCTAGCGGGTTGAGATTATTAGCTGCATTGCACCCATTTGTCAGTTACTGTCTTCACTGGGAACGTTGTGAGAATATAGCACATCCTTTTCCTGGATGCTTTGGTGGTAGTCTTGCTGGCTCAAGCTCCTGCTGGGAGAAAAGAGGCTAAACTGAGAAAGAGGCAGCTTTCTGCTAGTTGTGCATAGCGTCCCCTTCTGGCAGGTAACGCTGTTTTTCTTCTAATTTTTACAAAAACAGTTCATCTGGCAACCAGCGGTACTGGCAACAGTTGTGAATACCAGGGATAGTAATTCAAAACCGAAGATAGTTCCAGCCAACACAGGACTGCTTGGAAATATGTTAACCCTGAAATTGTATGTGGTTGTTATTTTAATATTAGAAAAGCAGCATGGAACAAATTGCCAGTACAGAGTGAAATTACAGATTGTACCAGTGCAAGTGAATACTGACAACTCAGAACTAAAAGACGTTTGAAGAGAATTCTAATAACGATAATTTTGGCATCATTATGCTTGCTGTACTGAATAATCCAGTGAGCTTGTTTTTTCCTTTTTTTGTAACTTTTCTTTGAACGCTTGTAATTGTAGTTTACTTTCATAATACCTTCTACTTCTGAAATTGTCACAAGATTACAGACTTGCTAACTTATTTGTCTCCTGTGGTGAAAACAGTGACTTGCTCCCTGAATGTGGCTACTGAATCAGATAGGAACCTCCGAAATTAAACAATTCATTTTAATATAATTGACTAAGTAAAATGCCAAGTTCACAGTGTTCATCTCAGTAGGCTGATGTAATTGCTGGCGTTTGACTTGCATACTTCTTGAAATATTAAATTAGTTTATAAACGTGGCAGAAAAGAGCAGCCTATACTTGCCAAATAAAGTTTGGGTATTTTACAACAGCTTAAACAAACTAGCCATGTTAACTCTTCTTCTGGGGAGTTGTTTTTTCGTTTTGTTTTGTTATTAAACTACATGAGTAAGTAGTGTTTGCCTCAGCTGCGTGCTCTGCTTTTAAGAAAGCTTGTACAGCATAGCAGAATAAGGATATTTAGCCAGAGGAAGGTAACCATTTGGACAAAATTATATTTATAGGAATAATGTGTAGTTTTACTTGATGGGGTTTTTAATAACTTTGATTTTCCAGAGAACAATAAAGTCAGAAAACTGTAAGATTTTGTAGTGTGAAACTTAGTAGATGAAAACTCACAGGTTGACATTGAATTTCACTTGGATCTAAAATGAGACAGCAATACTGTAGACGTTTAGTAATGTTTAAAATTGGTGCCAGCAAAAACCTGACACCAGTGTAGTTTACAAAAAGAACAATTGCGAGACAAGTTCTACTTGAAATACATTCTTGTATTCCCAATGAATAACTGTAATTTTGGAGTGCTCTTTTTTTAACAGGTTAGTAATAGTTAATTCCCAAAGCAAATGCCATATATTCATCTAAAGTGAGATGGTTGTACAGCTTTCGATTTTTTTTGGAAGTTCTATTCTGATAATTTCCTCTAGTGACTTCTTTGGTTTCATAATTTAAAATGAGAATTAAGTTTTCCGATTTTTTCTTAATCTGTTCTGTAGTATTCCTGCCCAAGTTGTTATTAATCCAACAAGGCTGAAAATTAATGATTTCAAGGAAGATTATTTTTTATTTTGAGAAGCCGTATATTAAAATAAAAGGCAAGTTAAACCAACATTAAATTCTATAAAGCTTTTGAAAATGTAAGGCAATTGATGAAACATGCAAAATCATTAAAAAATACATGACATTTTCTTTAGTGTATGCTTCAGGAAAATTAGCAACTGTAGAACCCTTTCTTTTTATGCTTTCCTTCCTCTTTGTAATACAAATCTAGATATTTGATAAGTGAAAAATACTGTAATTACTGTAGGACATAATAATAATCTTAAACCCTAATGATACAGGGGAATGTATTTAAATTATAATTCACCTAATTTGTCTGCAATTAGAGAGAAAATGTCTTCATTTCTACTGGATAAAACCTCTGGTTTCAGTATGTGATGATATAGAATCAAGTCATCCAGTCAGGTTGCCGGGAAAAGCATTGTTGGCTAGACTGGTGGAACAAAAAAAGATCTATGGAATTCTTCTTTGTTGTGGTTTTGCTTTCCTGTAGTTGTCTGTTCTTTATGACACAGGTATTTACAGTAAAACTTGACTTCTATGGAAAGTTAAATCTGTATATCTAGACTTTGAAGTTCTATCAGACTTGCTACATTAGCTGTAAGCTTAGCAAAAGCTTAACTTCTTGAAGTATTTATTAAAAGAAGACGGCATTCCTGAAACTGTGCAAACTTATGAAATAGTATTTATTCAAACAATATTACTAAATATTTGTAAGACTGGTAGTATGAAAACAGTTTAATAGAAAGAAGTTCACACAACATGCAGAGCATTGCTAACTGGAAAGATGTTCCTACCCCCATTGTAATGTGAAATGTCATTTTCACTTAGTAAAAAAATACATTAGTAATACGCTTATTTATTTGTCTTGTTTATATTAATTTTGAGTGCATATATGCCTCAAAACACAGCCTTTACTGTGTCAGTATATTACATTATATGAGATTAAAAGGTTTGGGAATCCATCTTCCCAAACACATTCACCCTGTGGTTAATTATTGTCTTTTATGGTCTCTGTTAGCACCCAGTAGAGTTATAAGCTTTACATGTTTGCAGCACTTAGATTTTGTGTCCATCTGTAATTTAAAAAGCAAGGGTTTATGCTGTTGAGGTGCCAGTGAGTCACCAGAGAAACCATGACAGTAGCTCCCAAATAGACTCCCTCACTTTCTCTATCTGAAAAGTGCAGGCAGTGGTGTAAATATGTACAAACATTGAAAATCCTGAGTGTCACCTTGCCAGGAAGAGCAGTGAGTCAACCTGAGCAAGGCAGAGAGATCTTTAACCTTAGTGTAAGTAGATTAAGCATATCTTGTCTTTCACTTCTTTACCTAAGCATTTTATAAATGTTCTGTCTGTTTCGAGTATTACAATTAAATGCTTTTAATTACATTTTATTTAAATCTAGCATGAACTGAGTGTAGCTTGAGAGGCATAGCAAGGCCCTTCTCTGTGTAGTATGGGAAGATTCTGTAAACTGGGGGAGATGAAGTGCTGAAGTTTCCCAGCACATCCTCTGCCTTGAGCCCCAAGTGTTATACTACACCCAAGAATGAATCCCTGTTTCAGCTGCATGGGCCAGGGGTGAGCTGACACTTCCAGGATTGGTGAGTGCAGGTTTTTTCCAAATGACTGTTTAAAAAAAAAAGTTATGAAAGCTTTTATGTGGAGATACCTAGATACTTACTTGACTCATGAAGGGCAATAATATTCTGAGCAAGTCACCTGGCAGTCTGTATAACTTCTTAACTTTCTGGGCATCAGTCAAATTCAGACCTGTGACAGGGACAGCCCTAACATCCTAGACTCCCTGTCAATCAATCTACCTCTAATGAGATTGGTTTTGGCTCCCACTGGATTCTCACTGGTGGATTGAAAACCTCGGTCCTCCTCAGCAGTAATTTGAAACTCTTGGTAACTGTGACATAATGCTTTCACATCCACGGATGTGAAGTGTTATGTAAAGTGTCTGTTTGCAGTCTGCTGCAACAGGAGGTAATGGCAGGTCTTTTTGGAATTGAAATGCTGAAATGCTGGATTGAATTCCTGATGAAAAAGTCTGGTTTTTACTTGCCACACTTTCAGATTGTGCTGTATTTTTAGTAGAAATATACAGGTGCGAAGACCAGAGATTTCTAGGGGCTGCCAGCAATAGAATTTTTAGTATCAATGTAGTGCTACTATATCCATTCAAACTAATGTATCAGCTTATATTTTTGTTAATTAGGAATGAAACATTTTAATGATTATCCAATCTATTTCTTAGCACCAAGTAAAATAAATGGTGCGGTTGCATCATTTGGGCATTCTCATGTTGACATTCAGCCAGAGGAGATAAATGTGGGTTTGGGATTACTTGTCACAGTCAACAAAGAAGGAAATCATTAAAACAAAAGTTTGAGTCTTTAGGTGTCAAAAGTTTTCAGAAGGTACAGTCACAAACAAATAGCAAATACAGTGTTCTGAGTTTACCTAACATCAGGTTACCATTAGGGAAATTTGAGACAATTCAGTAGACCTCTCTGTAAGGATTTTATGTAATTTAAAGGTGATGGACAAAGATGAGAGTGACCTGGATTGCTTAGATTCCATTGAGGAAAAAAGTAAAGCCAAATGGAAGATTAAATTTCCAGGAGTAAGGAAGGCTACAGGCTCTTTGTCTAGAATGAGAGTTCTCTTCTTCTGTATGATATTACCAACACAAATACTGCATCCCATTTTATTCCTATTTTTAAAGTTGTAGTTTAAAAAATGAGAGCAAATGCAGAAAAAACTTACGGAGGTTATATATGGACAAATTTTCATTCAGTGGTAGGGGAAGTTCAGGACATTTAATTACTCAGAGGGGGACTTGAGAGGTGACTTGGTAATAGTTTGTAAATACTGGCAGGAAGGCAGCTACTCGAAAGTGCTTAATTTTGTCTGTTGGTAAAATTACATAGTGATTTTATAATAAAGCAGATATCTCAGTGTAGCACCCATCTGTTTAATGAACTTACTAATAAGCTTAAGCTGCACTTAACTAGACAATATCAGATTTTTACTTACCTGTTTAAATTGTCTGTCCTACTGTTCTGTTTATTAATTTTATCCAAATTCCCCTCCTGGCAATACTATTTGTCTTGGTTTCACATCTGGTAAAATGGGGGCTTGGGGGGATGTGGCTTGGGGGGTGGATTTATTTTATTTTTTTACATAGGCAGAGTGCCATTTAGTTTGTTATGGTAGTCTACTAGTGAGACTTACATCTGTAGAAATTCGTGTGTATATATATATATTTGGCTCACAGTTAACTGACAAAGGATTTGTTTCCCCTGACAGTTTACAAATACAAGTGTGACTTTTCCTTCATAATCACATTGGTATAACCAATTAGAGTACTGCATTTCTTGAAAACAGGCCTTCACAGCTGAGACAGATTTGTACTCTTACCATGGATTTAGTTTCTTTTTGAAAAGCATGTAAACTTTCAGGGGAACCATGGCTGATTTATTTCACTACTTTGAAAATCTCCTGCTTGTAAGTGCATGATCCCATTTTTGTGTACTTTCACAATGATAGTATTTACACCAAGAGTCAAAGACTACTTTTGCTCTGAATGATTGAAATACTGAACTTTTACAGACTTAGAGGAACAAATTGGTTATGACAGGAAGCTATGCAGTGATTAAATTATAGAAGAAAGAAGCTGAAGACCTGTTCTGAAATGACGTGGTTTTGTTTTTGGTTTTTTTTCTATCCCTTTCTCCTCACTAAGGAACGTATAAAAATGACAGAAAACAGCAAAATGAGACTGAATGCTGTGGAAAAATAAAAAAAACTTTGCAAGAAAGTAGTCTCAAACACCTGTCCAAGGGTAAAAATTATGATAATGTTTTAAGAGATATAAGTGCAGTAATGGGTAACAAACTACAGTCAAGATTTCACCAGAAGCATTTTATTTTTGGTATGGGTGTTCTGTTATCTACTCATATATGCCCTGATTATATTACTACTTTTTTTTTTTTGTAGAAATTCCTCCATTTTAAGACAAAAAATCATCTTATAAAGGTTGTGTGTAAGGAGTGATTTCATAAGGAAAGACTTAACACTCTTACAGCTAAGGAAATGTGAAAAAATGATTAGGAAAATGAATGAATTGCATGATAAAGGTAAAACAAAAATACTAGTCAAAACAAAATTGAATTTGGGTAGTTTTTAAGAGTGTGAGGATTCCTAAATTTCTTCCACAAGCCACTACTGGCAAACTTTTTTTTTCTGAGTCATCTAGAACTGCCTTAGACAGCAGAGCTGGGAATGCATTTTATGTGAATAATCTTGCATTTCTGAGATGTCTCAAAGCCTCATCCGACAGGGGTTTTTTGTGTCTTTCCTGTCTTCCAAAAGCTGTTCAATGAATTACTTTTCCATACCCAGTAAGTTAGAAACTGTATCTTCCTCAGTATCACTTGGATAGTGTCATCTGAACAACCACAATCAATATTGGCACAAAATTGTATTTTCAGATGCCATTTATGCTTGACATACTTATGTTCAATATAGTCTTGCCTTTCTGTGTAAGACAGTTACTGTTTTGTAGAATAAGTTCATCCTTTAAAAAAATGAAAAAAACAGTCTGTGCTGTTCTAAGTTTCTGTAAGTAGTGGGGTGAGCTCGCTGCCTCTGGTACCGGGACTCACTTCAGAGCTGCACGGCTGCCCCACAGCTACCCCCGCTGCATGCTGCCGTGTCCTTTCCTGTGCCTCAGCACTCCCTTTTGCCAGCCCAGGCTAGTCTTTGCCCACCCATAGTTACTTTTTCCCCAAATTTGGTATGTCAGTGTGGCTTAGTAGGCAGTCTTGGCTTCATGTACTATTATTACCTGTTCGGTTACTTCAGCACTGTCAAGCCTTGCAAGATGTCCCCCTCGAAAGGTGCCCTGTACTCCACCTTTCCGTGAAGCTTGTCTGTTTTTCATGTAACTCTCCCTCAATGATCTGTAAAATCCAGCCACTCTGTCAGTTTCTCGCATTATCTGCCACATCCAGCAGTTTTCTTATGTCATGTCCAGTAGTTTTTCGCATCCTGTTTATTCAGCTTAATTTCAGGCCAAAGACTAGTCATCTGCCTGTAGCCGTGATGTGGTCCAACTGGCTGATGGGTTGGTTCGCCCGACATCCCCCCGCCACCTGCCGGAGCATGGAACAGCTGCTCGTACAGTGAATGCCTGGAGGAGCTTCAGTCTCCACATTGTGAAAATTGTCGAAAAATTGTGCAAATCCCAGCCCTTGAGGGGCAGGTTGCTGATCATGCTCTGTCACCTTCCCACCTCCTTCCAGTCTTATCTTTGTTGCTCCTGTGGCAGTTCTTGGCTCAGCTCAGGCACCAGGACAAAGAGAGCTACGCTCTTGTGCTTTGTGTTATGTACATCAGCCTGCAGAGAATCTTCCCTTGCTCAGGTCCCTGTTTCTTAAAGGGTTTCATGACAGAAGTTGAGAAGTTGAGTCTGCAATTAAAAGACAACAATCTGTTTCCCTTGTCGCTTACTACCCGTTATCCATCAGCGTGCCAGTGTTTGGCAGCTAGGGCATTGGTGCCATTGGTGCTGGCAGTGGATCTGAAAGTCAGTAGCTCTTGTTGTAATTGTAGTCTCTTTCCCACAAGAGAAAACATGGTCAGTATGCAGGGCAGAAGGATCTGTTGATCCCAACAGTTGTTTCTCAACATCCCTTAGGAGGCAGTCAGTACTTCAACACCCTATTTTTAAGGCGCTTTTTTTTTAGGTATTTGGGGGTTGTTTAAAATGTTTGTCAGAGATGATTTTCAAGGAGCGGAGAGTGTGTGTATTGGTTGGTAGGGGGGCTTTGTCTGTATTTACCTAATCTGGGATTATTGTGGGCTGGATACTTCATAAAGTAGCATACTTATCTGGACTATGCGAAACTTACTAAACAATTAATAGGTGGGAGCGGGTATCAGAGGGGCCAGTCCCAACCAGTGCCAGTCAGTACCCTTATCTGACCAAGTCCTGTGTCTGACCAGCACAGACTGTCAACTTTTTCTAAATCTTTTCTTAACACTCTGTGTAATCTCACTCTTTATCCTGTGTGTGTCACTACTGGAAGGACTAGGTGTCAGCTAGTGGGGGGACCAGCATGAGTGGATGGTCATGGACTCCAGTGGGCCAGCAACTGGAGTCAGACCAGGGCTGTAGGTGCCCTGAGCCTGTGGTAACAGCAGCAGGAGCGGGTGAGGGTCTCAGCTGCAGCCACAGGGGCAGGAGCAGCACCTGTCCCAACTGGGAGGCCAGGACAGTGTGTGTCCTGGACGCAGCTACAGCTGAGACTGGGGCGAGTGAAGCAAGTGAGGCTTTCGGAGCAGCATCTGGACTGGGACCACAGGTGTCTGCTGCTGACCGTGGCAGGTGAAGTGTCTGTATTTTTACGTGGCTTGACTTCATGTGGTTTGACCCCATGTGTGTGTCTCTTTGGCATGTGTAATTCACTAGCAAACTTCAAGTCGGACTAGCAGTGAGTGGGAGCGCTGGGTCTGGGCAGGAGTATCAGGTGGGTAGAGGACCTATGCTGGTGGTGTTCAGGAGGGAGCTGTGAGCATGGGGTGCCTATATAACAAGAGTACCTGTAAGACAAGAGTGTGAGTGCATGCATCTGCCTGCTAGTAACTTGCTGCCAGCCAGCAAGTAGGAGGCCCATGAGATGGATAAAAAGGCTCTGGACCCAGGCAGAGCGGTATTAGGTGGACAGAGGGATATGCTGTGCTGATATTTGAGGGATCCATGAGTGTGCATGTGCTCGTGAATCTAGAGGGGGTGGGAGGAGGCGGGAGGGGGCATAGTCTAAATAGTGAGCTTGAATCCTGACCAGATGAAAAGGAGGAAAAAGTCTTGGCTGACTCTACTTAACTTGGTGCGAGTCCTGGGGGCGTTAACATGTGGGTGCTGTCAAGGGCAGTGCCTTGTCTATGGCAGCTAGCTGCATAGCTGAGCTTCGCTACTGGTTGAACCTGCCAATGAGAAAGCATCTGCCACATCTATGGACCCGTGACAGAGACCTCCAAGGCTCTGGATGCACCAGACTGGGCTCCAGCAGTAGAGCAGGAAGAATCCCTGGACTGGTCCCAGAGATGCTGGAGGTGGCAGCCACCTATAACATCCCTTAACGTAGCAGGTAAAAGATGTTGTAATAGATATTCAATACAAAGGTTCTCTTTGTGAGTAAGGAGTACTTGAGATATATGCATCTCAAAGCCGAGAAAACTGTACTGGGAAAAATATCACTATATTCTTTTTCTATTTTCTTGTCTGCTGCTGACCATTAGTAGACACAAAAGAAATGTCTGTTTATTCCAGTAGCTTGACTTATGTGGCTGCTTTTACAAAACCAGGGCACTGCTGAGGACTATGTAAGTCAAAAATGCTTGTTTTGCCTTAAATCTAAGAGAAGTGACAGAGATGCTTTATAAATTTGGGGGGTTTAAGCCTTAACAGGAGGTTCCTAGCCTCATTCTGTATACTAAACATTTCAGTGAAGCTCTATTCATGACTTGACATTCCAAACTGTAATTCTTTCTCCATTATTGTGCATGATTCTGCAATGTTAAGGGAATTCTGCAATATTGTCATATAAAAATTAAACCTTTGCCATTGTAGTATAGGGATTTCTAAAGTTTACCTGCCTCCTCTCTGAACCAGGTTGCTGCATTTAAATTCTAAAGAGACAGGAAATAGGCAGTTTTATTTGGGATGAAGATCATATACATTATCTTTTTTTTAATAAAGCAACAGATGGATTTAATGAATAGTATTGGGTTCCAGAGCTTCATTCATAGCTCCCAACTAACTATGTGACAATAAGCATGTCGCTTAACCACCGTGTCCTACTTTTACCATCTGTGAAACGCTTTGGAAGGTCGTGGAAAACTGAATCATAGGTCTTTTCCATCTCTAGATTCTATTAGGTCATCCAACTGTCCATCTGCCAGTAGAGATTGTTTCCTACATCCACCAGTGTTTTTCCAGTCTGGATTCTGTCCTCCAAGTGATTGCACTTCCACCAATGCCTTTGGGAGATGATTTTGCAGACTTCTAGACCTCATTGTCAAGAAGCTCTTCTGACAGTCACAAAAAGAGATTTTTTTGTTGTTAATTAAATTTTGTTCTGTTACTTTATTCCCATTATTATATGCTTATTTATAGTCTTAAGACACATGCAATTTACACAACACCTTAAAGATCTAGGTAAGATGCAAACTCTCTAAGTTTTCTAATATATAGAGAGAAGGACAACATAAGGTTTTGAAACACAAGGTATGACCCTTTTTAAGAAACTAAGCTACTTGGCTCTTCCTGAAATTACATCTAAGGAAGTGTGCAGACTGCTCCAGATTCAGGACAGAAACAGGGTAGAATATGGAAACTTAGAAATGGATCAGGATGTTAAATGAAAGTGTTGGAATACTTACCAAGGATGATTAAGTAGGGGAAAAGAGAGAAGGGAACAAGTATAATTTAGCTGTTGAACATCAGAGAAACCTTTTTTTTCCTAGACATTTGTAAATTATATTTCCCATAATTTGATTTGCATTTGAGTCTTCACTAACACATTAATTATTCTTAGCCAATAGTTACAGTAGTTGCTTTTAAGCGTTTTCAGTTAGTGTCTTTCTTGTCCAGGTCTGAGCATAATGTTAACTACAGGTGCAGCCTAAGCACCTGGACATGTTTCATTTTCTCTAACTGTCATACTTTGCATGGGCACTTCCAGTTTAGGTTTTCTTCTTTATTGACCACAGGTGTTGCAAAATTACTGTATTTTATATTTAAGTCATCTACTTTCCTGGAGTTTTAGAAATTCAGCGAACAGATAATTCAGCAAAAAGATAATTTTCTTCAGGTAATGAAGCCACCAGCATTGTGATATAGGCTAGATATAGATGAACACTATCAGAATAACTAGGTTTCTCTGTACAAAGTTTTTTATTTTTCAGTACTAGGAATGTGTGGAAGTTATTTGGGCTCTGCATAACAGTAGTTAAACTGCTTTTAAAATCGCCATCTGGCAAAAAACTGGTATGTAACATGCTTTATTTGACGCAGTGCCCTAGGAGGCAAAAGCCAATATTCAGTGCATTCAATTGATAAGGTTAATAGGGCACTTTGTAATACAACATACATAAAGTATGTATTTTAAAAATAACAAGAAATCTGTCAGGGAGGCATGTTTCATAAAATATGCAGCTTTTAACAAAATCCACTTGTCCAGGGTTTTCATTCCTCTATTTCAACTGCCAATGGAAATGCTTAAGTCCAAGAATGAAAACTGCATGTGTATTCAGTCTCTTCAGAAAAGAGAATTTTTTTTTTATTCTCAACTTTATTTTCATTGTCTCAAACTTATATATTCACGTATGTTGATAAGTTCTAATGTAACTTCAGAGTCTAAGGTAAGGGCATTTCAAACCTTCCAAACTTTATTTGTAGCACAACAATACAGGCAGTTTAAACATTTCTGTAAATAAAATCACCCTTCTGCATATTTCACTGTTGAAAGTCTCTGTTGCCCTCAGTAGTAGTAGTAGATACAGTCAGATTAGGTGTAAGTAATGTTTTGGAAGTCAGTAAATGTAATATTTACATACAGAAAAAATCTCTATATAACTAATTTTTTTTCCTTTGAGATCAGTGAGAAATGCCATGAAGTTAGAATGTTTATGAGGAAGATAAATCTTAGAAAGATTTTATGAAGTCTGATCATAAGAAGAATAAATATATCTTTTCTCCACAGGAAATAAAGCCAGATGAAGTTACCAGACTTGCTCTTAGGACAGAAGTTAGTTTTGAAAGTGTCTGCAGAAAGGTAAGGCTTGTTGGTTTTTGTTTTCTTTCCCCTGCTTGCATGAGTGTGAAAGCGCTCCTTAGGAAAAGGTGCATATGTGGGTGGGAGTATGTCCATTTGCGCAGTGTGTTCTGTATGTTATATTGCATCTTCATTGTAGACCTTACTTCCTTTTCTAAGGAAACTCATCCACTCGGACACACCTGCAAAAAATTGTGTAGTTGTTTAGTACAAGTGGCTTGTCACCTAGGTTGATGGGCTACTCTCTAGTAACTGGAGTAGAATACCAGGAAGCATAGTACTGTTTTTTCAGTATTTATAAATAGATTTGTTTTGTTTATATAGTACATATACATGGTTTAGTTAGTGTAAATAATCTAAGCTTTCAATAACAGTTGGGAAAAGGCTCTAAATACTTTTAGATTCAGGGAGAAGTTTCCACATGAACAAAACGTGACAAAACATGAGGCTGAAATAAAGGTGGAATTTTAACACCCCTGTGACTCATTAATTTCAGTGCAATCTTTCTCCTGAAGTCCACTGATGGTACATTATTCAATATTAACTAACTAGTGATGTCTGTAAGAGATGAAATGAAGACATACAAGTGGGAAGATGCTTGTTGAAATGAGCAGTTGAGAGCAGACAGGCTCTCAGTCTAAAAGAAGAGTGAAGAAGAGCAGAAATAAGTACTGTTTTAAGGGATGTGCTGCAGAAGTGATGCCAGAAAGCAATTCTGAATCACAAAATATCAGTACATGAAATTGTATATTTTCCTCCACATTATCCTAAATTCCTATGGGCGGCCCACTGAGGGAGTCTGAAATCTGAAACGTTTATAGTCCATAGGCTAAGTTTTAATGTAGAATTGGATCCTTTCCTCCTATAAAGGCATCATTAGTTTGTAATTAGCTTGCTGTTGCAAAGCACATTCATGTGTGATACAGTTCAACTATTAGCATAGTGTGCAGCAGGATTTCCATGCTTAATGTGAGCAAAATCAAGTTACTAGGAAAATATGGCAATTTGGTATTTCTGGAGCAGTGTTTGGATGGAAGCATCTTATTGCTTTTCCTTCTCTTAATGATAGAAGAGAGTAAGGAAAAGGTCACAGATATACTGACATGGAGCTAAAAAGCAGCATTCTTCTTTTAAATTTATTTGACCAAGATTTTCCAGTCTGAAGGTGAGCTAGTCAAACTGTTTACTATAATGTTAGAAATGGTGCAGAAGTGAAAATTATGGATGTGTGAGGACACATGGAGAGGGATTTCATGCTTGAAGAGGGATGCTAAATGCAAGTAAGACATTTTGTCACTTCCTGTAGGAGATTCTTCTGCCAAGAATTTGAATGCATCAGGCTCATGCTGGTTGCATAAAGTATATAAGCCCCAAAATGAAATAATTGATGCTGTTGTTTTAAAGGAGTTTACAGGTTTACAGTTGGAATTTTATTTTCTAAGAGGACAGTTTTATTGCCAAGAATACCGAAGGAATATTATTAATCTTAATAGTTTATTTTGTCCCAATATTTTTGATGTATTCATAGTCATGTCTCACTGTATGCTTTCCATATTTACTTAAAATAGGCTTTCATTTAGCTGTAATCCTTGAGAACAGAGCACATGTTCATGGAATTGTTTTGGGTTTTCTGTTACTTTCTGCTGCTGGTCCTGGTTTTCGGTGGTATAAAAGTCTGTTAATCTTACACCTTGTAGTGAATGGGTCTCATGTTTCACATAAAGTTTATGGATGGGTGCTGATGCTTTTTTAAACCCATAGAGGGTTTTTAACCTCACTGCAGTAGAAGAACATGTACAATTAATTATTACAGTACTGTTGGCAAGTGGTGGCTAAGCCATCATAACTTTATTTGTTGCTATTGGTTGGCCATAGCATATCCCCAACTAAAGAAGACATCCCTTCCGTGCTTTAACAAAAGTTAATTTTCCAATATATTATTTCTTGTTTTCGCACAGTTAGTTATTAAACATACAATTAAAAATTTTTTTAAATCATTGATTTTTCTATCCCTAGCAATATTCTGTAGGTCACATGAGATGCAGACCACACTGTTTACCTTTTCATTAACTTGAGTTTCGAAATATTTGAAGGAAAACATCCTGTGGCTGTTTTCATTTTCAGAATAGGTTTGTTTTCATTGATAAAAGGCAATCTGCTTTTAATTCACTATGGAATGCTGAATATTAGTTTTGCGTAGTGGACATGTAGTCAAGATATTTGTTTAATTCCTTCTGCCCACTGAGATTTTATGTTCCATTACTATGTTCTCCCATATATTTTTCAGAATAAGGTAAGCATACTTTTCTATTTAAAAAGAGTTTGCATAGATTTAAGTCAAGTAAAATAAAATTGTGCTAAGTGTTCAGCAAGTGGCACTCTAACTTGAGTTCTTATGATTTAGCTGTTGATATTACTAGGAATATTGCTAGTAGGCAAATCAGATTTATTATAGTTGCAGAGTGAGTTGGCAAGAGTCACCAGCCACATGACACAAGACTTCTTCCTTTTCTAATTTATAAAAATGCTATAGGGCTTACCACATTACTGTTAGACAAGAAGCAGTAGGTGAACAGTTCTTTGTGCACCTCTGCTGAAATATTTTTAATCCATTTTAATATTACTGCACCTGGCACCATTGCTATCAACAAGTGATAAATTCTATTGTAAAAACTGTAATGAATGTTGCCATGCAACTTAAACTAGCCTTTATCTTGTTGGTGCTTAGTTACAGCCATTGAAAAATGGAACCTGTCTTTTCTAGGTTTTGACTAAGTTTTTGTGCACTTTCTATACACAGCTGTGTACTGTCTGCAACAAATATATTTGCCAGTCATTAATAAAATTAAAAAACGTGGCAGATCTGTTGTCTAATGTTTCTTTTAAACTGGTATTTCCAGCTGTGATTGCATTTTGAAGTGTTCTTTACAGCATATGTACCTGAATTGTTATGGGAGGTTTGGTTCATTAGTATTGTGCTCCAGCACACCGAAGTTAAACATCCGAAACCTAATCCTAAAAATGCTGTTCATTACAAGCAGGAAGCTGAGTTGGGAACTGACAAAGGTCTGAACTGTTGTCTTCAACTTATTGCTAACCTAGGTTTAAGGTAACTTAGGTTAAGATAGGCAGGATAGGTAGGTTAATGTGTATCAATATTTTTCCAGTGTTAGAGGAAATTATATGTATTATCTGTGCTGTTTCTCCAGAAAAGGAGACATCGGTCCACCTGTGAACACCTTCATCATAACCACAGTTGGTTTTGTTGCCTTTGCACTAGTGCTAACAGATATTGACTAACTTATTGTAGCATCTCAGTTAGTTTTTCTTCCAGTAAGTCTTTGGTATATAGGACATGAGAAAAAAAACAACCTGGGTTTTAAACACTGATAGAATTTTGCTCCAGCATAATGGAACTCGGTACTACAAGCAACAGCCTGGAGTGTCATCTTGCCTTAAGTCAAAATATTTCTCATTTTTTCTAAATAATAAAGTCTGTGTGCTTCAAAATTCAGCAACTTTCAGATTTGGGGGGGACAGGACACGACGACACACATGCAACTGAAACTGCAAAGAACTATTGTATTTTTCTTTGAGTGAAGACTAGTGTACCAGTATACATTATTGTCAGAGCTTGAATTGAGCACGTGCTTCTGACTTGCAGAAGTACCAACAAATATTCACAGATAAATATATCCTCTATTTTTTGCTTCCAGATACAATCTTCACATAATCTTAGTAGCATAGTTTTCCTTTTTTTGCACTGAGCTCTAATCTGTGGTGCTTGAGAAGAGCACTGCTTTTTCCTACCAAGTCCTGTATTTTCACCTGTTACTCCAGTCCTGTGGTGTTTGAATCATGCAGATGCTTGTCTGCAAAGAGGATTCTGCATAGCAAATTTTGAGTATATTGTGATCTTCAAAGTTCGTTGGGGCCATGCCACATCCCTCTGAGTCTCATGATTACTGAAAAGCTTGCCACAATTTCTAAGTGTGTTGAGAAATTTCTTCTAGACCAGAAATGTAAGCCATTACTAGCTCTTAGAAGCTTTTTTTTTTTGCTAATGTAAGGCCTGGTGAGCTTATTTTGGATTGCTTCATGTTCGGGAACCAACTTTGTCTTGTTTGGAATTTAATAGGAATTCAAAGGCTTTAGAAAACAGGATCTCAGGCAGCTCATGCACAGCCATAGAGAGACGAGCCAGGATTTGACTGAGCAGCCTGGCTCAGAGTACTATTTTGATCATTGAAAGTTAAAGGTGCCTGATGAGGACAGCTGTATTTAACATGATTTTGAATAGATGACATTAGTGCTGTCTAGGTTCAGGTCCAGGTATTTTTAATGGATGCCCAAAGGCTGTTATGCCGCACTTAAAGTTCTGGGGGTTATTTCAGGAGTGAGTGAATTTAGTATCTGTGGCTCTTTACCTATATGGCTCAAATGAATTTGGGATTGGGGAACCAGCTAAAATACTAACAGTAATAAGAAAAGGCTTTCTGTGACTTAGAGAGTTCTACTACTTTACATGTGAGAAGATCCTGTTTTACTTACCAAAATCCTCCTTAAATTCACTGGATCTCTGGTGCAGGACTAAGGAAGTCCTTAGGCAAGAAGGACATGAGAAAGAAGTAGAAAGGTATTTCTGCCTAGGACAGACAGGAAGTTGCAGGACTGATTATGTATTTATTACCTTTATTTCTTTTATAAGAGTGTTTAAATCATGTATCAAAATACCATTTCTTTATAAACTGTGCAGCTGATGGCCTGAGGTTAGTCTGTTTATTTGTCCACAACGTTAGTGTCCATCACTAACGAAAAAAGAGCAAGGACAAGGGTAGTCACAGTGTTTGTATTGTTTTATGTTCTTCTTTGTAGATTTACACTGAAAATGTGTTTCATGCCAACTATCTGTGAAAGGCAGTTTATGAAAGGCTGCTAACTTTGAAGCATTAATTAATAGTAAGTAATTATTTGGAGCATCAGGTTCCCTAGAGTATATCACTAGATTGTAATCTCTGGTTACAAGACACACGTACAAGACATGGTTTCACAATCAAATGCATAACACCTATTCTAACAAATACACTTACTTATTAAGGAAATTTTAAACTTGATACTGCTAGTACTTTTTAACTGTGTGTCAGGGAAAGAAAGGAAGATGTAATTTCTGGATCGAGTAGAACTTTTGATTAAACACATCTGCATCCAAGGAGGAAGAGTCATACCTGTATTTTCTAACTGAAAAATATAAAGGTTTTTATTTTAGCTGTCAATCCTAAATGTATACCTGTGACCTTTGCCTTAATTTACTTTTAAAATATACTTTCTAGAGGAAAAGATAAAAACAAAACCTCCATATTCTCTGTGGATTTAATCTGAGGAAATGCACTAAATCATAAAAGGGGCCTGATGCAAAGTCTCTTGCAGTTTAATTGAAGACTTTCCATTAACTTCAAAGGCTTTGGATCAAGCACAGAATAGTTGCTGTCTTTCTTTTGGGCTTTGGGAGATTTTTCCACAACGTCCTCCCTTCCCGCCCGCCCACCCCCTCGAGCCTCCCTAAAGAATTCTACTCACTACAAAAACATTCTGATTAGGATAGATGTTATTATGGATATAAAACTTCTGTTTCTGTTGTTAGTGCCTTTAATAGAAGCATAACTAGATAATTACTTATGTGCATTTTTGACATTCTTTGCTTATGAAAATATTTTGTTTGCAATCCATAAACCATAGGGAGAGGACTACTGTATGAATCAGTCTTTTGTGTAATACTGATGTGATAGTCCATCAGCTTTGTATAATATGCTTATCATTATTCTTTGCACTTTGTTTTGTGGTTTGATTTTTGGCAATGTGGGGGCAAATGGCTGGTGTTTTTGAGGGACATGTGAAAAACTTCATTCTCTTTTTTTGTCTAAACTCTGGTTGTTATGCTCTTCTTAAATTAGAAATTGTGTATAGACAATCAGAACATAATTATAAGAAGAATATGTGATAATTTAATAGCTTAATGATCACCTACCTGGACTCCATTTCTCCATCTCATTCCCTCCCTCCCCGCTTCTTTCTAAGTATCAATTATTGGAAACAGTGTTACCAACTTTACTTTTGCTTTTTATTGCCTTGTACATACAAAGATGATTCCATTCTCCAAGACCGGGTTTATGCTCGGAATAGTAAAATAATAATACTCCATTTATTTTCCTGCATGTTAAAATGTTATGTTAAGTTCCTTTCTTATTTAAGTATGGAAATAAAGCTATTCATTTGCATATCAGATACCAGATGTACTTTTCACTATG
The DNA here is from genome assembly GCF_947461875.1 of Haliaeetus albicilla. NCBI lineage: Eukaryota > Metazoa > Chordata > Aves > Accipitriformes > Accipitridae > Haliaeetus > Haliaeetus albicilla. Next base: position 51,935,257 of record NC_091516.1, read on the forward strand.
TAATAGTTGCATCTGTCAACCTCTTATGTTTTTGGAAATGTGTTGCATTGATTTAATAGCACAATTTCCTGTAACACAGGCTAAAATAATTGGCTTGATACTGGGATCGGTGTTGCAGAGTGGAATTCTTTTTGTCCTGAGTATTTTGACTCTGAATGGAAGTTCCACTGCATGTATGAAGCCACTGTTTCCTGAGAATTTTCCATGTCAAACACCAGATGTTAATGTTAAACAGGAATGTCTGTGGTCTTCCTAAGACTGCTGATGAAGTGAAGAATTTTGCATTCAGTGATGAATATCACATTCAGGCGTAAATACTTCCTCTGTGTGTCTGATTTGTTTTTTGTTTTCTTTCTCTGAAGGTTCCTCATCTTCCAAATTTGATCACTTGAGCTGTGAGCTGTTTAGCATGTCTTTCATATATACTCTTTATTTTGGAGCCTAGAATCTATTGCCATGGCTGCAACCGAAGTTTTATGTCAGTGTAAAACTAAGTGTGATGGGTTGACCCTGGCTGGACGCCAGGCGCCCACCAAAGCCGTTCTATCACTCCCCCATCCTCAGCTGGACAGGGGAGAGAAAAATATAACAAAAAGCTTGCAGGTCGAGATAAGGACAGGAGAGATCATTCACTAATTACCATCACGGGCAAAACAGACTCAGCTTAGGGAAAATTAGCTCACTTTTTATTACAAATCAGCCAGAGTAAGGTAAATGAGAAATAAAACGAAATCTCAGAACACCTTCCCTCCACCCCTCCCTTCTTCCCGGGCACAACTTCACTCCCGGATTTCTCCACCAAGCCCCCCCAGCGGCACAAGGGGGACAGGGATGGGGTTTACGGTCATCACATGTTATTTTCTGCCGCTTCACCTCCTCAGGGCGAGGGCTCATCACACTCTTCCCCTGCTCCAACGTGGGGTCCCACCCACGGGAGACAGTCCTCCACGAACTTTCTCCAACGTGGGCCATTCCCACGGGCTGCAGTTCTTCACGAACTGCTCCAGCATGGGTCCTTTCCACGGTGTGCAGTCCTTCAGGCACAGACTGCTCCAGCGTGGGTCCCCCACGGGGTCACAAGTCCTGCCAGAAACCCTGCTCCGTGGGCTCCTCTCTCCACAGATCCGCAGGTCCTGCCAGGAACCTGCTCCAGCGCAGGGTTCCCACGGGGTCACAGCCTCCTTCAGGAACCCACCTGCTCCGGCGTGGGGTCCTCCACGGGCTGCAGGTGGATATCTGCCCCACCATGGACCTCCCTGGACTGCAGGGGGACAGCCTGCCTCACCAGGGTCTTCACCACGGGCTGCAGGGGAATCTTCGCTCCGGCGCCTGGAGCATCTCCTCCCCCTCCTTCTGCACTGACCTTGGTGTCCGCAGGCTTGTTTCTCTTACATGTTCTCACTCCTCTCTCCGGTGGCTGTTTTCCACGTCCCAACTTTTTTTTCCTTCTTAAAAATGTTATCATGGAGGCGTTACCACTATCACTGATTGGCTCGGCCTTGGCCGGCGGCGGGTCCATCTTAGAGCCGGCTGGTATGGGCTCGCTCTCTCTCGAACACAGGGGAAGCTTCCAGCAGCTTCTTACAGGAGTCACCCCTGTAACCCCCCCCCGCTACCAAAACCTTGCCACATAAAACCAATACACTAAGTCTGTCAATTTTTGATAAATCTTTCTCCATTCTTCTCCCACCTGCTTCTCCACCTGATTGTCCATCTGTCTGCTAGCCCAGCCAGTATCAACTCTTTCCCAGGCTTCCAATGGGAGAGTTCAGGCTCCTGTCTATGCTGTGTTCTGTCCATTGCCCTCCCACCTTTGGTTAGCCATTCCTTCCTGTCCCTGCGCTTTTTCCCTTACTTTCTCTGGGCCAATTTGTAGATCTCTTCTCCATTAGCCCCTTTGCATTCAAACGAGGCTGCCGCCACACATGTGCCTCAGTAAGGTCACCGTTTCAGAGCAAGGAGATAGACTTGACCAAAGTTACTGTCATTTTCAACAGCAGTGATCTCAGACTAATTACAGCTTGGATTTTGTCCATTCTAGAAAGAATCTTTTTAAAGTTTGCTATTGAAATAAACTGCTAGTAACTCTGGCAGTTTTTCACAGAGATACTATGTTTATGCCTGACACAAAAAGGATGTCTCCTGTCAAATTTTAAATTACTAATCCAGGGATCTTACTACCACTCATTTGCATTCCTTTGAAGCTGTATTACTTGATTTTTGTTGCTGGCTGAACTGATTGTTCAAGATTATTAAAGTGTATTCCTGTCCTTGGGCAAGGCTCAATCTCAAAAGTGATGGGATTGCTTTTGAATTGAATATGCTCATTTAACTTATTTGGGGTGTCAGACCAGAATGTGGGCAGGCATATTGCTGTCAATAAAGCTCAGAGGGGGTCAGTTCACATTTTTGTAAGCAATATTTGCCTTGGATCATCTAGGTAATTCAGATACAATAAACACACTTGCAAGAGCATAAATGGACAAACAGGTGGGTGCAGAAGAGCAGTGTTTTTAAGGTCAGATGTGCCTGTGGTAGTGATGTGATGCATGGTGCTTCACAAGCACATGGCTGTATTTTTTCAGTCCCAGAAAGATTTATATTACAGCATTTACAAAAGACAAGCAACTCTCAACTTTCATTCTTATTTTAAATGAGCATTTAAGTGATGTGTATAAATATCTTACTGGATATGAGCTGTTATGGGAACAATAGAGGAAAATATTAGAAGTAATCTTGTTTTTATTCTTTCCTTGAAGAAAATGCAGGAAAAAATGTAGCGTAGGAAGAGGTTCTCAAGGTGTGGTGGTTGCTATGGTGTTTTTTTAATAAAGGAAGGCCAAGTTAGTGGTGTCCAGAATCTCTTGGTATCCTTCTCCAAAATATTGTTCAAACTTGCATACAATGCCCAAGAGGCAGGCAGAGGTCCAGAATCTCAGTGCATGGATGAGAGTATGGTATAGAAAGGAGAGATTTAGGTGTTTGGGGAACCTTTGGGGCAAGGAGAAGCTGAACAGGAAAGATGAGCTGCATCATAATCAAAATTGTGCCAGGCTGCTGGCACTGAAAATTTTAAAGGTCATTAAGTATTCCTTTAATATCTGGTTCGCAATTACATGACCGACAGGGAGCATGAGGCTGCTTTTTAGGATGTCTCTTAAAGGCCAAGGAGGGAACAGCTTGATCCAATAAATATGGAAGATAAATCAAACTGCCTACAGTGCCAGTTGATTAGCACCTCCAATACTAAGCTATAGAGAAAGGGTGTAAATTATGAATGCTTCCATACCAATCCTTGAACTGAAAAAATTACCCGGGGGGAAACTAGAATACCTGACACATAATGTCATCACAAATCTAATAGATATCCTCCTTCCACCAGGTCTTCAAGATAATTAATGAAAGGCACCATCTTTACAGGTTTAAGGAGGTAGGATGTATGTGCATGACGGTGCTGTGCTGTGAAGCACTGTATTTAAATCTAACAGCACAAATGTATTGCAGGAAAAGAGAAACCCTAAGAAGCCTTTTGAATGGAAGTTCCAACTGTCATAAAAGTTTGGTACTAGTACTGTGCTACAGCCTCCAGTCAGAATGATGATGGTGAACAGAAAATGTTAAAATGAGATTAGAGAAGCTACAAATTTAGGACAGATATTAATAGTGAGAGTTTTCAGTTACCCTTAATTCATTTGGGTATGAAAGAGAGCATCTTTGAATTGCATGCTTTATGTATCTGTAGGGAAAGCAATCAGTTTGTAAAGCTGATCCACGTGAAGGGGCAGGGAGAAGGATATGCTCAACCAAATGAGAAGGCAAAATGTTTTCCCTGTCTTGCCATCTGTCTGTCTGCTAATCCTCTAAGTATTGCTACTCATCGAGCAATTTCAACCAAGGTTACTGGAGGTGGTTTTAAAAGCATTAACTTCCAATGGAATATTTTTGTATGAGAAACCAAGATCATTGTACCACTGAAGGAAAAGCGGCCATAGTTCATTACCTCTTGGTCTTGTTTTGAGAAGCACCATAGACTTGGCACAGAAGATAAGTGCAAGGAGAGAGAACATAAGGTAGAACATACATGATTTGGAATCTTTCATTATTTTAGTTGCTTAGAGAACTTAAAGTGTTAAGATGTCTTTAATGTTATATAAACAATTGTAATCACTTATGTTAAAGACTGACAGCTACTTGCACATTACTAACTGGAAGAGCTGTTTCTGTACATATGCTTTGTAGTGTGACTCAGAATTGCATTACAAAATCAGAAGAAAATAAATGACATTCCTGATATTTCTAAAAATGAAAAACAGCTGCTGCTGTCTTTTCCTTTTTATTTTTATAAATAAAACTCTATAAGTTTTTCATTATATATCATATAACAATAAAGTACAAAACCATTCCTACTTCTTCCCCCCTTTCCTATCCAGATCAGTTTTAAAGTGCTGCAACTCAGAATTAAGAAATTGGTATTTATAAAAATGAAAACTAGGAAAAAAAGTTACAGAATTAGGAGGGCTCTTTCAGGCCAATATGAAGCCCATCAGTCTACTAACACTGGAAAATTAGATTAAAAGTGCTGGAGGCACTATTGCTTGAACTTTTTAAAACTTGAAGGAGAAAAAATAGATGTTCTTGAATTATTGGAATTCTGTTTAAAGAAAAATCTTATCTATTGGGCTGTCAGTGAATGTAGATGCTAAGACCAGCTACATTAAGAAGTTACAGCTTGGTAAAATGACAGCATAAGTTTATGGCAAATTGCCCCTCTATGGCAATATTACTAGGTAAGGGAAGGTATGGGAAATGTGAGGTAACTGGTCACTTAGTGAAAGTATAATAGCATTAAATTTGAAGGGTGATGGTCTAGTTTTTCTTGGGTTTGGAATACAAATAACTACATGACAATTGAAGTGGTTGAATGATTACACATTAGGAAAATTCTGCATGCCAGAGTTCAGTAATAATAATGTAATGGCCGAGAAGATGCCTGAGAGCCTTTAAGCATGAAGGTGACTGTTCTGTGTGCCATATGGTGAAATACCTGCTATAAAATGTGAACATCCAGGATTTCCATTTATTTTACATCCATTATCTGCTGATATGCTCAAGTAATATCAGGGCTTCCATATATATCTGACATGTGTTTATCATTAGAGTAAGTTTTGAATGCATATACTCTCTCAATAGACTTAATGATGGAAAATCTACATTTTGGTGCCAAAGAACTGGTATGTTTATCTCAGATGTTTTAATAGTTTTTCAGTGAACAGAATTTGTATTTCCATTGTCTTTTTCAGAAAGTGGCTGAAAAACATATAGATTAAAAGAAATCTGTTTTCAATTGTGCATGAAAATTGCAATGTGGTATGCCAAGAAATTCTGTCTTGTTTTGAATAGCATATTATAACATGGCCTACCCCTGATTAGTGTGTGCAGTGTTCATGAAGTCTTTAAGTCATCTGTGCCTCCAAATCCCTAGGTCCCATATTTAGTTCCTTCAGCAGTGCTCTGAACATAAATACATCTCTCCTGAGAGTTTTGCCTGAAGACATTGACCTGACAGTACTTCAGTTATGTATAGGTGTGTTCCCTGGTGGTAATGCTTGTGAATTAGAAGGTCTGAGCAGGACAAGGTTTGTTGGCAGGGATAAATCTTTTACCTTTACGTTATAAATTATCTGAAATACACCTGAATTAAATTGGAGCTTGTTTTTCAAATGTTAGCTAGTTTTGAAGCACTTTGCATCTGTTTTAAATTTGAAAACGTGAACTATGTCTGCTTTCTCTGTTGTAAACTGTCTTTCATATGGTGCTGTATCAGGCTGCATCTGAGAAGTAATAATTTGAGATTTGAGCATCTGTTTTACAGTGAAATATTGTAAGGATATCTCAAGATTACATCCCTGAAAGCTTGGTACAGGGTTTTGTCACCAAATTGACTTCATAAGGAGGCTGGTGGATATCTCAGTTCTGAAACTTCTCAGGTTCATTCAAGACAGAATACTGTGAACTTCTTGGGCCATTAGATAGTTTTAATAATGTGGAGCTTATCCTTGTATCTTGCCAGTTTATTTGCTATCATCTGCTTCCACTCAGTCTTTGGACATGCCCGTGATGCACAGCTGGATCTTGGGAGCTCAGATGCATTCAGGTCGTAGTTTCCTGCTCAGCTTGCAGCACTGCCTGAGTGTTATTGGTCTACTTTGAGTTTCTGCTGTCTCTTCCATAGCAAATAAGTATAAGTAATAATTTTTTTTAAATTTTGTTTTCCCAAATAGTGCTTGTTTCAAATTTCATTTTGAGATTGGTCAGCTTAACTCCCTGTTCAGAGTTAATAAACTACTGCCTATTTTGAGTCTCCAGACACTCATTCTAGATGGACAGTTATGAGCAAATGATCTGTCAACTTCACTTTTCTGCAAAAGTCAGTTGTGGTTTCAGATCTGATATATAGTGGTTGTTAAACTAATTTATATATGACCTTTCCTCCAAATTTCACTATGTTCTCTGAAGAAGTCTATGTGAATTTTGTGGCAAAGACCTTTCTCTTTGTATTATTCACAGCTACTGCATGTTATCCGAGATGCATTTTGTTTCTATACCCCTGAAGTACATTTTTTGCTTCAGGGTTTCTGTTTCATCGTATTTTGCTTTCCAGTTTACTTTCTCAATATGATTGTCTTTTGCCTGAAAGGGGGTGGGGAGAGTGGTGGTGTTTTCTTTTTTTAGTGGCATCTATTTTACTGCGCTGTGTGCCAATTTTTTTTGTTCAGTTTGGCAGGGTGCATATATTTTGTATAGTGATATAGTGCCGCAACTGTTCAAATGTCAAAATATATGAAATGCATATATTTTATACAAAGCTATATATAAAAAGCAAAAATATGTAGGCTTTATACTGTTATGTTTTATGTATTTGACTTTACATTGCTCTAAGTCAGAACTGTACATATTTTATACTCGTTAACTGTACTGGATGTACAATTCAAATTAGGTAATATTTTTACATTACAGATATTTCTTAATAATTTTTTTAGAGTCTAATATGGGGAGTACTCTCTTCACAACTGCTTTCCACTGGGATGTTCAGCATGTTTCTATGTTTTCTCAAAGGCCAGCGGAGGTTTCAGTGTTGGTAGTCACAATGAGTTAGACCACCACAACTGTGTGGGGGAGTTGGCACGGTGCTTGCTTTATGTCCTCTTTCATAACCTTAAGAAGTTCACATTTTTTCCTTAAAAAATGTCTGCATTGTTTGTGTGGGAATGCCAAACTGAGAGGGTTATAGACAGATATTCTTACTAGCCCTGGAAGAAGTGAAGACTACTTAGCAGCATTTGAGTTTTCCCACAGTCTTGCTGCTTCAGTTTACACCTAGAGTTGACCCTGTTCGCCATGAGGAGATAATTAGGAATCCATGCCTGTTTTATTCAGGATTTTGTTTTGCTCTGACTTTTCTTCATTGAAACAATCATAGGAATTATTTTATGCATGAAGAGAAGAAGGAAAGAATTAGTAGAAGATTAAGTACCTAATTTGTACTTTGGCAGGATTAAGGTTTATGCCAAGCTCTGCTGTAGATCACTGTGGTAGTTTGGGATGAAACACTCCCATTTCTCTTTGACCATTTCCCAGTCTGAAAAAGAAGCATTTACCTGACAGTTGTATGGTTGGCTAAATTAGTTGTGACAGATTAATCAGAGAAACTCTTGACTCTTTTATACTCCAATTAAATATGGTCTTCTAACACTTGTAAAGTGCTAGGCTGCTTAAAAGTCCTTTAAACTTTTTCAGATACTTGGATAGTGGGTATTTTTTATCATGCATGCAGCAAAGAACAGCAAGAAATCTATTTTTGTTTGAATTTAACGCCTGTTATGAAATTCTTGTTTTGAAAGAAGATGAGCCAATGATAGAAACAAATTTATACTTCATACTCTTTTTTGATGAAAGACAAGCCAAACTGGATGTACAAGTGAAGGTAAATCTAAAAACAAATTGTGGGGAAAAGAACAGCTTTGGTCCAGACATGCAAGTGAAGTTAGGGCAATGTAGGCACCTTGATAGTATTTAGAAGAATCTCCTGCTTCTCCCTGATGATGGATTCAAGAGTCTGTAGAAGTCAGTGACGAGCTGACTGCCAGTGCTACTGCCGTCAATGCAAGGTCAGCTAGATTCTCCAGACCTTTACCTTCTATTGTGTGCAGTTCTGCAGAGGAGTGAAAAGATTGTCGAGAATACCCCATGTTGCCATGGGTCTTCAACTTCCATAATGTTTGCAAGACAAATAAAGTATATATAAAAATACTTTCATGGTTGAATTACTATGATAACAGAAAACACTGTAAACCAATGTAAACTGTGGCAAGCACTGAAGAGAGTAATAAACAAGAAGCCAAGGAGCACTTCAAGTTTACTTGTGTATCATGATGTTTTGTAAGAAATTGTTCAGTTTTTCTTCTATTGTTCTATTACAAGACATTACCCTGCTGAGTTATTTTGCAAAGGCTTTAGATCTGTTAGGACATACATTTTAGCTTCAGTTGGAAATTTTTCATCAGTCTATTTTAAAAATTGCATATAGTCCAATATAAAAAAAAAAATCTGTTGAAACTTGCATGATTTCCTGAGATCCATACAGAAGTAATTGCCATAAGAACTTCTCACCTGTCTTGCTATTAAGCTTGTATAGCTACTTCTTCCTAACACCTGTACCATCATTTTGATGTTACATGGAAAATTAGGAAAGCTTGAGTAAAAACTGAGTAAGAGTTGATTATAAATCTGACAGGTTTTGGCTATCCATTTCCTGTGCAGAGTCTGAAGCATTTAGTGCTGTTTCTATCCTTTGAATACTATGGGATTGCTCTCTGTTATTTCTGTATTTGGGAGAACCACTCTCTTTTAAACTCTTGCCAAATCCAACAGAGACCTGTTTACTGCATTCCCTAATTGATCCATCCTCCTATTATCAAGGTGAGTGTATTGGGTTTGTGTGGCAAGGTTTGGGGGGGAGGAGGGAGGGCAGACAGACATGACACAACAGAAGTTAGAAGCTTCCCCCCCCCGCCCCATCCGATAAAGCCAAAGCCAGCCTGCTCCAAGACAGACCTGCTGGTGGCCAAGGCTGAGCCCATCAGTGACAGTGGTAGTACCTCTGGGGTAACAGGTTTAAGAAGGGAGGTGGGGAACTGCACGGCAACAGCAGCCAGAGGAGAGGAGGTAGAATATGTGAGAGAAAGAACCCTGCAGACACCCAGGTCAGTGAAGAAGGCGCGGGAGGAGGTGCTCCAGGCACCAGAGCAGAGATTCCCCTGCAGCCCGTGGAGGACCCCACGCCGGAGCAGGTGGATGCCCGAAGGAGGCTGTGACCCTGTGGAAAGCCTGTGCTGGAGTCAGCTCCTGGCAGGACCTGTGGAGAGCGGACCCAACGCTGGAGCAGGTTTTCTGGCAGGACTTGTGACCCTGAAGGGGACCCACACTGGAGCAGTCTGTGGCTGAAGGACTGCAGCCTGTGGAAGGGACCCACACTAGAGCAGTTTGTGAAGAACTGCAGCCTGTCAGAAGGGCTGATGTTGGAGAAGTTCATGGAGGACTATATCCTGTGGGAGGGACCCCACAGTGGAGCAGGGGAGGAGTGTTGAGGAGTCCTCCCCCTGAGGAGGAAGGAGCAGCAGAGACAACATAAGGTGACCCTGTCCTCTGAGGAGGGGGAGTGATAGAGCAGTTTTGGTGGGCACCTGGTGTCCAGCCAGGGTCAACAAACAATCTCTTGCTGTCAGGAGCTGAGACACAACAATGCTACCACAAGTGATACCCATAACTAATTGCCTCTCTTACCAAAATCTTCCCCATGTCTGATGCCCACAGGTCACTTACTGTATGTCTTACAGACATAAAGGAAGAGGGAGAACTATCAGCGTTTCACAGTCGGAAAGTAACTTTTCTCAAGGGTCTCATTCCAAAGCAGTATGAGGTCATGGGATGGACTTGGGTGGCAGCCATGATCTGGCACCTTCAGCCACCCTGTGACTCCACATTAACCACATCTGGTATTATGAAGGACAGCTGTAACTAGTTAGAGCTCTGGGAGGAACGTGTGGATTAACAGGTTTTCTGGGGTTTTTTTTAGTAGAGAAACAGCTCTTCTCCTAAGCTGCTACAAAGGGTATTGCAATGACATCTTGTTTTGGCCCAGAACTGGGGATTTTTTTTTTTTTTTTTTTTTTTTTTTTTTAGTGCTTACCCTGGATAGCATTATCTCTGCCATTTTTTTTTGCTTAAAATCAGGCTGTCGCTACCCTCAACATTGAACTGCACTTCCAGTTAGTTTAGAAACTTAAGTATGATATGGCTTCGAGGTTACTTTTTGTGTCATGGCTTTTGCCATGTACTGCACACTTGTCAGTGGGGTTTCTGACTGTTTCCATGTGAATGTCATTATTTTAAATAACTGAGAGATGATCTAAAATAACAGATGCAGGGCCACCAAGCATTACAAGTTTGGTAGCACTGTCCTTTGACCCAGTTGAAATTCTAGTAGTACTGTTTGTAGTAGTATACTCTTCTAGTAGCAGTCTTGTTTCTGGTGAGACCTGTAACAAGGCAATCCCCTTTTGTGCAAAAGTCAATTGAAGAATAGAATTATGACCTTTTTCTTTCCTATTGTTGATTATAATTATAGCAGAGAGGGTACAAACAAACATAGATTTGAGTAGGAAAAATAATCGGAATGAAGCAATGGTCAGAAGTCTCCATTTCATATTCCCGAGTTAATCCCAGCTTTCTGCACTTTAATTCTTCCTGAAACTCTACTGTGTCAAGCATGCTAACAAGGTCTCCCTTTCAGCTCCTGCAATCCTATCTGCCCCAGGCCCTGAGACACTCGGTTTCTCATTCTTACTTTATCACCTGCATTGTATGAAGCAGGTACTACCCACACAACTTCTGCTTGACTTTTTTTTTTTTCCCCAGTGCTGCCCCCTCTCAGAGCCATTCCATACTTCTGCTGACCGCTATTCCAGCACATCTCAAAACTTGGGTTATGAATCTGTTTTTATCTTAGCAAGCTTGTAATGTCCATTCTCTTCCCAATCATTGCCACATTGTACGAAGTTTGTCTCCCTGATGTGGGGCATGTGTATGTGTTTGCACATGTGTAAGTTATGCAACTGCTGCTTTAATATGCGATAACTGACAAGTTATGTTTTGAGGTTTTTGCATCTGTGTGCACAGCTAACATTCAGGATTAAGAATGCTTGTTTATGCAGTTTGGGTTTCTTTTCATTTTAAGATATTTGAAAATATAGAGATCAGTGCAGTTAACTCAGTTAAATGTCCACATGGAGTTTAATGAATCATGTCAGTGATGATAAACAGACGTCTTTAATACTATATACAGAAATAATGCATCACTTACGAAGACAAAAAGTTGGAGGAGACTCTGACTTTCAGGTGGTTCTGTATGTAGCTTACAGTTGCTCACTGAGAAGTGTGATTATACACTGCTCAGTTGCTTTTTTCACTTTGCAGCACCTCAGTTGCACACTGAATGAGGAAAAGTGTTCCTATGGAAAGTACTAGGATATGCCTGAGTGAAAAAATGAATAGTCCAAAACAATACAAGAAGTAGCAGGAACATGTGAGAATAAAGATGTACAATTCCAGTATCTGCATAATTAAATGTGCTGGGGGCAGGAGGAGGGGGAAAGGGTGTTCATGCTGTAAATACAGTTGACCTTTTTCTGTTAAGTTTTATTTTCTGCCAAGGTTTTATATACTGGAAAATACTTGAGGAAAAATAAATTGAGCATTGGATGTGCCAAAAAAATGGAAAAATGGGAAATTTTAAAGAATGTGAATGTCATATTGTATGTTTGTTGGCTACTGTCTATCAGTGTGAGTAGTGTTTGTGAAGTATTTTGCTATAAGGAAAAAATGTAGTTATTCCATATGGATTGGCATGTATATGCTTAAACCCATTCTATAAATACTTAAATTAAAGAACACCAGATGTTGCACAGAAGCTGCTGCTGCTTTCTGAACTTCATGGTATATTCTTTCAAAACCCACAGGAAGTAGCTGAGGGAAAAAGTGTATTAATTAAGTTCAGAAATAGATTTTCCAGCTATAGAAAAATCTCCAAAGAAAATAGCGTTTGATCTTCAGAAATGTGAGCTTGCTGTCCCAGGAATCTGGTGGCAGCATGCAACACTGTCACATGGGGATCAAAATTCAGATTTCAATTTCTCAGAGCTAGGCTAGCCTGAAGGTAAGCCAGTCTGTCGCCCTTGGAAATGGACCCATCTTTTGACCTGTCTCCTCTGGCCAGTGTTCATAGTTCTGTAGACAGTCTACAGAGAAAATATTTTTCCAGTTTTTCTTGATCTGAAGAAATAACGATGTAATAACAGAGACTTGAGGAGAAAGGAAGGTACTAGAATTCCTAGATGTTCTGCACTTCAAACATGAAATATGAGTGGACATACCTAGAGTATATATTGTATGCTCTAGAACTATGGCAAAAAAAAAAAATGGCATTTGCTTTGCATTGGTTGAGGAACAAGATCTATGTTTTGCAAACCAATTAAATGTTTCTGCATTTAGAAGTACTGTCTCTGCTGTAGGTGTAGTGTCATCTTCTGCTCTGTTAGTTGGCATGAAGTATCCATCTGTCTTTATGCAATGAATACATAACTATTTATACTAAGTGGCATTTCTTCTGCTGGAAGAAAATGTACATACAAACAAGTAAGATTCCCCACTGAGCACTCATGTCAAGCAAATCAGATACTTTAAACATGCATTCCTGATGTATTAGGTAGTGTTTGTGTCGTGGTTTGACCCCAGCCAGCAACTAAGCACCCAGCAGCAGCTTACACCCCACTCCTGCAGGACAGGGATAGCATTAGAAGAGCAAAAGTGAGAAAAACTCATGGCTTGAGATAAAGACAGCTCAGTAAGTGAAGCAAAGTTGTGTGTGCAAGCAAAGGAGAATAAGGAATTTATTCTCTACTTCACATCGGCGGGCAGATGTTCAGCCACATCCTGGAAAGCAGGGCTTCATTTCACATAACGGTTACTTGGGAAGACAAACGCCATAACCACAAACATCCCTCCCTCTTCCTTTTCCTCTCCTTGAGAGTTTATTGCTGAGCACAACTTGATATGGAATGGAATATCCTTTTGGTCAATTTGGATCAGCTGTCCCAGGAGTGTTTACTTTCCAACCTCTTGCCTACCCCCTGCCTTCTTGTTGGGACAGCAGAGTGAGAAACAGAGAAGGCCTTGATGCTGTGCAAGCACTGCTCAGCAATAACTAAAACATTGGTGTGTTACCAACATTAAAATGTTTTAGTCACAAATCCAAAGCACAGCACCATCTTGGCTGCTATGGAGAAAGTTAACTCCATCCCAGGGCAGAGCCAGTACAATCTCCACCCCTTATTCCCTACAATTTACATACCTGTGACTTTGGCTGCATCACGGTAGTTGCTTAGGACAGGATAGGCAGTGTGTCGTGTTGAGTTGTTGGGTACCAAAACCAGCTCAGCTTGGGTCACAGGACACCTTCCCAGTTCTTTACGAGGCTCATCATCTGTTGGTTTGGGTGGCTTCTGCTGTAGTACTTCCTGTAGCATATAGCTCAAATCATGGGTAGCAACAATTTAAACATATAAACATTACAGTACCACTAGGAGAAATGGAGGAAGGTGTGTCTTTTCTCTCGCAAAGAATTCCACTGCAGGCTTTAAGAAATCTTCCTGCTAAATTTGTGTTTTACAAGCCTGTTACACCTTCTTTTCCTGCCTTCAAAAAAAAGAAGACAAAACTGCCTTTGGAAAGTCTTAGATACCTCTCATTTTGTTCTTCAAGCAAATTGATAACAAGAACCTGTAAATGAGATAGCTTTTACAATGTGTCATACCTGTGACTTCTAATATATCAAAAAGGAAGTCAGAAATGGAAGCAATTCCTACCTTTCTCCTTTTTCTTCAAATTAAAGCATGAAGATCATATTTGTTCTTCAAATCATTCTACAGAGTTCCAGTATTCTACCACATCAAATTCAAGGTGGTTTGTCTTTAAGATCAGGTTAGACCTTGCCTCTCAACCACTTTCAATGTATATTCCTTCAATACCTGCTCTGTCATTTTACCTACTTTTATGGCATCTATACTGCACCTCTTGCAAGCTGCTGTATTTCTTCATGCAGAATGCCTTCTACCAATATGATGGTTCTTATTCAGGGGCTTCATTAATTTGCTTTGCAGGGGTAAGAAATAGTGAATGTAAAAATCAGCATGTTAGCTCTAAGAGATGTGTCTGGTATGCCTTTAAAATAAAAATCATGTGATCCCTATTCAGTACCTGAAAAATAGCTGATTTGCATGTCTGTCACATTTCTGTCAATGTTTGGGCAGTCAGATTTTTTCTCATTTAGAATGACGGTAGTACAGGAAAAAATAAGAAATATTCAAATATTATAGTGTCATAATAAGTTTTTTCTCTTGTCCAATTCATAGTCCAGAATCGTATTAGTATGCATTGTAGCATAACTGATACAGACCTGCATAGGTATTCACTGTTCTATTGACTTCACATCTTCAAATTTATTTTGTGTAGCCAAATTGTACTGCAGCTGAGCGAGCCATTGCAAGACTGGCAACACACCCCCTCTTGAAACCCAGATTCGTTGAACTTAAAGGTATGAAATATTTTATTAACTCGTTTATGACTTCAGTAGCTTACTATTGTGTTACCTTGTTCCTGTATATTCCTGATACCAACAAGCAGTATAAAAAGAAAAGTAAAAAAAAAAAGCGTCTGTAGTTACCTTAACTAGCTGCAGTGAACCAAGTATCACAAGCTTTTAGTCATTTGTATTGGTTGAAATGGGCTTATATGTGACAGTATGCAATATGACATTTAATGTATAGGGTGTAGGACAAACAGGGCTCATAAATGGAACTCTAAAAAATCAAATTAATATAATGGAGTATCTCTAAATTATATAGGACTGAACTAGCAACGAGCATAATAATGTGCAGATACAAAGGTAAAAGGAGCATTACAACTAGGTTTCCAAAGGCAGCTAAAAGGTTTTGCAAATTACTCCCTTAAACTTCCCTGGAAACTGTTCCCAGAATCCTTAGGGGATCTTTCCTTGTTCTTTAGGTTATCACCTGTTCTCTTTAAACTCAAAGTTTTGGACTAAAATTGATGTTAAAAAGGGTCAAGTCCTAGTAATAATGTCACAAAGTTACTTTGTTAATAACAGAGCATGTCAAATACCCATTTAATTATATCTGAGCAATTTACTGTTTGTTTGCAGTTTTTACACACAAAGTAATGCCCTAAATGAGCATGATTATCAGCTGAAAATTATCTTCTGGAAGAGAAGTTAACAGTTAAACCCAAGTTTAACAGTGTATTCAGTTGGTAATAATTTCTTTTCCTAACTTTTGTTGATGCTGTACTTTAAGGTATTTATTGCCCCATGTGTTTAGTAAATGATTGATAAAGACGTTCAAAATACGCTTGCTCAGTACAACATATTTAACTTAGAAAAATGTTTTAATATATTAAAATAACTTATGGAAACTCATGTGTAGCTGCAACAAAATATTTTTCTTCTGTCCCTTGTATAGCTGCTGTAAAAGCTTTTAAGGATGAAAGAAAGAACCCAGCAAAAGCCACTCCTTTGAATAAAGCTAAGTCAGAAGAACAGCCTAAACCAGCGCAAAGTTTCAATAGCAATTTGGATGACCAAGCTTGTAAACTAGGTCAGAAACAGCAAGGATGTGAACACAAAACAAAAATGAGTAGGAAAATAGAAACTGACAGGGTGGCTGAAGACCATCGTGACAGTGAATCTGAGCAGAAAACTGTGGAAATTGAGAGAGCATATACTCCAGAAGAATCTTCATTTCAGGCAGTAGAAATGCAAGCAGTGACTCAGAATAAAACAGGGAAGAAACTTGGCTATCAGAAAAGGAAAGAAAATATGAGCGTGAACAAATTAAATGCAATAAAAGAAATAATTAATGATGATAGTGACCAGGAACATCCTAATGAAGAGGACTACTTTGATGATAGTACTGAAGAGAGGTTTTATAACCAGTCATCAGATTCTGACAATGACAGCAATGATGATTTCTTCATTGGCAAAGTAAAAAGAAAGAAAAAGATAGCAGTTACTGATCATTGTTCAGCAAAAGGAAAGGATAGACTTCAGAAAAACATAGTGAAGAACGAAAAGAATAGTGGGGCAGTACGAGATTTAATCATGGAAGAAGGAAAGCCATGTGCAAAAGCAAGCAAGCTGGAATCAATGTTCTGCAGTTCTTTGTCTACCTCTAATCAGAAATCTCAAAATAGAAGAAGGTAAACCATTTCCCCTTATGTTCTCCATTCCCTCCCTCCTTCCCAGTAACGGAAATTGTTGTGATTTTTAGTAGCCCTTTACCAAACAAGGAGAATTTCAGCCTATTACAGCTTAGAACATTTTCACATAAACTATTCTGCAGTCTTCTTGTGCTTTCTTCACACTTACGTATTTTTCATATTCACATTAGCACTGCCATATGCATAGGATTCCTAACTAGACCTGCATCCAAATTAAATCACTACTGGATACTTCTATTTTTATTTCTTTTTTAACAAAGAGGAAATAATGTGTAAGGGTTTTGCACATTATGCTTGAAAAGTCATTGCACAGATGTTTTGGTGATGACAATTCTCTGTACACAGGTGTTTGTCATATTATAAGCTTCCTGAAAAATCCTAAATTCTCTTTTTATTTTTAGAAATACTAAAGACCACCCTCTCAAAAATGGAAGAACAGGTATGTATTACTTAACCTGGTAAAGTTATAAGAGTAAAAACATTTTCAGATTTTGTTGCCTCTGCAGCCTAATCACGACAGTCTGTTTTTTGTTTCATTTCAGTTTTGTGGCACATATTTTAACATTGGTTTTTAAAATGGTCAAATTGTTGAGCTTTCATTTTAATCTATGGATATTGTTTGCTATTTCCTATTTTTGCATATTAGAAGTACTTAAAGTAGGGTTTATACAGGAATGTGCTTTTCCATCTGACTTCATGTTGAGCAGTTAGTGTTACCTATGCACAGGTAAAGGTGTCAGATTATGATATTTAACAAGTCGTTTATCTTATGAGTAATTCCTTCAATATCTCCTTCAATATTTTATTCTATTTGTAGTATATGGTTCGATTTTGGAATTCGTTGGATCAAGGGTATCATTTCAGTCTTATTTTGTTACATTGTGTAATATCTCATTGGTTTATTGTGAAGAAAAATGTTGAGACTGTGCTGAATATTTGTCTACACAAATTTCCAATGTGGTCAGTAATAATAAATCTTAACTATCTGCAGTCTACCAAGTGACAATTTACTGGCCTGCAAGATGAGGAAATCTTGCTGTGAACATGCAGATGAATCTGATCCCCATGGCTCATTAAGAAATTCTTGAAAATACCTGCAATCCCAAGGTAGTTTTAGCGTATTTTTATGATGGTTCATGATGTAGTTAATGTTTTATTCTGTACTTCTTGCACAGCTCTTCTTAAAAAGGAACCACAGCTCAAGAAGCAACCATTTGCAAAAGCTGCAGGTGTTAAATGTGACAGTAAGAAGGCATGTTTGGAGCAGCCTCTTCATCCATCATGGGAAGCAAGCAAGAGGCGCCGGGAACAAATGTCTCAAATTACAGCATTCCAAGGGAAAAAGATTAAATTTGATGACTAGACTATATGTAAGTTGAGATTTTTAAAAAGGATGCATGCAGATTTGCACCCCATGGTATTTTCTTACAAAGAAACAACTGCTGTTTGAACATTTTTGTTATACTGTCCTTATCCTTTGCAACCTATAAAATAGCAACTGCTGAAACTTACCATCTGTTACTAATGAAGATTGCCTCATGTATTCAGTGTGCTGTCTGCTGATTAATGTATGCTCATATGGTGTTGGTTCACAAGTCCCATTACATAGTGCCACCATTTATGAAATACTCTAACTTGAATGAATGCTTTTTAGGAACATCATTTGTGCCCTGTAGGAATACTAGAGATTCTGGAGCTTTTTTTGTGTGTAAAAATGTACTTTAAACTATATGAGGACTTGAATGTCAAAAGAGAGGGGAAAATACAAAATATTGAGGTGATAATCCTAGGACTGTATTATCAAACACATCTCAACTGAGAAAAAGTAGGAGATTCTTAAACTTGACCAGACTTCACAAATTCATGAATGTATCAGGTAGCTGGAAAAGCCTATCAGAAGTATGTATGATATGAAAATTTCTGGAGAGCAATAAAATACTGGCCTGTTAAATTGTGATCTCTGTCCTTTGATTATACTGCTAATTTGAAGAACTGGATACGTAATACTTTTGTCCTGGTGGATATATCTGGGTGCTCCAACATGTCTGTCTTGCACTTTCTGAAAGAATGCTGAAAAACTGAAAGGTCTTTGTACACTAAGAAACATTTGACTTTTAAGTGCCATTCTGAGTTTGAGAGTTCATTTGATTGGGATATGAGGTAAAATCTTCATTGTATCTTTCTTCAGGGGCTTTTCCTACTGCTTAATTGAAACAAGTTCTGAACTTGTAATTAAACTTTAACAGTGTTGTTTATTTAAATATAGTTATCTTCCATACTCTTGTATCTTTCAAAATCAAATTAATTCAGAAACTTGGTAAATGACTGCAGTAGGTGTAAGATAATACACTGTACAATTCATGTAGCATTTTGTAATGCCCAAGAATAGCCCTGCATCAGACTAAAAGTCCATCTAGCTTAATATCTTCAGCCACAGTCAAAAAGGGATGCTTTAAGCATAGGGACAGAGGAAGTACACAGTGATGCATCATCCAACTTCCAACTTGTTGAGCTTCCAGTTTTATAGCTCAGGGACATCTCGCATCAGCTGATTGTGTTTAATAATCCTCAATGGATTTCTTTTCTGTGGATTTGTCTGCTCTTAAATCCATGTAAACTTGTGGAAGCTGTAATACCTTAAGGTGTAGAAGTCCATCCTATGTATTACACTCTTACAAAAAATAATCTGTTTCTATGTCTTGGCGAAGAAGGCCAGCAGCCTCCTGAGCTGCATAGAAAGGGTGTTGCCAGCAGGACAGGGAGGTGATCCTTGCCCTGTACTCCGCACTGGTGAGGCCACATCTGAAGTGCTGGTTCCAGTTCTGGGCTCCTCAGTACACAAGGGACAAGGACAGACTGGAATGAGTCCAGCAAAGGGTGACCAAGATGGTTAGGGGCTTGAAATATATGACCTATGAGTAGAGACTGAGAGAGCTGGGACTGTTCAGGAGGGGAGAAGGCTTGGGGGGGATCTTGTCAATGTGTATAAATACAGGGCGGGGCTGTAAAGAAGATCGAGCCAGACTCTTCTCAGTGCTATCAAGTGGAAGGACAAGAGGCAATGGGCACAAATTGAAATACAAGAAATTCTGCTTAAACAAGAGAAGCCATTTTCAGTGTGAGGGTGATGTAGCACTGGCACAGGTACCCAGAAAGATTATGGAGTATCTAGCCTTGGAGATACTCAGAACCTGATGGGATGTAGTCCTGGGTAACCATCTCGAGGTGACCCTGCTTGGACAGTGGATTTGAGCTAAATGATGCCCAGAGGTCTCTTGCTACTTCATCTACTCCTTGTGACTTTGTACAAGTAGGACTGACTCAAGCGATGACTCCCTAACCATCAGCACCTCCACGGGAGAGTTATTGGATGTGTCTAAAACACACAGTCACTGTGTAATACCTCAGTGTATTCCACTTGAGATGATATTAGAGTCAAATGGCACGAACAAGTTCAGTTTTTTTAATGTAGTGTTACTCTGTTGCTGGTATGGCCACCTTTCTCTCTCCCCTGCAGACTTTGTATTTAAATATTTATAGCCCAGCAGTTTCTGCCCATTCTCCCATCCTGTGTTAAGTTCTTGAAGGCTACACATTCTACTTGGTCCATTTTGTATTACTATCTAGGCATGTCTTTGCCCCACTTGGTTAGGCTTTCTTTTCTGCGTCCTGAAGAAGTATCAGTTTATGTGGTGTTAACTTCCTGAATGGCATTGCTGCTCAGAGGAATTAGAAATTCAAATAACCTTCCATTTCCCAGTGTTTTTTATTGTTATTTTCACTGTACCATATGGAACAACATTTAAGGCCAGAAGCATCAAAACAAAACATGGAAACATGTTTACTCTGGTTTTGTAGGGAAGGATCATATTTTGTAGAAAAAGCCATGCATTTACCTGCTATATACAAACTAAGTTTTCCAGATGCAAATGCTAATCCTTAATGCTTTAAATAAATAAGTAAATAAATCCTAGCGGAATGTGATGCCAAACAAATGTTTGGTATGTGACTTCTCTCGTTCCAGTGAAAGGCAAGAAATTTTTCATGGATAGCTTATCTTTCTTTTAGCAGATGAGGACCCCATTTTAAAAGTTGATTCACATTAAAGACAAAAAAGTTAAAGATTGCAAATAGTTTGTAAAAAAAACAAAACTCTTTCAGGAGCTTATGTTCTAAAGTGCTTTTTTGCATATGCTTAGAGATCTAGGAGCATTGGTTTTATCTTGGCATTTGAGCAAGTTTCTTATTCGATTCTTACAGCTGTGATTTGTGGCCATAGAAGTCTTCCTGAGGGAAGCCTGACTTATCAAAACATCTCTTTTTTCATCTTCAAAAACACTTCTGAGCTTTTACTTTAAAGAAAATAAAAAAGATAACATACACTGAACATGAATGAGAGAAGAAAGATTAGGTTACTGGCACTGCTTTGTATTTTAATTGGTTACTACTACTTCTGGCGGGTGCTTAGTGACTCACCTGGATTACAGCCTTAATGCACTATACAAATGAGTAGTGGTGGTTGAAGCTTGATAATATTTTTTATGTGCAACTGGGCAGTTTTTTTGTGAACTGATAAACCCCATGAACTTGCCTGGACATGGTTGATAAAGTTCAGAACATTTTCTCGTCATTATAATAACATAATGTTTTCATTATATCCATGATTTTAACATAACTTGTATCTGTAATACTGTTTAGACAGAGACCCCTGACAAAGTACTACCGATTTATTTTTATAGTGATATGGAAAGTTACTTCATTCTGCGATGACTAGTTCTAAAAAACCTTGAGAACCATGCTTTCCATTTCAGTACCATACCGCAGAAGAAATGTTCTCAGTCAGGGAACATACTGTCAGATACTACTAGACTGCTTCAGCTGCCCAATTTTTTCACTTCAGACTCACCAACAAAACAATCTCAAATCTTTTAAGAGAGTTGATATTAGTTTAAGTGTGTTGGGTTTTTGTTTGTTTTTTTTTTAAAGACAGACAGGTGTACTATTGCTAGCACCAGTTTGAAGTTTTCCAAGCAGGCATAAATATTTCGCTCAGCAGTTTCTATGGACTGATTAGGTCAAGAAAAATAGGGCTTGAAAGAAAACTCAGTTACAGCAATACTTTCTTAACCAAAAGTGTTGGGCTGCTTTTTTAATTGTAGACTCATGATAGATCATTTTGTGATACTAGGCAAGTGATCTAATGTGAAAATGAGATAGCAGAACATCAGGTGGAAGATACTTGGAAACTAGGAGATGCTTTATTTTCTATAAATTTGCATATACTTTCTGCAATAAATGTATGCATTTTTTACTGCATTTTTATATTTGCTTGGATTCTGATCCACACCAAGTTCTGCACTTTAGGGATATCACTTGCTTCGGTTTGAAGCTCTTAGCTATAATATGTAGTAGTGTAGGAATAATTTTGTTAAGTAAATTCTAGAAACATCATCACAACATTGTTTATATCTGAAATAATTCTACATTTATTTTATTAATTTTAAAAAGTTATACATTGCTTTTGCCTCCACTTACTTAAAGCCAAGAGTGCCACTAGTTGATATTTAAGTGTTTGACAACCTCTTACTAGAGTGAACATTCCAAAGTTTTTAACCCTGTTCATCTGTATTAATCCATCAGTGAAGGGACAAGAGATGCTTCATAATTCAGCCTATTTCATCAGTTTAGCATACAGATTGAAGAGGCAGCAGGATGTTGCTTTGTACTTGTAGAATGTAAATAACAAAGGATAAAATGTATCTGGAATAACTGAGTGTTAAATGTGTTAGTCAATTTTCTAGATTTCTAACGTAGACTGCTCAAATGTTTTTTCCATGAAAGTAAAGTTTTTGGAGCAGAAATTCTGAAAGTGTTTTCTAAGTTCCTGCTCCTACAGACACAGCCAACATGGTAAGGAAATCTTGTATCCAGATGAATCATACTTCATCCTGTTATGCCTTCACATATTAAGCCTTTGTGTAGTGTAAGAGGTAATTTATCATGCCTTGCAACTTTTTCTTTCTTGTTTCTATCTTGTGACACTTCTTCTGAGACCACGTCAGCATGACACAATCTTCCTCATTTTCATATAGATATAAACAACTTTAATTGAAGCTTTCTCACTGAGAGATGGATCTGGCCTGTGCATTAAGTATGATACTTCAACAAGTAGAACGCTTGAAACATTTTATTCAAGTCATTTTCACATAAACTTGCAACCATAATACGGGCATGTAACACAAGAATATGAAAGTGCAATGAAGAATACAAAGCTAGTGCCTGAATATTATAAATTAGAGCTCTTCAGATAAAGATGCAAAGTTATTGAAATTAAGACTCTTGGAAGAAAAGTGAAGGAAATAATGAAAAACCTTCAAAAAAGATGCAAAAACAAGTGGCATTTCACTGTATCTGTAGCATTTAGTTGCATAATAAAAACCTCCCAATAACATACTCTTTGGTTTTAATTCAAGTTAAAATCTTTCAGCACCTTTTAGGATTTGGAGAAAATGAAATGCCTTATCGGCATAAATGTGAGACACAGGATAAACCACCTTTCAATGTCTCATTTATGAAATTCACCCTGCTGGTTTTGAATGAGTACACTGCAAACAATGCATGAATGACTATAGGAAGGTACATTTGGTGTTTGCACTCATTCGACACGGCATAGTAAACTTTGGAGCAGAGAGAAAACGAGTAGACTTTTACTAACACAAAAACATCATCTACACAGTATGTTGGTTCCATTGGTGACCAAGCTGTCATTTTTGTTACACTTTCATCTAGAAATATGCAAATATCAAATGTATTTCAGGATTAAAAAAAATACGTAACAAACCCCTTCTGTAATGAGCCTGACATACAGTATGTTCCTTATGTGCAATTTTTATCTAAAGATCTGAAATGTGGGACGTACTTGCTTCACACACATTTTTACGATTTGGCTTTTCAAAGGAAATTTGAGACTGCAAGACAGCAAATTTGTACTAGAATTCTCACAAAATTCTAATCTGATTTTGCTCCTGCTGAGACAAATGGCAAGATGCCTTTCAAAGATGATGGGAGTAAGCCCAATGTCTGGTAAAAAGGATTCCAAAATATAATTTCCTGTATAAAACAAGCTTTTATCAAAACAGTTTTTATAAATGTTTTTCAACAAAAATGCACGTAATCCCATAAATATATTCCAGTATGAAAAAAGTAAGTTAAGGGGTCCGGGTCAAAACTGCAGAGCCAAGATACTGAAAATACTGGTTGGCACTCCCCTATTTAGAACTACTTCTACACATGCTATATAATAAACTCTTCTACTGCGTTGTGACTTACTATAGTTAAACAGGGGAAGTTAAAGTCACATTCCTTCATTTTTTTTAATCCTAAAATCCCTTGTTTTTCTAAATAGACTGTTCATGTTATCTTAGGCAATTTTTGTGCTATTGTACATCACTGTCATGTTGCTTAACACACATTTCAAAACAAATACAATATTTTGCTACGGAAAAAAAAGCTACATTTTTGTAGCTAAAATATCCCCAATATTCAAAGTTATGGCGTTCAACACCTTTCCGAACCAGGCCATTCCCGCTGAAAGGACCAAGTCCAGTATTAACAACTTGCTCCACCTACACAGATGCTCAAGGTCCCCTGGCTCCTTGCTGACTTCAGTGGGGTTCTGCAAGTAGTTTGGGTATAGACATGTGAGCAGGTTACTGCCTCGTAAGCCGAGGGATAAACTCAATTTCTGTTGCTGCTCTGTGTCCAGTTAGTCCTCTCTTATCCCACATTCAGCATCAGGCACAATGAGGTACGAGCACACAACCTCTTACCAGGAAGCAGCCCGTGCCCACAGCCTAGCTTCCATTACAGTAGCTTTTGTGTCCATTGCCCAAGCTGCTATCAGGACTTTCACCCCAATTTTGACCTAAGTCTATAGAAAGGTGAATGCACTTGCATCCCTTAACACCTCTTAATCTTAAAAACTCTTTGGGCTGAGACTTCAGAAGCCTAGACTTTAAACAGACCCTCATTTTTGCAGACATATGTAATAAATGGCTTTCTAATAAATCTAGTTTCCAAATTTTGCTTCTGTTCATTGCCCATACGGGTGACTGATTGCTAAAATGGATCTCTCAGCAAATAAAAAGGGACCTGCAGGAATAAATGGTATTCATTCTGCACCCGCTCCCAATGTTGGGTAGTAATCACTGGGTTGCTGGTTCTTAGATTCTTTTTAAGTATGCATATTAGTTGTGCAAATTTGTACCCAAGTTATGATTAAGGTGGAAGTACTTTATAATTGTGAAATAAGCTTAAAAATATGTAGTAAAGAACAAGCTGATCCTTAAAGGGTAATAGAATAATTCATAAAAATGCCAAATTAAATCCGTAGGGTTCTATTGCGTAGAATACTTCCAAATACTGCCTGAAGTTTTCTCAATAGTGATAATAAAACCTCTCCATACTCCTCAGATTTTTCGTTTCTTAACTATATTGAATAGCACACATATTTTTCAAATTTTTTAAAAAGATATTGAGCTTTCCATGTTTCATTAGGTGTTTTGAATTTCTGATTAAACTTAACCAATACCAATCAATATTTCTAGGTCCCTTTGTTTTAAATGTAGATCCTTCATTTTACATGATCAGAAATCTTCTGAAAAAAACGCCAGATCCCCTTGTGATATGTTATTTCACAGTTTAAAAACAAAATCACAGCTACTGTAGCTTACAGCAGGGTGCACTGCAAAAGCAAAATAATTTGGGGATGGGAGGAGGAGTGGTGTACCCAGCACCAGTTAAGCAGTTCAGCAAAAACTTTAATTTGGGCTGGAAGTTTTTCCCCTTAACATTGTTGTATTTGGTTCCTGAACAGCCTAAAGTAGGATGTTAAATACATTGACTTTTGTTCTCCCTCTATATATAGTATATTTTCAACTTCATTGTTTGAATACTGAGATACACATTTTTAAAGTCAAATACAGTACTTAAAGGGGAAGCAGGTAGTAGGCTTTTTCACAATAAAAATACTTTGTTAGAGATTCTGACCTACTTCTGTTTGTGGTGCCACCTGAGTTAATTGCCTGTATTATTTTGATGGTTAACCTCTTCAAGTTGGATGTTTTTCACAGATGACTACATCAGGACTCTTCATCATCTCAAGAGCCCTTTTCTTGACAGGTATTTATTTTTATCCACATTAAGTTTGCAGAAGTCTTTTAAAAGCCCCACCTTGAAAAACCTCTTGAACATAGAAAGGTGGATAAGTTCTTTAATTCATTTCCACAGATTAAAGGTTTCTTTCAAAACCCCATCTGTTTTTTACTTAAGAAAATGGAAAAACTTCTAATGTATTAAAAATGTAAACATAACTTTTCTTGCAGGGGTATAACTGATATATATATATATATATGTATTTCTCTGCTATATGTTAATATTCCTTGAAAACTGAACATACTTTTCTCATTCATGTCAACGTGTCCTAGCAAGTTTTATTTTAATGGTACTGTAGCATTACTTTTAAGCTATTTTTCATTCTGGTATTTTTGGAGATAGCTGGCATTAGTACTTTCTATTGCATTTTATTTAATTCATTTTACATAAATTTTTGCTACCTTTTAAAATATGTTCAACTCATTCACCACTAATATTCCCACTGAAGTCTATTATCACCTACACTCCAAATTTTCAGGAGTTAAGAAACGCTTATGTTTTCATGAATGAGTTAGTTTTTCAAAAATTAAAGTATCTGTGCATGAGTCACCAGTTCCACACATTTCAATAGTAACAAAAGTAATGCCAATTTAAATGCTTAAAATCCAGTTACAGATTTGGTTTAGAAGCAGCTGAAGTGCTTCAAAATCACATAAGGTGTGTGGGTGTATGTGTGTATGTTCTGTAGTTTTGTTTCTATAGTGTTTACATCCTATTGAAGTTTATATAATGATACTTCAGTTCAAAACATTTGGCACCATCTCATCCATTTTCTTGCATCTTTCTCAGTATCTGTCGAAAGAAAAAATACACGTTATGCAGATGACCAAGCAGATACAAGAAGAGTATCTGCTAAATACCCTTTTGTCAGCTTGAAGGCGCAGGTCAACAAACAATAACAGCAATTTTGTTTCCTCGCCCTGCATGAATATATTTACTTGATAACATTTACAGAGATAAGATGTGGGGAGACCAGAAGTTAAAGGCATGAAGCATCGATTTCCCTTCTACATGGATCTGAGCAGAAACAGTGTTCCTAGAAGTACCAATTAGTCCTGTTACAGAGAAATGCTTTAAAAGCTCCTGCCACAGCTCCACCAAAAATAATCACTCATGACCCACAGGACACCTGTTCTTTTTTCCCTCAGTTTTCTCCAAGTCTGACCACCACACAGCAAGAACAAAGAGGATTTGCTGAAGCCATTTAACTTGTCACGTTTATGACCCAAAGTGTGATTATAAATGCAGATCTCCACAATGGTGTGAAAAAATATTTCTTATTTTAGCCTCATTTAACTAGTGGTTTCCTAATGTGAAGTAAGGAATGAATATTTTAAAGGCTAATTAAGCAATAATCACATTAATTCGGTATGTTTGTTACACTGATGCTGTTATAGCACACTGTACTCGTCACTTATTTTACTTTTTCATTTACTGCTCTGGAATTTATCTCACATGAATCTCTATACAATGTTAATACTCATTCCTTATGCAATACAATGAAACCACTTGATAAGTATTTTGTATGAGCAACTAACATATCCTGAGAACTGCTTACCTCTGTGTTACAGAAGACTGACTGCTTTGTGTGTGTGTCTTTCATAGATACTAAGGTACAGTAGATCTACCATAAGAATATTAATTAAATGAATTTGCCTTTTTGGAGGAAAGAAAAAAGACATAATTGTAGCATTGTTTAAACTTCTAAAGAACTAAACTGTAAATGGAGTGTGTCTGGAAGAACTGTTTCAGGGAGGATGGCTGCAGTGTCAGCAGCACCAAAGTGACATACATGTGTGAGATTTTGCAGAATGTCTTAAGAGCTCTGTAACTGTTCAACAGTTTTGTGTGGATGCTATAAATAGGTATTGAATGAGCACAGAAAGGTTTTAGTGCAAATACAAAGAAGGTGTGAGCCAGAGGTAGTTATCTAGCAGCCCAGACAGTAGCAGCAATTTTGAAAGTGCTATATATCCTGATGGCACGATTGCAAGAGCAAAATTCTCACTTCTGATTGTTTTTCAAGACTAAATAATTTTTAAAAATCAGTGCTAGCCTTATGGAAATAGTTTAATTATCAGAGGTTAGGATTTGAAAGCTATGCAGTTATCAACAGCGAAGCAACTGTTCCCATGATTCCTGCCAAACAAGACCTTTGAAAAGTACCATCTGAATTTTGAATTAACAAACTAGATCCTGAAACCCAAGAAACAACATACTGAAGAAATTGTTTTCACTAGAGTTAATGGTGGGAGTTATTTTTTCAGTATAAAGTAAATCTCTAAGCTTCATAAATCTGTTTGTCAACTTTAATGCTATGAATATGAAACAGTTGCAAAGACAAACGAATGTACTTACGGTGAAATTGTACAGCCAGAGGCATATGCATGGTGGCCTGTATAGCGTATATCGCAGCGTACTATATTGTTGGAGTAATCAGATTCAGGCACCAAATAGCTGGGGTTTACACTCACCTTAAGGGGAGAAAGCACAGTGTTGTCTACTTCTAGGTTTGAGTTGATAACTTACATTCAAAAGCACATATACATATGATTTGCTTCTTTAAAAAGACAACAAAAACAAACCCCAAACCTCCCCACTCCCAATACCCTTACCTTCAGAATGTAATTTCCAGGTTTTACATCTGTAATATCAATCCATTGGCAATCTATATCAGCATTGTAAGTGTCGTAGCAGCCAGGGCTCAGTCCCTTAAAAAATGAAGTTAAGACGGATGTCAAAAAATCACTGGGAATACTAACATTCTAGACATTAGGGACACTCAGACTGAAGTTTGTTTAACCATCACATTTCACTAAGAAAATTACCTCAGGATATGAGGCTTAATTTTTGTGGGCATTTTATTTGAATATCTAAACTAGAACACGTAAGTCAAACATACCACATTTATAGACAACATGGTACTACTACTGCATAAGAAACACCTACACTATTGGTAGTTGTTCATCTTTGCGATATCTGTATTTTATTATCACTTGTTACAGTAGTCCTTTTATGTAAATATTGTTGATGCTGTTACTCACTATTCTTTACAAAAGGTGAGAATAAAATCAAAACTGACCAAAGACTGGACCTAAATATCTGTAAATGTCAAGTGAATAGCTTGAGGTCCTTGAGTACAAACTTGATCACTGTGTTGGAACCTGTCTCTACCCTTAGGAATGATGCAACTTTTTTGCTATAGATGTACTCTGCCAAAGCGCCATCTTTGAATAGCAGAGTCTAAGGCCATTTTCACATTGTGTTTTGCGTGGAAATGGCGTCTCTTCAGGCAAATAGTGATGCAAGGATCTGAGAGAACTGAAAATGCAGCCTTTCTTCCAGATGATTTTTTTCTGAAAACTTCCTTGCTGTTAGGAACATTAGTAAGAATCTCCATATATGAATGTATCAGTGGTTCAAATCTGGTGTCTTTAACCGTGGCCGATACAGATTGCTCTCGGCAAAGCTGATGTGCTCCAGCAATACATGGGATGCACAAAACCCAAGTCCTGCAGGAATTCCCTCTTGACCCAGCTGGTGATCAGCTCAGACTCTCGCATGTGTGTGCCAAGTCTGAGGCTGGAGGAAAGTTTTACAGTTCAATTACAAACCCCTGAAATATGGGCTTCCAGTGGAAATGCTGACACAGCCATGATTCTAGTGACACAAATACTCCAGCTGTAAAATATGCATGTTGCTTAGTTTGATGTCATAGTCTACAGCAGGAGAAAAGGTATTTATAAAACCTCTTCAAAGCCTCTACGTATTGCAGATCATTCATTATATTTAAGATTCAAATGTGGACACGTCAGCCAGTGAAGCATAGCTGTCATTTCTCTGTGATAAAATAACTACCTCCTAGATTAAAAACTGCAGAATAAGGGATACAAGTTTATGTATAAATATGGCCACATTGAGTTAAACCACACATCCATCAAGCTCAGTGTCATGTCTCTGACAGTGGTCAGCAGCAGATGCTTGAGGAGAAAAGAACATAAAAAATGGGATGCGTAGTGTCCTTTACCCAAGGAAATTCCTTCCACCGGGCATTTAACTGTATTTAAGACAGGAGGTACCATCAGATTTTTGTGTTTAATAGCCTCCATTACTTTGTCTAAATTTTTTTTTGAACCCGTGTAGATATTTTTGATCTCTGCAACATCCTATGGCAAGGAATTTAATACTTTATTTGTATGTCAAAAGAGCACTCCTCTGTTTTAAGGCTGTTGTCTGACAGTTGTTTTGGATCTCCTTAAATTCTTGTACTGTGAGAAACGGTCAATATCAACAATTTCCTCTTTCCATCCAGCACCACTCAAGATTTGGTATTATTTCTGGTTTTCCAAATGGAATAGTCTATGAAATCTCTTAGCATGGTAGCCATACTACACTGCTGATCATCCTTGTTCTCCTGGGGTTGGTGGGTTTGGTTTTTTAAGCTTTTCTGTAGCAGTTTTGAGAGGTGGTGTCCGGAACTCCATGCAATATTCAAGGTAGGAGTCTATCATGGATTTGTGTAATACCATAATGGTACATTCCATTTTTTATCTATTCCCTTAATAAGCCCTAACACCTTGCTTTACATTTGTATATGACCCATCATAATGTTCACATGGCTGCCACTCTCTTTTAACAGCCTTCGATACACATATAAAACCATGCTGTAAGTTTTCAGTGCTGGACTGCCAGCTGGTA
Organism: Haliaeetus albicilla; assembly: GCF_947461875.1. Taxonomy (NCBI): domain Eukaryota; kingdom Metazoa; phylum Chordata; class Aves; order Accipitriformes; family Accipitridae; genus Haliaeetus; species Haliaeetus albicilla. The sequence goes on from NC_091516.1 coordinate 51,965,578, forward strand.
GCTATAGATATTAAGGGAATTGTGCAACTTGCAGCTTCATGCTCTGCAAGGGAGAAAATATTAGCTATGAACTCTGGGACCAGCCAAGGACATCACCAAGCAGTCTGTGGGGGATGGACACTGGAAACGACTTCTTTACTGACTCTGTCTTGAGTTCCCTTTAGCTCGCTTGACCAGTTCTATAACCACAAGAACTTGTGGTGCATTTTAATATAGTTCAGTTGCCAGTGATGCTAGGCTAATGTCGGTCCCTGCATTTTAATGAGACACCCACATTTAGCAGCAACTCGGTAAATGACAAGTTTCCAAGTTGCTATCCTGGCCTCTATGATGGAGAATTTCAGAGCTAGTTAGGGCATCAGATAATTTAGGGCATCAAATGATTGGTAGAAAAAATATCCAAAGATAAATTAGTGGGGGAAAAGAAACTTGGATGTCTCTGAACCAACTCTTACCTGCGTATGCGCTGTACACGCGTACCGTCTATAATATCCATAATCACAGGAGGTATCTTCAAGACAGAAACTTGCTTTGTGTCCTTCAGCAACTTTTCTGTGTGAGCTTGCATCCAACAAGTCATAGTGGCTGAATTCATCCATGCTGTGATAATGTCTGTTAAACCACAGATACATTATTAAAGATGGCTCAGATCTTGTCAGTAACATTTTAATCTATTCCTGTTCTGTTAGAGCTGGCCAAATTTTATTTATTACACAGAACCTGAATGTTAGTATGCTTTCCTATTATTTACCATTCAATTAAGTTTTATTTTCATTATTCTAATTTTCAATGACTATAAAAATGCCATCTTCTATAAAAATGCCATCTTCTATAAATAAATAATAGATTTTCATTTATTACAGGAAATACTCCATAGCAGCACTGTTTTCTCCAAAATTTTCTGGTTTAGCTCTTTTCCAATAACAATAGCAAGTATTAAGTAGTTCATATTTGAATTGTACATTTATAACTGCCTTAAGCCAGAGTTTCACTAGGAATGCTTACCTTACATACTATAAATTCCAGGGAAGTTTGCTACTTGCTAGCAAAACCCCAACAATTTATTTTCACATTTCCATGGCCCTCAATCAATGTAACACATACATAACATGAGTGAAAACAAAATCTGCATAGAGAAATCAGCTTCTGTGTACTGGCAATGCAAATCTCTTCCAATGTCAGTGATTTCTGTAATCTATACTTACTGTTGTCTCTATTTCAAAAGTGTGTATGCTTTTGATCTAGGCACAGTGATGCATTTTGCTTGCTCTCACACAAAGTGAGCTCTAGCTCTTGCTGTGGACTTGAACACCTATTATTCTTGTAATTTCACTTCTTCTAAACGCGTGGAAAACTAAACTTGTACTATCTACCTGCACTTTGTCTGTGCAGCATTTGGCTGATGTTACTTATGAATGTTTTCACCTTGAGAGGTATATGAAAAAGATACAATTAAACAGACTTCAAACCTATTGTTAAAATGAAGACAAGCACACGAGTCTCACAAGCATGCATGACAAGCACAAAACCGGTCCACAGATGATGATGACTAACACTGAAGTCTGATGGCTAGCCAAACTAATTGGCAGTTATACTTCATTTCCAAATGAGCTTGTTTCACTGTCATGGAAATGATCACGAGAAATGCATTTTTTTTGTACGCAATGTATTTTCTGTCCAAGAACTGAATCAACATCAGAGACACTTTGCATCTGGATAGTGATAGCTAGGCTATCGTGGCAGAGTAAGAAACTGCTTTTCTACAAATGGAAGATTTCAACTGCTCTCTACCCATTTCATCCATTTATCAACTTTGTAAGCACCAGGGTTAGGGTTTTCTGTTGATGGTGGTTTTTTTCAGGGGTAGCAGTTAACTAAAGCATTTATGGAGGCTTTTTTTGTTTGGTTTGATTTATTTTTAGCTTTTTGATCCTTACAAGTTTTATAAACCTGTAATTCCAGTCTTTTTTTGAAAGAATTTGTTCTAATGATACTGATTTTTCATTCAAAGCTTAAAGTCTCTGCCGCTAGAGAGAAATACTCCATTGACTCCAGGGGCCTTTAGGTCAAGCCCACAGTACATATTTTTTTTTTAATAGAATAATATTAAGTTATTCACTTACATACCTTACTTCCATCTTACTTAAAATACAATTCTGCTATTATGGGTAAGCTTTCTAGCATTTTACAATTGGTCCTGCTATGAAACAGTGAAAATTGGAACAAACCTGCAAAGTGTTGCATGTGAATTTTCTGAAAGTGTGCCAGTTCACAGTGTTACCTGCTCCCAGAGTGTTGAAAATGTTCTACTACATTTGCCTGCCATGTTTCCAGCAGTTTTGCTATTTCTAGAGCAATACTGCTATGTGAAAGTATCATGATATGATAAGGATATTGATAATGGGATAAGTCAGGTCACTACCTTCTCTTTTCCGTATTGACCAAACCATTCCTTGTCAAGAACTAACCCATGAAATTGAGCTCAAGAAGTATGAGTCAATGTTTACAATGATGTATTATAGGGAACATGCTAGTAAATGTAGATTTTAGGGTTTCCACAGTTATTTTTACATAATTGGGACTTTTATTTACTGGTTCCACCTAAATGTAACTGGACTATAACCTATGTAAAATATACTTAAAGGGAGAAGGTGCCACTGCCAAAACTGATTTGAGACTTGTATTTATAATCAATTTATACTTGTAAGAGTTTTATACTTATAGATAAGCTTCATATCCATTTTGGTTTCATGTGGCTATATAAAGAGTAATCACCACCACCATAAAATTAATCAGACAGTAAAAGGCTAAAGTTTCCCCACGGCTTCTCCCCGCTTCACTGCAGTTTTAGAAAATGTCACCTTGTAAGTGACAATTTGTTAGTGAAAAAGATAATTAGAAGGTACCATACTGAGCACTTCACTCACTGGTGACAGCTGTGCCACTCCCATGAGTAACGGGGTCTGCTGGGCAGAAAATCTGACGTGCCTTGATTTTTCACTCTTTGGGGGAATCTCAGGAGCACCCGATTGTCATAGTCTCTAACATCTGCTCGATAAGCTGAACTGCAATAATGCAAAAAAGAGCCATAAGTATATGCAAGAAACACTTTAAAAAACACTTTATGTTGTCTCAGAAGTAACTGACAGCACAGATCTTTTCAGCCCCCTTAAAGCTCGTGCAGTGGAGACGCACAAGAATTCCACATGGTGTGCTCAGAAGTGCCTGGTGTCAGACCAAGACCTGAGTAAGATTCAGATCTGCTTCTAATAATATAAACAGGAGTTTGACCACCAACTCTGTGCCTCCGTCTCTGAAGCAGATCACCACTTAGCTGTAAAATTACTCTGGTACCAAAAATACAATTTTGTTAGTTGCTGTTAACCAAAATAATTCACTGTGTATGTAAGATCACACAATAGATGTTTGTTTCTGTTGTAAAAAAAAAAAAAAAAAAAAGTATGAATCAGGCTATATTTTCCCATTTCACATAGCTATTATCTACAGTCTTTTAAATACTGGAATATTTTAATCAATTGATAGCCAGCAAGAACATTTCAATCAGTCTTCACTGTAAAGTTAGCATAAAAAAATACTGCTTCTTATGCCATGTTTTCTTCCAGCAAGTGAAGAAAGAGCATGACCCTGGAAACAGTCTGACATGAATTAATGATGCTGGTAAATAAATAAATCTGTTTTGTATGATAAGGTATCAAACGAGTTAAAATGGTTAAAAACAGCCACGTTGATTTCTTTCCAAACAAAACAGGAAAAATCCCTCTTTGCCAACTGGACAGGACCTAACTCATAGCAAAGCTGTTATTTCAACCCATTAAAAGACTTTGAAACACTTTTCGGGGAGATTTTAGCCTTAAGAGACATTACAAGGCACAGGCCCAGAAACAATTAGCATGTTGTAATTTTAATAGTAACTTGTGCTGGTTAAGAATAGGTGGGTTTTTTTTAAATGGAGTAGAGTATGATCTGGTTGGATTAGAGGAGCTAGATGGAAATCACCGGATTCAAGTGGGTTTTTTAGGTGCCTCCATTTTGCAAAATTCAGATATGTTCAAATGAGCCTGACAACAGAAATGTGCAATACAACTTTTCACAAAATGTAGGTTCTTCAAAGCATCTGTCGTTTGTCTCTCTAATATGTTGGTATTGTTCTCTTACGAGCGCACCCTACCATCTGCCACCAGCTTAGAAGAAGGTTACTAAATTTCCTCGGGCTCTCCACCCTCACTTTTCTCCACTCTTCCTCAGGTACTCTGCGGTGGGCGCAGGAGCACAAGAACCCACAGCGAACGGGCAGAAGCCGGGGCGATGCCTACCTCGCCAGGCAGTTCTCTTCGGCAGCACATCTCAAGTTATACATGGACATCCTCTGGACGTATGTGGACGCCTGGATGTAATAGGGATCCGGGACTAAGTCAGGGAGACCTGCAGTTCATCAAACCAACCACGTAAGAGCAAGATCAACCCAGGACACGTCTGCAAGTACTTGGCTTCCATCCCGGTCGCTAGGAGCCGCCGTTCTGCTACGGACCCCCGCCCCCCGTTAAGCTCGCTCTCCCCTTTTCGCTCGGGCCCGTCGGCTTTTCTCCAAGACCGCATCACGAGCACGACGCTCGGACACCCGCCGCGGGCTTCCCTCCCGCCGTGCCCCCGCAGCTCCTTCGCCCCCCCCCCCCCGCAGCGACTGCCGCCCGCCGGGAGCCGTGCAAACGCCGGCCCGGCCCGGCTTTGCCCCGAGCGAGGGGCGGGCAGGGCCGCCGACCCCCGCACCGCATCTCCTCGCGGCGCGCCGCGCGGGCACCGGCGTGCGCGGGAGCGAGCGGGGCGGCGCGGCGCGGCGCGGCGGGGGGGGGCGGGCCGGGATCGGGGGGCTCTTACCGTACTGGAAGTAGCCGGTGCCGTAGCCGGGCCTGTACCTGCTGCCCTGGCGGGGCCTCTCGTAGGTGTCGTAGTAGTTGTAATAGGGGTTATCGTCCGTGTACTTGTAGGGGTTGTAGGGGTCGTCTCCTACCATGACATCGTCCCGCCCGGGTCTGAAGCTGCTGAGGGGCGGCAGGCCGCCGGCTCCGGTGCTGCTCCGGTTGCCGTCGGTGCCGGTGCCGCCGGCGGGGCTGGTGGGTCGCGACGCCCCCGAGGAGGCGCTCCCGGCCGCCCCGGCGGCCGCGGGGGTGGCGGCCCCCCGGCCCCGCTCCCCGGCGGCCCCGCCACCCCCGGCGGGAGCCTGGTAGCCGGCCTGGAACCAGTGCCGTGCGCCGGAGCCCCCCCGGCTGCCGCCGGCGGGCTGGGGCTGCGCAGCGGCGGCGGGCTGGGGCTGGGGCTGCGCGGCGGCGGCTCCGGCTCCGGCCCCGGCCCCGGCCCCGGCTCCGGCCCCGGCCCCGGCCCCGGCTCGGGCGGCGGCGGCTCTCCGCGGCAGCGTGCCGTTGTTCCGCAGCAGCAGGATGGGGCTGCCCGCCGCCTCCGCCGCCTGCCTGCGCCGGGGGGGCTGGTACTGGGAGCCGAGGCTGAGCAGGCTGTACACCTGCCCGTTGTTCTCCCACTGGATCCGCTGCCTCCAGGCGGCTGGGGGCGGCGGGGGGTCGCGGCGCAGCGGCGGCGGCGGCGGCTGCTGGCAGCCGGCGGGCCACAGGCAGCTCCAGTAGATGCACGCGTGGAGCTGGGCGAGCAGGAGCCCCGGCGGCGCGAAATGCATCTTCTCCTCTTGCCTGGGTGCCGACGGGGCAGAGAAACGGGCGAAACCGGGGGGCGAGCGGAGAGCGAGGGGCGCCTTCCTGCCCGGGATGGGGCGGGGGGTGGAGGGGCGGGGAGGTGCGGGGGGGTGCGGGCTGCGCCTCTGGAAGGGTTAGGCGGGCGGCGGGGTCTCAGGCGCGGCGGCACCCGGGCGGTGCCATCGGGCAGGTCGGGCCGTCGGGAAGGAAACCCGGCCCGGGGGAGGCGGCGGGAGCGGCTTTTCTTCTCCCCGGTATTTATAGGCGAGGGGATGCGAATGGGAGCCGGAGCAAACAATCAGCCTCTCATCGTCCTCCGGCCCGCGCTGGTGTCTGGAGCGAGGGAAGGAGGAGGAGGAGGAGGAGAGACCAGGGACTTTAAACTTGCTGGCACGCTCGCAAAGTTACACAAGCCCCGCTGGCTGGGCTGGCTGCGCCCCCGCCATTTGTTCACGTAATGCGGCTGGAAACGTGCGGCCCTGACAGTTCCCCCACGGCCGCCCCCCGCCCGCCGCCGCCGCCGCCGCCCGCCCTGCGCGGGGGCGGCCGGGGGGGCGGAGGGGGGACGGGGAGGCGAGGGCCGGCGTGGCGGCGGGGGCTGCTCATCCTCCCTCCCTGCCTGCCTGCCCCCCCCGCGCCCCGAGCCGCGCCGAGCCGAGCCTGCGGCGGGCGGGCGGCCGGGCGGGCGCGCTCAGACACACGTAGGCTGCCAGAGTATGCCGTGGGGCAGTGCCAAAGTATGCAAAGGAAAAATGCTATTAGCTCATCAGCGCTGGAGAGACTAGAAACGGGGCGGCGGGGAGGGGGAAGGGGCCGCTAGCGAGAGAGGAAACATGTTTCTGGAAAATGTGCTGGCCGGCACATCTCCCGGGCTGGAGCAGCTGCTGGGGACCTTCGTCTCAGCGCTGAGTAACAGTCGGATCCCCTTAATGACCTCTTAATTAGGAGAAAACCTCCATCAAATAAACTCTCGACTATTGACTTTTGGGTTTTCTGCCTATGAGTCACACGAGAAAAATACACTGGCGGTGCTCCTCCCGGAGTAAGTTTTCATTGAAAAGTGAAATTTCACATGGGAGAGGCTTAGCCCCGTCACCAGAACAAATAAACCTGGCTCGGGCAGCGTCTCCCCAAAACCGTGCTGGAGAAGAGGAGCAGGCCGTGGCCCGAAACCCTCTCCCTCCCTTCCTGCTTTTACAAGAGTTCATCAACGCTGTGTTTTGATAAGTCCAATCACCCAGCCAGGGAAAGGAATTGAGGTCCGTGGATTTCAGCCAAAACTCCTTTTGGGTGTATTTTTCCAAGGGCTGTTTGCTTATGAATCCTTGCAAAGGAATGGAGGAGAATACACAGCAGTTCTCCTTCACCAAAAGTTTGCTGGTGAGGATATTTCCTAAGTGATTCCCGTCAAAGACAATCAGCCCAGGCTGCAAGTTTTTACCCTACTGAGCTAGATGCAAGACACCTTCCTGCCGCTGCTGGCTTCCCCAGGTCAGGTTCACAGTCCACATGCTACTGGCTGGGCAGATATTTGCCACTGTACTTTGATGTTCTTGATACAGTTCTCCTGTCATTTTTTTCTGTTGTAGTTTATTTTAATTGCATATTACTTCTAATGGTTCACACTTCATAACCAAAGTCCTGCAAAACGTGGTCCTGCAAAACGTGGTCCTGCATTGTGGCTGTGGTGGATTGTGAATGCTGATTTACACTGCTATCCCATTAGTAGTAGTAGTACTTAGCTTTAAAGTAGCTCTTTGTAGCCCCTGAAATCAGCAGTGCCATCCTGGGCATCGAAGTTAGCCCTGCGACAGGTGGGTCAGAAGCTGTGACCAGTGCTTGGTACCCACCACTTGCCACACCAGGCTTGCCTGCTCTGCTCTTGATCTCGGGAGACCTGTACTGCAGGCAAGTGTGCAGCCTAGTGGACTTACTTAAGCACTGTTCACTTCCCTGCAGTCACCCAAACAACCTACAGGGTTAAAATCACCGGAAAATCAGCAGTTGACTGTAAAAATTCCCAGTCTGGAGAACACCGAGGAGCGCAGGGCGGGTATGCATCAAAGAGAGCAAAGTCTTCTTACTGGGGAATACCCCCCATAGCAAAGTGGGTGTTTGTTACCACTGCTAGCCAGCACCAGGCTGGTGGGGACCATCCACTGGACTGGGCCCCAAACCAGAACCAGTAACTCGTCTCTTCCCACAAGCAGGTTGTGCCTGATGCTCTAGTTAGTACTAGCCTGGGCAGCCTGCTACAGAGGTGGTTGGGTTTGGGTTCTCTTATTCATCATATCTGCGGGCTGCTCATCCTCTCTGATCTTTCTTATTGTGGCTTTGAAAATATTATTCTCCATTTACGGGTTTGCCCAGAACAATCAGTGACTAAGACTGAGTAAAATGGAAAGGTTGAAGATAGGAAAAATACAACACTGAAGGAATGAGGTTTCTGTCTTTCTAATCTTCCTCTAAATCTTACTAGTGTTACAAACAGCAGGTTGTTGCCCAATGTGTGATATTAGACAATGTTTCCACACAGTGGGATTCTAGCCATATTTTTTTTTCCTTATTAAGTAACTATTTTTCATGAAACTGGAGAAAGCATAGCTGAGGCTAGTCCTGCCCATTTATCAGCCATTCACGTTGTTTGGAACTTTTTCCATAGCACTAATTTAATTTTCCAAAGCACTAATATAGGTTTCATAAAGCGTGAAAAGCACTATCAGCATCCCTAGAGAGTTGCATCCTTCACTTATCATTAGGTGCCTATGTCCATTCAAATACTGTCCTCTCCTCACAGGTTACCTAATTATACCTAGCTTTTATACCTTGGGTCTCTCTAAACCATTAAAAAGCCCACCAGTATATGTGACGAGAACTATGGATGTGAAATTCTCTCCAATACCTTAAAAGCCTGGTAAGCAAGCCAGGTACTGTGATTGCATTAAAAGTGCCCTAAAAACTCCTGAGTACTCTGGTATTAAGCTTTCTCATGAGGTTAATACAGCTTCTTTGTAAAGCCCAGTTCTCATACTGGATCGCAGTTAATTTAGTTACTTAAGCATTTGCCTACATCTTTCATTTTTGGATGAAATGACTGGTATGTCTGGGTACTTGTTGCACTGGCGATTTTGATTTCCGCCACCTACAGAAATAAATCCAGTCTATATCAACTGAGAAATTAAAATTCCCCTCACCAGACAATGACACTAATTGAAGCAGGTATCAGTAAGTAATCACAATAATCACAAACAAACTGAGATCAGGAGGTATTTTATATTTACCAATTACCAATTAATTGGTAGATTGTTGAAGTCCTCATTCAAAGGTTACAAATGGAAAAAATGTCTTCAATGGCATGTGTAGTGTTTGAAGTCCTCCTTATGTGTACACCACTATTAAACAGCAGTTGTGAATCTCAAAAATGGAAAAAGATTAACCTGTTCTTCAAAAAAAACTTTAACAACAAAAAAAAAACCCAGAACCAAAGCTCTTTGAATTTGGCATGTCTTAGTACATGTCCTAAGAGAGACAATTTAAGGTTCTCTAAGCTCACTGTTTTGTGTGTGGATGAAAAAAAGTGTGACAGTATAGAAAAGTGGAAGTTATTTTAAATAACAGACAGTTTACACCAGTCACATTATTTGTTACTTTTAATGTTACTTTTAAAAAAATCATAAATTCTGTTGTTATAGGATGGCTAAAATGTTTTCTTGCTTAGTGTTAAATTAGGATGCTTAGCTAGAGTAACATACGTGAAGCAAGAAATATAAATAATTTTATAAAATCCTAATGTGAAACTAGACAAACTTAATATGTGTTAAGTGTATTTTTTTGAAGCTCGTATTTATTTGTTTGGGATTGAAGGGTTAGATATTGAGGAGTAGCTATGAAAAAGTTGAAGAGTAGTGGCTGGTTTCAGCTTTCTGTATCTGAGAAAAATTTAGTTTAATCATCCAAGTTATGCTTCAGTAGACAAAGAACTTACTCTGATTCTTCTGTTTGCATAAACACTGATTTGCAACTAGATCATTCAAATTTCTCTTGTTTTGCATATCTTATAATATTTTTTATAACTTGTAATTTTTTGCATTCAAATATTCAAAATGGGGTGATTTTGTTGCACACTAGAACACTATGGATTTTTCTGAAGCAGGTTTTACAGCAGGTTGAGGTATATTTATTTAAATCTCACTTGTCAATGTATTGGAATAAAAGGTTCCTAATTGTAATGAATTTCCCTTAATAACTGGAATTAAAATGTTAAGATATTCTTTACAGTATGTGAACTTCACTAGAAACTAAGAACAGTCTGTAATGAGTTGTTTGGGTTTTTTAACAAACCAACTTAATTAGAGACCAGGGTTATAGGCTTTTTCTGACATCAGTAGTCTTTGGGGCAGACTGCAATAATTTATTTTCACAAAAGTTAATCCTCTAGTTAAATTTAGCTACCATTTATAGGTCTGATTTTGGAGTCTTTAATCAGGCAGTTTCCTACAACCATAAGTAAAGTGCAAAAGTAAACTTTCAGATTTTTTTCTGCTCTGAATTTATAAAGGAACACAGATTTTTTTTGCTTCAATGAACTTGTAAATTTGTTGAAGAAAGAAAATTGTTAGAATTTTATCAGTAGGTAAACTCCTCAATTCAAAATTATCAGCCAAAATGCCACCTGGCCCCTGTCTACTATTTTGGGTTTATTTATCTGCATTACAAAACTAATTTGTAGTTACTTTGTTTTATACACTGTGGGGAGAGCTACTGAATAGCACGTATCTACTCCCAATGAAGGAAGTTAAGCACACTTGTCCATTTCTGCAGGATCTGACAGCATTATCAAGAAAAGCAGCTACAGGACCTGAGATAGCTGTTCTTTTCTTGCATGAGACCTGAAGACAAAAGCCTTCTGATGTTAGTGGATTTTTTGTCAAATCAGGGTTTGCAATGAGCAGTATTTTTTAAGTTTAGAGTGTTGATGTGTTGGTAAAACCGAATATGAATGGTTTCACAGCATGCAGCTACATGGTTTCTTACTTGAAGCTAGATTTTAAAAGAGCACAGTGAAAATTAAACAAAAAGCCTCTCCCTTCTTGAATTTATAGCATGTTTCATCTCTGAATATTGTTTTCTAACACTTCTATTTGTTTTCTGTTGGTCTCCCAAAGGTTTCTATAACAAGTAAGATTTCTAAAAAAGTGAGATAAATAGACAAATAGGCAGCTACTGCAAATTCAATCAGAGATTTGAAAACCACTGAAGTTATTTCTTTTCTTGTGCGTCAATGTCTGTAATGAAAGCTTCCCTAACTATTGTCTTCGAAGTATTCATTGCAATGGTATACAAAACTTACCATCAGTAATATAACTGGGTGTGTTTTGTTTGATTTCAGTAAGTTGTCTGATGACATGTACAAAGAAATAGAAATCCAAGACACTCACAGTAAAAAGCCCACTATCTGTGCATTAATGCCTGTGATACGTACCAGTTAGCTTCATTTAGCAAGGTTAATAAAATTAAAATTAAAATTAGATTTATACAGTGCATGTGTAAACAGTACATTTTTGTTTAGGGAGTTCAGTCCTGAATTGTCTTCATAAGCAGAGCATATGCTCAAGAACTGCCTACCATCTCAGACACAACTATCTAATTTTATTCAAGTTTTTGAATACTGAGAAGAGGTTATCATGTAAACTTGAAAAACCTAAGTAAATTCAGAAAAAGCAAATGTTTGGCTGAACAGTTCTATACACAGGCATGTCTTTGTTGTGGCAAAGCTCCGTGATGATCCTTCCCTTCTGTGTGTTTTGCACAAAAGCAAAAAAATCCAGCTAGTAAGTCCAAGCTGAGGAAGACTTGAGAAAACAATTAGTTTTGAATTGAGGCATTCACCAGGCTGTTCTGAGATTAAGAATGTTATGTATGAAGGGAGAGGCACGGATAACATTTGAAATCCATCATTTTCCTTTCCTCTCCAGCAGGGGAGAAGTCCTTGTATATCTTTCACAAAGTGGAATACTGTTAAGAGCAGAACAAGTTGGCAGAAATTTTGGAACATGATTTAACTATGCATCTCATCAAAGATAGTTAGACAGTGCAGCAGTGATATCTCTAAAACAAAGCTAACTTTGTAAAAATAGCATAAAGGAGTTCCAGATTCATCATGTCTCGTTCATCATATCTAGGTTGCTTAGTTTACAAGTAGATATAAATCCTAACTTTCCCATATACCTGGATCTGATAGTTCTTTTCCATCTAGCATCTTCATCTTCATAACCATCCCTGAATTTGCATGGCTGTCACAGAGACAGGCAATTCTCTTTGTGAAACTTTAATGTCTGATGTAAAAATACCAAAGAAGAGCCCACTTTCAAATTCCAAGGTGAATTTTCATAATTGACATTGGAAAATAATCCTGTGTTACACTGACAAAGTAGCATACAATGGCTCAATTAAAATAGAAGTCAATAATGCCATTCATAACACAAATGTGAATGCATAAAAGGTGGGACAATGATGAAGGTAATAAAGAACTGGCAGAGGAACTCCTGTATCCCTAAGACTAGGATTTTAATTGCCTGCTACTTTGTTTTCACTGAAGAATATATACACAGTAATCAACAAACAAAAACCCCCACATCTTTGCATTAGAGAGCATGTGTCAGAAGTAAGTATCAAGGCCATTAAAAATACAGTTTGCAGTTTGTATTCAAAAAGAAATGAGGAAAGAATAGAAACAGATGGATGGGCCAACTTCTCCACAATGAGATCTACTTCTAGTAGGACCCAGAAACTTATCTGAGAAAAGGTCTTCTGATAGAGATGCAGGTTCAGACTCATAAGGTACCTTATATTACCCATAGAAAAACAGTACAATTTAGGTATCTATCAGCCCTTAATCCCTCCTAGATGTCTCCAGCAGCATTTTGCTGTATCTGATGTTGTCAAAATGTAAATGTCTGATCAGGGGGCAGGATGTTTCTAAAATAAATACCCTCACATTTGCAACTCAGTCTTGGTTCCTAGCTTGGTATTGGCAAGCAAGTATTTGATATTATTAAGACACATTGGCTCTGTTTTGCTTATCAGTCAGTTATGTGTAGAAAGTTTCATCTGTAAACCCTGAAAAAGGCTTTCTGTGTGGATTATGTAAACAGATGTGGTCCATCCTCCTGAAAGCTATGTCCAAGTCATACAGATGACAGAGAAGTAATTAGATACAGCCAACATGGCTTCACCAATGGGGAAAATCCAAAGAGTTGTAGTCAACACCTCAATGTCCAAATGAAGATCAGTAAAAAGGGTGTCCTTCAAGCATCCATATCGAGACCAGTACTGCTCAATATCTTTATTAATGACACAGACAGTGGGATCAAACCCTCAGAAAGTTCGTGGATGACACCAAGCAGAATGGTGCAGTAGATTTGTTACAGGGAAGGGATGCTATCCAGGGGGACCTTGACCAGGCTTGAGGAATAGGCCCGTGTGAACCTCATGAAGTTCAACAAGTCCCAAGTGCAAGGGTCAGGGCAATCCCCAGCATTAGTACAGACTAAGGGATGAATGGATTTAGAGCAGCCTGCAGAGAAGGACTTGGGTGACAGTGGTAGGTGAAAAATTGGACATGAGCTAGCAACATGTGCTTGCAGCCCAGAAAGCCAACCATATCCTGGGCTGCATCAAAAGAAGGATGGCCAGCAGGTTGAGGGAGGCAATTCTGCCCCTCTACTCTGCTCTCATGAGACCCTACCTAGAGTACTGTGTCCAGCTCTGGGGTCCTCAGTACATGAAAGACATGGACCTGTTGGAGCGGGTCCAGAGGAGGGCCACAAAAATGGTCAGAGGGCTGGGACACCTCTGCTATGAAGAAAGGCTGAGAGAGTTGGGGTTGTTCAGCCTGGAGAAGAGAAGGCTCTGGGGAGACCTTATAGTAGCCTTTCAGTATATAAAGGGGGCTTATAAGAAAGTTGGAGAGAGACTTTTTACCAGGGTCTATAGTGACAGGACAAGGGGCAATGGTTTTAAAGTGAGAGCAGAGATTTTGATTAGATATAAGGAAAAAATTCTTCACTATGAGTGTGGTGAGACACTGGAACAAGTTGCCCTGAGAAGTTGTGTGTGCCCCCTCCCCAGAAGTGTTCAAGGCCAGGTTGGATGGGGCTTTGAGCAACCTGACTTAGTGAAAGATGTCCCTGTCCACATCAGGGAGGTTGGAACTAGGTGATCTTTAAGGTGCCTTCCAACGCAGACCATTCTATGATTCTATGAAAATAGGTATATTTCCAGTCCTGAAACAAATCAGCTTACATACAATAGTGGAGATATGCCAGTTTGCCTAAATTGATGGTCTGGACTGGTGAGCATTTCTTTGCTGCTGAGCATTTCTTTCTCTAAGGCATAATTAAGCATAACTATTCTAAGAAGATTGAAAAAAGTAGTGTCTAATTGAATGAGTCTTTGGAAGAACCAACTTTATTTATTTACCTTCCTTATAAGATGAAGAGAACACTAAACCTATTGAGAAATTTTTTGTTGTTCATATTCTCATCATTTCCAAGTACATGATTTTTGTCCCATTATCATTCCTCTCTACTACTCTCTTGGTTTTTTCCAACTGTTACGCCCTTTCTCAGGCCAGTCTGTAAGCTCTCCAGGGCAGGGACCATGGCTTCATATGTATAGGCTCAGTGACTCTCACAGTAGGGCACTGAGCCTGACTATTACTTTTGGTGACTGCTGCAATATGAAGAGCAGCACTGAATACAGAATGCTGTATTGAACAGATGTGACATTTAGAACATGTGAATGCCCTCATGCAGCTGTGTGTATTATTGAACAAAGTTGACACTCAGCAATTCTGACTCAAATGAAACACCCGTAGTGGTTTTCCCTTTGGTCTAAATTTCATCATAATATTTTGTCTTACATACCAATATTATGAACTCTTTTACTATTCTGCTTTATAGTAAATCCTTTTTGAAATACATTCCTAATCTAATTCCTATTTTCATCCCCAGGTAATTATCAGATTTCACTTTAGGTCTTCTCATTGCTCAGATGATTGGAGAAATTACTTGAAGTAAAACATTAAGTCATGCATGTAGCTTGAAAGGAATGTTTATAGAAAGATGTTAAAGGTATACCAGGGCAATGACTGTCATATTTGCTTTACCACCTAAGAGTAGAAGAAAAGAGATATACTTAGAAAGTGCTTGTTTGGCTTTAATGAGCTGAAATAAAAGTTGACAGTAAATACTATTTTCTCGTCACAGTGAACAGACTCAAGCAGCTACTAATTGAAGACCAATCTTTGAGCATAAGCTCAGAAACTCTCATGGTATGCCAGGTTTATTCTGTCTGAGCTGAAGCCTAACACAAAAATTGGTTTAACTGCACTGCATGTGTGTCAGTTCAAAGCATTCCAAATTGTCTCAACATTTGATGTTATGTAGCCAAACAGAAACTCCCATGAAAATAGATACATTATTCAGGAATATATATAATCAGTTGTGCTAATTTCAGTTGAATACTGTAGGGCAGAGGTGGCCGCTGCCTTCATCTGAGAAAGTGGAGGCCCTTCCCCATCCCTCCAGCTGACTTGTTTTGTCCTCTGTGATCTATGTCTGGGCTGTGTGACTGCATCAGGTCAGGCAATGGGGTGATGCTGCCAACAGCATCTGCAAGAGGATAGGCAATGGGATGAGGGAGAGAACAGATGACAATCAGTCAACTCTGGTGCAACACTGACTTCTCTGTAGCTTTGGAGGTGCTAGGGAAAAGCTGGGGTTTCACACAGTGGCTGGATTTGTATGAGTTATCTGTGTGGTGGCATGGGAACAGGACGTGAGGACATGAGGTGGGGAAAAACAGGAGCAATTAAACCCCTTACTTATCTTTCCCAGTAAATCTACAGCTAAACCCACAGTAGTTTTTCATTTAGTCTAGTTTTACCATGCTAATTTCCTTCTGTACTTGTTCAGCAAAAACTCCTGTATGTATCTATCTTTATAATATTGTATCTAGGTACAAGTACCATATCCCAGCATAACTTGAACAAAATCAAACTCTTGAAACTATACAAATACATAGACCATCCTAAAAAAATACATACAGTCCTAAGCTTTAGGAGATTTTATATTTCTGGTCACCATCCATGCTTTGTTTTGGAGAGATCAACAGTAGGGTAGCTGTTCTGCAGAATGGGGTGTCTCACCAGTCATAGTATGACAGATTACACCTTCTAGCACAACTATCTGAAAGGACTATAGGGAGGTGTGACTGCTCCTAGGTTTCCTGCTTTTCCTAGTGGAAGCTTACTGTGACTGCTCCACTGAAGTCAAGCTGCTTAGAGAAAGCCAGAAAGAGTTTCTTCAAAAAGCCATGAGAAATCAATAAGGAATAAGAAAGTCTTGACTTGGTGGCATTGTTTTATTCACTGTCATGGACCTCTTGAGGAATAAAGAGCAGAGCCTATAGGAACTCCTATAGGCCTTCTCTAGGAATCATATCAGCAGAAGAGATGCTGTAGGAAGAGAGAACCTGAATAAGCATTGGCAAGTTTAAGAAGCAAAGATGCTGCTTGAGGCAGATGAAGCTTACTGAATGTCTGGTTCTAGAAGCAGGTGTTTCCCCTACAGACACGGAAGGAATATAGTGTGTCTGAATTCCCCTTTAAAGTTTTGTGGACAATACTCAATTATAGTGAACAATTCCCATGGAAATCAGCTGAGTTATACCAGGGTGGGACTTTGCAGCTGAGAGTAGAGCATTTAATGTGCTTGTATATGTCCTGTGATATATTTTTTGAGGAATGAAAATTCCTCCAGATCCTGTATTTTTCACATTTTTTATTGTAACTCTGGCTTTGCATTTCACTTTGCATTAAAATTAGAATGGTTTCCAGCACAACTCTCCTGTTGTAAAACTTTGGTTGATTAAAGTTTAAATTTGACTATGGTGGGAAGTAGGAGCAGAGTACAATTTAAAATGCCTGTGTTAATTAAGAAGGGCAAGCTACTGTCTTTCTCAAACTACCTTTTGCCTTTCCATCATTACTGTACTGTCCTTACAGGTCTTTTGCCAAAGACTAAACAATAACAAGTAGTAACTTTAGTTTGCAAAACATCATGGAAGGTTCAAAAGCACATTATAGAAATCTCTCCAATCACTGTTCTTTGCACACCACTGAGGAAGAGCGTGTCATCTCTGTTAAAGTAGTGTTAATGAGCAGTGTTGGAAAGGAAGAAAATGAAATATTCTTTTATAGAAACCTCTGGGAAAATCCATAAGTAAGATTACATGTGTTAGAATTTGGATTGGAATTTGGATTTACAATATTTTAAGCCAAGAAGGACCTATACGGTCTGGTCTTCTGCATAACACAGGCAATGTAATTTCACCCAGTAATTTCTGCATAAAGGTCATAATTAGTTGCTGAGCTAAGATATCTTTTTTAGAAAGACAGTCTTGGATTAAAGAGGTCAAATGACAGAGAGTTCACCACAACCCAAAGTCAGCTGATGCAATAGTTTTTCCCTTCACTTCAAAACAAAACAACAAAACAAAACTGTTCCTTATTTATAATTTGAATTGAACACCTCTACTGAAGCTGTCATTCAGGACAGCACCTGTAGTAAAAAAGCACCTGCTAACACAAGCATGAACATGTTTTAAGCATGAAAAGCAGTGACTGGAGAAGTAAGAAAAATAAAGCAAAGTTTTGTTCACTGTTCTGTTCACTCACCTTTTTAAGGTCCCTCACTTTTCCCTTCTGGCTGCTTTCTTCATAGGTGAGGGCCAGGGTTGTGCTGAAGAGCTGCAGCAGCTTTGAAGAACCTTTTGAAATGAACCCTACCATTATCCGTTCTTTGGAGTCACTGTCCTTCACTGGTTTTCTACCTGTGAGAAAGGAGCGTGTTGCTGTAAAGGAACAGTTTTGGATATGGTATCTGGTGTGCTGAAGATGTATTTATCTAACTTTGCATTCTTCATGCCAAACAATGGAGTGCTAGTGGACTGAAAAAACCACCAGTGAGTGTCAGCTGGGGGGAGGAGACCTGCTTACCCCCCAGAAGCATTTTGGCAAGTTTTGTGAAGACAGTCTGATGCCTCTTTCTCAAGGAGCCATTGAACACGTTATTTAACAGAAATTGCTAACTCTTCTCTTTTGTTACATGGTTTTTGCTTTCTAAACACTGAGATCAGAATGAATACTGCATCACTTAAAAAAATTCAATTTCCTTCACCGCTCAAAATTTATGTTCAGAACACACAATCGTAGGTTATAAAACTACATTTAAGATCCACATTCTAGTGAAAAGGCATAGTGGGTGGAGGGACTGCTCAAAAAAAGCCTGGTACCAGGGGACTGCAGAGCTCCATGTACTCAGTCCTACATCATGGTTTGCAGCTTTTTCCCAGGCTTAAAATACATCAGGTAAACTATATCCCATACCTGAAGAAATTGGCCAGGTTCCTTTCTTTGGGGTTAAAAGATAGCAAACAGAGGGCAGAAACAAAGGACAAATTTCCATTGTTGTTAGTGTGACCCAGTCAGTCCTGTCTCACCTGTTCACTCCCAGCTGTCTGGTCCAGCTCCACGCTTTATGTGATCAAATCCTTACCGAGGAATACTCCTCTCAAGCAGCCTACAAAGTGATAGCACCCCAATTATAAAAATAATGCTCTTATACATAATAGAGTTTGTTCTGTTTAAGAATGTAAGATTTACTTCAGTCATTTTCTGTGACAGAAAATGGTCGTGTTGTTATTTATATCACATTAAATCGTGTTTTCATAAACTATACAGACATTTAAAATACATTATTTTGGAAAGATGTTCCAAGTAGTGAACAAACTATGTATGTTAAGTGTGAGATAGTGATATCCTTGAGAAACACAAACTCAACTCATTTGAACCCATAAAAAACTAAGCACTGAGGTTAAACCATAAAATGTGGTGGGCAGTTTCTCACTACGGTAAACCACTAGACTATTAGGTATGCAGGCAATATGTGTTTGTTTGCTCCCGTGGATACTGAAAGTACTCTGAATTCCTCAGGACTTTAAATATTATGTTATAAAATGTTAAACCAATACCTTTGGGACAAAACCAGAATCCAACACATGCCACCTAAATTACTAAGGTTGAAAAATAAAAAATCAGGACTCAAGCTTCTGAAGAATTTTTTTTTTGATGGAACATATTTCCACTTCATCTATAAAAAAATTCCAGTTTAAACCCCTGTCCTTGTTTACACCTGAGAATAATGATGTACCTTATTCATTTGCTTTTGGAAAAGGTTATTTTTGTTTCAGCCAAAGCAGCTCTTTTTTTTTCTTTTTTTCTTTTTTCTTTTTTTTTCTTTTTGTATTTCAGCATCTTTGAAGTTAGAAGTTACCCTGTCTTTTTAAAGGGAGTTTCCTGTTAAAGAAAACTAAGAAAATTATATGCCTCAATCCAGCAGGACAATTTATTGTTGTTTATGTCTGTAGTGGACCTAACAGCAACAGATATAGCAGCAAGCTTTCTTTTTGGGAAAACCAAACAAATGCTGTCCTCCTTCTGGTAATGAACAGATAGATTTTTTCAGAGTTCACCAGAAGTTAAAGGTTCTGAAAGAGATCAAAATGCACTAAATAGGCTGCCTAAAAATAATAACAGTTGGGAAAGAAGGAACTCAGAAAGTGCATTCATGTGAAGACTGTTGTGAAAGCAATTTCTTAGAACAGATCTTTGCAATGGTTTTTCCACTTCTAAATGCTGATTGTTGGTTTTTTTAATGCAAATTTCTGTGGCATTAATTCTGGGAATTTTTCCAGTAAAACACATTCTTCCATTTAGCCCAAGAGGAAATTCTCAGCAGCAATTCTGAATTGTTTTTTATTTTAGCAAGATTGATGTGGAAACCTTTTTTTTTTGTTTTGAAAGACCCTTAGACTTATCGTGTGCAATGTGATGATATTTAACCTCAGAAATGCAGCTTCTTCAGAGCCAATGATGGGGCAAATAAATATTTACTGCCTGATTAAAAAAAGGAAAATACCATAGCATTCAGGAACTTGGGCCTTTCTAGCTATCAACAATATTCTGTGTGCTCATTGCCCTCTCCTGGTTTCATCTGGTAATTTTTCAGGTTTAAAGTATCCAAAATGGGTCTCCTGAGAACATTATGCATTCCTCTGACAGTTTTTTTTCCTTTTCCAGTCCAGTATATGACTCGTGAACATGGTTTTTCAGGTAGTACAAATGACCTCTCTCATCAGTGTACTATAAACAGGCAGTTTTTCAGACCCAGTGAACTCTGTTTGCTCCTTCTGCTGTTGTGGAATTTGTCTGGGACACACACTTAGGGCAATCTAGTCAATACTTGAATTTAAAAAATGCTTTTGATAACATCCTGCCTTAAACACTTACAACAAAAGGAAGCCATTATGAGATAATAAATCATTACAGGTAGGGATCTCTCAGAGGGTAAAAATGTATGTTTCTTCAGGAAACATACGAGACCCGGTTTTAGTAGTTTGTTCAGGGCAATGCCCAGACAAGTTCCAAATATCTCCAGGGATGCAGATCCCACAGGCTTTCTGGGTCCATCCAAGTGTTTCACCACCCTCGTGGTAAATTATTTTTCTTAATGTTAAGTCAGAGTTTCCTATGTTCTAATTTGGTGAGCCTTTCCTTAGAATAAGATCTTTCATTTCATAAAGGAGAAAACGGATGAAGGCGGAGGAATGATAGACATTAAAAATCATGACTGCTGCAGAGAAGGGGAATGGGGAGAAATTTTTTTCAGTACTCAAAAATATGACTATTGCCAAGTTTACATTAAAAAAAAAAAATTAAAAAGAGAAAAAAACCTTTTTTTTTCACCAGGATATAATTACCTTGCGGACTCACTACTGCTGGGTAATATAGAGGGCACAATGCAGGAGTTGTGAACTGAATTGAGAAAATAATGGAAGACAGAACCCATAAGCATCTGCTCAACCCAGTAGTCTGAAGGCAGCTGCGCTCAAGAGAGCTGCAGCCTGCTGACTTCTCCAGGTTATGTATGTGTTCCCAAGGTGGATCACCCCAGACACAGCCTGTTGGTATATTCACCCACTAGCCATCCTGTGCTGGGTAATAGCAGGGGAAGCATACATTATACAGGTGGCATATGTGGTACAGGACTTTGAATTAGGAACCCTGTGGCCTGCATTTATTGTCCAGAAGAATGAGAAATTTTAAGTGCAGCGTTAATGGCATGAGATGGAAAAGACATTGAAAAGAGAAGTAGCACTGGTTCTGACTCCATGTAAACAGTCTTATTATGTAGGAGTGTGGGATCTGATTTCCCATGTTCATAAATTTGAAGGAAATCATCTTGGATACCCATATAGACTGAAGCTTCTTACTGCTATTTATATCCTGTTGTATGTATCAGATGCTTGTTTTCACCTGCACTGCAAACCTATACTATCAGGTGGATATTTTATTTATATATATATATTTATATCTATATATATTTTGTGTGTCTATTAGGCATACATGCAAATGTGTACATATGTATAAAATGTAAACAGAATTACTACATTTCATTTAGAAAGTTATTCTCTGACCTGCTGTCCTGTTTCTGTGAAATCAGAATGCTGGAGTAGTAAAAAATGAGACTGTAAAGGCCCACACCTGGGGAAAGACTCTCACAGCCAAGGAAGTGGGAGGGACAGCCAGCTAGCCAGGTGTTTTGCAAGAACACCTTCATAAGGGTCACATCAGGAGTAAGCCTGGGGATGTGACTGAGACATAATACTGAATTATCCTAGATTTTGCTGGTTTTAATGCAAGGCCCTGTGTTTTATACTGCAAAGTCTAATTCCTCATATGTGGCATTTTAATTTACCAAACCCCAGTTACTTCATCTGCTAGAACAATTACATGAAGATCTACAATTATTTAAGCAAAGTTTTGGATCTCACAAATTTGTAGACTCTCACAAACATGCCGATACAGTGCTGTCCTGAAAGCCAGAATATTGGGACATTCTTGAATCTTCACTTTTCCTGTAGCTATGTTATTTATTAATCTTCTCCATTTGAAGATAATTCCATTCAGATCCCAAATTGTCCAGGAAGAATGTTGGTGGTTCCAGGACCTCCCAGGCATAAGAGAACTCTTTAACTTGTGATGGGATGAGACTTAAAGTGAATGTTTAGACTAAAGAATTTGTCTAAAATAACTTCATAGTACTCCCAAAATAATCTGTCTGCCAGATTTAGCAGACATACTGGTAGGTTTTAGTGGAAATGTCCACATCCTGGAATCTGGCTTTTATATAATATGGTAACACAAAAAGGAGTTAGAAGTTTCAGTTGCCCTTATGGGTAAAGAAATAAAGTGACTGTTAGTATAATAGGAAACAAACAGTAGTCACTAGGCATTGTATGCTACATTGTGCTAGGTAGATCTGCAGCCAGGTTATAAAAGAGGTTACATCATGTGTCAGGTAGAGGGAGTGAATGTCTAAGGCACATCAGTGTTTTTAAGTTAAGGTGAGAGATTCCTGGAGTTTAAACTGAAAATAAAGAGGTATTCCAGAAGTGGATACACTTAGATTATTCTTTGTATATCTACAAGCTTTGTTCAGAACAGGTCCAAATCCATGAAAAACCCTATGGCTTTTAAGGGGAGATAATGCATGTAAACTGTTAGAAAAGTAAGCACCACTTCTGTCTTTCTTTTAGTAAATCTTCATGTTTGTACAGTAGTTTTTACAGTAAGGCTCACGGTATAGTTTTAATTTCTATCAAGACAATAATGTTCCCTGGTGAAACGAACTCAAATTCATCACCCAAAGTCTTGTGTGGTTTCACATCTATTTCCCACTTTGTTTCTACAGTGTATAAAGTTTATAAGATGAATTGGCTTTTATCTGCATCATCTTGCCATTTATTCTTTGATAAGGTAGTCATTTGCTTCTCTCCTCTTAGCTTCGGGGGGGGGAGGTGTGGCAGGGGGAAGATCAACTAACTTGATTTTTCAAATAGTGGCACCAAATTAATAGCCAGACAGAGATTTTTAATTATACTTTTAAAACATTATATTTTTCACAGCATTTTGTGTTCCAATCTCATTTCTAAGTGATATGATTTATTTAACTAAGATCAGAAAACCCACTGGAAATTGAAAAGTGGCAAATATTTTTCTTTTAAAAAGATTTTTAATATATTTAGGAAACCATAAATATAAAGGAAATTTAAATGGAGAGCTGGAGATTAGCTAAAGCGATACAAGAGAATAGGTGAGAAGAAATATATTAAATGTGGTCCAGAAGAAGTTAGACCATATATGGTTAGCTCTCTTTGACTCTTTGAAAGCATACTGCTATAAAATACTGCACTATATGGTGATAATAACTCACCAGGTGACAGCTTTCTTTTGAGTCACTGCTACCTAACCCTGTTGTCCAGCACAAAGGCAGGAAGTGCTGTGTTGCTCCAGGTACAGTATGTTACATGAGATGAGGGTAGAATTTGGGTTTAGATAACTTGCAGCCATTATATATCTAGAAGTGTTCATGAAAGAAAGGATGTTAGCCTTGGCATAAAAGCTAAGTGATAATATGAGTAACAACTACACCCATATAAATTCCCCTTTATACTTGCATCATATTGATTGACACAAAAACTACTTATAATTTATTTTCTTGTCAAAACAACATATTTATCAGGTATAAGTGAACAAACAGAATTTTGCAAGGCTGATATGCCACTGGTATTTATAATTCACATATTCTTCACCTATATAAATAAATTCAAATCAATAACTTAGCGGAATAGTGTTTTTAATTGTCAGACAATTACAACCTGAAAAGTCCCCAGCCCAAATTAAATTCAAGAATTTTTATATAGTCAAAACCAGACACAACTCTATATAAAGCTTTAATTATACCTGTGAATGGTACTTAGATTTTTTTGGCACTCCTGGCAATCTGATGGCCTGTGATTTCTCATAAGGATGATTCTATGCTCCTGGCTCAGGTGTGGTCATCCCAAATAGAAATTTTCTCTGAACTGTTTGTCTGTTTTGGGGCATAAGGTATTGCGTATTCTATTTTTTTCCTTCAGTTCTTCTTTCTCTGGCTACTCTTCTGATTAACTCACTCCAAATGTGGATTGCTGTTTATCATCCTATAAAACCCACTTTGTCCCAACTAAATGGACACGATTTTTTCATCATTTTGCACTACCCAGCTGACAATTCCCTTCCCACAATTTGACAACAAAGGTCCTGCAGCTGGTAGCCCTGCCATTTCAGACTTTTAGTCAATATGAACCACTTCCAACATACGAACTAAAGCACTAGTTGCTTTAGTTGACTTCCCAATTTTACAGGAAAAGAGCATTATTCCCAAATATTATTGCAGTTTATAGTCAAAGTAAAGACGAGATATTATTTATGAAGCAAAAGACACCTGTTTTAGCTAGATCTACAAGGACGAGATGGGGAAATGCTCCAATAAGCAACATGAAGCAAGAAATCTTGGAGCACATAGTCTTGTACTAGCATTGCTGTCATGCTTTAGCCTCATTCCAGGGCAGGATGTGATGCCATATACGTATGGGTAAGTTTCGCTTCTTTCCTTGCATACGGGGAAAAGAGGTATAGAGACAGGAAAACCAGAAAAGTCGAAATGGTCAGTTTTCGTTAAAAGTAGGTGCCAGATTATGTCTGAGGCAAGTGAATAAATCATACAGTTTCCCGCAGCTGATATGGTTTCCCACAGCCTCCTCCTCAGAGAAACTGATGCGTTATGGTCTAGATAAGTGGTCTGTGCAGTGGGTGGGGAATTGGCTGACAGGTCGCCCAGAGGGTGGTGGTAAATAGCTCCTTTTCAAACTGGCAACCTGTCACAAGTGGGGTCCCCCAGGGATCGATATTGGGGCAATGCTGTTTAATATCTTCGTAAGTGATCTGGATGATGGTATCAGGTATACCCTGGTGAAGTTTGCCGATGATACGAAACTGAGTGGGGAAGTGGACACTTTGGAAGAGAGGGCCACCCTGCAGGAAGACCTGGATAGGCTGGAAGAATGGGCTAACAAGAACCTTATGAAGTTCATCAAAGACAAATGTAAGGTCTTGCATCTGGGAAAACATAATCCAGGAGTGCAGCACAGGCTGGGATCTACCCAGCTGGGGAGCAGCTCTGTGGAAAGGGACCTGGGGAACGTGGTGGACAACAAGCTCAGTAGGAGTGAACAGCATGCTGCTGCTGTGGCAAAGCAAGCCAACAGGATGCTGGGTTGCATCAACAGGGGCATCACCAGCAGAGATAAAGAAGTCATTATCCCACTCTACTCAGCACATGTCAGGCCACAGCTGGAATACTGTGTTCAGTTTTGGTCCCCGCTATACAAAAAAGATGCGGACAAGCTGGAGAGGGTCCGGAGAAGGGCCACAAAGATGATTCAAAGGACTGGGAAGCCTGCCATATGAGGAAAGGCTGAGAGAACCG
The DNA here is from genome assembly GCF_947461875.1 of Haliaeetus albicilla. Taxonomy (NCBI): domain Eukaryota; kingdom Metazoa; phylum Chordata; class Aves; order Accipitriformes; family Accipitridae; genus Haliaeetus; species Haliaeetus albicilla. The sequence continues at coordinate 51,990,797 of NC_091516.1, forward strand.
GGTTTGTTCAGCCTTGAGAAAAGAGGGCTTAGGGGAGACCTTATCACCGTGTTCTAGTATTTAAAGGGTGGCTACAAAGAAGAGGGAGACTCCCTTTTTACAAGGAGTCACATGGAAAAGAGGAGGGGTAATGGGTACAAGCTAGTCCTGGGGAGATTCTGATTGGAAACAAGAGGAAAATATTTCACAATGAGAACAATCAGCCGTTGGAATTATCTCCCAAGGGAAGTGGTGGATTGCCCAACATTGGACACTTTTAAGATTCGCCTGGACAGGGTGCTGGTCCATCTTGTCTAGACCATGCTTTTCACAAGGAAGGTTGGACCAGATGATCCTTGAGGTCCCTTCCAACCTGGTATTCTATGATTCTGTGATTCTATGATCATTCCATACAATAGACAGCAATACGGTTGCTAAGGAAAAGTACTACTTAGCAATTTAATCATTTGTATGTATTTAGAAAGTGGTTTTGTTATGCTTTCAGTAAGAGTTGAAGGCACAAAAATCCCTGACCTAAGGAATTGTCATTGTATTTTAATAAAGCAATTCTTTTGATTGTAAACATTCTGGGAAAACAGACAAATAGCAACTGTACTGCTATGAAATATAAAACATTGATAGCCATATAAATTGTTACTTCCTCCAGCAGAAGAATTCATAGCAGCATCCTCTCAATGCTTAGTCAATTCGACCCTATCCTGACCTGCAGGCACTCTCTAAAACTGAATTAAAACAGTACTTGATGTACTGCATCTCTCTTTGTGTGCCAGTAAGTACTAAAGCCAGGAGAGGTTTTATTTCATATATACATTGAGTGACCCAGTACAAATCATGGGTCAGTAGGAAACTGTCAGACAAGTTTGTCTAGGGCAGCACCACTCCTGAAACATATCAGCTAAAAATACCTCTTTTTCTATTTCAAAAATATCTTTTTTCTCATTTCCTCCTATCAGTAATTTTTACTCTAGTCCTGTTTTGAGAAATAATGAAATTCTGAAAAGACAAGAAAAAAGGAGGCTAGGAAGAATAAATATCTCTCAGAATCAAAAAGATGAGGACTGGAAATTTCTTCTTGTGAAAATGTTTGTGTGCTTCAAAAAAGCAATTAAATGTGAAAGCATTTCCCTGTTTACTTCACCATACTTCAGGGTCCAGTGCAGCCACAATGTGTTTGCATTGCATATATCATTTTTAATTTTCAGAAGTTTCCCAATAGCAGATTTTTCTGCTTCTTGCCCACATGATACACTGCATTTTATTGCTCATAGTTTGTGTAAAGCTCAGGCCATTAAGTGTTAAGGGGCTGTTACAGGAAGGATTACTAGTCCCAAGAGTTCAGGACTTGTTTTAAAGTCCATAGTTTCTGTAGTTGCCTTCATAATTCCTTTCTTTAAAATACTTGTTATAGGTGTAATCTCAAACAGATGCTGATTTTTCTGTGATGTGTCATAACGGATTGAATCCGATATGCTTTAGCCGCCACTGTCCACAACAGATTGCTATTTTCAGCCAAGATCTGACACCGTAAATTGCCTTCCATGTCTGAAATTCTGTACAATTCCCTAATCCTTTTTATTTTACCTCTATGTTCTTTCCAGTTTTGGCACTGCAGCAGAGAAATGGAGGGATCTTTTACAGTACAGATTGACTGGGTAAGTTACAGGCAGGTGACCACTGTGTGAGCCTAGTTCAGTCTGCACCAATGCATATGTTTTCTTTTGCTGTAAATGACTGCATCTGTGGCTGTTTGCATTGCCTCATAATGTCAGGAGTGTGCAAGTTCCCAAGTTACCCTTCCTCCTTCTCTTCACACTCTCCCCCTGTCCCCCTTTTTCTTTCTTTATCCCTCTCTTCTTCATATACACAAGCACACACATGCATATCCATACATATCTGGCTGCCATCTTTGTGGGTACTCGTCTTTTCTATCAAGTAACTAGTAATAGGATGAGAGGAAATGGCCTCAAGTTGCGCCAGGGGAGGTTTAGATTGGGTATTAGGAAAAAATTATTTACTGAAAGGGTTGTCAGGCATTGGAACGGGCTGCCCAGTGAAGTGGTGGAGTCACCATCCCTGGAGGTGTTCAAAAAATGTGTAGACATGGCACTTCAGGACATGGTTTAGTGGACATGGTGGTGTTGGGTTGATGGTTGGACTTGATGATCTTGGAGGTCTTTTCCAAATTTAATGATTTGATTTGATTTTGATTTGATTTGTTTAGATGATTAAATTGCTCTATATACAGTATTTGTTTTCTTTTATTTATATTTCCTTTCTGTTTAATCTTCACACCTGGTTCAATCTATGAGTTTGTGTAATGTTTTCTGGAAGGTGACAGAATGATGTGGAGAAATTTGCTGGAAAAAAGAACATGAAGAGTATCTTTGCAAATCTTCAACACTACTAAACTGTAAGTTTTATACCACATGCCAATCACAAATTGTTTTCACTTTGCATTACACAATGTCACAGCATACAGTAAAATAGCAAAACAGGCATTATGGCAAGCACCTCTTTGTACAGCTAGGAAATATGATAGTGTACATTTGTACTGGGTGTCCATGGCAAGGTTTTTACAAGGGCAGGCCTCTATGAGAAGAGACCAGGGCCTGCCTCATGCTGGCCACAGCCGTGCCCAGCCAGCTTCCATGGACCCATCACAGGACACAGCTGAGCCCCTCAGCCATGCTGGTGGTGCCTCTGGGAAAGTGTGTTTAAGAAAGGGCAGAAAATGCCAGAGAGAGGGAAGGAGAAAATAAAAAGAGTGAGAAACAACACAGGGAAATACCAAGGTCCAAGAAGGAGGAGGGGGTGCTCCATGGCAGAGTAGATATTCCCTGCAGCCAATGAAGAACCTATGCTGGAGCAGGTTTATCCTGAAGAGCTGGTTTATCCCATGAAGAGGACCCACACTGGAGCAGGAGAACAGTGTGAGGAGGAAGGAGCAGCACAGAGGCAACTGCTGTGTACTGACTGCAACCCCCCTGTACCACTTAGGGTGGGATAGTGGAGTCAGGAGTGAAGGAATGAATGTGGGGGTGGAAAGGTGGGTTTATTTATTGTCTTTGTTTCTCACCATCTGAATCTATTTAATTGGCAATAAAATAAATTAATTTTCCCCAAGTCTAATCTGTTTTGCCCATGGCAGCAACTAGTAAGCAATATCCTTGTCTTTATCTCAACCCATGAACTTTCTTGACCTATTTTCTCTTCCAGTCCTGCTGCAAAGGGGTCGTGAGCAGCTGGGTGGGAGTTTGGCTGTTAGCCAAGGCTAACCCACCACAACATATTACTGTGTTATGGTGGCATGCAGAGGTCTCAGTTGTCATTAGATGAGGAATGACCCTTGACCATAAAGATTATATAGGAAGACCACCCAGGAGCAAGACCCAGAACTCCTGTGCTACACACTTGTGAATCAGCTACACAGTCACTAGTCTTTCTGATAGTCTAACACATGTCATTGGGGAAAAGTGAAACCTTGACATAAAGAAACAAGCAAGCTTAATTGGTACCTCATGTAATGAGTAATTACTGATTTACATTGCAGCTTTCAAAAAACTGGACTCCATGGAGTTTCTGTGGTGAGACACTGCAGTCAGGATAACTCTGGCAGCAATGAGCACTCATCAGTGTGTTTAAAAAACAGTACAGGAAGGGTTCCTTTCTCTTCAATTTTCTCTAGTGAATAGCAGCACATCACAAGAAAATTTGACTCCACTGAGATCATGACAATGTAAGTGAGAGCTGGATTTGGTTTGAAAAGGATTTCAGGTCTATGCAACAAGTCAAATGAGGTCTTTCCTCTGTATTGTCAACTTACTGTCAGCTGTCTTCATGTCCTTAAAAAAAAGGGCGGGGGGGAGGGCGGAGCCTGAGCTGCTGAGACCAATCCATAAACAGCAGCACCCTTCCCTTGCCCATGCTGCCACTCATCTTGTCCTCAGGAACAGGGTTTCCTTTCCTTAACATTAAATGGAGTCCAATACAGCTTTAAACAAAATCTACTCAAAGCAGCAAAGGAAGAAGTACAGCTTATATTGGGTTTGTTTCCTTGGATTTTATGTTTTTAATTAAAAAAACAAAAACCCAAAGTCTATGCTTAAATCTTCATTCTAAGCTTATTCAAAGTGCATGCCCTCAATGGCTGGGGATGAAAACAGCTTTCTCTTAAGGGGCATTGGGTTGGCTGCCTGTGTTGCTACTTGTTTGGGAATAGTTGTGCACTATTCATCGACTTTGGTAATGATCTGCATTTAATCTGCTAAAAAAGAGAACAAGCTAAAGATACATTACACTGCTCATCTTTCTCTTTATGACGGGTGTATCAGCATGAACAGTTTATCTTTTTGTTCAATCAGTATTTATTATTTCAGAGGCATGTTGCCTTAAGGCTGCTGTGTAAGCCCATTAAACTGTATTGCATACTAATGCCCTATTTTCATGTAAGGTTACAAGTTCATTACACCAGAATGTTTTTTTATAACTTCTGCTGTGACAATAGCAGCACCTATACCCCAGTTTAAACATGTAAATAATTATTCATCTGAGTAGTGATGGATTTTGGCAAGAGGTGTTGCCTTAATATTTCATAATAAAAAAGTAAAAAATGCTTAGTGAAATATATGTAAAATCTTTTTGTTTACCCAGCTGGACAAGGCCTTTGTTAGAAATTGTTTGAAGTGGATGGACACTGATGTAATTTTGGAAAATGCATTACACAGGGAAAAATGTTTTTCTTTTATTATAAGTCAGTCTCAGGAGGGAAGGAAATACAGTAAAATTTGCCGTAAGCAGTCTCTCGAGGGAACAAGAAAAATTGGCTGCTTAATGGACACAGTCTTCTAATAAATTTGGAGAAGAATTTATTGGATTTTTTAGGGATATTCAGAGGCTGTTGGTAGACAGAGCTGTCTGATAAAGTTTGTATTTTGTGTAGGTCTTGTGTAATTTTATTAAGGAGAATGTTTGTTCATAAAAGAAGTCTCTTAATAATCAACACTGATTTAGTAATTGTTCTGCAACAAAAAATCTTGCATAGAGTAATGTGCTGAAATATGTGGTTTCCCATGTGATTATTTGCTGTTTTCTAAATATGTTTGTTATTAAACCTTCAGTATACTTTCCCCTTGAGCTGTATTTCACAGTAAGGCTACTTGAAGGGACTACTAGGTCCCTGCAGGTCTCTGCTTGTACTTTGAATAGCCAAGCATTTTCCAAAACAGGAAGATGTTTTATTAAGCAATAGTGAGGTCAGGCATAAAATGACAGCGGCTTCTGACTGACTGGCTTTATGTGGCTGGAGGAAACTGGACCCTATTCTTGTTGAGAAGAAGATGTGGAAGCAATAACCTATACAAAAGTTTTCCTGTGGAGTATTGCTAGGAACTACCATGCTGCACTATGTAGGATAAATGACTGAAAGATACGGAGTATAATCTATCTTACACTGTGGATTTTGATTTGTTAATAATATGGAATATGTTTGTAAATAAAACTCTCCGTAGTTACACTGTATATGTCAGGTTCCCCCATGATGCATGGGAGGATTAGGCTTCCAGAGGACCTGTGGTGCATCAAAGAGACTCCAGATTTCATGAATTTAGTCAGGCAGACAATTGCACAGAAGGTTACTCTTTACTGATAGCCATTTAATATTTTACTAATGGCAGCATATCACTACCATTGGCAAGTTTCAACTGAGGAATAGGTCCCTGTATTCCCTGGTCATAGCAGAGAAAACTTGCCCTGTTCACAACACACAGTTCAGGTGTGTGAGTAGAGACAAAAGGTACAAGCGGAGAATTCTTGTCAGAGATAGCATTCTTAAAACTAAAACCCAAGCTATCTGAGTGTGTGAGGATCTCTGCTTTTATTGAAAAATCAGATAACTTCTGATGCTAGGACTCTGCTGAATCTGGCCTGTTGTGTTGCCATAGGCCTGCAAAATGCTGATGTAATAGGCAGTATGAAACACTGGCTGTCTGGTTAAATTTAGAGCCCATGAATCTGGGACTACGTTTGTACCTCCCCTTACAGGCCAGCAAGGAGTGCTTTTCCACTCAGAAGGCAAATAAGGAGAGCTCAGCACTGATACTTTGCTAAGGTTAAATCCCATGATTTTTAAACCATGGAGGGAAGTCATCACATTGAGATAACAAAAATGGCACTAACTAGAGTATTTTCAAATGCTTGCCACCAGCAAGGAGTAGCTGCCCTTTGTAAAAACAGTGATGATGTTTTTGTGCAGCTTGTTCTATAGGGAGGTTACACCTTACACGGACTCAGCATTTAATAAATGCCATGTTTTATCTTTAGGCTTCAGACAGTTGTTGTATCTCAGGGGGTACATGAAAGGAGGAAAAAGGCAGTCATTTAACAAGAGCTGACTGGGAATGAGAGGAGGTAGGAGATAGCAAGTGGCAGGAAGTTACAGCCCGGTGTTGCTTTAGACAGTAATACAACATGTTCTTTACATTGTTTTTGACTTCAAGCAAGATTTCTTGTCTGTATTTCACTAATTTGTTTGCAACCATGAAACAGTAAGGTTACATATAGGAAAGCCAGACTGTGAAACAGCTTGACTTTCAGAAATCAACCGTGGAGAGATTATGAAAAGTGGATGTAATGCAAAACTGAAATAACACGAAAAAAGAACTCCTAAGAAACAATGTGAAACCTGTGGTGCCATTACCCATGGTGGCTACACTGGAGCTGCAGCAGTTTGCCACATGGAGGATACAGCCCACAACTTTTAACTTGGTAATTTCCCTTTAAGGATCAAGTAAACAAAAATGTCGATGACCTTGGCAACACCACATGAGTGTCTTAGTTTCACTAGGATGAACTGTTCTTGGAAAAAATTCTCCCCTGTCTGAGTCACAACCAGGTTTTTCCTTCTGGAGTAGGAATGTGTACTGTTCTTCCCTCTTCTCCCTCCCCAGTCAGCAACACAGGCAAATTCCAGCTTGCTAGTCTGGCATTTCGATTTCTGTAGGGTCTTCTCATGTTATGCCAGCATAGAAGGTTTCAGATTTTTTGTAACATTATTTCAAAACAGAACTGCTCCAGAGCACCTTGCTGGAGTCCAGTGGCTAGGCTTTGAAAAGGATGAGGTTTTGCCTTTGTTCACAAAATGGACGAAAGTAAATTCTGTTTGTTGCGTCGTAACATAAGGAGAGGCCTGTAAGCAATGACTGCAGAAGTCATTATATGTAGGCTTAAGAGTACAGTGGTAGCGGTATTCGTGTGAGAAAAAAGATGATGGCTACCATGCCATTTAAATGTTGATTATATTGTGAATAGATGTTTTTACCTTCTGTTGAACAAAAGAAGTAAAAATGTATGTATTGTTCAGATCAAACTGCATTTAGTGACTTTCTGTTTATTTCTTTCTGTCTTTTTTTCCACAGGCATATAAACTACCCTCCAGGAAAGAAATCATGCGGACATTTCACATACTTTTGAGACAGTGAATGCAGATGGCACTGCTTTTTAACCAATGGTGAAGTGTCCAGAGCAGTCAGTGACATGGAGGATGCAGATCTGATGCCTCCCTCAGGTCATAGGAGCTGTGGTTTGAACATTCTGAAGCAAAGAAGAGCTCCCTGCTTATGCGGGCTAGGAATTATTGAGATGGATCTGTTCGCAAGCCCTTGGCCTGAGGCTGCTTTGTTACGGAAGCTGGTCATGTTCACCGCCAGGTTGGAAAGTCTTTCTGTCCTAGTAGCTGTCAATGCATTTTGAGCAGAGTAGGTTAAGCGTGAATAAACAGAGGTCCTTCCTTCAAATTTGCCTGCCCCAGTGGTAGGACACTGATGCGACAGGTATGTAACGTTTGTTCAAGCCTTTGCCCTGCATCAGGCTGAAAGGATTTTGGCTGGGATTTCTGATCTCTTAGTCTGACCTTCAGTAACACCATTTTCCCCAGAACAAAGGAACCATACGCTGGCATGAGCGTATTCTGTATTACACCATTCTGAAATAGCTCTTAGCAGCAGTACATCAGCCAAAAATAATTACGGTGAATTCTCCATTATTTGACGGAAAGAAACAAGCACTTTCCCAGTAGTAGAAAAACATGGATGATGCAAGTACTGGGAGCAGTCACGGAACCAGTTCTCATAAGACTGGCCAGGCCTAGGAGTATCTTTGCACTGCACCCCCCTGACACTCCAAACTGGAGGAGGACTTACTCATTCAGACACAACACCCAACCTGAACTGATTCTCTGAGTGCACCACATTGCAACAGAGCTAACAAGCTTTCTAGGAATCCAGAGTGCTCTGTAGCATAGTGGGAGCCAGATGATGCTTGATATGGCATGAGCACAAGTGCATAAAATCTACTGGCCTTGTACTGGCAAAGAAGAGCCCCTTGGATGCACCTCCAGAGGGTTCCACAGTACCGGTTTGGCATGCATGGTGCGGAGACAACAGGTCTGGCTCTCCACTGAGATAATCCCAGTCCAAGCCTACGCTATATTCTGTGTAAAAACTGCCACACTACTCCTGCATTCTGCCCCAAGTTAATAACTCAAGGAGTCTGGATAGGTTCTTGCAGAGCCAGCTGCACTGTCTTATCTTTTGTGGCACAGTTGATCAGCAGTACAGATCCACTACTCACAAACCGGCAAGTGAGGAATATATGGAGAAATGTGTTATGCTCATGCCACTTGGCTTCTTGATGCTTGCTGTCTTGCCACCTGCAAGGAGGATATGGGAGTCAAACAGCACTATGTTTTTCATGAAACCTTGATACAACGCTATTGTTCTCTTTTCACCTTTTACAGCATCCTCAAGCACCTTGAAGGCAAAGCTGCAAGAGTCTGCCACTGGCAATCCATGCCCAAAGAGAAGTGGCAGAGAGAATGATGGGAGATGAGAATGAAAAAACACATGTGAAAGGAATATAACAGTAATCTAGCTTGAGTATATATCCAAAAGTGCCAAACCTATACACTGTCTTTAGCAGTCAAAGAACTTCCATGTTTTATTAATACACTCAAAACTTTTCATCATGGTATTGTACTTATAGTGTAACTGATGCCAAGCCAATAAGAACATGAGCCCCATTCTCACCTCTAAATAAATATTGAAGTTGAAAATGCAAATGAGTCACAGTCTTTTTACACTTGGCAGCTACCTATTACAAGGTGGTTGTTAATATTTTTGTTCTCTGTAATACAAGCAAGCTCAAGATGAAGTAATAGTAATGAGTTACAATGAAGTCTGAGCTACACTGCAAGCTTCTTTAGTAACGCAAAAAAACCCCAAACAAATGCAGTATTTGCCATTAAAAAATTATAAAACAAACGACAGGGATATGATTTGCAAAATTTTCAGCTGGATTTCTAAACAATGTAGAGTAAACTTTTCTAAATTATTTGACCATGCAATGTTCTTTAAAAATAACCTCACATGCCCTGTTTAATCTGTATTGACAGCATTCAAATCACAGTGCACAGTGAAGCTAAAGTGACATGGCTGAGCAAACAACTCATTCTCAGTTCTCAGAAGACAGTAGGATTGAGCATAGTCTTGCATTTTTCATGTATATGTGTAATTTAAAAAATAGGTTTAATTTATAGGCAGTATCTCACTTTTCCTTTCCGAAGCAGGTAACAAAAATTCCACTTTTCTAATGGCTCATGAAAAGTTCCTGTTTAATTCTTTAATACCCAAAAGTACTGTTCATATACAGTCAGAAGCAGAGTATAGAAGTCTGTGTAGAATTAAGGATGAGAAAAACTATGAGGAGGTAGACACAGGAATGTGGTGTCCATACAGCTTGTGAACAATTCAAGAAAACGCAACTATGAACTCCTGCCTGGAGTATCTAGATAATAGTATAGCTACCTGCAGCCAAGTACAGAAAAAAAGCAGAGCAAACAAACAAAATCCCAAACTGCCTGCAAAATGAAGTGAAATACTGTTCTAAATCCTTTATTTTTTGTTATTAATGTTACTGTTTGTGTCTCCCTCCTGCAGCTCTTGGCAAACACTGAACTTAAAATACTTGGAAAAACAGTTGGTTCTTCCCACCTCATCCGTGCTTTTTCTTAACCCCCTAAATCATTAAGCATTGTGGTGCTCACCGAAATCCTGTTTACTAACACTGCTTTGTTATGTGGGTATTTTCAAGTTTTAAAGGAACTCTTTGTTCCTACACAGCAAAGTCTCCTTGTGTCATGCTGCAGCCAAGTTAGCCAAGGTGCTGATAGCCCCCTGCAGTGAAGGAACGTAAGGAGAGAGAAAAACCGGGGGAAACAGAGCACTTTTTTCAACCGTCAACATTTATTTAAATGTAATCATGAAATTTGGCTGTTCCTTGGGCCATGTGGTGTCTGCCCATTCTGCAGGGTGGGGCTGGAATTACCGCTGGCATGAATTTGTTTGGCCTCTTATTTTCATAACCCTTCAGAGCCACACAAGGGGAAAACAAGAGGCCACATAAGTACATTTGAGGGCTAAATGTTTGTCTGGCGTGCTTGCATCATACAGGACTTGGAAGGGCCGAGGAAATCCTCTGAGCTTAGGGAACGTGAAGTGAGCTGCTTAGTTTAATATGCAGACAGAGGGCTGAGGAGGATACAGGAAGGGAAAATACTCATGCGGGTACTGAGAGGGGTCAGTATGTGGGGATCACCTTCAGAGAAGAAAACAGGTAAAAGATTAACTTCATTGTCTTCCATTATTGTGGCTTTAAATCCACTTATAGCAAGAAGATTAATGGGGTTTTTTGTACCATGAGGCTTCCCTTCCTACAGGAAAGGGATATGCCCCTTCTTTTCATCTAGCTCTCTGATTTTCAGAAGCCTTTTGTGGCCACTTTTATTCCCTTACAGACCCTCTGGTTTCTCCTGTAGTATCTTGGCCCCTACCTTCCCAGAAACCTCACTGTACAGCCCTCACCTCATCCCTCTGCAGCTCCCCTCCTCGTGCTCAGCCAGACAAGTAGTGTTCCTCACTTCTCTTGATCAGGCTGTTAGGAAGAGAAGGGTGCAGCTGCTGCTTCTCAGCAGGCAGGAAAGATGACTTAAGCAGGTGATCCCAATTAGAAATGGCTCCCACAGTATGTCTTCAACTCCTCTGCTTCTCTCCAGCAGCAAAAAGTGAGTACAAAATCATGAGAAGGATGGAAGATCCTAGAGAACTTGTGGGCCATGGTGCTATCTAGAGAGGCTGAGAGAAACCTAGAAGATGACTGAAAGGATGTAGCAGAAATACTGAAGTGTTGGAAGTGTTTTTCGCATGGGTGAATTATGAGTTCAACAAGGTGCTTCCAGTTACAGGTTACTCACATATATTGAATAGTAAATTAATACGTGCCTGAAGAAAACAGGCATCTAGAAGAGTATCCCTGACAAAGAAGGATGGTAAGTGTAGATGTCTGAGAACAGGAATGTATGACTGAAATAGATGACTAGCTGAGAAAGAGAGAAAATGCTCAAACGGTACAGCTGGGCAATGAAGACAAAAGGGAGAGCATGCTGAAAAGGGAAATAAGAGGAAAAGCAAACTGGGGGAAAAGAGGATGAAGAAGGAAGTTGGAACTGGGAGGTTTGCCACAAGAGAAGAAAACAGCATTAGGAGAGTCAAGTGTTAGGAGGATATAGAGTATAAATGGAAAGTGATAAAGAAAAAGTTAAGAGACAAAGAAAGATTACAAAATGGAAAAGGAAAGAGGACAGAAGAAAGGGAGATAGTGACCAATGTGACAGTGACAGATGCTTACACTTACTATTAATACAAAGGGACTGCTGATTTTGCAAAGTAAGCACTCTCTGCTTCTCAGACGAAGGCTCTGCTTGGCCTCTTTCAGAATATAAATCCACGTTCTCAGGAAAGGCCTCGGTGGATGTTTTACATGTTTGGCATATGTTTACTTCGGTGCCTTGACAGACTGCACATTGGAGGCCTTCAAGTGTTTTCAGACCCATCTGAAGATTGGAGAATCTCTGACTTTCGTCCCTGCTTGGTTGACTGCAGAGAGATTTTAGATCCCGTGTCACATTTATGATATGCAGCTGTTGTCTTAGTGACATCTTGGCTTAGAAGTACGGGATTAAAACTAGTCTAAGTGCAGTTCTTGTCTTTTTTGGCCATAATTAAATTCTGGATCTTACTTAAGGGGGATTTTTAAGGAAGAACTGGAAATCAGTCCTTTCTGCTGGCTTTATTCCTGGCTTATTTGATTTCCAATGCAGTTAATGGATGGAAAAAGGCAAAGGATAGGGAATCACTTGTAGCTGTTCTACTTGGAGACCCATTTTGGGGGGGAATACTGTGAAGAAATTGGAAGTGAGAGGCTGGTAGGTAAAAAAAAAATATATCTTTAACATGTAACTGCAAATGGAAATGGTAGGGGTTTAAGTCACTGAGGCTTAAATCCCTGTGGGGACCACTTAGGAAGAATTACTTGACTCATAGATTTTAAAGCCAGAAGGGATCAACAGATTGTTAGTCTGACCTACTGTGTAACATGGACCATAGTATTTCATCCAGCTAATTTTGCAACTAGCCTAAAGCTTTTCTTTCCTAAAGTCAGGTGGACTTGATTTGAAGATTAGAGGGGATGAAGAATTCTATGCATCCGTTAACAGTTTGTCCTCTGGTAGTTTATTCCTTGTTGGTTTAAATCTGTTTGTTTTCTATTTAACTCCACTTTATACAGCTTCAGCCTCTTTTTTTGTTGTTTTGTTAAGCTTTTTCTGCTGTATTGGAGGCCTTCATTACCTATTATTTTCTTGATATGAAAGATGCTTATGAAGTGAAGGGTGTATGCTAGGTACAAAAGATACGTTAAAGAAAGGACATCCTCTGTCCAGACTGCAGTAATAGAAGTGACTGGAAGGGTGAACATCTGTTCTCAAGAAAATTGCCTCATTCTGAAGTATACCACATGTAGCTGGGCTCCCCTGCAGCTGATGTTCCAGTTTGCATCTAGGTATCCAGCTAGCAGGCTGGGGGCACAGGCTCATCGATGGCTCTGCAGTACGGTAGGAGGGTAGAGCAGGCTGCCCTGGAGACAAGGTGATTCCAGCTCTTGGGACAGCTTTTGGCAACAATAGCTGCCTATGTGGGATGTAACGAGAAGTGAGAGAGAGTGAAATGGCAGACTGCATGAGGCTGCAATGAGTCAGCCACTCCGAGGGGGCTGGAAGAAATGTATAGTCTGTATAGAGGAGCATTGGGCTGCCCTGAGCTGGAGGCGAGGAGTTTGGATTTCTGCAAATCCAATTCATCTGATGTTCTTGGCAGTCAGGAGAGGAAACTCACAGCAGAGAGCTCTGGTGTGTGAGGAGTGATGACTCCCAGCCTGCCTTCTGGGAAGGCAGGCCAATAAACGTGGTTACCACGTACTGCAACAACAGTCCTGAAGAGGGAGTGTAAACTAATAGTAGTGTCCAGGGCAATATAAATTGCCTCCTTTGTGATAGAGTGAGCAGTGTATGACTAACGGCTAAAGCACTGCACAACCATTCACAGGAAAAATTTGCATATAGATGTCTCTCATAACTAATGATTTTACCCCTTTTGGCCAAAAGAGATTTTCAATGCGTTAGTTAAATTCTTCTTCATGCAAGATTTTTTCTGGGAAGTTCATCATCTCACAATCTTCATGCTGCAATTTATTCTTCTGTTGCTTCTTCTAAATACTGGGTTTGTTCTTCTTCTGTCCAAACGTGAGGATTCTTTCCACCACCTTATTGAATTTTGGAGTTTCAAAATTCAGTCTCAGAATTTCTCTTTCTCCTGTTAATGGTACTAATTCAGGGGATCCGACATTTCTCCTACCAATCTCTGTTACTAAGAAGTATTATCAGAGGTATTGTAGGAGCATAACTGTGAGGTAATAGAGTTTGGGGGAAAAAAAGCACTAGGTATTTTCAGGTGGTCACACAGTGAAATGTCATTAACACTGTGTAATTGGCTTGGAGTAGTCCAGCCTTGGCATGTGTGGCAGTATTTCACTGCGTGAAAAATTATTGTTGCTTCAGCTGCAGCCATATCCATCTCCCCGGGAAGACTTCCAGCTTCAAAGGGAAATCTGGTTGTACATGTTTGAACTGTGTTTTTAGCTGCAACATAATCTTTTCTGTCTTCTGGCTGTCCATTAGAAATGGTAATGAAAACATGGCACACGGTCCTTTCAGCCTCAGTGTAACCTTTCTTTTTCTCAGGAAAGAAAAGTTCCTCAACCCAGAGGGTGATTCAGTTACTGACATCCTTTCAGATGCTTTAAAGGTATGCCTAGTTGGAGGGTCTGCATGCTAATCTGTAGAGTAAAGCAAAACGATGGCACCCACCAGGGCAATGTCAAAAAATAAATACGTTGGTCCCCAAACTAATGCCTTCACAATAACTGAGTCACATGAAACATAGATAGATTTCATGGGCTGAATAGTCAAGTTCTTAAATCTTCAGTTAGCAAAATGTTGTCATAAGAAAGTCTTCAGTGAACCTAACATTGCTGCTTAACACACAGGAGAAAAGAAACACTGGTAATGGAAAAGCCATATAACAAACATTTCCGAACTTTCAGAAAGCAAGCTAGAATGTAAAAATAATGGACTTCCCTCATTTATTTTCTCTCCATGAGCAAATGAGCTGTAATAAACAGTAAAAATAAAGAAGTCCTAGCAATTGATGACCTCTCACCTCCACCCCATCCAAGCTGCTTTTTGAGGCATTTTTCATACTCTTGGTTTGTTTATTGTTCCTCTGCTGCTTCCAAATTGACCTTCAGATAGGATCCCACCCAGTGTTCTGCAGGAAGCAAAATAGGGCAACAGAAGCAAAAGAGTTATTAGCTGGAATGATGGTTACAAAAATATGTGCAAAGTAATTATATCAGGGCTGTTCCTGTCTTGCTCAGATACAAATATTTTGATTGATGTTTGTCTCGGACCCTTTGGGAAATTTTCAGACGTATTGATATCCTATAATAAATTTCTGTATTATTTCTTATATTTTCTCATGGCTTTTCTATGACCCTTCCTGTTGCTCCAGAATGCCCTCTTTGAAAAACATTAAGTTTTATTATTATTATTGTTGATTAAGTAATAAGGAAAAATAATAATAAAAAAAGAGTAGATTATATTGTTCTCCGTACAAATTGTCCCTAATTGCATATATACATGAAATGTAAATTACTTCATAGAATAAAGCCTGTTCTAGGGAGTGTCTTGCCCATTATGTGATTTAGTCTGGCTTAAAGAAGATACACAATGGAAAGCAATTCACTTCTGCTGTTTTTCCTTCTCTGGTATCCAGGGTTCGGCTGGGATAATTTTCACAAGAAGCTGGGAGAGGGCACACCTGGGACAGCTGACCTGAACTAGCCAAGGGCATATTCGATAACATATGATGTCATGCTCAGTATATAACTGGGGGAGCTGGCCAGGGGGAGGAAGGCATGCGGCTCAGGAACAGGCTGAGCATCGGGTTCTGGGTGGTGAGCAATTGCATTGTGCATTACTCGCTTTATACATTCTTTTATGAGTATTATTGTTATTACTTCCTCTCTCCTTGTGTTAGCCCATTAAACTGTCCTTATCTCAGCCCATGAAGTTCTACCTTTTTCTTCCAATTCTCCTCCCCATCCCACCGCGGGGGAGGAGGGAGCAAGTGGCCTCGTGGTGCTTTGTTGCTGGCTGGGCCGAAACCACGGCATCTGGTAAAAGTAATTCCTATGTGTTTTGTTTGTATTTTATCTAGTCAGCAAGGGTTGATGATGGACTACTGGAAAGATACAAACCAAAAGGGATTAAAGGCAATTTGGTACCATGCAATTTAAAATAGCACAAAGATCTGTACCAGTCAGCTGCAGTAAACCACATGTATGGCGTATGTAATATAGCAAGCATTTTTCAGGGTTGTCCATTTATGTTTTTCAAGTATCTAAACATCTGCACACATACAAGCATACATACATACATACATACATACACACATAAAATGCCAACCAGGAACTTAGCTGGAACATTGTTACCAATTTTTAATGTATTGTTAGTATGAATGGATCTATGTAAAAATCTACCAAGTTTTATCTCCATAGTAACTTATTCAAAGATTAGTCTTTTTTATTGACAGTTTTTGTAACATAAAATATATTCCATCACCTTGATGAGAACTTTTTTAAGGATTGGGGGGCGGGGGGAGCACTTTTAAATTGGAGTTGAATTATCATTTAGTTGTTCCTCATTTCTAATGATGTGAAGTCACTTTTGTTTTTTCAAAGGAAAAAAATGGTGAGCTTTTCTTTTTTCTAATAATCTTGTACTGTGAATACTTTCCAGACATTTGCAGTGGTATCTGGGACAGCTCATGTGGAAACAACAGTCTTACCTGTCTACCACTCACATGGGTTCCACCTAAAATCTTACAATGGAGAAAAATACTTTTGTATCTTCTGAAGACACGTAGGTGAATGTAAGTGGTTACAAAATGCAAGCATACTTTTATTTCTTCTTGTAACTTTTCTGTTAGATCTGTGAAGCAAAGGGTAACTTTAATCTTAGTAATTCCTGGATTTTGACCCTGTAACTGCAGTATTTATTTACCTGTCTGTCACATGTAGTCATCACAGTTTCGTATACCTCAAGTAACTTGAAGCTAACAGTCCTGGGTGACAGAATCAGTGTTGAAGGTGAAATAAGTTTTTCATGTATTTTTTCTGGCATCAAAACATCCTGCAAATACTGGCAGAAAGCCAGTCTGTGACTAAATTGCATTAAAAGGTGGGAGCTCTGTGTCACGCTGACAATAAATTTTGTGCAATACAAATTGTGTTTAACCCCTAACGCTAGGTGAAGGTTGAATGCCATTTCCTTGTAATCCAAGTGTCATTCATTTGATAAACACCTTTTGCCATATGTAGCATAAAGTTGAATTAATTGAATGAATTGAATAGTTTGGCATACCGGTACTGCAGTGTCAGAACGCCTAACCTACTATCTCTTTCCTCCATTACACAGTGGTATTTTGCCATGCGACTCGTTCAGATCAGACAACCCGATTTTACTTCTCTGAAAGCCTTTTGTCGTTTCCCTTTTTGTATCTCAGGCTTGGAAATTAATGTGATTTAGAGAACTTGATAAAACTGCCAGGGGAGATGGTCAAGGAATGTGATGTTGTAAAAACAGGTTGTTGGCAGGTTTGCTTCATGTCAGCCTTAGCAGCATACCTGCCACACCAAAAATTTCGGTGTGAAACAGATACTGGAATTTACTTGCAGATCTCTGTTGCTTAACAGAATGCAAGACATGGCCCTTGCCAACACTATAAGCAAATGATGCCTGTTGTGCATTTTAAGGTTTTCAGGAACTGGCAAGTGAGGTTTGTTAATGCAGAAAGGGGTCAAGTGGAAGCAGCACCGTGGGCTCGCGCTTGGCGCTGCAGCAGAGAACACTTCCCACGGGAACGTTTGAACCAGTGGTGTCTTCTCGTCGCAATTATTTGCCGTTGTTTCTGTAAGATTAACTTCTGTGGAAAATATGAAGCTTGCAGAAGTTAAATTTGGAAAAATGTTGAAACAGTTTGGCCAAAACCTGTGAAATTTTGAGCGAGAACAGTGCCTGTGTAGGAGATGGAACTGGGGCTCCTTACGCTCTTCCCTGTCGCGCGGGCTTCCCGACCAGGCCGTTCGTCCCTTTTCACCGGGTCAAGAGGGGACAGGGTTTGGGAGAGCAGACCCTGCCCACGGACCGGCGGCCCTTCCCACGGAGCAACTTGCCGGTGTTAGGCTGACCGAGTAGACTTTCCCCACCACGCATACTTCTGCCGCTTGCCCGGCAGGAAAACGCGCGTTTTGCCCCAAAAGCTGGTCAGTCCAGGCCCGTTCCCCCCCCTCCCCGCAGTGCCCTTCCACCCAGAACGAGCCGGGACGGGGACGCGAGCGCCAGGGCCCCGGGGGCGGAGCTGCCTCCGCCCTGCCGGGCAGGGGCTACCCCCGCCCCCCTGTGACCGCACCGTGGCGCCGGCCAATCGGCGCCCGGGCAGCCGGCAGGGAATTTGCATGCGTTGAGGCGTTGCCGCGGCAACCGCGGAGCGCGGGAGCCGAGGGGAGCCGTCGCCCTGGGCCGCTCCCCAGAGAGGGCCCGCCAGGAAAAACGAAGGAAAGCGGGGCGGCGCGGGGGGCCTAAAGCGTTCCGGGGGTGCGCGCCTAACTTTGCTGATCGACCCTTTTCTTCCGTGCAGGGCAACCTGAACCGAGAGGCAACATCGGAGAAGCCCAGATCTTGTGAAAATTAGGAATTTTTTGCGCCTCTCTTCGGAGCGAAGGTAATGTTTAGGAAGACATTAGGGACGCGATGCCTGGAGCGTTGAGTCTGAATAAGGCTGGGGAGCTTTTGAGGGCAGGACGGGGGAGGAGGCACTGCGGTCTTCCCAAGCCCACGCAACGCTCCTGCTTCGCCAGCCAGCACGGCCAGTTGGAGTCCTCTGAGCTCAGATCCCAGTTTTTCTGGTTTTCAGCTGATTTCCTTGTGAAAGTCAGCTGACGGTACTGATAACACGCCTGGCCTCAACCTCCGTAAGCCAAGGACTAAATAACACAGTCCTGTGTCCCCGTCCTCATCCCATTGCATCAGTGCTTGACACCAAAGTACCCGACGGCCGGATTCCTGCAGAGCTCAGAGGCCTGGTTATGTATAAGTAAAAAGGTCGGTGAGCAAAGATTTGAGTGACTTTCTCCCCTCAGACCAGCTAGCTGCTAATAAATGGGTGTGTAATAGTTCTTACTGCAGGGATAATGCACTTATTCTCTGGAATGCACTTCTGCAGAGATTTGCCTGGCAAAAACAGTGTGTGAGTAAACAGCATTTGCCAGGTCAGATGTTCTGATTTCCCAATACCCCCCTTCACTTCTCTTGGGAAGTGGGCCAAGTTCATTTATGTGTGTGTTTTAAGGGGCAGGAGAATACAATTGGAATCATCATGGGCAACCGTTTGGATGTTGAAAGCTAGAAATGTTACTCTGTGTGGAATATAACCCTACCTGGCACATAATTACCGATTGTCCTGTATAACAGAAATTACCTCTTTCAGTTCTATTCCTGGAAAATACATGGTGCTCAACAGTAATGAGAAGGTTTACTATAAAAGCTAGATTTTTATTTTTTTTTTTGCTTGGAAAGCACAAGTGAAACAGAGAACTTTGCTGTCATTTCCAATTGGTTTATCTTAAAGCGGATTACAAAATTTCTTCTTAAGATACTCTCAGTGAACTGATTGCTCAAGTTATAAATTAACACCATTGACTTCATTACAAATGTTGGGTTTTTTTTTTAATTAAATTAACTTTTCTATTTAATTAATTCCCTAGGACATTGTTCTAGAATAGGATGCACTGGTTTCTTCTAACCAGGTGAAATTAGGGTTACACAGTAAAAAGCTCAGACATACATGGGTTTTTATATGTCTCTTCATTTAACCCACATTATCTGGGGAAGTTTCAGGTTTCTCTTCCATATGTATTTCTACTGGCTCGTGGAATTTAATAATATTCTGTTAACTAAAGAATTATAAAACAGGAATCAGGACAATATAGAGAGGTACATAGATAACAGCTTCAAACATAAAGTGAGAAAAAGACCACCACTGAACATAACAAATTACAGAATCACCAGGGCCCAGTGGTACCAGGTAAAACTTCATGAATTTTATCAGCCATGTCTTCTTACATCATTTATAAATTACTGTTGATCTAATCTGGAGGAGAAAAACAATAATGTAAAAGAATGATGTTTTTAAGATTTGTTACCAACAAGACCCTTAAAAATTAATGTTCTCCTACCAGTAGCCACTATCAGCCTTGTGCGATAAATGCCCTTAAGCCTCATGCTGGATATGATGAGTGTTTTAATAGTCCTCCTAGCATGCTGTTTTCTATAACAGAAATTTAGTAGGTGGCCATTCTCTTTTTGTGTCACTACATCATGAATGTTCTGCAAAGTATTAGAATGTGCTGTATCCTTCATGCAAGATACAACAAGGAGTATTTAATAACTTCTTGTTAGGTTTTACCAACAATTCACAAAAGAAATGGGATGTCCAGTGTTTCATTGTTCTAGCCATTTTCCACTTCAACTCATTTCATCTGGTTGTCTAGATTCCGTCTGTTGGTTCTTTGTTATTGTGGCTTTCTGCTCACCAGTTAGTTTTCTTGTTAATTTCAATAGCTGGTGTATCTTACTGAGCATAGGAATTGTCATGGTAATCAGATTATCTAGCTGAATATCCTGTTCATAACAAAAGTACCAAAAACCTTAGTTTGGTCAGCAGTCAAAAAAACTTAACCTTAGTCACTTGTCAGCAGGAGCACTTTCTTTCTATTGAAAAATTATTAAGGTTGATTTACACTGTAAAAGATGAGAACATTTACCCCTTCTGATTATTTTATCTTGCATAATGTAACTGTGTTAATGCAGATTATTGAGAAAGGTGTCTTTCCTGCACTGAATCACTCTACACTTTTAGTGACAGGCTCTCAGTACATGTACATTGTCATCCTTCCTCTGATTTCCACTGACTTGTGTCAGTTTGAACAGGCTGACATGCCTGGCTTCTATTTTTTCTATCAAATGGACTCATAAATGATTACTCATTTATCCATCCACCTATTTTTCTGCCTAAAAGATCATCGTACTTTCTCCAAATTATTGCACAAATTGCATACTAACCCTCAAAATCACTGGGAATTGGCCAGATTCTGCACACATCAGTCCCAGAAATGGAAATGTTGAACAAAGACACCTGAGCTAGGAAGTACGTGTAGCTTACTTTGAGCTGTGTAAACTTACTTGCTTCAATGTCTGCTTGTTCTCATACTCCTGTGCTGTGGGCAAGGTGAACGCACCCAGTCTATTTATTATTTGATGCATATCTGATATGCCCTCTATGATTTGCATAATGTTAAATATCACAGATCTACTGCAGTTACTGACGATGATTTCTTTAAGAATGTGATGCACAGTATCCCCAGTGTCACCCAAACTGGGAATACATCTATGCTGATTTTTGCACAAGAGTAAGTGTGGAGGCAGCATAACATTGTTCATTTAAAATAGGAGATGAGTGTGTTAAATGATTGTATGTGAATAAAACTAAGGTAATCTTCACCCTGATAAGTTGTAATGCATCACTCAGTACAATATGAAAAGCAAGAACATTGTTTATAGAGCATAAAGGACATCTAAGAGAGAATGGCATTGCAGGAGCAGGTCCAGAATTCTGAATTTTGGAATTCTGACAAATTATGTTTTTTCAACTAAAAATGTTTCACTTCTTCTGTATATTTTACCTAGCAGCAGTCGTAATTCCTTCATATAAGGTTATGTTTTCAATCAAATCAAAGGAATTATTTCTTATGTTTGGGCAGAGGAGGACATAGTAATGCAAAAGAACTGCTAGGTCACTAGAACCAGTCTCTACCATTCTCTGGCAACACTGACAAAAACTTAAATCAAATAAAGTTAATTAAATAAAATAATTACTGCATAATTATACATAGGGTCTCCTCAAACGCCAAGTATACAATGACTGCTATTGACATCAGTGAATTTTGGACTGACCCATGAAGTTCTAGGTAGGAAGAGAATCAGATCCAAAGAAAGATGTGTGCATTTAAATAGGTCAGAGTAAAATTACAAAAACTTTTGCCCAGGTTGATTGTCTCATCACAGCAAACACCTTAAATAGTTCTTTATCAGAATCATATAGAAACCTCAGGGTTATATATTTTCCTTTTCTTACATCCTAATGAACCTTTGTGTGCGCACGCACGCGCACACACACACACACTAGTGATTTCTCTCTTTTTCTTGTCTAATTGATAGCAGTACATCTTTGAAGAAAGTTTTAGTTTTGTCTAACAGACACTTTAAACAGTGGGGAAAATGTTTGTTAGAAAATTCCCAGACAGTTCTAGACCATTGGTATACATCAGAAAACAATGGCTTTTTAACCTGGTATATTTGGGTTTGAGTATTCTTGCCTTGTCCTTTTAGCTGGCCGCATCCATGTTTAATAAAGGCGTAACCACTAGCCTCTGGGCTCCAGATAGTATGGGGGAGAAGGTACTGCTATACGTGCAGCTGATCCTCTGATGGAACAAGCTTCATACTTGGATGTTTCTGAGTGTGCATTACTCATAAGACATTCAAGCCAGGCTGCTGTGATGTTAGATTTTACAGACTCACAAAATCTTGAAGCTGCCAGAAGTGGGGGTACATGCCAGTATGTGTGTGTGTTCAGAGCTTGCAAATCCTTTCTCTAGATGATAGGAGGATGCATAAAAACATGGATTGTGCTCAGCTATGACAAGATAAAGCATCCTGATGTAGAAAACTATGGATTTCCTACATCTCAGTGGTCTTTATTTAAGTTTAATCAAATAATAGATTATTCTTTTCACATGACTGAAGGAAAAGGTTAGTCTTTAGGACTAATCAAAGGAGACTCCTCCAGCCAGGAACCGTGGAGAAAAAGCGGTACTGAGCTGGAAAAATGCGAGGCTTTTAATGTGTGGTTAATCTGCTAAAAATATTTTTGGAAACATAAAAATGTTTTTTTCCTTTTATCTTTCAGTGAAAAACAGATCCAACAGTAAGATACTATAAATTATCCAGTATTTTTGTCCAACTTACATTTGAGTACTTTCTCTTAACAGATTTCTAAAATGATTTATAATTGAGCAGTACAAGAAAACATTTAGCACAAGAGAAAATACAGCTTAAAATGTTGGTTTAATTTCATTTGCTTTCCCTTAAAGAGTAATGGGAAGCCTCATAGAAAACATTTCATTTGGAAAGAGCCTGAAGCAAGGCTTTTTGGCAGTCAACAGAGGATGTCAGTTTTGTCCTTTTTGACACCCCTTTTATTTGTAAATATAATGAAAACACAGTAAAAGGCAGAAAAAAAGTCTTACATTTACCTTGTCTATAAAGTTAGGGATCAGACCTAGAAAATCCTGTGACCGGATTGATCTAGTGTTGGGGCACTGGAAAATCTGGATGAACTTCCTTATCTTTCTGCCTTGCTATGTTATGCTCAGCGGATCACTTCATCTCTCTCTTTCTGTATCTTTTGTCCTCTTAGACTGAGTTGTCCTCCTTTGTCTTTATACACAGTCCAACCCAGACTGAGAACCCAGGATCTCTGGGTACTATTGTAGCGCAAGAAGTTGTTGCTTATTGCTTCTGATTTAAAGCTATTTGGGACATCTATAATTTATGTAAAAATAAGTTAGGTATTACAATTGCAATAACTTTTCTTTCATGAATCACCTTTATTAAATGATCCACCTAACAATGACTGTGATGTCACCAACGGAAAATTTATGACTTCAAGCACTGAGTGATGAACAGGCAGAATGAGTATACAGCATCAAGTATAGTATTGCAAGCAAACAAAGGCAGAACTTCTCAGAGGGAAGTGGGGGTTTGCATAAATAAAGTCTTACCCAGCCAGGAACCCTTGAATCCAAGATACTGGATTAATCAGTATCTTTTGCAAGCTAAAATTAGTTTATTCTTTTTTGACACTGACAGCCTGATCTGTAGCTGGGCTTCCACCAGAGTGTTGTATTTGGATACCACCACTTTGGAGCTATATGTTTCCGCCTTCATTTAATGTATCTCTGTGGCCTGTCATAGACTTCCTCAGGCAGAGCAACCCACACAGACATTCTCATAACTCTGTTACACAAGTCTTGATTTTGTAAGCGCTCTCCAAAGAGCCTCCTGGATGTAAGCCACTGCCACCTCAAGCAAGTACTTCATATAAATCCTTTTCATAGCTTTATCAAGCAGTGTTTTAAAAATAGTAAAGAAATCAGTTGTTCCCACTATTTGTTTTGCTTGTTTATGGTCCTCCCTCCTAAATCCAGATGAGAAAATTGTCTCTGCCTTTAAGAGGGAGTCAAGCATGTCTAAGGGGTATTCCTTTGAGATGTATAAGCTTGAAAGCTCTTTGACCTTTGTTTTAGCTTTGTGTTTATCTGGTGCAAGAATTTATCTTGTCTCTTTCTGTGCTGGCAGATGGGAACAGTGACAGTAAGCTAGCCATACCACCATACCACTAGCTAGTTTAAATGGAGTTTACAGAGATTCAGCCGCACATGGAGAGGCTGTGATACCAGTCAACGTTCATAAACTGTACATAAACACATTCTCCAAATTGTCACAACTGTTCCTTTATTTTGTCCATTGAATAAGCACGGTTGTGTCCTGGCAGCAGGAGGCTTCATACAATGTGTTCTTCCACAAGGTAAACTCTGTTTTTTTCAGCTGGGAGGTCTCCATGTGGAATTCTAGCTAAGTCAAAAGCAGTAGTGTTGAGGATTCATTGGAAACAGCCAATTTAATCCCCCAGCTAGCACAAGTATGTTTTGTTCAATTCGGTCAAGGAATCCAGGCTTATAAAATGACCTTATAATGGGTTTTGAGGAATTGTTTACATGAGAGAATCAAGAGAGATGAAAAACAGAGAGGGTCACTCTTCAGAAATGGGCTGCATACAGGAAATAGGAAACGTATGTGTCAACTTTGCTTCCAAGTTCCAACACTGACATGAAAGAAGACATAAAGAAGGCCATTTCAGGGAAGAAGTTTTCACTTGCCTGTATAGGTTCAATCACACATGGCAGCTAAGAGACGGCAGCATTACTGAAGCATGGATAATAATGCTATTGTTGCAATGTCTGGTTAGGATAAGCTTAAAAACACTGTGCAAGAGTTCCAGTTCCATCTTCAGGACAAGAAGATAAAAGATGTACTGAGCTATTTGCACTCTTGTCATTCTGTTCTATTTTAGGTGAAGTGAAGCTCTCGACCTGATGCTGAACCAGCCGTAGTATTTCACTTGCTTTTAATTAAACTGAACTCATCCATTAGTTGCAAATGCCCTGTCACTGCAGTTCATGAGATTGTTTTTTAAGTACTGTACTCAGTGGAACTGCAGAGGAGAGGAATGTTTTCCCACAGCTATATGCAATGATCAACTGTACCTTCCCACTTTATTAAATAACATGTTGCAACATTTTTAAAAGAAAAAAGTAAGGAAGTTTTCTGTTTTGAAATGTTAAATCCCAATCCTGATTTACTTCCACATCTTTACCACTGAGCTTGAGAAAAGAAGAGTTGAACTGCTCATATGCCTTTTCATTTCACACTGAATTTATAGGAAGTTTCCAAATAATAACGGTCAACTTGGCAGGAATAAATGTAGACCAAATGGTGTAATCCCCACAAGGAAGCATAATTCTCTTATGAAGTATTTACAATCGCAAGCTTGGAAATCCAACAATAGGTTATATTGTTAATAGGTTGTTTATAGCATCTTTTATTGACTGATTCATTCTTAATGGTAACAGATTTAGTCACATAACATTCTTCATGTGGCAGGCAGTTCGATGTTCACTGTTGCTTTAAGAATCCTCTCAGGTAGCAGAAAGTATCATTCTGACACAAATCAATAAATAGGATGTAAATAGGACCTTGCAAAGTTCAGAAGTTTCCTGAAATGTAGCTGAACTTTCTGATGCTCCCTTCCTGTGACCCTCCAATAACCCTTATCTTCCCTGCCTTCATGACCCTTTAATGTTTCCCTGGCTCTCCACTCCCTTCGTCCTCCTAAAGAGCTTGGCTACTTCCCAACTTGGATTCATTCAACAGGCCACCCTCCTTGGAAACTCTCCCAGTCTTTGAAAGGGCCTTGCAGTAGAGTAGCCTCAATGCTAGTTTGCAAATTTAAATTTAACGTACCGTTGACCCATTCACCTAACTGAATCATATGCATGACCTGGTCAACACTGGCAAACTCCTGCAGTGGCAAGTTGTGGTACAAAGTGATCAGCCTTCTGTGAAGTTAAGGTCAGAACATTTAGGCCTTCTAAAAGGAAAACAAGGGAAAGGCTTCGGGGTTTGTTGCACATATAGCTTTTGTAATACTTTCTACGCAGTTAACAAAGTTTTTTGCATTAAGGGAACGCTGCTGGTGAGGGCAAAACTTATTTCTTTAAAATGAGATATCACCAGTTTGAGGCCAGCTAGCTGCCCAGGTATTATTAATTGTTGCTGTCCAAACTGCTTGTAACCTTTGTTTCTTTGTTAGTTTGTAGTATGCTTTTCCACTGGATATTTCACAATTATACATTGTGTAGGAGTCAGGGAAAAAAAAGTTCTTTTGATATCTGAAACAAAATTCCAGTGCTACAGTTTTGTGTATCCTTTAACATACATTATACACTTATCTGATAGCTTCAGCCATGGGAAGATGCTACAGCCTTGTACTTTACTATATTTTTCCACAGACTGCAGTTATCTAATAGAGTTTTAGAGGAGATGTTAACTCTGAGTGCTAAGTATAATGTCCTTCAAGAATTTTATTTTTAACAGCTAACTGTAACATACTTGTTTGCAGGGATTTGTTCCAGTACAAATCACAGATTGGCTCTCATGGTCTTCACATCTTCCAATTTGTGTACAAACAAATCTGAGCTTCACAGGAGATTTTGTAAAATGAGAAAATGTCACATGTGTCCCTGGAATATGCAACTTTGTGAATATTTAGGCAAGCAGGGTGAACACAGCAATCTAAACATCTTTGTGTGCCTGGCAAGAGGATGATTAATCATGTGAACTTGGTGATAACTTGTTTTTTCACTGTTACCCATGTCCTGAAGGTATCCCCTAGAATATTTATGACAGACTAGAATCAGCTTAGTGCTTCTCAGTGGCAAAGACAAAGTTTAAGTTTGTCACCTCAAGGGTAATGACAAAACCGTGTCCTTGCCCTTGGGTGTAGTAGAATTCAGCCCCTGGGTTCAGAGGTGGGTGTGGTAAGGGTGAAAAGGCTGTTGAGTGGGAGAAAGTCTCCCAAGGTAACATGACAAAGAGCAGTTCAGAGCAAATCCAGGTTGGTTGGTGGTAGCAGAGAAGGTGACCTGAGATGAGTCAGTGGGATCTCTGGGTACATAAGTTTGGGAGTTAGGAACTCCCTAAAAGTTTGGCAAAGTTGAGATAAAGTTTGGAATATTCGGTAAGGGCAAGGTGACTCTTAAGTCAAAGGAAGAGCTGCCAACCCCAGAGCAGTGGCCATAATGCCTTGACCCTATCCTTGGAGGCAAAATAAGCAATAATCAGCTGTTTCTTCTATTATAGATGAAGTAGACAATGGTGACCTTGCTGTCTTTGGCAGTCGCCTGTCTATGCAACCTCTTGCTTGCTTATGACTAAAGCTAGCCTGTTATTCTGTATTCTTGCACTAAAACATAGCATCTGCCATAACATGCTTACAGTCTGAATTTTATTTTCCGATCCTTGGAGGGCCAACACAAAAGATTGTCTGTGTGAGAAATGAACATTTAAGTGATATAACACAATGTTGTGTGTATACTGTGATAGACTGCAAATTGAAAAACTGAAATATGTTTAGCATTATCTTCTTTAGACTAAACAAACACAGTGACCTTCGCTTCTCCTCATGTGGTATGTGCTTCAGCCCCCAAAGCACCTCTGTAGCCCTTATTGATAAACTTGCTCCATTTTATTAATCTGTCTCCTGTACTGGGAGAATCAAGACTGCTCAAAGAATTTGAGATACCACCTCACAAGTGCTGATTAAAGAGGCCTAATAATTTCCTTCAACCTGCAGACTAGGAACGTTTTCGTTGCTGACTGTCGCTTTGGAGATTGGACATTAACATCCCTCTACTAAGGGACTTATTTTCATTTCTCTTCAGACAGGGAAATTTTGTTTAACTATTAACATAAATGGCTTAGAAATTAAAGACTGTGTTAGAAATACCAGTTATGTCAATAATTGAAAATAAAGCATATTGATTATACTTAAAACCCCATGTATTTCAGCAGCTTCAGTTTGTGCAAACCCATCTTTTTTCATGTCCTTCATGAATTTACACCCTCTGGGACTAGAATTTCAGATTTACATTGTTCAGCTGATCATTAGGAGTAGGATATATTTTATGTTATTTGCCTGTTATTTAAAAATATAACAGAGTAGTAAGGTAAACTGATCCTTGTGATAAACCACTGGTTGGTAATCTTAACCAGAGAGATGGTGCTTATTAATATGTACTGATTTAATTTGTTTCAGGATCATGTAAGACCAAAAGGCAAAACAAAAATACACAGAAACCCTGTTTCCCTACTGAAATGGCCAATAGGCGCAGTTTTCCAGCTTTGAAATCCCTAGTATATTCCAGCCCATGAAACTGGATTAAGAAGATGGAGCATCATGCTGAATAACAGACTTTTCCAAGCCCTTTATGTGTAGGAGAGAGAGAAGTATCTTGAAATGTTGTACCCTTCATGGAAACAAATGTCAAGAAAAAGAATGTGAACAAAGCCTGTAACACTCTGCCAAGTGCTGGAGAGGCACTTGCTAGTGTCTCTAGCATCTTGCCTTCAGAGAAGGTTTCACCATCTAAAGTGTCAGATCTTCCCAGAATTTTGCCCAAAGTAGTACCTCTAGAAGTTGGATCCCAGAAAAGGTGACCAGGCACTGCAATAATGTCAAAACGGTCAGACTCTTCAAATATGTCTCTGACGCCACTGAATCTGCCCGTCATCCCACCAAGAAGACCTTGCTTCAGGGTATGCTATATCTGTGGCAGAGAATTTGGGTCAGAGTCTATTTCTATACATGAACCCCAGTGCCTAGAGAAGTGGCGTATTGAAAATGATCAGCTACCAAGGCATCTCAGAAGAGTGGAGCCCAGGAAACCTGAGGTCCTTACTGGTGGTTCCTGTACGCTTACTGAAAAAGAGGCAGCTTATCAGAGTGCTCAAGCCCAGCTCCTGCCCTGTGGAAACTGTGGCCGAACCTTTCTTCCTGACCGTCTCATTGTGCACCAAAATTGTTGCAGAGGAGGTGGCAGCAGTGTGGGGCTGTCAAGCTCTATCCCCCATAAATCTGGTAAAGGCCCAAGCTCTGGCTCTGACTCAGCAAATGATGATCCTTCAAAGGCCCATCAAGGAAAAAGCAGGGCTGCACCAGCGGTATTAGACAAGGTAAAATGCTAAACACGTGCTGTGTGAAAGGGTGTGGATGTATTTTGATGCTAGGCACTCCAGGGGAGACTGGGTTCCCATCAGATTTAAAATCACTTTCCTTCAGAAGGATAATTTGGCTCCATGCAAATGTTTCTCTGCTGAATAGTAGGCAAAGGAAAGGGGAATACAGTGTTGTTGTGGTTTAACCCCAGCCAGCAACTAAGCACCACGCAGCCACACACTCACTTGCCCCCCACCCAGTGGGATGGGGGAGAAAATCAGGAAAAGACGTAAAACTCATGGGTTGAGATAAGAATGATTTAATAGAACAGAAAAGAAGACACTAATAATGATAATGATAACACTAATAAAATGACAGCAGTAATAATAAAAGGATTGGAATGTACAAATGATGCACAGTGCAATTGCTCACCCCCCACTAATCGACGCCCAGTTAATCCCCGAGTGGCAATCCCCCACCCCCATTCCCCCCAGTTTATACGGGACGTCCCATGGTATGGAATACCCCGTTGGCCAGTTTGGGTCAGCTGCCCTGGCTGCGTCCCGTCCCAACCTCTTGTGCCCCTCCAGCTTTCTCTCTGCCTGGGCATGAGAAGCTGAAAAATCCTTGACTTAGACTAAATATTACTTAGCAACAACTGAAAACATCAGTGTGTTAGCAACATTCTTCTCATACTGAACTCAAAACATAGCACTGTACCAGCTACTAGGAAGACAATTAACTCTATCCCAGCTGAGACCAGGACAAGTGTGTGTAAGGGAAACTACTTATTCCTATTTCTTTCGGTTTTCCTGTTGAAAGGGAGTAATTGGGTTCTCATATTCTGTGGTCCTGTGAGAATTATGTCCCCAAAAGGGAGCACTACATGCAGTAGTTCCACAGAAAATTCTGTTGAGCACCTTAGGCAAGCTTTGAATGTTATATGTTTTAGCAGATATTAGGTATTTTTATTTAGGTAACATGAAATACAGCATTTCGTTATCCTGTAAGCACTCCAGTGATTTTAATTTTTTACCATTATTCATAACCTTGGCATGGAACATGAGTTTACTGAGGACTGCATGTTCAAAGGCAGCAACTCAGAGTATAATAACAACAAAATAAATAAGACTGCACATTTCTTTCCACTGAATTTGATTCAAGATCCAAGAATAAAGAAGCTGATTCACATTATCCAAAAGCTACACAAAGTTTTGGAAAATGGCATATTTTTTCTGCATTTGTTTCTGCAAAGCTGTGTTTTGGCCAGGACTTTTGTAAAAGGATAGAAGTCTAAATTTAGGCCCAGTGTCTAAAATAAAAGGCGCTTTTTTTTTTTAATGGAGGTTAGAATCCTGATTGCCTACATTAC
Organism: Haliaeetus albicilla; assembly: GCF_947461875.1. Taxonomy (NCBI): domain Eukaryota; kingdom Metazoa; phylum Chordata; class Aves; order Accipitriformes; family Accipitridae; genus Haliaeetus; species Haliaeetus albicilla. The sequence goes on from NC_091516.1 coordinate 52,021,190, forward strand.
TTTTGAAAATGGGATTTAGCTTTCTCAGTCATCAAAGGAATGCAGTGCTATGCAAAGCATTTCTAAAAATGTTTTAAAAGTCAAAGCATGCTGTATTTCAGTTTTCCAACTGCTGAATAAAATGGAGATAATAACATTGCCCTAACAAACATGAGAATAAAGACAATGTGAGGCATTTTTATAGTATGCTATTTGAGGCCACTAATTGATAGATATTGGCAAATTAGGTCCACTCCTCAGGTCTTTTATCAGCAAATTTCAAATAACCCACAAATAGTTCAAAGTGCTGCACAGGTGCATCTATAGCTATAGGAAAGGAGATGTTCTTGTTGTGTTACACTACTTTTTGCCGTTTTCCAAAGAACTGGCATTGCTGTAAAGGTGATTGTTTAATGAAAGGCATGGGTGTGAAGCAAAGAGTTTTGTCCATCACACAGAATTCTATATGTTTAGCAAAAAACGGGGGGCAGGAGGGAATGTCTATAGTTATAATGTCATAAAAAAACAAGTTTAAAGTGTGGTTTGGCATGAGAGTGACTCTGTAAAAATGTTGCCCTCTTGCACAACATATCTGCTCCCTGTGTGGATTCAGTCACATCTGCTGACTTGTTGAACAACAATATTATTACCACTTTTTACTTCTGTGAGCTCTGCAGAGCCAGAATCTAATATGTTCAAATCTGTTCTTCCTTCTGTGTGAACAACAGGTTTCCTCATTTACTTCCAAGCAGTTACAGTTCATCAGCTGCAGCAGAACTAATAAGGCTGTACAGCTTGCAGTTTGTAATTGACTCTGAAGGACTTTATTATTAACGATGACATTCAGGAAGGGATGATGGATTTTACCTCTCTGAGGTCCTTTATTTTATTATTTTTAGAGCTGTCCTTTTGTACAGAGGTATGCATTAAAGGCAGAGATAGGAATGGAAAGAGTGAAAGAAATATCCTGTGGATCCCAGGGGCTGTTCAGGATTGGCAGACTGCACCTAAGAAGTGGTCAAAGAAAACCTCTTTTCCATAGGTTTAAATTCTCTCTGTGAGGGTCTCCACTTCCAGTGGAAAGTTTTGAAAGGTCCACACATTGGAGGATGTTGAAAAGCACTAAGCTCACAGAAGGACTGCAGATTCACTATGAACAAGGACAAGGTCTGGGTGTCCTCTCCAGTCTTCATTTTCTTCCAACATACGGTTTTAATTTTGCTCACCTCACCAGTTACTCGGCTGCTTATTAATTCTGTTTAAAAATACCAACAGTGGAGTGAAATGGCAATCTGCTTTGGTACTGGCAGGAAAGCTTTTGGGGCAGTCCATGTCTCACTTAACAGACCTACTCACTGTGACAGTGAATTATTTAAGCATTTGTTTAAAGTCCTGATTCAGCAAAACATCAAAGGGAAGGAATAACTGAAAAAAACCCAACCCTTATATAAATGTATTTAAGAACTGTAATGCTACTGTCAAATTAATTTATGCAATGAAAGATGTCCTAAATTAAAAAGCTGGATTTTCCTCATTTTAAAAATAAAGATCTGACTGATTTAGTGGTACACCATGTGAAGGGCATTGTAACTTTAAAACTGCAAGCACTTTTGCCTCCAAGCGTCTGTCTTAGAGCTCTTTCTCCCTTAGCAAGTGCAGGATCAATTAGACCAGTATCATCACTGACAAACACTCAGTTTAGCATTAAATGCCTTTAGAGCTGGAGAATCAACAGCCTCCATAAGCCATTTCTTCCACTAACTGCCCGTGCTTTCAGAATGCATGAACACATCTGAGTTAATCATGTCTGGCTATGTAAAACAAACAACAACCTGTGCTTGAGAGACTCTCAAGGATCACATCAGCTCAGAAATTCTGTTATGGATTCTGCTGTGATAGCCCAGACAATGGAAGTGATGTCTGGAACTACTGAAACTCAGACTTGCACTAGAGCAGAGTGTGTTTTTTATTCTTTCATAGACCAAATGTCTGCTACATGTAAGTGAGTATTAATGACTTGCTGTGGGTATGCATTACAGTTTTTTTGACAGCAGATAACACCGATACTAAAATCCTATCAGACGTGTCACTAGCATCTGGTGCTGCCATCTGCTGTTTTCTTCTTATCAAGTTAACTACCTAAAAATAAGATTTCAGTGATCTTCCTTTACTGTATTGTAATGCATTTTAACACAGCACAAGTCTTGAACACTTGTGGAACAACAAAATGTTGATGTTGTATCTTGCTCTAGCATAAAGTCATCTAGTCACTTGGTAAAATGAAAACTTCAGATGCTGTATAATTCTAATGAAGGTAGGAAGTCAATGATAATCTTTGTTTCCCTCAGTTGCAGCAGTTTTGAGCATCTAAGGAGAATATTGACAAGTATATTTGCAAATATAGAAAGTTAGAGGAGATTGGACAGTGAATGGATGGTTTGAATGAAACTTACTGAGTATTATCATTGGGAATGATCGAACTTCTTGCCTTTCTGCTTTTACACAGATGCGATGTTCATTATACTGATGTATTTCTTTTAAAAGATAGCACATCAGGAGTAAAATGAGATATTCTAGTGCTTCCAGTGGAGTAAAATCTTTAACTACCTGCATCACCTGACAGAATTACCTTGCTGTTCAAGGAAACTTCATACACAGGCGTATGACCAGTCCTAACGTGAGTCTGCTGTTGTGTTGGGGCACTGGCTGAAAGCACTCCAGAAGGCTGTGAAATGCACCTTTGGATGGTCATGAAAGCCACGCCACAGCTTGTCCCTGTCCTTTATGCAAAATGCCTCTTACTTTCCAGAGAGGAATGTGTGGAAAGGGCTGTCTTCATACAACATGATGCTCTTGCTAGTGTTTGTACCAATCTTTTCCTGAACCTCTGTACCTTGGGCAATTCAAGCCTGTGATGAGAGCTCTGGGCTGGAGCAGGAGGCCTCCTCTCCTCCCATTAAAATACATGGATAATTAAACAAATAAGAAAGGCAAGGGTGTGTGCAGTCCTGGATGATAAATATTTATGGAGGGGAGTTTGGGAGTCAGTCTTATTGGGTGTACTTAAGAAGAAATTAAAAGCTTTGTGCAGTATGGGAGGATTTGACCTCACGTAACACCATAACAGCAGCCTGGGGCTAACCTCAAGTAATGTCAGGTCTATTGAAAATACATAGTTGCATAGACCTCTGAGCTAAATAACTTCATTCATGGTCACACAGACATACTTAGCAGTCTTGGAGAAAAAAGAAAATACTGAGACACCAAAGGAAAGCCTAACTGCACTGTTAGGTATTTGTAGGTATTTTTATAACAACACATATCCTCAGGAACAGACCTTCCCTACAACCCTTTTTAAAAGTGAAAAACAAAGCAGTGAGCAGACAGCCTAGCCACTGGCCTGTGAGTAGTTTGGGTTGGAAAATTGTGGTGATTCCAAAAATAGTTTAGTTTCAAACTGCAGGCCTCCAGATGTGACATTTGGGGTAGGCACACTCTGAAGAGAAAGAAATGAAGGATAAAAATCATCAGCCATAGAAATTCCAAATAAAGCTTATCATACCTCAGATTCCACAGTTAAGCAATAAAAGAGATGTTACTACCAATTGTAAGGATATTCTCCTTCAGGTTTTATTTTTCAGCTTTTTAACATGTGCATATTTGCAGAGAAGGATTTGTGTATATAATTTGATGTGTGGTGATGGTTCAAACTCACTACATTCCTGGAAAAAATGATTCCATCCTTAGAGTGACCTGATTCCTTTTAATTAATTCTGGTCTCTGCTATTGTTTCTGTAGAATTTTTAATTGTGGAAGTTACAAAACAGAGACATTTCTACTTGAACAGATTTCTTAAACATTTTTTTCACTGAATAGGATTTAGGTATGAATCAATCCCAGTTGATAACTTTGGAAAAAAGAATCCTCTATTTAGCTGGAGGACTGGATTTGCTCAGTTGCAATACAAACTCAACCTACAAATGCTCTGTCAGGATCTGGAGCGATCACAGTACTGCTTATTCAATCTTCAGGTTTTCAGATGAGACTACCAAAAAGACCATCTCAGAACTGTGGAAGTGCAGATTGCACTGGATGGAGATCACTAATTTCTGTCTTGCAGGTCTCTGGCAGCTGTTCAGTAGAAGGACATCACAATGACTTTAGAACAAGTGTAATGGATTTGAATAAAGCAGTCAGCGATAAAAGATTATCTCCATTCACTAGGGAAATATTTTTAAGACAAAAAAATATTTGATTTTAACAATGGTATTTCTGTGTGTCTTTAAATTTATTGGGAGTATTTAATTTCTAAGTGATTTTTCACCTGTTTTATATCAGGACTTTAAGTCCCCTTGAAGCTATACATTTGTTTTTGTTATAGTGCCCCATACAGTGGCAATGATTGTGACACTGCAGGCTAAGTAAGCGTGATTTTCATTTGTATGAATGGCAGGAACCTAGTTAATGACAACTAGAGAGGAATATGTGTTCCCAATGTTTTTATACCTACCATTTTTTTAGAAAACCATTTCTAAAAATGCTATAAGCATACCCGTAACAAGCATGCACACTGAAATGACTTCCCTGACCTGAAGGGTTTAGACTATAGTATCCTTATCTAAAGCTCTCCAGAGCCTACCAAGAAACATACACTCCCTTCAAAAGACTCTGTATCTGGACCCAGAGTCTTATCTCCAAATCAGACAAGGTGTAGCTCAAGAGCTGAAGTAAAGAAGTAGGTGAAAATTGATAATGAAAAATTAGAGGCCATTCTTAAAACAGCTGTTGCTATATTCAGCTATGACTAGGAAGATAAGTTTATATATCTATATATGTATATATATAAATATAAATATATATATATATTAAAAATACCTTGTTATCAAAGATGGCTAAGAAAATTCCATTTGAAAGTTAAGAGGACGAAAATGTCCTTGGAAAGACTGTCTTTGGAAAAGTGGTATTTCAATTCACTGTGAGAACTTTCCAGATGAAGTCCAACTTGTCCCAGCAAAAATACACTTTGTAGAGTAGTATTTCTTCATGTAATTGAGTTTACATGTGTGATACAGGAAAGAAAGCTTATGCAGATTGTTCACTAATGACATTTTCAGACTGTAGCATAAAAGTGAGAAGAGCTGCCCAGAATTTCTTGAATACACTGATGGGCTGACAGAGAGAGTCATAAATACTGGAACAGGTTACGCTTTGTCTTACACAGGAGCAGAGGAAAAAATGAAATCCCCACCTCCCTTGTTTGAATGAGAAAGGCTTCCTGTGTTTGGTCTGGCATGGCTGTCCCTCTACCTTTAGGAGGGCAGGGAATAGCTCATCTCTTACTAGTATTCCACAGTCAGAAGTGCAGGAAGTGCTGGCAGTTGTGAGACCCATCAGCGTGCCTCAAAGTGCTGTCTCTGCAGTACGTTTTTACACTACTCTTGGAGCAGGGCTGGTACTGACACCACGCCTTAGCTCAGGACGTGCCTAAGGACACAGTCGAGTCCATAATCTGCAATACCACAGTAATTATATATTTTTCAAGCTTAGAATATGTATTTGTGGGGCTTGGGGTTGAGGGTTTTTTCTTCTGTTGAGCTGTTTTTCTCTGCGAACAAAAGCAGATCTGCAGTGGAGAAAAAATGACTTGCTTAGAGTCCAGTTCTGCCCTCGCTGCAGTCACTGGCAGAGTTCACACTGAGGCCTTCAGGAAAAACAAGCAACAATTCCTATTTTGCCCTCCTATCCTGAAATATCCTAAATTGGTTTTAATCCTTCAGGGCCAAGAATTCCACCAGCTGACTGATCTACAGCAGCACTAACACAGGGTTAGGGAACACAATGACACGGTTGTGACAAGTGCCCCCACTGTCAACTTACAAGAGATGCTAAGGCTGGACACAGCACTTTAGCTGTGTTCTGCCTGAAGATGGGGTCTTTATGCAACTGCACTAGACATCAGCAGCTCAGCTGAGGAAGCTTTTGTTGCTCTTTTCCATGTTACTTCTCTTTGTAGATAAAAAAAGGTCTCAACATTTAAGACGGACGCCATCTGCAGCAACCTGATCAAGCAGAGTAGCTGTTTCTGCACGTGAAGACTCAGCGTTTCCATGAACTTGATGGTGTGAAAATAAAAGAGCTAAAACCTACATCGCTAAGTATTAATTAAGTGACACACATGGATTTTCAGCCCTGTATCTGCAGAAGGAACCTATCTGCTCCAGGTGGCCAGTTAATGAGGCAATATCTCTTACAAGCTTCAGACTTAATCCAGACAAAACGAACTGATAGAAACAGTTACACTGATTTCACAGATATGAATTGGTGTCTTAATCTACATGATTGTTTTCATCCAAAGTTGTTTTGAGTCAAAATTATTGTCAAAACCAATATTTATTCTTCTTCACAATTGTTATTTGCAGGCACAAGTGATAAGACGGCCACGAGCAGTGATTTGTTACATATGTGGCCGTAAGTATGGAACAAAATCTATTAGTATCCATGAGCCACAATGCCTGAAAAACTGGCACCAGGAGAATGACATGCTACCCAAGCACTTGAAAAGGCCAGAGCCCAAAAAGCCTGAAGTCAGTCCCATACAAGGTAAGCTACAGACGAAATGAGGAAATGGAAGGAAGAAAAAAAAAGGATTTTAAGCAGTAGCTTAATGGTTTGCAAGTACTTTTTTCTCCATTTTACTCTGAAGAGAAGGTAGCCATCATGGCTTCTTTTAAGCTTTCTGTTAAGTATCCTGCTCTCCTTTTGAGCTGCATCCATGAAGTAAGAGTAGTTGTTGCCTTCTGGGACATGCCTCCTGGGACAATCCTCTTTATATGTCAGTATGTTCTGAATCAAGACAGAAAAAGATTAGCAACCTGCTTCACAGCTACATTGGTACCTTTTGACAATGTTCAATGCTGTAGAAAGGCATAGTTTAAAATGGGCAAAAGCATCCAAGGATAATGTGCAATCTTGACACATACAGTCATTAAAATAAAATACCCTTCAGGCAACAAAGGCATAGATACTTCAGCCAGGTTTTATACCTATAGCGTCAGTTATAAAAAAATGCCTGACACTAGCACTTAGCAGTGGTAAACAGCAAGTGGCCTTGAAAATAGGAGTTCTGTGGTAAAATAACAAATATAATACTGGATACAAGAAGACTGGTACAAAATAAGCTATTTTTAAAACCTACCTATAACATATACTGTAGTTTCAAGGTTTTATTAAAATATATTTATAGATAAAAATGCATTATCTTCTACAAAGAACATCCAGGGGATGTTATTGGTCCCTTTTTATTTACATGTTAGAAGCTGTCTTTGTGAGACATTAAAATAGAAACACAGTGGGGAAAAAATATATGCAGTATAAAATAAACATTTTATTTCTGCCAATTGTGTGTATTTGTGCTGTGGGTTCTGTTCTGTAAGATGCCTAGATCCCAGTTCTTCAAATCAATGAAAATTGATGATCCCCAGCACCCGACAGAGCTGGGCTCCCTTATGTATCCCAGGGGTGTGTGCTCACTGTAGGACCAAAAGGAAATCTTATCTGTGCTTTGCCTGGAAGCTGCTCCCAGGACTTCCCCATTCCGACATAAACTTATTTCACCATTTCAGCTGAATGCTTTCCCTGGCCCTGCCAGCTGGTCTGAGCTACTATGGGCTAAGTTTGGACCACTTGCTCACAGGCAGTTAATTCACCCACTTTTTTTTTATATTCCCCATAATTTCCTGCAGCTTCCCCTAATGTCTGGAAAAGTAGACAAATTCTCCTACAACTCACTGTGAAAGAGTCATACACTAGATCAGTTTACAGCAGTACAAAGAAATATGTCCCCAGAAGACACACACAGAAGAGAGCAGGATCACTGAGAACACTAACCAGCTGTTCAAAATAATAATAATCGCAGCTCAAATAATATCAAATCAGGACTTGGTTAACACATGCCAAGCAGCAGAGTTGAATCTTCAGTAAAAGATAGGTTCAAAAGATATTTTCGTTGTATTTGATCTTTTTGTTGTTAAGCTCTTTTTAATTATTACATGTTGTGTGGTAAAAAAGATGGAGAAAACGAGAATTCCATCTGAAAGAGGAGGATGCAAAAGGACAAATCAGGTTATTTTGAAATACATTATTCTTATTTTGAAGGAGTGAAAGCAGAAACACAACCACTCTTTGAGAGAACAATCCAGCAGAAGGCTCCCAGATATGAATCAGAAAATTGTCTCATTTATGCAATGAGTCATATCAGGCGCCGCACATCTCCTATGAGGTGATGTGTGCCCACAGTTCCCCAGGGGACACTGACCTGCTTCCAGCATCTGTCCCTAAATGCCTGCTGATGCAAGTCTGATCAGTTCTGTAGCTTGAGCTAAAATTGTTGTTCCCCCTGCAGTTGCCTCATGCTCCTGGCCTCGAGAAAATAATCTCAGTGTTGTTCTTTTTCCGTAAGACTTACTCTTGATCATCTGGTAAATGCTATAACTGACCTTGAGACCACATACACGTACTGCATGTCTCACAGTTTCTCAACTTAGGGAGGAGGGATTACCCCTGTTGTTGAATGGAACAGGCAATGTTCAAAAAAAGCTCAGAAATATTAACTGCTTACATAAAACTTTTTATAACTTACATAAATCTTTTTCTGAAAACTCAAGTGTTACAGGAATACAACCACTGCCCTGATTACACAGTGTTTTGTTTGTGGAATGCCTAACACATGCCTGCAAGGAGAAAGTCATCTCTCTCTCTCTTTTTTTTTTATATTCCATAAACTTTCCAAAGTACAGAAAATACACATTCATTTCCTGCAAGCAAAGGGGATATTTGTCTCAGCCAAGAAAAGAAACACTACTTGGTTGCTCTTCTAACAAAAAGAACATTAGGAACAGGCATATTAAGAGATCTAAGGCTTATTGTGGTTATGTGAACCATTGGATATGAATCATATTAAAACTGTATGGGTCTTTAATGAAGAGCTCTATCATGTGCCAATGACAGAAACCATGGAATATTTTTAAATGCAAAAATCCTTTTCATTTAAAAATCATCTGCTGCTAACAGTTCAAAGACAATACCAGTTCTTAAGTCTTTTTCTGTATTGTCATACCTTTTGAGAAGGGTAGAGCAAATACATATTCAAATTGAGCCATGTAGATTTTTTTCTGCATGCACTTTAAATGAAAACTCTTAAGCTCTAAATCCAGGTATTAAGCAACTACCTGGCCTTTTTGGAAATCATTTTGAAACAACAATACGTGAAAGTCCATTTCAAGATGATAGTAAACAGAATTTTTTTCATACTCAAATAAAATCTTGAAAATACATCTGATGTGAGTGTTTGAAGACTGCTCCTGAGCTTTCAGAGCAGTCACTCTTCCCACAGTGGAAAATAACTGAGGGTAAGACTGGGTTAGTGTTTAGATGACAATGGATGCATCAGTGCAATGACCTCACTGGAAGCTGTGGCTTAAAAGAGCTGTAGGTTTTGTCTGTAAGGTTTTAGGCTTACCTAAGCTTTACTCCACTTATTGGCAAAACTTGCATAGACTTTGACAGAAGTAAAATTGGGCCCCTCGTCCAGAGCAGTACAAAAAGCATATTCTCAAGTATGATATGCCTCCTGCCCATTGCCATGGTCAGATAACACATGCTCATTAAACAGAACTTGAAGTAAAGCCAAAAAGTGAAATTTGCTGATAATAGTATGTATGTAAAGATGTTAATAATTAGCTGAGAATGCATATCGTAACACAGAGCATGATGTTTTCTCTGTACTCTCATACAATACAAAATGATTCAGTTTTTGAAGTTAATTTAATTCAACCCCTGGGACAAAAAGCAGAGTCTTTTTATGTATTTTTTACTCTTTTGCTTCTTTCTTTTCTTTCTTTTTCATTTGCAAAAGCAATATGGTTTGGTTAAACTGAAAGGCTCAGTCAACAGGTATTTCCTGAAAATATTTTCCATAAAGAGTTGAATGTGGGTCTCCAGAATGAAAGCTGATACTTTCTTTTTTTAATTTTCCAGCCAAAGGTTTCTATGATCTTGATTCTTTAAATGAGGCTGCCTGGATCAGTGCCCAGAACCAGCTAGTTCCATGTGATATTTGTGGGCGTACTTTTCTTCCAGACAGACTGATCGTCCACCAGCTGTCCTGTAAACTGAAACCTGCAACGTGAAGTGGATGTAACACACATACGTACATATGCATGCATGCTCACACACACACACACACACACGTGTGTGTGTATGTGTGTGCATGAATACACACACATGCACCCATACCCTTCAGCCAAACCATGAGAGAAATAAAATCCAGCTGGAGAGCCATGGGCATCAAAACTGTAATGTGTTGTCAGACCACGTGATCCAAAAGCCTCCAGAGCAAAATCAGAAGTGTCTACTGAAAGTGGCTAGTGTAAGGTCAAATATGGTGATTTTTTTTTCAGCCTAGCAGTAGCAAAAATACCTCCTCATTTCTGTCATTCAGGTAACATCTTGAAATCTCAGTGGAAGCAAAGCCAGAGTGATGTTGATTAGGAAAATTAATTCTTTAAAAATTTTGTTTCCCTTCTACCTAAGACTTATCTAGTTACTGTAAGGACCTCCAGCTGAACTTGACTAATCAAAGAAACCAAGTAGCTCCTTTGAGTTTGTTCTATTGGGATTTTTTTTGTGTCCACGTCCATCTTTGGCACAAGACTATTCATTGACTCCCACTCAGAGCTTAAATCCATGGAGCACTCCAGTGTTCACATCTTTGTGGGACAGTGCAGCTCATGAAGCCCTTGACTACTAGAAGTGAAACATTCCCATATAAAGGGATCCAGCCATGGGGTGGAAGCAGAGACTGGCTGTTTTTAGAAAACGCCCCAAAAGTGCCCTTTTCTTGGAGCATTTCTTGCCTATGAATGATACTGACCATGTGATTTATCCTCAGCTCAATAAACTGATCATGCCAAAAATTTTATAAGTCAGAGGAGCACCTTTTTGTTATGAACTTGGTAAAACCCCCCATATTTTTATGTCAAGACAAAACAAGCATGGTGTGTTAGATGGCTGGAATAAAATACCACCTGCCCTCTGTGCCAAATGTGACCATAATAGAGTGCCAGTATGGGCAAGACGGGTAGGTATTATACAAGAAAGCAGTGGGGAAGGTGTTTAAATGTGCTGTTTTGAAAAATGCTGTTATGTTACATAGCAGAATCAGTGCCAAAACACATCAGTGAATACGTTAAACTCATGAAGGAAGTAATACTCACTCTAACAAGGCACAGCAGAGAGCACTTTTTATTATTCTTTTACTTACTCTGAAGAGTTTTATTAAGTAATCAGTGAGGTTATTCAAAAGGTATGACAAAATCCAATACAAGTTGTTAACCAGCAATATAGGCTTCCTGATATCATGAAAGAAACTGTACCTTATGTATGTTTTCACCTTCAGGCTTTAGGCCTGGAGCTGGCTGTTACATACTGTGTGACCAACATGACTTTTCTCAGAGCATTCACACTTACTATTGTCCTTACAAATCAGATGAAGTGGATGTCTTCATACACACTAAAATGAAGTATGGGTACCAGCAACTTCTCTCTTCCAAGCTATCAAGCTGTGTGATTTGTGGCATAAGTGAAGTAAGAAGTAATATCATGTACTGTTATTAGAGGAACGCTCCTGGCTCCAGCCCTGGCAGGCAGTTAATTCAGACTGGGAGAGGTACCAGCATTCTTTGGTGAAAATAATTTCCAAAACAATCAATGGCACCTCAGCAGCCCTTTCATCTTCAGAATGAGAATTGTATTGTCTGAAGATAGATATCTTCAGGAGTCAAAGGTTCAGTTTCTGTTCTACAGTGCAAAGCTGTGTAAACCCTGCAGATCGGTCCTTGTTAATGTCTCCAACGTAAGGAGAATTGCTGGTAGAGCTGGACCAGTGCCATCCCTCCTTTTGGCTAGGAGGAAGCATGTGGCCTGAGGAAAGAAGAAGGGCTTTGGTTTGTAATTACTAGACTGGCTCCTAGGAGCTGCTGGCAGGCAACATACACTGCAAGACCCTGGAGTCTGTTGCAAGTCACATCAAGTGCTGGCCCACTGACAAGCAGCTTGGTAATTGGAGGATTATGGATGTCATGCAATCTCACCTTTGTGTCCTGTCTTCCTATTCTTGGATCCCTCTTCTTTTTGTCAGACATGATAGCATTTTTTTGGCTACATCTGCTTCACTGGGTCATCAAGATTCATTACAGAGTCACTTCAAGAGCAGAAACATGTTTTAAAGAAACTAAACAGCCTTTGCAGTCACTGCAGTCTTTGGCATTAAAAATTTAGCCCTGCCTTTTGGTGGGATTCAGATGTCAGAGTCCCTGTGTCACACTGAAGGTTGGACTCGGAGTCTTGTTGATTTTAGATCTGTCAGAAATTTCACCCAGAACAGTTTTTCTGTGTTTCATTGTCAGCTCTATTCTTGTCTATTTTTTATTTTCTGGATTATTATCCCCAAAAGCAATAAAATCTGCCTGATGAGCTGAGCAGAGTGTTTATAAACAATCACAAAAGTGCTGATATTAAGCGTACTTGTAGTGTGCTGTTGTGTCTTGCCCAGAAATACCAACGTATGGGAGCTCCTGAAGCCATAAGCCTGAAGTGTGGTTTCTGCATCTGCCTCTGAGGGAGTCAAATGAGGATTTGGCAAATTAAGAGCTGCCTCTGTTATAGGTGATTGCTGCTGAGCTCTGAACTTAACGTGGGATCTGTGAAGCGGTGAGCCTTACCTCTCACAGAGGCAAGTCAACATTGGGCTGTGAGGGCTGATGGTGAGACCAGAGCATGCAGAACTAAGCAGGAGGCAACAGCCCTCAGAAAGATCTCAGAGGTTGTAACATCCCCTTCCCTGCATAACATTGTGGGTACAATGATTTTCAAAATATATAGAAATGTAAAAAGCACTGGCATGGGAGTACATATTATTCCATTTCAAACACTGACAAGATATCACTGTCACTCACATCTCCAGGTTACTCTGTCACGAGCTTTTCTGCTGAGCTCACCAGCCCTGCTGTTAGTTTGTGCCAATGATGGTCAGTTCTGTAGCAAGTTTTATTCACTGGGAGAAACACTGATAGTGCCTTCATGGTTTGCTCTCAACAGAGTTAAAATGAGATCTTTTGAACATTTTTCATTATTGCTTGGCATTTATTATTCTGACTTTTTTTGCAGAAGAGGAAAGGGAGATGAGAAATTGAGCTATTCTTCCTTAGTTTTGGTACTTCAGTGATTTGTCACTTAACTTTTTCTTGTCCACTGTTGGCTCATGGTGATTTCTAGCTCAATCCCATGTTTCCTACTAGCACAACACATTCAAAGAGCTGGAAAATGTTTTCCTGTACTTCAAAAACAATGGCATTCCAACTAGTTCGCCACAAATGTGCTAATAGCAGCTAAAACTATTCCTGGACAAAATATATAGAAAGTCAGAACACAGATTGACAAGCAAGTTCAATCACATTAAGCAAATGAGCATCCACTTTCAGACTGTAAATAAAATCCCTGACTGATGCTTTACTTCAGCCAGTTGAACCTACCAGTTCTAATTTAAAAATTAGACATTTTAGAAAAGCAATCCTGAAGATCATAGTCAAACTAGATGAGTTTAACTGCAGACTTCAAAAATTGGACATTAATGAAAGAACCGGTAACTGCAGATAAATATTATGTGTAAAGCGGTATAGTTTAACAACTTAAGAATGTCACAGCCCTTTAGTTACCATACAAGCTTCAAAAGGTACCACATCTTTAAAAGCAGTAGCAAAAAAATGCTTAGCAGGCCCTAACAAAACAGTTTCATGGACCCTTTTTCTTAAAGACTACCAGCACTTAGTAGACCACAGCTTGAGGAACAAAAAATTTCTAAATGCAATGTCATTTTCTATCTAAAAGATAGTGAGAACCTGCGTAGATCTGTGAATTCTCTCTGCATGGCATAGACCTGGATATATAGCACCATATAGAAATTATGTTTTCAGCACTGCCTCCTGACCACTGACAATTCGTATGCTTAAGCTTTAGTTCAGGATTTGTAAACACGAAATTTGATTCTCTACCCACAAAACCAAGTCTCACACTAGCATATGGGTACAGGATGGAGCCAGAAAAGCTAAGGGATTGATCAGATGTTGACACGTATGTGCCTTAATCCAATTAGTTCCTGGAGGTTTTTGTGATGGCACACAAGCTTTCATGACCTATGTTTGTTTAACAATAGAATTTCCTAATTGAGAATTAAGTTTGGTTTTATTACCCAGTTCAGGGAGCTAATGTATGCAGAAGGAATTCTAGAGAGGTTCTTGTCTGAATCAGAATTTTCTTTGGGGCTTCTGTCTGCCCAGGTGGTTAGTTTTGCTTTACTGTCAGTGGGATAGGCTTTCCTGAATTCTGTATTTCTGAACTGTGTCAACCAAAGTGGGTTCAAGTGAGTTTGCTGTATCTGGAGACATGCCACACTCAGCAGGACAGTGGGATCATGCAAAAGCAGGATTCAACAAAGCTATGAGGTCCACTAGGAAACAAAACCTACAAGCCTGGAAAACCCTCCAAGAAGTTGCCTGAGGGACTGTCTACATTCTTGCATGCTATTACTCTCTTGCTCCTCAGCCAATATCATAACTGACATACACAGAGTATTATTGACTCTAGGGCACACAAGGGTTAGGAACTGATCCTAAATCTATACTTCTTAGAAAATTTCTGGTATTTGCAGTTAAAAAAAATTTGTTATGATCTGCATAGGGCTGAGAAGAGAGACATGACTATAGAACTGGAAAATCTACCTGACAAGTGAGATTCCAGGAGCTCAGACTATTTAACTTTTCAAAAAAAGATTAAGAAGTGCCTCACTGATGGCCTGTACATACCCAGATTACAGAGCCTTCTTTCCAGAAGAAAAGATTTAACAAACTCCAAGGCAGGAATTTGATGCTAGGCAAACTCACAAATAAGAAACTCAGAACTTTCAAACAGTGGAGCAGCTTACTGAGATTTGCAATGGATTGTCTATGGCAGGATTTTTACAAATGTGCTGGTTTGGGCTGCGATAGAGTTAATTTTCTTCATAGTAGCTAGTATGGGGCTATGTTTTGGATTTGTGTTGGAAACAGTGTTGGTAACCCAGGGATGTTTTCGTTACTGCTGAGCAGTGCTCACACAGAGTCCAGGCCTTTTCTGCTTCTCACCCCACCCCACCAGCGAGTAGGCTGGGGGTGCACAAGAAGTTGGGAGGGGACACGGGACAGCTGACCCCAACTGCCCAAAGGGATATTCCACACCATGTGATGTCATGCTGTGGGAAGAAGGAGGAAAGGGGGGACATTTGGAGTGATGGTGTTTGTCTTCCCAAGTCACTGTTACGTGTGATGGAACCCTGCTTTCCCGGAGATGGCTGAACAGCTGCCTGCCGATGGGAAGTGGTGAATGAATTCCGTGTTTTGCTTTGCTTGTGTGTGTGGATTTTGCTTTAGCTATTAAACAGTCTCCATCTCAACCCACGAGTTTTCTTACTTTTACCTTTCTGATTCTCTCCCCCATCCCACCTCAGGGGGAGTGAGCGAGCAGCTGTGTGGGGATTAGTTGCTGACTGGGTTTAAACCATGACAACAAACTAAACATGAACTTTTAAAAAAAATAATTATGCATACGTCTAATATGAATAAATTCAAGCCAGCCTTGTGTTACAATGTGGAACATTGGCCTAGAAGGCTCTTTCAGATTATAATGAAATATAATAATTGACATACAATTTTCAGGACAAAAAGAGTTTGCAAAAGTCTAAGAAATATATTACAAGTAGCCAATGGTATCTCTGAACTAGGTAGTTAGACTTCAAAGGTAGCAATTAAAAAGTAGAAACTGAAAGATGCATGTCTTTTAAAAGTCTTTGCATCTTCAGTAGCCCTATCTCTCCAAGAATGTAGACCCCATCTAACATGCAAATAACAAGATAAAACTGCTTCTGAAGGCAAGAGCAGTTGACCTGGGGTAGGATTTGTACCTGGATTTGGAAACTGAATCAGACTGCAAAGTCAGATTGGGATAAGAAGGTTCAGAGCAGCAGTGAGAGAGATCTCTGGACACAAAATTTTGAGATACAGTCTCAAATGGAAGATAAGCTGCCAGTCTGGTCAGAAAGAGGAGACTGATTTCAAAACAACTAAGTGCTGTGCCTTATTTGCTTTCTCTGGCACCTTAAGGGGAGAAAGATTTAGCTAGGTTAGCTCATAGGACTTGTAAATCTAAATGGTTAGGAAACTGGCTCTTTCAGGTTAGTTTCACACTAATATTTTTGTAATACATCCAATTCAAAACAAGTTATACTTACTGTCTGTTTATACCAGGTTTGAAGGCTGGAAAGATGTAAGAAAAGGGTACCACCAGATGCAGCTTGTGATAAAAGCAGATTTCCAAGACTTCCTTCTCCAGTCTACTCCCTCTTTGCACAAGTGCTGGGTTTGTTGGCATCTAGGAGGCACTCAAGATATTTCAGGAGCAAGGTCAGAGCACAGGCTATGGTGCCAGACCTTGGTAGTGATGCAGTCCATTAGGCAATGGGTAGTTTACTTATAAAAGAGAACCCCATGGGCCCCATGCAGCCCAGACTCAGCTGAGTATAAAAAATGCCATTAAAAAGCCACCATAGCCTTCCCTGTAGTTGTCTTCCTCCCTGCAACCCCTCCTCCACCATTTAGCCTTATTTGATGGATTTGGACAGACATATCTTCTCCAAATACCTCTTGGAGAAGTTGCATTTCGCAGTATATTGCCATGAGGTTGCAAAATATGTGCAGCATGGAAGAAGCAGGAGTCAGAAACACAGATCACACTGCACACTCCATGTCATGAAGTGGTAAGCCGGATGCACTGAAATAATATAGCAGAGCCAGACAGAGGGTTTTTAATCCCTTAATATGTAAATTTTACATTATATCACTGGGAAAATAAGATTTAAAAAGAACACACAGCTTGAAAAACACAGTTGTGGCTGTGAGAATAAAGAGGGTCAGCCTGTTCAGCTTATCGAAGGGAAGACAGAAAGGCTGTTTGGTCTGTCATGCATGCCATATTTCAGCTCTGAACTGTTAAAAAACAAACCAAGTTTAAGGGTAGAAATGAGCACTTAAAATTGCAGAATTCCAGTTCTGCATACTTAACCTTGACATGCCCAGGATCCTGTGCATGTTTTACAAACTCATCTCACTTAGATAACACAGCTGACTAGATACCAGATTCCTCACTGATGTGGCACTAAAAATACCCTGTACAATTTTCAGAATACCTGGTTTAGGAAAACTTATACTTCTGAAAAGACAAGGGAGGACACCCAAGCCAGCTTAGCTCAGCCTTTGTGAAACAGCCAATGGAAAGTGTCTGCAGGTCCTCTGGTGGTTTCCATAACTTATGGTCTGTGAAACTGACCTGAATGCCAGGGAGACTAGCCCCAGCCAGTTGGTAAAAATGTGGCTATGGTATGAAGTGGTCTGGACAGGCAATTTCTTTCAAGGGAGGTAAGAGGCCTTTCTACTTCACCTGTGAGTCTGTGGTCAAAGGAGATAGGTGCTTATATACCTCAAGAGATCCACCTGTGTTTAAATAGAGAACTGTAAGCTGCCTAAATGATGGAGTGAGCTGTTGGCTTGTGCAAAGGTTTATCACATGTTAGGAAGGAGCTGAAGATTGTCTGTGGACTTGATTATGAATAAGTAACAAGTATAATGTTAGGCAGCATAGTATTTCTAAGAGCGAAAAATGAAGGGAACTCCTATTGAGTAGAGTTCACAGCAAGGATATATATATTATGGATGTCTTGAAGTTTCTTATTAGAACTAAGAAAATGTTTCTGGAGTTGTATCAGAGCTATAGGTTGATTTCTTCCTGACTGTGACCCTCTCAGATTTTGGTAGACTCTGCTATTCTAAGGAAAACCTGTGTGCACAAAAGAGGAGGTAGTAGCATATGTCCTGAGGTCCCTGGTCAGTTACTCCAGACCAGGAATGCTAGTGCTGCCTTCCATGTCCGGGGTGCATGCTGAACGTCAGTGCATTCCAGGCAAGCCTAGGGGTTTCACAGTACTCCAAAAAGCTCAAGGAGAAGGACTCTCATCCTTAATAGCTGGCATTTCTTTATAACACTTCCAGCAATCCAGCCTGAGGTACAGGGAAAGATCAACTCATCGTTATCTGAAGCCAAAGTTTAAACCAACACAGCACTTAGTCTGTTTTCTCTGCTTCTTGAGAGCTTCCTTAGTCCAGTTTATAGCGTCCATCTGTCTGTATCATCCACCATTTGAGTCCTGCAGTTGTTTTCATGCCCAAAACCTGATTACAACACCTCTCTTCACAGATGGTTGTTTTGCTGGTGACTTGGTTGGCTCACTTATGGGATAGACTTCCATATTTTCTTTTCAAATTTACTTTTCATCATGTATTTTCATTCCTTTAAATAAATTGCATAGAAAATTCTCCACAGTACAATTATACTGATACAGCTAATTAGTTTAAAACAACCATATGAAATAGCTATTTCTTGGCATCCAACAGCTCCAGTACCATACCAGTAAAATGAACCAGCCCTTGCAGAACCATTTAGAGATATTTTTTATTGACAAAATCAGCATGAAGGTACATCAAAGCTTTGCTCCCCTCATTAGTGAAAACTATCAGGAAAACCCAGCTTAGCTGGCATTGGGAGTGGCAGTCTCCAATGCAAGATGTTTGTCATGAATAAAGAGTACAGCAGGAGAAGGATGACAGTTGTTGAGAGCAGAGTTCCAGTACATACCCACTGCTTTTCCACACTGTGGTTATATAGATGTTTCTGATCAGTTCCACTTGGGCCAATGAGGAGGTTTAGGACTTTCTGAGAGGAAAAGCTGTAGCTGCAGCTGACCAACAACATGGCTATGCTACAGTCTGCAGCATTGCATTCAAATGTCCAGCTAATTTCAACTTAGCAAGATCTGACCTTGAAAGCAGTGTAATGATGATGGTCCAAATAGGCTAATATATTCTGTTTGCAGGCAGATTTTGCAGCATGTGTGAAGTTCCTTGCTGTTAAGGTCAAGTTCTGAACTGTACCTGCCTGAACTACTTAAAATTCCCCAGATATTTCCACTCATGTTGTATATCTAGGTGTGCATCACCTTAAGTCTAGGAGCAATAGCAAGCTAGGACCCTTTGGAGAATGCCAAACATATATGTAAAATATTTTTTTCAATTACATGTTTTCCCAGAAAAACTTGGTTAAACATTTGTAAATCCTCTCACCTGTGGGGGTGGGAGAAACAAAACGATTACACAAATGAAAACTGAACATTTTTAGGCTTGGAACTTTTGCTAGGTTTAGGAAGTTGTTTGTTTGTCCCTGTTCAAT
This sequence comes from Haliaeetus albicilla, assembly GCF_947461875.1. Lineage (NCBI taxonomy): Eukaryota > Metazoa > Chordata > Aves > Accipitriformes > Accipitridae > Haliaeetus > Haliaeetus albicilla. The sequence continues at coordinate 52,040,594 of NC_091516.1, forward strand.
AGCGTAATGGTGAAGGGAGCAAAATCAGTTTAGGATAAAAAATAGAGGATGGATCCATTTCTACAACTTTGGTTTTGAGTTTCAAAAATATCTTTTCCCACCTGATTTTTTCTTTCCTCCAAAGAATTTTCAGATTCAAAAATTCCCCAAATATATTGTCTCCTTAGATTTAATTTCATTTGTTTCCTAAAAGCTATTTTTGTGGAAGAAGGAATATTATTACAGAACATATGACGCTTTAATGGCAAAGTCCCATATGTAGCAGTTTTCTACTAGTCTGTACTCTCATGATTTTTCTAAATCTAAAGAGAGAAAAGGTGTTTGGAAAACACTTTGTTTGCTGCAAACTTGTCACCAATTTTGGCCATCACTTACATCTACACCGAGTTTGCTGCATCATTTTGTAGATGAGCTGCATTGCATAAAACAATACTAAATGATAACTGCATTGACACAGTTGATTAGAGTTTGAAACTGATATAATCCCACAGTAGCATGCATAGCACTCTACATAGAGGTGACCAAAATATTCAGGATAGAGGAGGTGCAAATTATTCTAGAAAAAAGATTCCAGTACTTGCTGTTACTCTGTCTTCCTAGTATTAGATACTGCACTGTAGCAAGAACATCCCACTATTCAGCATGCCAAATATATTTTGTCTCTTCTTGTAAAAAGATACTTTCACATCTGCTAACAGTTGCCAAACATGCACCTTAAAAATGGATTTACTTACATTTTAACAAAAAACAGTTTGAAAAATTAATAACTTTTGTGAAAAGGAGTTGATGTTTGGGGATTAGCCCAAGTATAAAATAGTGGGAAGTAGTCTGCTGGAGCCACTAACACTGATGGGTTTGGGTTTTCTTCTGTGACTCTGTCTGTACATTTAACTTTATATGATTGACCACTCTGTATCTGCAAGAGGCATTTGAAAAACAACTCACATTGGTGTCAGACCTTGTTGATCTGTCTTGTTTGCTCGTGAATCAACAAAGCCCAGCAGGTGGCAATATAAGCACTTCTCGTAATTTGAAATCATTAAACTCTTGTCGTCCAATAGCATTATTATGATTTAGTCATTTATAGCTCTAACTTGCATGGAAAAATAAGCCTCAATACTGAAGGTGATTTTATTCACTAAAATAATGCAAATTCCATGTGTGAGAGTCTGGCATTCTTTCCATCTTTGGATCCTTCTTGTGTCTTTGGGATTTACCAAGTACTATTACATTCATCTCGTGTTGAACAGTGTGTCTTGCAGTTGCTGAGAGCAGATTACATCTAGAAACACACCTCAGACATTTTCTGTATTTCTGTAAGTTGACAGAGTGAGCTCTGATCAGAGATTTCTCCTGAAATGCTGTTCTAAGTGAGTTTTACACGAGTCACATGAAGTAAATATTCTCATCTGGTTAAGGTTTCAAAAGGTTTGCTCTGTCTGTGATTAATCAACTTCCTTCAAAAGCTCAGTATGACTTCAAGGTCAAGTCTCCTAATAGTTAACTGGTTGCCAGTTACTTTTGTACATGAATGTATACTGTTTAGAGATGAGTGAAAATACTTGAGATCAGAGTAGAACGTTTTACTTCTAAACAGACTCAAACAAAGAGCTCATGGAAAAAGGCATGTGTAGGTTACAAAGGATATACTTAAAGAAGGTGTTTCTAGCTATAAACTGCTTTTATAAAGTGACCTGAATATCTGTATATGCTTAGAGAAATATATCAAGAAAGTGAGCCTAGTGGACATCAAGTTTTCTTCCGGGCTTCTGGGTACTGAAGTAACTGGAGAGTCCCCAAAGGTGAAATTAAGAACCAAAAGTGCTGGAGAGCCTCTGGGAACACTGCAAGGACTGCAAAGAGATCTGACAGACTCTAATAACTGTAATACTTTGCAGTCCCATTGCACCTTCCATTCAGAGCTCTGCAAGTACTTTAAAACCAGCCATTAGTTAAGGATTACAGCCTTTGCCAGGCAAGGCTCATTAATGCCATTTTAAAGTTGTGGAACAGTTTGCTGGAGTGCAATGTTACAAATCAGTCCTGTTTTCCTCTGCTCACCCTGACCTCCAAGAAATGGACCCTGACTAAGCTGTTTGCTAGGAACTTGAGGTTTGCCAGAAGCCTGATCTTCTGAACTATACCAGGCAATCTAGAAATTAAAATTTTTATTTAATATTGTAAGACCAGTTCTAGAATAAGTCAGATGCAGATAAACCAATCTGTCTAGGTAAAATCTTTGCATTTTCTGTAATGTTGAGGAGAAACAGGTCCCTGCAAATGAGGTCCCCAACAGGGATTATGGAGAATAGAACTGGTTGTTTCTGCTCACAGTGGTACAGTTGCTTGAGAAATGTGTGGAGTAACCTGTTCAATGACAGGTCCTTTATTCCTGTTATACTCACATAATACCTACTACTCACACTTATGTCATGCATCTGGAGTGAAAGATACCTTCACCGCAGACAAACCATGTGTGAATGAGAGACTAGTTCACTCCAAGCACTCCTCTTGACTCCCAGATGCCCTTACATCTCAAGAAGGAATCCTTCAATAATTTCTCAACCCACCATGTGCCAGGGAAGCCAGGAGCTATCCTTATGCTATATGAGAACAATTCAGAGCATGCTATAAATACCTACATCTGACACGCTGCACAGCAATTTTATTAACATTTTGCCGTCAGCTTTCTCTTTTGCTTCTAATTATGGGAAATTTTTTTCTTTCCTATTTTGCTCTTTCCTTTTCAAAAAAAAAAAAAAAAAGAAAGAAAGAAAGAAAAAAAGAAAACCCAACCAAAATCAAAACAACAATAAAACCCAACCAAAACCCAAACACTGCTGTCTCAGGCCCAGGCCCAGTCCTAGTCTCACATGAAGTCCAGAGGAGATCATTGTCTGCCTTCTGGCCAGGCTACGCCGGGAGAGGGCTCATGGTTTTAGAGTTAACAGGTCTTCTCAGAGGCAGCACCAGGAACCTGAGCAGGTTGCTTCTGCTGGCTACAACAAGAGCTGAGGCCCTGTCAGTGAAAGAGATGAAGACCATTGTTTTTCTAAGTAAGTCAAACTGTCTGACAGCCCCTCATGTGAAGAGACCACAGTCTGACAAGCCAAAGTCTCTTGCCAGCACTGCGTCACCGTGCTACTCAAGGTCTGTGACTCCCTGGCCTTGAGGCCTGGCCTTCAGATGCGTGGAAGAAAAGCACCAGAATTCTGGCCCACCATCACCATCTGGGTTTGATGAAAACAACTCAGAGGCGAGGCCACCCAGTAAGAGCTGGGCACTGACACCTCCCTTTCTCCAGCTATCCAACGTTACGTGGACCCTCGGCCACCAGGCAGGAGCCCCACCACATCAGTGAGGATGCAGCTTGGCTAACACGTGTTTCAACCTGGGGAAAGAAGAGGTGGGAGGTGGGTGGGAGAAGAAACACATTTGGGGGGTGCTGTGTGGGGTATGGGAACTGTCAGCAGCTTCCAGCGCTTTCCCACATCACTCCTCCCTGCTGTGTACCACCCACAGCCTGCACGGAGGAGCTTGCTGGCTTAGTGGCAGCTTCCCATGGCCAGAACTGCCGCTACTGCATTGCTGCTTGCCTCCCCCGAGCCCCAAGTGATGCACACAGTGACGGTGACGATATCCATTGTATGCAGGTCTCCCTGAGAGCCCTTACAGGCGTCCACAGCCTGCCACAGACCTGGCACTGATCCCACACACAGGAGACTGCACAGTGAGCAGTCGCAAGGGATAGGATAAATGTCTCTAAGAGAGATTCGGCTTCCTGAGTTTTGAAATATATCGCAGGATCACAAAGTCCACCGTTTACTCTTCTAAGAAGGGGAAATCCAAGTCATGCTCATCGGAGTAGTGTCATAGGGCTCAAATTTCTCATGCCCAAACTAAATCTGTTTAAAAACCTGGGTGTCTATTGAAAAAAAGGCATACTAGTAATGCAGGCACGGACATGAGCCTTTTGGGTTCTAGCACGTATTGATTTTATCTTCTCACTACATTTTTTGAGCCCTTTCTGCTTCATCTCTTCTGTCCTCCCTTCTATTTTCATTTATTATCTATCTATCTGACCATGTCTATGTTAGCTTGCTTTAAGTTTCAGCAGACATACTTTAAACATTGCCAAATCTTGATGGGGAGAGTTTCATTGTGTACGCTTTACCACAGACTTAGAATTTTTGTGGATCAGAAACTTGGTGAAATATCATATTTGCAAAAGGGGAAAAAAAAAAAGAGAGAGAGAGAGACTGAAGCCTGAACCTTGGTCTTGTTTACATCAGAGAATACAGTGAAATTATTTTTATTTCTGTGTGTGTAACTGAGATTAGGCTTTGGCTGTAGCCATGTATTCTGTCGAAGGCAGGAGACCACAGTCACCTTTAGGATAATGGTCAATTATAACCAACAGGCTGCCTTTCCTGTGCAGGTGGTGCAATGTCATATCATGTGTTTCTTCTCCCCAAGTACCTAACTTACTAGATCTGCAAACTTTCCAGTCTCTATGAGCTGTTCTGTAATGAAGAAGAAACTAATTGTCAAAATCAGTGATAAGCCACAGAGTTCAAGTCCAGTCTGGACCGTTGTAAGAGCTGGGGCTGGGAAGGAAGGTTTGGTTATAAGGTTTCAGCTCATCTAATTAATGTGGAGCAGAAATGGATTGGGGGAAGATGTCTGGCACCTGCAAATGTCTGCAGGTGCTCAGCACCGATTTAGGTTCGGCCCAGTGTGAGTATTCACAAGTGTAAAAAGAAATTGGACTATTCCCCACACATGCATGCAGGATTACAGAGAGCAGCAGGAATAGCATTTACAGTATCCTCCTGACCCTGAATTCACCTCATCCTTTTTCAGTACATAAACTACTGTAAATATCAGATGTGACATACTGCAGTTTGATGCAAGCCAGTACAAAATTGCACATGGTTCATTTAAAGAAATACCTCCTCTTTTAGCAACTGGATAGAATCAAAGATGATCACATTTCCACTGCTTCCTGTATGCACCTGACATTTGCTTCTACAAGTTCTCAGTTACTACTAGAAACACAGTACATCTTGTGCACTAATGCCAAGGAGATGAAAATGTTTGCATTGTACTGAAGCATAAAGATGGTTTGTTTTTATCCTGGCAAGGCAATTGATCTCTTAATACCTGCAGCAAACCCTAAGCTGAGCATTATTTTAGGGGGTGGTGAGAGATACATTTAAAGTTAAAAGGCAGCCTTCCCAATCTCTACCCCATTTCCTTACTGAAGACAGGAATGGAGGATGTTATTCCTGTGATGTGTTAGAAGACAGGGAGGGCCAGTGCAGGTCCCCACAGACTCTGCTTGCAGGAATAGAGACACAAACTTCTAAAAAATCTGAGCATGTACAGTGAGAACCCCTGAACCTGGCTTTGGAGAAGAACGTGCTGGATACTGGATTAGTATCTAGCTAGAAGAAGCAACTGTTAGATACTGGATTAGTGGTGATTCGCAACAGTCCTCCTTCCTCTACAGTGTCTCAGGATGCCAGGAAGAGCAGCTGCAGCTGTAGGAGACAGGCGTGCATTAACCAACTTCACTTCTGAAAGCTGTCACCAGTTTTCAGTGGGGAGAATGGCTGGCCTCTGTTTCCATGCCAGAGTCTTCTCTTGGGAGATTACATTTTTCTTACTCACCAGGTGTCTGAAGAACTAATACCCTCCTCGATCTGCTGTGTCAACCTTGTCCTGATGCTAAAGCCAGTATGTCAGTTTCAGCTGGGTTTTTTTTCTCATCACACACATCAGCCAGGCTCTGTCTCCAACAGTCAGATGCTCTCCACGTGCTCTTGTGAAGACCTAGCACTGGAACAGAGCCTTCAGGTCAGGTTTCTAACTTGGAGACAAAAGAAAAGGCTATAAAATTTGAAAGTAATTCCGAAAAAGAACTAATAAATATTTTAAAATAAAATGCATCCTCTTCCTCAGCAAGAATGTTGACTATACGTGACTTAACCAGTAAAAAATACATTTGAGAACAAAACCTATCCTCTAATGTGGAGATGAATACTTCTAACTCCATCATTAGGGTTCCTGAAGAAAGAACATGTCCATAAATATAATGGGCAATGTTAGGGTTTTACAAGTGATAACCAGTTAAATATTTTGCAAAGGATCAACTGAGAAGGAGACCAGAAATTAAGAATACTGAATTACCAGTTAGCTTTTGCCAAATGCTTGCCTTTTATCTTTGTCCATATCACAAGCTTTGAATTCCAGTCTCTGTATCTGTGAAATATTCTAAGAATAATAGTACTTAACAAAGTGCAGGTACTATGCAGCATTAATGTATTTAATATCTGCGGGTTATATGGAAAACTTTACATGAAATACTTTTGAATACACAAAAGTATTATTTCCTGTTCTCTAACTCATGCCTAAGAAACATTTTTTTCTTTACAGTCATAGAAATTTTTCCCTAAAGTGTATATTTTTATTATTCAATCATTACTAAACACCAGTAAATATCTAAAGGGAAAATCACTCAACTTCCAGACTTAATAAATACACCCCCATAAATAAGCTAATCCACAACAGTAGTGTATACCTCTGTGTCTTTGTGTAGGTGTGTCTATTAGGCAAAGAAGAGGAGAAACCAAAGATTACTTCAGAAATTAACAATGGAGATGAAATATGCGTGGTAGGATTTTGTTTCAGCATGTCCATGGTTGTTTATTGTATAGTTAATTTACTACATTTTCACAAAGTATGAAATGTGCTCACAATTATGGGTGCAACACAAATATGTCATTCTTTAAAAGTTGATATATAGTACCAGGAAACACCACAAGAATGGATTTTATCAACAACAAGGACTGGGCGAACCTGGCAAGTTGCAAGGTATCAGTAGCCAAAAGATTATCATTCCCTAGTGGATTAATTTTTACAATACCAACTCCATTTTATTTTTGCTCTGTTGGAACATGAGCTATATGCTGTTGCTGGGAAGGGATACTGTAGTTTGAAAACAAGGACAAAAGCTCCATGGCAAGCAAAAGACTATTTGCTAAGACTTGAGTTTTGGTTGTTTGGAGCACTCCATAAGGGTCTGATCTCAGCTCTGCCACTAGTGCGCCATGTAACTTTACAGAAATGTCATGCTTCAGTTTCCAAGTCAGATACTGGTACTTAGCCTTCCCAGTGATGTTATTCCGCTGTCTCAGGCATGTATGTTAATGAACGGAATTGCAGAAGTTCAGTTTACAGTGCTGCTGTTGTTAGTCACGAAGCATAACAAATTAAAGTCCAACTGCTTTCTAGTGCCACTGAAATGACCTTTTCCATTCTTTAGGGCCTTGAATTTTATCTTTGTATCTGTTGTGCCTTTGTGTAAATCAGTCTTTGTAGCCAACAAAATGTAAAGCTAAAATCCTGACCCTAGAAGCCAATAAAAACATTGTCATTGATTTTGGAGCCAAAAGATTCTGGGGCATTTACCTGACATATAATTAAGTTGTACTCTATTAGTTGATTATTCTGTGAACATTAAAATAATCTGTGTTTCTAACAGAGAAGTAGCCATCATTTTCTTCTGTGGCATGGAGTTGCAAAATAGTCTTAACTCATTACACAAAAAGGTTATGATCTGTTAGCAATAAACGCTTAAGTGAAGCAACTCTCTAGACCTCCAAAACAATACCCATAATGTGGGTATTTTTGAAGGCTCAAATTCTTTTTTCTGTAGGTCCAGATTTCTTGCCATATCATTTCAACCAGCCTTTTAAAAATTGCTGTAATTATCTTACCTCTAAAAGACAATTTATTTAGCTTGATGGATGGCTTGATGTAAAATTTTTTGCCTAAGTGAATACTTTGTTCCTGTAAGCCACAAATTCAAATCCTAACAGCATCAATTCACCTACTCTTTTCAAATCAAATCAGAATTTCATGCCCTTTTATTTGTTAGAAGATGATGAGATATATTAATTATTCTCTGGCATTTTATGCAGGAGATTTTTCAGTACTTCTGATCAATTTTCCTTTCTTCTCTTTATTGCCTAACATATTTCATGTGCATTAGTTTTTTCTCCTTCGTGGCAGAGGAAAAAAACAACTAACTGGTGATGCTGCACAGCTATAATCCGTAAAGTGCTTTGTAATAAAACACAAACAAAAGAGTCACTGCTATGTGAAATAAATGTAAAATAAATGTAAAATACTGGTCTGTATTAAAATGGTTTTGTGGCACAATAACAAGCTTCAAAAAGAACATTTTTAAAAGGCAAAACAAGAAAAGGTGTGGTAAAAGATTATCTCGGCATTCTCCCAATGCACTAGCACCCTGTATGACTCATGCCAGCCTGTAAAATACAGTTCTGATTTCATCCTTTTTATTAGGCTTTTTTATATTCCTAATTTACCAGTGTGTATAGGAATTGTATTCATTAAAGGCTTGGAAAAGAATAAGACTTGTTTTCCTTTTATGCTTACACAGTGTTTATGCTGTCTTGGAATGTTTATCCAAGGCATACTTGTTTCCAAAGTATAATGGCACTTGGTCCTTCCTTCAGTGAAGTAGGCAAACCAAACAGCATCATTTTTCAAGGAAGCAGCATCAACAAAAATAAAAACATAAACATTCTGTGGGAAGTACCTGTTTTCACTGCTCAGTCATTCTGACTAAATATTCCTTTCTTCTGATTTGAATTTATGCTCACTAACACCTCAGTTCTGCAGTGCTCTGTGTTCAGACACCAACCCACAAGCAAATGTTAGCACAGCAGAAGTCATGGCATCCCTTTTCTCTGTATGCAGTATTGTGCACCTATATTAGTCTGTCATATTTGAAACAGTCCGTTTACAGTATATGAATAAGAAGTTTTGTAACTGTGAATAATGTCTGCATTTTGCAAACTTTCGACAACAATTATATGGAAAATAATTCACAATAAGAAATTACTTTTTTGTTGTCGTTGATTTGGAAATAATTTCCAAGATTGCTAGATGAGAATTTATATTATTGCCATGACCCTCATTTTAGCTATAAGGCATATGCAGTTACCTTTACTCCAACTAGTGTCTTCTCCTTGAGTGGCAATGGCATTTTGTATGAACAGAATCGGACTTACTGTATAAGACAGTAGGACAGGACAGTAAAACCTGTCTTGCAGCTCCTTTCTGCCAAAGTAGTGATACAAAATAGCTCTAAAGCTGCTGTAGCTTATGATAGCAGCCCAGCCTCTGGTAATTCAGAATGATAGTCAAGATTTGATATCATCATAGCCTGAATAGACCTAAAATAGATGAACCAAAAAAAGACAAATATATTTTGAGTTTTCTTGCAACCCCACCCCCTACCCCCCCATCATACTCGGTATTTAATATTTCAGGGTGTGTTTTGTGGTTAAAAAAACACAAGCCAAAACAAAACCCACACTTGTCAGAAACAATGGATTTCCATTTTGGAGCACTTTAAAAAATAGTAAACAGGAAAAGATATGACAGGCTGGGCTGGCTGACAGCATCCTTATTTAATGGTAGCTCAATGCTGGAAAAGGGTTTGTGAACAGTCTTATTTTGAAGTCTTCCACTTCGTATAAAGCACAAAATAGTTGTTGGAAGACAAAAGTTCTTCCCCCAAGAGAATGTCAAAGGCATCCATCAACACAAACAGCACCTGCGTCCTCCTTCACAAAGGAAGTATTTCATACAACGTGAATGGTCTGTCTTAGGAGGAGATGAACCTTCTCATTTGGCTAACCCTTTCTGAGCTGAACCTGAACTCAAATCTGTTTGCTGCCTGAACACTGTCAAGCTGAACTCATCAACAATTTCAGGATGAGCTATATCATATTTGAGGGAAAAGGACAGTACTACTCACTTATTGCCACACAGTTTAAATTGTGACACTGCAACCACTGACCAAATCTCCAGAATTTGTCCTATTAGCCAGTAACGTCAGCAGCCAGGCTGCCTGTGCTTACAGGATGCTGGAAAGGCACAATGAACCTTGGAAACAGGGAGCAAACAAACGATAGAAAAGTACTTCACTTTTTGTTTTTCCTTCTGATTTTGTGTGAACTCAAATGTAGTTGAAAACCTATGATTTTCCTTTTTTATTATTATATTATTACATATGCAGTGCATGGATAAAGCGGATGTTTAAAATATCAAGGTCCATCTTTTCTTTCATTTCCTGTGTTCAGGGCTTCAGTAAGTCTCTAACATAAGAGCCAGAACAACAGCTTAGTGCTTCTTTCTCTCAAAACAAAGGAAACTAATGAAGGTCTTGATTAAGCCCTTCCTGCCAGCCAGCAGAGCCTGTGCCTATGCCCACGGGTAGGGGGAAGCCCAGCTGGGAGGCTGCCTCACACAGGAATAGGTGGGCAGCTGCAGACCTGGGCAACAGACACACAGCACTGACACGGGGCAAGAGAGCAGCCAGGGTGTCAGGCGCAGCTGTGCTGAGGATCCTGAGCCCTCATCAAGCTGGTGGGCATAATGAGCACCTTCCACCCTTCCCTCCCCACCAGCAGCAGCAGCATCTGACAGAGCCAGAGAAGCCCAGAACAAGTCCTCCTTGTGGCCTCCAATACCTGGTTTTAGGAGGTAAGGGAGCTCAGGGCAAAGGAAAGTCTCAGTTTACCACCAGGAAGTTGTTGCTGTTGCTGCATGCTTCCCATACCATCCACCTCCTCTTCTCCCGCTCTCACCCTTTCCACCTCGATCTATGGGTCTGTCCCTGCGTTGGCTGCACAGTCAGATTTCTGGTCTGTGCTGGGTCAGAGGCAGCAAAACATGGCAAATAACAACAATACAATCATGTAGTGAGTAACACAAAAAGGAAGTAAAAGTTACTTCAACTTGCCCTGATACAACCAGGCACTGTAGATATTCCACATGCAAGTATCATAATGATTGGCATTAAAAGTATCTCAGGGTGTCATTTTATATAGCGTATATACTGAAATAGCCAGCCAGACTAGGGTGAATTAAGGATCTCATTTTGCCTTTTTATGTTTAAAAGAGACAATTAACTTTAATTGATGTAGTTTTTCCTTACTTTTGAACATAGCATCTACAGTAAAAAAACCCAACTCTTATTGTCCTTGTACAACTTCCAAAATCCAAAAGGTTCAGTTATATCCGTAGGAAGCAAAGCCCCTGCTATTGACACCATATCCTGCCTGCAGCTTCTTTGGATCTGATACATCTGTGGAGCAATTAGCAGTGTGTGCCTTCTATGAGACATTGCCTCTGATATTATTATCAGACTCTCCAGACATGGTATCATGACAGTGCTGTCAGTGTGGTGCTGTGATACAGTATGTCACTGACTTTTTCCATAATGTAGCTGAAACTGTCACAAGAAATAGCTTAGTATGGGTGGTATGTGAGTGCACACAGCCTGTGTAATGGGGGAGTTGTTTAAAGTAGTGAAAAGCATCACTTCATAGTAATAACTAAGGGACATAGTCTGCATTTCTTTTATTGTTGCCAATGGCAGCTTCCTTTATCCAAAGAGATTAAAATATGCTTTTAAGTGCTTGCAAAGCCCTGGAATGTGTGGTTTACAACAGTATTAAGAACCGACCTATAATTACAAATAGACATGGCACTAGTAATTTGTTTGGTAAGCTTCTGAAATGCTGACTGTTTCATTCCTTCTTATAGATTCAATTTAGGTTGTACAAAAACAGGCAAAGCAGAAGGTCATGGTTTCTCCCCTGCCTCCCCTTCCCCTAGGAATTCAAACAAAGTGTGTTATTTCTGGATGCAGTCTGGATCTGAATGTTTCGTTTCCTTCAGAATGCACAGTACCAAAGCATCCCTGGCTGCCTAACCCAAGCCAATGCTGGTCCATTGTTTTTTATTTCATACTCTTATTGCCAGGGCTCATCCACTTTATAACAATGATGTCTGCAGAAAAAGCAAGAGGTCAACAAGGTAACTTTAAAAAGATTCGGAATTCCTTATAGCCACTGCCTTGCTGGATAAGTCCTCTCTTGGTAGAAAGCCTTGCCACTTTGCAAAGCATCAGAAAAGTCTAGACACTGATTGCTTTCCCTGCACCATGTGAAAAGACTTTAGCAGAGACTAGCCAGGAGAGAATGGAGGCCTTTGTCTTTACAGTTCATTTGATGTACTTGCTCAGCCACTCATGTGGGACTGAAATGTACCCATCACCTACAACCAGAGGACTAGCCCTCAAAACAAGGCTTAAAGAGTTAAACTGGGAATACTGCCTTACATGAATAAACTGGCGACTGATTTTGTTGCTATTGTTATAAGATTTACAAGTCAGCTCAAGTCAGTTTTTTTAAAGTAATCAAATTTTCAGTAGTATATCGAACATTAAGAAGTGAAATCCACTTGGGCTTCTTTTAAATCAAGGTTCATGCAAAACCCATGCAAATTTGTTGTGACAAAAGCAACTTGTAATTTTTCATCAGATTGTTGTTATACAAATGGCATTGATTCTTGTATTTAATCAAGCTGTGTAAAGAAAAGGAGTCAGGGGGGTTGGCCAACTGTTTTCTTGAAAGAACTTAGAAAATGTTCCTTTCATTGCATATGTTGACCCACTGATTTCATCAATGACATATTCAGAAGTGGAATCCCTGAGATTAGGTATTATGGCAATGGCAGAAAATTATGCTGAAAAGGCAACCCTGCGTCAAGAAAGCATAATTTGAGAATTTCAGGTTCAAAAGTTACATCAGAATTCTTAAAGTCAGTCCTAAATAATGAAAGACATGTTTTCAGGATTGCCATTTTGGAAAGAAGTAGGTACTAGCTGGATCTGTTGCTATTATGCTTTTCCACCACTTTCTTCATCATGGTCCTTATAATTCATGAAATTACATTAGTCAAAACTCTGACTCCTTCAAATTTTTTTCCTTTAAGCATGAGAATTTGTCTTTACCAAATATTATGACAAGAAAAATGGTAATAAAATTGCATGATCTGTTTTAATTAGTGTTTACAATAAGGTTAAAGTGTCATGATGTGGTATGCTAAAAGTAGCAGGTGGAAATGGAAGGTGCTCATAATGCTTACTATAGAAAGGAAGCTAGAAGTGTGTCTTCTTATGCAGGTGCAAACCCCACTGCCTGTGCCCCAAGCTAGATGGTGATGGGTCTGTTCCAATCTGGAAGTGATTTTAGTAGTGGTAGTCAAGTGCTCCAACTAATTCAGCAGGGCCAGCTGAGTTTTGCTGAAAGGCAAACATATTATCTCAGGCCACTGCCATGCTAAAGCACCATATAGTTTCAGCTATCCATAGTAACCAGAAAAAGTATTGGTCTCCTTGCAACCTCTCATACAGGCATGCTTTCAGAGTCAAACTCAGAAATTTAGTCCTAATTTTACCATTGATTTGGTATTTTTAGCTTCAAGAAATTGCAACTATTCCATCACAGATTTTCCCAGGAGTAAGAAAGGACAGAAGCCGATTGAATATTGGAAAGGGTTTACAGAGAATAATTTAGGTTGGAAGTGAGTTCTGGAGGTGGACATGAGGATATTTTTAGGCTTGCCAACTCTTAAGAAAATGCTGCTTTTAGTTGGACATACAGACAGATAGGTATATATATCCCTATTTTAAGGAGAAGAGGCAGCAGCAAGAGGAGAAAGTTTCAGTGAAGCAACTATGTGCTAACCTACACAGCAATAGGAAAAGAGTTTACCCCAGCCTCTGGCCAGAGGCATGGTACTGAAAAGATGAATCAAGAGACACATGAATTGGTGAGTGCTTCACTCAAAAATGACAAAACATCTTCAGAACAGGGTACCCATTTTCATGAATGCGACAAGAGAAATGTTAGTTTACATTTTTTCTCTCTGTATTTTTTAAAATCTTGTTTTCAGTGATTCTTGGCTTTCCATCTCTCTCAGTTGAGAAGCAGAAAGGTGCTTTTGATTCTGGTAACCACATCATCAGACAGCATATAGTACACCTGCAGAAAAGGAAAAGGAAAAGCATGTTGTATTCTTTCTGGTACTTCCTTACCTTTGTTTTGTCTCACTTAAATATTCTAGCCCTCTCTGTGAATACAAAAGAATGGACTGGTCACGTAACTCAAACACCCAACTGTGACTGTCAAATGCTTATAGCAGTCTTTTAGAGGACAATTCACAGGTAAGCTGTTGGCTTTAGTATATCCCCACAAATCATTGTACATTAGTTACTGCCTGAATAATGGGCATATTCACATAGGGGTTTTAATGGTAAATTCACATCAACAAAAAAGAGCTGAATTTTATGGTTATTTGCTATAAATAAATAATGGAGACTGTCCAGCGGTAGCAGAGGAAAGACAAACTTCATCATCTTTTCTTCTTGTATATAAGGGAGGTAGCATGACAACCTTTACAGAAGGAAAAAAAAATAGATTACATTAAATTTGCAGTTGTAAATGGGGAAGTAATGGAAGAGATTTAAGTTAGAAAGAAAACACGTTCTCAAAGACTTGTAGAAGAAGAGAGCTTTAAGTTCTGAAATATGGAAGAGCGTTACTTGTTCCCGTTACAGGCATGAAGAAAAGCTGGGTGATATGAACAGAGAATAAACCTCCATGCCTCAATCTAGATTTATTCCATGTGCCAAAGGGTAGTACACAAATAGCAATCTGCATATTTTTATCTCCATACTGTCCAACCTTGGTCTGAGTTCTTCTATAATGCATTTCTTATTTGGTATCTTTTCCTTCATTTTACTGTCTATTTTGCTTGTGGCCTGCCTACTTTGGCTGGTTATCCCTTTAGTCTTACCTGCTGTCCTATGAACAGAGAGCCCTTCATCTCTAGTCTATAATAAGCTAGTTGTGACTGTGTACTTCATGGATGCTGCTTTGAATCAAATTTCATGGAGGATATAGTGAAAGATATGAGTGACTTTTGGGGTAATGTGACTGGATATTTTATACTTTCAGAAAAGGTGATCACAAAGGACAGGTCAAATTTCCATAGTTGTACTTTTATTTTTCAAAGGCATACCAATTTGCTGTGGTTGTTACAGTTGACCAGAAAGTATGTAAATTCTGCTGTGCTTGCAACACCTTAATACACTCAGGGGTATCAGCATTTTGGGAGGGGAGCTGGGGGAGGAAGTAGTTTTGTTCGGGTTTTTTTCATTTCCCATCACCCCCAATAACAATACATGCAATGCACCCAACCATTAGGGTCTTCAAATATTTCAGCTTATCATAGAGTACAAGTACTTGAGTTTGCTCTTCTTACACACAAGCAAAATTCATTGCAGCAAAAGAAAAGATTAGTCTGATGTTCTGTCCTTTATTTACCACAAAATTTTCTTTTTAAAACAAATGAATTTACTCGCATGCTCAAACATGAGCTGATACATCTAAGTTCTGCCCTTTTTTGAGTCTGTGCTAGTCTCCTTGAGTGAAAATCTTATATGATAAACTTTTCATGAATCGGACTTCCAGGATTATAAGTGAGAAAAACATTGACTTATAAAGGTGTTCTTTCATCCGTAAGGAGAAAGGTTTATCCAGCTTGATCCTATTATAGACTCTGTTAGCACAGCTTATATTATTACCATGGCAGTGCTCCCAAATACTTCTGTAGCAAATCTGTCAGCAATTTTCCAACACTTATCTCTTTGAACAACACCCACCTATTCTTTTATCTCTCTTAAACTTCATAAAGATATGTGTTTTAAACAATTTGCTTTGGCTAAACAAGGTACATAGATATTTATCACTGTAGTTGTGTGAGATTGTAGGCTGCGTTATGTACATTGAAAATGTGCAGTAACATCAAAAGCATGTGAACAAAAAAATAGAGTGGTGATGAACTTATTCCTTGGTTTTAAGAATGACAGCTTAGTGGAATAAATAAGTGTCAATTTCCAACAACTATCTTCATTTTTGTCTTACCACATCATGTTCTCCCTAAATCTAAAAGAAGAAACAAGAGCCTAGGCTTATTCCACCCTGAAATAAAGCATTGCTTTCAAAACTGTTTGTTTAGCAGAACTGAGGGATCCGATACTTCAGGACTAATCTGCAATCTAACCCCATTCCTACAAACCTGGATGTATTTTGTTATTTTAAGCAGTGACAACAGTTTAATTTCAGAAGTATAGAATTACATTGAATAAAAGATTTCCTATTTCAGCAGTTGTTGCACTCTCTGAATCCCTTGGAAAGATTTGAACTTTATGGGTCTGCCTCACAGGATATGCAAAAAGCAAACGTAGGTTAAGTGGCAGATGAGTTAACATTTGCAATATGGAAACATGGCATCTTTCAAGTAAAATCCTGACCCCAGTGAAGCCAGTGGAAATTTTATGTTTTTCCTTTCAGGAGAGCCAGAATTACGCTCTGCATGGGAGCTTGCAACACTTTGACAACCTACTATGAACCCTGTACATATTTCAAAAAAAAAAAAAAAGAGAGAAGCCCACCGAAAAGGATCATTTTAACTTTTTAACTTAGTTGCCCCACTTCTCTTCACCATGGATTTAGTGATGGTATGCAATTTACTCTGAACAGCTGTGTCAAAACAGCAAAGCAAACAACTAACAACATAAAATTAATAATAGGTAGTTCTTGAGAGGCTGAATTTGTCCACACATTACTGAAGATGGAGTTATGTTACTATATGTTTCATCCACCAAAAAAAAAAAAAAAAAAGGAAAAAAAGAAAAAAGTCTTCCATCACCTTCAGGCATGAAAATATGCAGAAGTGGTGAACTAAAATTCACCAAATGCAGATGAAGAGAACTCAAAGAAACTTTATATTATTTTTGTATACTTACATTTTCCTTGAAATCTTGAAAATAATGAGGTTTCTGCAGCTAGCCATAACTCTGACCTTCAACCTTCATCCACTTACCTAATGGGATAGTTTTTCAGTGTATCATCATGTTCACAATAGATGTAAACTTTCTGTGTTCCTGACTACTTATGTTGGAAATCTGGTTTGGCTCTAACTCGGAGAGAAATGGTAATAATGGACAGTGCTTGCCAATGGACATGAGTATCTGCAAATGTGGCGAATTTGCCTTGTCTGCTGTTGATGGGATAGTTGATGGAATAGTTGAAGCAGGTTAGAAATTAAATTAATTCCACTGCAGCATGTTCACCAAACATTCTCTGCACCCCTAGCACATTTAGCTTAAGCCATTCTGCAGTCGGAATGAAGTAGACATTCAGCATGTGTACTTTGTCATTACTTGTCATAGTGTCATGATGCTGACCATGTGGGAAAATTCAGGATAGATATGGAGTGAAAGTATGGAAATGCAGGTTTCCACAACTGATATATCAAAATGCAAGGAGCTAAAGTAGCAGAAGGAGAGAGAAGATGAGCGATGAATACATCATGTCCACCCCAGGGAAATTAGATGTGGCAAGTAAATTTTCATTTCATTTCGACAACAATTACCTATGTGGTTATATACAGGATTTTGGATCAGATGAGGTTATTTTGTTTGTTTGCTTTTCCCTGATGATACTTTTGTTGAGGTTCCCTTCTTGTTCTTTATCCCTAGTTAGTGTTATATACAGAAGAATGACATGAACTGAAAAAAGAAGCAAACAGAGCAAACAAAAGGGACACGTCAAGTCAAGGATGTTAAATCTAAAATAGCAGCTGGCTGAGAAAATGTTTGGCAAGGGGAAGACCAATGCCAGAGATATGCATCTCGGTGCTGGGTTGGGATTACTTCATATTCAACTGCATGAAATGTTTTACTATTTCCTTAAAGTCAATAAGTCATTGAGAAGCCATCCAGCAGTCCAGGGACATGTGCTATTTCTATGCAATGCCAGAATAGATGGTTAACAAAGTGGTGACACTGGCAACAACATTGGATTTTTGTGTAAAAAGACAAACAAAAAGAAAACATGGAAGAATTCTTCTACCTTGTAAATGTCAGTTGGGCACCTATGCGGGCACTACTCTCTGTTCTCACCAGCAAAAGAACAATACATTTTATAATTGCTCCATATAGTCTGAAATTCCTTGAAGATATTTCTCTTGCAGTTAACACCGCTCTGACATATTTTCTCTCTGGATCTGCTGACGGTACTCCCACCCTTCTTACATGCCATAATCAAGTTCTCACCCACTCACTCTAGACCCAGTATAATGCCTCTCCTGAATGTTTCCTATTTTTCTCTATTCATTGTGACTTCTTTTTCTGCTGTCAGGATTCTCTCCACTTTCATGTTCCAACCTATGTTTGGAAAAATTTTGTGAAGTCAGAGTGTTTAACCTTGACAGGTGCTGAGACTGCAAATTCCCCTACTTTCCTTAAATGGGGTGGCTTCAAAGGGAGAAGCAGGGTTCTGGTACCTGTCAATGTCAGATCACAATTACTCTTGTTTATTTTATCCTTAAAATTCACAAATCCTTAGTTAATTCACAGTTATCTCCATGATCTCCAATGCTTGAACTTTCACTTACATTTTACTTTTGCTGATATCAGCCTTAAGTGAAAGAACTGACCTCAGGCTCTTAGGTCTGGTTGTGAACTTGGCCTTCTCATGCTCCACCATTACTAGGTACCCTAAAAGCAATAGCTGGCAAAAGTATCTTGGCTTTTGTGGCTGGCCAGGAGCAGATGAAGATTTGGCTAGGATAACCAATGAGCTTATGAGCCTTCAGGCTTTTTTATTGCAGTGTACCATATCTGGCCCAGAATAATTTCCCACAGGGTGAAGGATGTAACCGCCTATCACTGTACAAATTCTGATAGTACAGATACAGAATCTGATCCAGTATGTTTCTGGGTTAAACTCCTAATTCTTGATGCAACTTCTCTGAGGCATTCAATTTGGATTTGGCAATCACATAAAGGGGTGGTGGGGGGTAGGAGGGCTGAATAGCTTTATCCTTATGTTGGTCCAATGCCAGCTCCCAAACAGTTTAAAGCAACCAAAAGGCATTTCTAAACTACACCAGCTGCTAGCAGCTCCAGAAGAACCATCTGCCAGGTTAGCACATCCCAGTGCAGTCGTGCCTGGATTGTGCTGCTTCCAGTTCTTGCACTGGGAGGACAAACTGTATGTAAGAAACCAGCTAGATGTTAACATAAGACTTCCTTGGAAATTAGGAAATTCTGTTCTGGCAGCTGACAAGTTTCAAGCCCCTTTGTAATCCTCTCATATGGCAAAGAGACTAGAAGAAGGAGAGAAGATACAATTTCACATCTTCATTTTCCAAGCTCTCAACAGGCTAAGTATTCTGGAGTTGTCCTCATTATGCAGGCACACCACAATAACAACAAATATCTAGAACAATGGAGTTGTCACTAAGCGCAGAGGCTGGTACTTCCATGGTGGCCCATGGGTGGGGAACATGCTGCCAAGAGAGATTCAAATAAATCTCTTTTCTTCTGGAGAAAAAAAATTGGAACCTGTTTCTTTGCCAGTTCAAATAACAATAATATCTCAAGGGAAAAAACACAAAAGAAGGAGGAGGAGAAAAGGAAACGTCTGGAGAAAAGAGAAAAATAACTCTAGTGTAATACACAATACTAAGAGGACAAATACAAAGAAATATGAATACTACGCAAGATGTGTTATCATTGGCTACTATTATGATCCTTATTGACATATTGGAAGGAAAAAAATGAAAGATCAGAGCTGGAATCTCCATGGGTGTAAATCAGCATCATTCTTCCTTGACTGCAAAAAGCTATGACAATTTAGAACAGCTGTTATTTGGCCTGTATTGTTTTTTAAGGGTTTTTTTTCTGGTTTTATTTTTGTAAATCACAGTAATGATCATGGGACAGAGGATGGATTGACAATATGAGCTGTGAATCCCATGGGACATGTCTGCTGTTTCGAGTTTTCGAAATCTTTTGAATGCTTAAAGCAATGCTATTTGAATAACTAACAAAGTTTTCTTTGGCAAAAACCCTATTTGGTATCAGAACAACTAAATGATGACTTCAAATGATAATTACAAATTTGTGTTATTGCTGGTTCATAATTGCATGTTTGAGTGTTGGGAGAGGGAGAAGTTAAATTCTGTATCATTGACCATGTCAAGAGAACTGGTATTCTGAGTTCAGAGGGAGTTAGTTTAGACTTCAGTTCAGCTTTTGCTTTGAAAATATGCTTTTTTCTTTGTGAGAACAACATGTTGTTTCTTAATTAGGTTTTGGTCTGTTTTGCCCACAGTCCTTATCTGCTCGTCAAGGATATTTACAAAGAGTACCACAATCCAATACTCCTTTAAAATTGTGATTCTTTTACAAATTATTTATTGCAGACAAATAGGAGTAAATATTACTTAGTAGCAATGGCAGAGTTGTAGAAAAAAAGAACATAAATTGTTTCTTCTTTAGTTCACGGTACTTTAAATAGCTGTGTGCTAGACATCAGAGATGGCAAATAGATAAATACACGCAACAGTAAAAGAAAACAACACTGAAATATAACATAGTACAGCCAAAGGAAAATGCTGTCTGAAATAAGCTTGTTTGTAACTGCCTCTGTACAAGGGTAAGAAAAACAAGTTTCCCTATACAGTCATCAAGCAGTCAGGTTAAGTCAGTTTGAAGATTCACCGAACAATTCACTTTATCCATGAGGAATGTATAATACTGCGTAAAATTCTTTAGTTCAAAATGTTAATTATAGTAAATGAAAGCACAATTCTCCTGGGCTTTTCTTTGTTCACATTACTATTTCAGATCTTATACACAGAAGTTCAGGCAGGGAGATGGTTTTAGTAAGCTCTGGTGAACACAAATTTGCTCAATAAGAAGTCATATGACTCAATTTTTTTTCTTAATGTGAACTCTAATGTTTAGAAGCATCTTGTCAGCCACTGAGGAGGTGAAAACACTCAACACCTCAACGCACAAAAATGAGACTCCCTTTTCTCTGATGCCACAGGTAAACTGGCTGTTTTCTAGGACAAAGCAGCACCTTTAGTGAACATGGCCATAGCCTCCCGTTGACACTGATCCATGAAATGCCTGTCCTCAACTTCTATGCAACTGCCATGGTCATTTCTTATCATCTGTCTCAATATACTGAAACTCTGTTATTATTTTTACCCAAAGTAGTGCCTTTGATCTTACAGGGGTATTTTGACAGGTTGTTTAAGAAGGCATCACAATGACAATGGTCTGTAACTGTGTAGTGTGGCCACTGTTAGCACCCTTACTTTTATAAGAAGCAAAGCAGACCGCTGTATACTCTCATTTGTTGAGCTAATACAACAGATGAAACCTGTCTTCTGAGTGATTCACAGAGAATTAAGAGGGATAAAGCATTGGTGTTTGCTTCCAAGGAGTGATTTTCAGGCCTAGTTTCAGCTGTCACTGTGACAAGTTCCTTTCATACAGATAGATATGCAGAAAGATGTGTGTGTCTGTGTGCATCTGTGTGTCTGCATGTATTGTTTGAGATCCAACAGGACAAGAAAACAGAAAACAGCCGCCTGTCTAACTGCTTAGAAACTCCTCATCTTGTCTCTGTGGCCTCCAAGTTGCTTCCACCAAGAATTATTGCAGAATTCTTCATTTCAGCAGAGAAGTACCAGGCCCCAATATAGGCATTTGGTCAACTCCCAAAGTTGAAGCTTTTCCACCCTAACTTTTTAATGAGAAATAGTCCTCCCTTCTTATGTAAAGGGAGTTACAAAGTAGTCTAGAAGTCTTACTTTGCCTTCCTTTTAGGCCTTTATTAGACAGTCAGCTGGTTTCTAGAGATTTCACCAGACTGTTTTTTTCAATATCATTATTTTAGCAATTAAAGATTGTTTGAAATGTCTTGCTTTGACCTAATTCAAAAGATGGAGCCTTCTGCTGAGAGATTGACAGTAAGCATGGATTAAAAATTTCTCAGAATAATGTTATTAATGGGGGCATCTTCAAAACAGTTGAATTAGTAGTGATATATCGGCTATAGCTGTAAAGATTTTCCACTAATTCATAGGGTTGCTGTGATTAGAATTCATTTCTAGGTCTCACAATAAGTTTATGGTGGTACACATTTTGCTTAAGGCTCAAGTGAAACATAATATTTGGTCTTAATCTAATTTAATGTGTTGTCCAGCCAGGATTTCCTCTAATGACTCATTCATACTCCTACTGAATTGAAAAGGATATGTGTAAATTGACATTGAACTTAAACTCCAAGACTTCTGACTTTTTATCTTATGTCTAAATTGGCACCATACAACATCTTTATATTCTAATGATATGAAAAAACAACCTTTCCTTTTTACCCTGTTTTTCTTGTCTAATGAGGTCACATCAAAGAATGCAGGTCACACATACAGGATGGGACATAAGCAGAGTGTAATTCTGGACAGCCAACTACACGTGTATTCCCAGTATAAAACAGTAGCTGAGTAAACCCACAAGCAAGCTATAATGCTGTAAGCTACTGCAGGAGCCAGTGGGGTTCAGCTACTTCGTGGGATCTGCTTCTATTCACACTCTAACCTTCCAATGAGTGCAAGCTTACTTGCCCCTTAACAAGAGCACATTCCCTTAGCAAGTGATCCGACTTCAGCGCAGGAGAGAGAAGACACTACACCAGGGCAGTTATGAAGCAGAGGATGTAATCCACTACTTCAAAGTCCATCTTACCTTGTGGTAGCTTGTTTATGTGGCCACATCCAAAGGTGGTCGTTGTACATATAGCAGAGGAATAACAGGAAAAAAAAAAAGTCTTACCAGCTGTAATTTGTTTTAAGGACCACACTTAAAAGCTTTCCAACTTGCCAACATTAATTTTCAGATTTAAAATTTGTGATATCAAATATTCATGAAGTCAAAGTTGTAGGCTTGTATTATTGTCAACATCTCAGGGAATTTCAAAAAATCCTTTATAATCTATCCAAAAAACTTTTGAAAGGAAGCTTGAACATATACTAGAAATACATGGGTGGTAAGAAAATCTATGAAAATGGACAGCTTCTTATTTACAGCAGGCAAAGGAAAAACTAAAGCCAGTGTCTGAATTTCTAAACTCAAATAGCTGAATGAGGAGCTGGACCAAGCATACATAATTTAACACTGAAGCTAATTATCTGTTACAACAATGTTGTTAGGAGTGTAGTGATCAGGATTAGATCACTTTCTGAAAAACATTCTGTCTTTCAACCAGGGCTTTATGCCAGAAGCTAGGGTAGCTGATTATGGTAATTGTCCCTGACCTTTTGATCCAGTAATGCCATGTAGTAGTTTTCCAACCATACATATTATGTTCAGTTCTTCTGCATAGTTCTGCTGAATGTGTGAGCAGGACATTGGATGTCACACAGTGAAATTTTCTGTGTGATCCACCCAACAGAATAGATCAAATCAATAAGCATTTAATAAAGCCCAGGCTTGAGAACCCTCTCCCCTCATGCTAGTTGACACCTAACTGGCCTCTTAAGATTGCAGAAAATACCTTCTTGCACTATTCCAGAAACAAAGCTGTATGCACTGAAAGATGTTTTCAAACTAATTATTAAAGTTTTCATAATCCCATCTCCTCTTATGGATGAGGATCTGACCTGCATTCTTTTCAAAGCAACCTCTTGCTTTCTGAAATTTATTGACAGCAGGTTGCCCCATCGTGGGCTAACAGATCAGGTTCAGACATCATAAACACGAAAACAGTACAAAAACACAGCAGAAAACCAATTCATTTTTACTGCAGTTCCAGGTACACAGTCTCACAGTTCCTTCAGATGTAGCAATTTCATGAATCTAAGATGGTAGACCTATTCATCAGCATGCGTGTGGTATTGTTTGTCATGATCAAAGTGAAACAGTAAGTCAGTACTTCTAACAGCCTATGCAATGTTGTCATTCTCTTAGTCTAAGAGAATTATACCTATACTTATATTTGCTATATTTTTACATGCTTTTCAGAATGAAAACATTTTTTCTGAATAGAGTAAAATATTTGATATATTGTAGGGCATACTGAAGGTAGGAAAAAATATGAACAATGTTTTTTGAAATTTAGATGCAAGCTTAAATTGATCTGTGTCCCATTTATCTCCACTAAGAATCTGAAGGTAAAGGTAGGAACAATGCACCTGGTTTGGGCTCACTCTTGAAGGGAGTACACAAATTCTGTCATGCTCTAAAAATGGTAGTTATTCTTACTGGTCCTCAAAGCTGAATGGGATTTTTTTTTTTTTTTTTGTAAGAGAACATCTAAGTGCCCTGATAACTGCTTTGAATCACTGTGAGTCACCATGGATCATCATATGATGAAGTTAAAGGCTGCTCTTTGTTACTTCAGGAGATACACGTACTCTGTAATTGCTAGGTTTTGCTCAATGTGATACTGTTGGTGATGTTACTTGGTGGAGATATCACACATCAACAGTCCAAGGTCACCATCTGGACGTCCACAGGCTGCCTTTATATATGAAGTACTTAAAAAATCCTGCAGTTTTACCGACTGTTTAAGTTACCTGCACAGCAGAACACTGATTCCCAACCTTGCTGCTCTGAAAAAATGGGCAACATACTGTACCTTACTGGACTCATCTCTTCCAGTCTTCTGCTGCCTCCTTTCTATTTCTGCCCACATTTTCCATTGCAGGACTGCTGCACATTTCCAGGAAAAAGTGAAGAGGCATCAGAGTTGCTTCTCTACAGGAACAGAAAAGCTCCTGCAGGACATATCTCCATGGGCTTCATGCCTTAACTAAAACATGGTCATGTCTTCATGAGCGGTATTATCAAGCACCACACTTTTAAATCTGTCTCAAGGTCATCTCTTAGGGGAGTTTCAAAAGTAATGGAGGGTTTTCTCTCATATTCATTAACATTGATGGATGTGATCACTGATGGATGCTGCTGACCACCACGGGCCCTTGATGGGGGCCACAGAATTCAGTTTTGCAAGTGCTGCTAGTCCACAGAAGATCGGTCTTTTCCCATGTGCATCCAACCATACACTGTGCAGTTCTGACACAGATACCAGCCTTGGCTTCATCAGGTAGGAATACTGAGATTCAACAAACCATTAAATGATCCTGGAGAAAGGTTCTAGAAAAACAATGTGCAAGATGTTTTCGAACCACTTTACTCCATTGGGAATAGGATTACCAATGAGGAGTTGTTTCTATTTCAGCAAAATTTTGTATCTGGTCACACAGTAAGAAGAGAGCTAGTGTTCTGTGATTTTATTTTAGACAAAAAATAATGACGGTGCCATGTAACTGGCAGTAAAAATTAATCCTGAAGTTCTTACAAGAACTGAAGTTGTATATCATAATTTAGTTTTTGTACAGCCATGTACCCTAATCAGCATTTCTTATTCAAACAATATTTCCAGCAATGAGTTCAGAAGTAGATATATAAACAGGGTTATCAGCTCTAATTGAGATACTCTCATACATAACACATACAAAGACACTTGGCAGGCTTTTATCTTACAAGCTGTATTTGCATATGGATGGTATTTATAGCTTCTAAATTAAAATAAGATTTTTTTGGGTTTGGTTTTTCATCAATGCTGTTTGTCAAGCAGGCCATACTCCTATATGACATTGTGTTCTGGAGCTGACCTGCATTCCTTTCAAACCATTTAATCACACACAGCTGACCAACATTCCTGTATAAAACCACCTAATCAAATGCGTTGCAAATACCCCAAATGGTTAGTTAATCTCCATATATGTACAAGTGTGAAATGTGCAGTGTCCAAACATGCCCTTTCATAAAAGCAAATTACATAAAAGCAAAAGACGTTTCCAAAGTAAACCTCCCTCACCCACCCCACCCCACCCCACCCCCACCCCGCCCCAATCAGCACAGGTATTTTTAAGGTGGTTAAGACAGTATTGCTCCACGTAGTTGGTCTTGCACTTGAAGATTAGAATTCCCTCTAATTCGTATTCAGGCTTGTTTTCTACACATCTTAAAAATGTAATTTAAGAAGAAAGAAATATAACAGCTTTCCACTACTGGGCAAGTATGTCAAATGAGCTGCAAAATATCCGGAAATGCATGACACTACAGCACCTAGATAGCTCAAGGAACACACCCCGGAGCACTGACTATATGTCCTTTCATCTCCAAGTCACTGGGTTCAGATGAAAAGCTTCTCAAGGTTGTTACTGTCTGATGACCGTGTCTCAGGATTAAGTGGAATGAGTTATACTTTTATGTCCAGTAGCCACACTTTGATTAGCACTTTCACTGGAAATCCCTATAGGGAGGACACACTGAGCTGGAAAGTGAACTGTTTTCCCTGTTTCCAGAGATAGCCGTCCAGGGCAGCGCTACGTGCTGACTGATGTGGGCACACTTGCGGTACTGCTGAGTGTGCTCTACGTGTTCCGCGGGCAATAGTTTTCCAAAGTGCCAAACAAGCACAAGTTCACTTTAATTTCCTACATGCATCTTTTGGGCTTTTGCAGTGTTTGCTCAGGAGATCAAATTAAATCTATAAAGTTCTGTGTTTGAAATGCGAAAACACACAGAAGCAGGGGGAGATGGAAAGGTATATAAAGGGATACATTTAAGAGGCAGGATGGAAAATGTGCCGATGAACAATGAGGGGGGAAAAAATTCCCTGTTAATGCTGTGAAAGCACGGCCCAGGACAGGCTAAATCACGAAGAAGAAAACCAGCCAAAGGTTCACTTCTCTGCTCTTCTGTTGCCATCAGATGCCCCAGCAGCAGGGTGCTCCTCGGGCCGCAGCCCCCGGGGAGAGCCTGCGGGTTTCTGGCAGGCTTGCCAAGCGCTCAGGGCGGCGGGGTGCGAGAGCACCCTTCGCAGCTCTGCTGACCCGCAGCACTCCGAGAGAGAGCGCAGGTTTCTGGCCGGGGAAGGTGAGACCCGCTCAGCGGGAAGGAGGCCGAGGGTGCTCCGTCCGCGTGAACCGGGGGGAAGTAGCGACGCTTTCAAGGTCTTAGAGCAGACCAAGGAAAAAAAAAAAAAACCCAAACAAAAACAAAAACAAACAAACAAAAAACCAACCCAAAAAACCAACCAAACAAAAAATCCCAACCAAAAAAAACCCCAAACAACAACAACAAAACCCCTCAAACACCAACCCCAAACCCACCAAGTTTTTATTTTAAGCAGATGTGAGCGGGTCGAACTGAGCACTTTCAGGTATTTTTGGTGCGGCGCAGTGCCACGCTCTTGGCGTTCGGCACGGCGGGGCGGCAACTCCCGATGCCGCGGGCACCGCTTCACACGCGAGTAAAACCCGCGTGGGGCGCTGCCAGCAAGCGGCGGGCCGGGCGGCGGCACCCACCGCCGGCCGCGGGGCTCCCGGCGCGGCGGGGCTGCCTCGGCGGCGCGGCGGGGTGCGGCGCCCCGGACACCCCGCGCCGGCAACCGCGGCCCCCATCGCCTCCGCGGGGGCCTCTTCTTCCCCCGCCCCGGGGGGGGGAAGAGGGGGGCGCCGCCGGTACCGTCCGCCCGCCGCCCCCCCCCCGCCGCCGGTCACGTGGCAGCGCCCTCCGCGCCCCGAGACCGCGGAGCGCGGCGCGGGCGCGGCGGCATTGTGACGCAGCAGGCCTCCGCCGCGGCGGCGGGAGGAGGCGCGGGCGCGGGCGCGGGCCGGGCGCGGCGGGTGAGTGCCGCCGCCGGGAGCGCGCCGCCGGGCGGCCTGGGAGCCGAGTGCGCGGCGGGGCCGCCCCCCGCCCTGCCTCCCGGCCGCGGGCCGGTGGAAGGGCAGGGGCGGAGGGCGGGGCCGCGGGAGCCGGGCCGCTGCCTGAGCCCTGCCTGCACCGGCGGGGAGTGGCGGGGGGCGGCAGCCGAGAGGCGGCACCTGGGTCCTTCCCCCGTCTCCATCACCCCGCGGCTGCCGTGAAACGGCCGCGGCCGAGCGGAGCGGAGGGGTGAGGTGAGGCGAGGGGAGCGGAGCGGAGCGGAGGGGAGGGGAGCGGAGCGGAGCGGAACGGAACGGAACGGAACGGACGGGGGGCTTTGTTGCCGCCGCCGTCCCCCGGGGCGGCGGGAGGGGGGGCGCGGAGCCGGGCCCGGGGTCCCCCGCGGGGGGGCGCGGGTAGCGCTGGAGACGCCCGGCGTGGCTGCCGGCTTTCCCCCGCCGGGCCCTCCCCGGGGAGCGCGGGAGCGGGGGGTGCCCGGGCGGCGGGAGAGGCGGCCGGGGGGCGGGAGCGGGGTGTTGGGGGGGGGGGGGGGGAGGCGAGCCCCGGCCCCCGCCAGCCCGCCCCCGCCCCGGGGAAGTGCTTTCCGCATGAAATCAGGGCTGAACGCGGGGGGTTTTATTGGGGCTGAGCACATACGTGATGTCAGCTCTGCGAAGTGCCGCTGCAAAACCCCTTGTAGCGCGGTGAAACGCGCTGACACCCGAAGCCGACGCAAATCTGCTTCTGCTCCGCTCGGAGCCGGGCGTCCCCGGCGGGCGGGCAGCCCTCAGCACCCTCCTGTCCCAGAGGGCTATGCCGAAATCTGGAAGAAAATCAAGTAGGAGCTGCATGTTTGTAACTGCGGGGAAGAAAATGCGAAGTTGCCTGGTAAAAAAACTGCGCCTTGGCTTGTACTTGGGTCAGTCCAAGATCGTGTTTTTGCAGCACCAGGAATCAAACCTTCTTCATACCCGTATCAGTGAGCGGTTTTATGCGATCAAATTCAATTTATGTGAAGAAGAGCTCGAGGATCAGGTCCTGATGATACTGGATACAAACCAGCTCCTAAACAGTCTCAGTCTTCATTGTCAGTGTTATCACCTCATGGCACTTTCAATGGTTGGCTTAAAGCCACAATTCTGAGAGGGATAATAATCAGTCACAACTGCTTCTCAAAAAGCCCCCCCAAAACCTACCAAAACACTGATAGTGCCTATGGTTCCATAGAAAATCTCAGAAGCGTGGCCTCATTGTACACCTCAGCCATCCAACTGCAAAAGGTAACTAAAAAAGTTTTTAAAAAAATTGCTCTGAAGCAAATCACTTGATAGTTGGACCCTTTGGTGATACTTAAATGGCTGAAGAAAGGGGATACAAAGGTAGCATAGGAAAATCAAAATTACTTTGTATCTTGTGCAAATAGCTCTGATCCTGCAGCCAGGAATTATGTTGAATGATGTGCATGTGTTTAAGCATTGGGCAACATGCTGTAGCAGACTTTCATAGTGTCCAGCCCTTACTGAATTTAGCAGCTGTATGTACTGCGTGTACTCCCAATGAGCCATAAATAACATGATCCGTTGCCTTACTACCACCCATAAACAGGAGCTTCTTCACCCTAAAGTCCTCTGCAACTAGCTCATGGGCTACCTGGTAAGCCTCTTCTCTCTTCATACTGCTAAGCCTGCGAGTATGCCTGGTGCTATATTGGAGCCATATTTTGAAGATTTTGCACCTAAACTGGAAACCTGGTCTTGAGATCAGGCATGAGGCATCGTTCAAGAGGGAGTTCAAACACAGTGAGAAGGGCTTTTCATGTGAATAAAAACAGTTAGAATGTGACCTGTCCAGTTGTCAAGAAGAAACTTGCCTTGCTGCTATAGTCATAGTTACAAAATTGTATCATAACCTTTCCTTTAGGTATTCCTTCAGTTAACGCAGAGGCATAGTGCCCATGCCTGGTGTGAAAAGACTCCCTTTGTAAGATGTGGTATGTTTCATTTCTGTGTGTTTTTGTGTGTCAAAGACTGACTTATGCAAACTGACTGTTGCACTTCACCCAGTCACTAATGGTATCTTAAACCAGCAGTTCAGTCATCTTTCAGATCTTTGTGATTTCTGGTCTGTGTCATTGACTCAATGTGCTGCAGAAAGCAAATGTGGCTTGTAGCTTGTTGAAAAAGTGGGTAAAATAGAATTGTATCAGAGGAAGGGGCCAGTGAAGAGGAGCCTGTTAAAAAAGCTCCTTGTGTGAGAGAGTAGTCCAATGCAGGCTACTCAAAATACTTTAAGTGGCATTTTGTCATAAGGAGATGGGCAGTTTTTCCGGTAAGGAAGTCCTATAGAAGGTAGTAAATTATATTAGATAGAAACTGCTCCTCCTCTTAATGTTTTTTCTCTAATGACAGTGACGTGGTAAGTATGACATGATTTCTTTGGGGCCATCGTCTGAGTTTACACAGAACTGCATGTAAAAGGTAGACTGGTTGGACAAGGTCACTGAGTGGTACCTTTAGAGATGCAGTCCCTCCCCCGAGTACTGTGAATAAGTGATAGGTCACTTTGCATTTTTTTTTTGTGTGTGATTGAAAAACCCTAATCCCAAATATCTACACATTTTGTAACTGGTTTTGGACAAGGCATCTGCAGAGCTTCAAGAAACTAAGAAGTGGCTCTTATTGCCACTCTGCTTCCCAATTGTCTGTTCTTGCTGGGGGCTGAAACCTGTCCCCATGCGAACTTCATAGGTGCCAGAAGTCTTCTTCCTACACGTACCTGAGGTGGGATACCACCTGCGCTGGTACAGCTCTCCCTCTTGCACAGTCCTCTTCCAGAATGTCCCAGGCCCCTGTTGTCTCTACACCCACAGCAGCTCCCTCCTGCTCGGACACTTGCCTGATTAGAACCAGGAAGGGGAAAGTGTGACAGATGTGCTGTGGCCGCTCTAGTTTCTACCCTCTGAATTGGAGACATGCAGGTAGTGCTGCCTCCACGCTGTGATGAGGCACCAGCAAGAAAAGGGAGCATACAGCCAGAGGCAGCCCAGTGTGAGGGGACACGACCGTCACAGGCAGCAGCACAAAAGTTGCGGTGGCAGTATTGCAGGGATGCTGGTACTCATAGTTGTGGCATCATTTGGTGTCCTGTATGTGTGGAGTCGTGATGCTGCACCTCAGAAGCACAAAGACCAATAGTTCCAGCAGCCTTTGTGGGATGCAGCATGTTCTCTCCCCATACCTGTTTTTTAAACGTTTCAGCTGACTAGATGGGATGTGCAGCAGAGCTTTATTTCCACCCGTCTGTCTCTGATTACCTGCATGATGCTCCAGAGGCAACCCATGAATCACAAGCATGGTTACAGGAGCAAGGAGGGGAACAGAAGGGAACAATTACCATTTTTATTTCAGTTTTATTAGAATAAACCTACATCTATTTCAGGTTACAGTTGAAGGTAAAGTGCTAGGAGGAGAATATTCTTATCCTTCCTTGTGCAGCCATGTTAATTAATGCTAAGTAAAATAAAGAAAAATTCATATTTTTCTGGTGAAACTCTTTGTAAGGAACCCATTTGCCAATGCTTTACTGTATATTGCTTAGAAAATACAGTGATTTTGTACAGTTGAAATGTAAATGTTCATTGTCAAGATGAAAAATATGTTAAAACAAGCTGAGAAGTATTGGATTTTGGAAGGGGAAGTAGTTGTTCTTTTCAACTGTTGTCAGAATAGGACCATAATTAAACTAAAGGAAATAATGCTTAGATAATTGGCAAGAGGACTTGGAGGAGCGTTGTGTCCATGCTCTCTCTTTTTCTGGCAGATCTGTCTGTTTCTCAAAGGAGGCAGAGAAGATAGGCTTACATGGAGCAGGTGCATAGTAAACACAAGGGAATTTCTCTTTAAATGCAAATGTGGTTGTATGATAGATTTATATGCACAGTGGAATGATTGGAAACAAGAGAAGAGAACATATGCATCAGACACATTATTGATTTAAGGTCCCAAGAAAGTTTTTAACTCAGGGGGGTAAAATAATTAATTAATTAATTATTGTGGTAAAAACATCATCTGCTGCTTACCTGTCTAAGGTGGAGCTGTAATTTCATTTTCTAAGATACAGCTCCAAGTGATTCAGAGGTCTGAAGATCTTAGAGGTATCAAAGAGGAGTACAATTCAGCTGTCATAGTTCAGCAGTTGGGGCAATCGTTCATTAGGTACATTTTCTTGTAAGTAGGTATATTTTCTTGTATATTAAGAAACATTTACAAAAGCTTATTTTGAATATGAATGTGGTTGATTTGCACTTTATAAATAATTATTGAGTAAAGCTTGAAAATATATTTTTCTGGTTAAAATGTAACAGTAGGTTTGTAAGGTTTTCTGTAAGCATTTCCTTTTCAGTTCCATTTCCCCCCCAGTTCTTGTTTGCAGTCAAACTGCTGGCATGTTCTTTGTTTATACCAGAGAAAAAGGCATTGTCTCACTTATCTTTTAAACTCAATACAATGTATTACTTGACCTCTCCTTGTATATAAATCCTCCCCCCTCTCCCCCCATCTGTTTCATTGTTACTGTATCAATCTGGAACTTACCATTTAAAATGAAATTCTAATCAGGAACTTAACACTTCCCTTCAACATCCCCCCCCCCCCTTTTAGCAAACTTGTTTACATCTGTGAGTAAAAATCAGGCTGTGCTGCACAACTTTCTCGCATGTGCCTGACATGGGTATGCACATGATTATGATTTGAAGCTATACTGCTTTCCTTTTGTAGGATCTGGCCATACTGACTGGCATTTTTCTTAAGAAATAGGAAATACCTTTAACTATCCAGACTAACAACATATAACTGCTGGCATGTTTATAAGTGCATGTACATATCTCATGTTCTCTTTTACTAAAATACGACTGTAAATATTCTGCCTTCTGTATGCTATGCTGTTCAGTTCCATTTGAGTCACAGTAGTAAATTTATGAAGAGCCCCAGAATTGCTTTTGAATTGCCTCAAGATTTTAAATATTGAAGTTGTCAACACAGTGAGAGATTTATTTGAATATTTGCAAATGCTGTGTCCAAGATGTTTTTAAAAACAAAAACCAACCAAACAAATAAAATAAAGCAGAATAAAACTGGGGAATATAGTACACACAGAAGTAGAAGAGTGCTAACAAGGTAAATAAGCTGCATGTCACATTCCCTGACCCACACCTCTGTTGTGCTCAGTCTAAGTATACCCATTTGTCCTCTTGTACATTCAGAGAGTCTTAAGGTATGTGACCTAATTATGTTAAATATTAGGATATTATCATTTTGCTAACTTGTAAGTTGAGCACTAGATAAAGCACAATATTTGTGCTTGTTGCTAAGACATAGGCAAAAACTTATCTTGAGTTACAGCATGTAATCACCAGGAAATTGAGTTATACTTACATCATTAATTATTTGCTTTTCATTAACCTAAACCAGATTTTAAATTAGAGGTAAAGGAATTTAGGCAGCTAAATGTAAGCAACTTTGAATAAATACTGTAATCTTGAACTCTGCCAATGCTTTTCACTTCATATCTGCAGAATCATAGTTACCTGGGCTCCTTGACTAACATTGTTCATGTTTAAGTTAATGGGCATCCTTGTGGTAGATGTGAATGGAGTGAGGCAGTGTACCTATGGAACAAGCAACAGACTAGAAAAAGGAGGATTCAGCTTTTCACAGTCCTTTTGAATATAATACATCCTATAACATCTTGATGTGATACTTGTTTAAAGCAATTTGATAGCATAATTTTTAGGAGGCTGAATTTGTTCCTATTACTCTTTATACATCTTTGTATTAGTTATTTGCATATGGCATTTTAAGTTTTCCATAGTGTCGTGGTTTAACCCCATCCAGCAACTAATTCCCACACAGCCACTCACTCACTGCCCCATGGCAGGATGGGGGAGAGAACTGGAAGAATAAAAGTGAGAAAACTCATGGGTTGACATAAAGACAGTTTAATAGTTAAAGTATTACTTACTGTTCGGCATTATGAATCTGCTACTGGTAAATATGAGACAAATTTAGCAGTTATCTCAGCTGCTTGGTAGTGCTTTCAAAAGTATTGATAATGTCAGTCTAATGGGTAGGTTTTTCACACCATACTCGGTGACTTCAGCTGTCATTCTCCAAGACTGAACAGAGAGCAATTAAACTCTTGCCCATCTCCTTACAGTTGTTTTTGAGGGTCATAGATGAAGCACGTTAGCAAACAGCATAATGGAGATTGTATTTCTGCTCTTTACTGTGGAGGAGTTAACTTGTCTCTCTGCACTTCCTAGTAAAGCACTTCACGAATTGCATCTGAGATGAAATGTCTGGAGCAGCACTGCCCAATAACTGGAGGTTTAGCTGTGACTGAGTGCTGAGATGCCCGTGTCTGGACAGCGAAGTGGAGCACGCCTGTGCACATGCTTAGGGTTTCCACAGAGAGACAGGCAGCAGCATGGGATTTTTATTCCTGTGCCCAGAACTTTCTGTATATCGCTAGCTCTCTTCTTCCCATAGTAAATTAGCCTGTATGTAATTCCTGCTGCTGTGATCCAATTCCTACCAGAACTTTAATTGTCTGAGTCAACACTAGCTTGTGTAGCTTTATAGTCTCCTCATAAGCAGCTAAGCATGCTGAAGAACTGCATTCCTTCTCCACTTGTCTTCTGGTTGTGATCTAACGAAATGCACACAAAATCTCCCTGGAGTGAATCATTCATTGTGCAGTCAGTTTAAGAACATGCATAAATCCCTTTGGTCACTGGCTGGACAAATGGTAGTAAGCCATCCTTGAGAGGATGTAGTGTCTGTAGTAGTTTGTAGCTAGCAGAGGATGTAGTGTTGCAGCAATATGGCAAACCACTGTTTGAGGGGAGGAGGTCCTGAATTTGAAGGATTTTATCAGCTCCTGGGTTTCTGCATCACAGTAAGTTCTGCCCCTGGTAGCAGCAGTAGTGGATGAAGGCATTGTTGGTATCTTGATGTTCTTCTGAAATAAGTGGCCTTGAAACAGTAGATAACTAACGTGCCTGCTTAGGTTGGGGCTTCGGCATCTGGCCTTAGTACTTTTATGAAGAGGAATGGGTGCCATTTACAGGTAGCACAGTTGCCTCCAGCTGCTTGTGGAGTGTAACAGTGTCTCTTTGTTAGACAGCAAAGCTGGGTGAGTCACTGTACCTGAAGGATCAGGTTAATCTGGCCTGACTCTGTGAATCCTCACAGGAAAGGCCAACCTGCACGTGTTACAGTGTCCTCCAGGAGTACAAGGGAAGCAGGTAGTGTAGAGGTAGGAACTAGCGCAGCTAATATAATTTAGCAAAATGGACACTCTCGCCAGCATGTGTTCCTCATCAGTTCCCATATGCTTTATAGTATGTTCCCAGGCTTTGCGTTTTGCAAATGCAGTTTTTAGATGAACATGTCTACAGTAGCACTATTTCTGGATGTGTCTACACTGCAATCCAGTAGTGCAATTGCAGGACATGCAGACAGATCTGTACTAGCTTTGATCTACATGCAATGTGAAGACATGCCAGCCTAGACTTAAGAGGGCTGTCCAAGCCTTCTGGACAGATTGTTAAGCCATGCTGAAGTCTGCTTTCATCTGTCTTCACTGCTATTTTTAACTGTGCTATCTAGATTAGCACTGCCGTGGATGCTCCTATACACGCTGACGTAAATTCACGACTGCGTGCCCACTGCTTTCCTACAATGTTGTCTGTCAATGCTCTGCATCTGGGTGTGCATCCTTTATTCTTTGTACTGAGACAGTCTAGTTTTCTTTTGCACTGAGTTTAGTTGTTATTTCACTGCTTAATTCCCCTCTGTAAGGAATTATAGAAAGGGCAATGGAGTGTAGGAGAGGCTTCTGGCAATTTTCCACTCCAGAATTTTATTTTATAGTCTCTATTCCAAGTTTGATTGTTAAGCTCAGCCTTAAAGAACCTCCAGATCCAGGCCAAACACATTTTTGCAAGTGTTAAAATCCAGATGAGAGACCAAGCTGATGGAGCAATGTTAGAAAGTTGGCATTTTAAAATGTTCTTCATGAAAGCATTGAATCTAGAGCACGATTATGTGAAAAAAATTGTGAAATTATAGGAAAAATATCAGCAATGACAGTAAGGTGGTTATCATATATAAAACACAGTACAACTTTATATTAAAAGGATTTGAATGTATTTTTAAGAGAAGTAATATGTATGCTTTTTTAACATTTCAAGGAAGAGCCCTGCACTGCTAAGAGTTTCTTGTTGTTGTGGTTTGGTTTTTGTTTTGTTTTGTTTTTTTAAATGGATGTAATAAGGGTTATTTTTGCTTTGTCAGTCAGATTAACTTTTAAGTTACTCCACAGTCTTGTCAATGAAGTATGCTTCTAATTATGGTACCATGTTGTAAGACTGAAGTTTGACAACAACAACTATAATTGCAGATCAAATTTTAGTATTTTTTATGCAGGAATAGACTTTCCCTTCCTCATTAAAAACCAACCAACCAAAGAAACAAACAAACAAAACCGCAGAAAACAGCAAAACTGATCTGTATCTAAGGATATAGTCTGAAAAGATCTGTTGAGTATCCGACTCTTGCTGTGCAATTTTCAAGCTATTTAACAAAGACAAGGGAGAAAACATGGCTTGAAAATTGAAGTTAGGACATAAAAAGATGAATTCATGCAATTTTTTTCATGCTACAAAAATATTTCACATAAAAGTGAGTACTGCCAAACAAAGAGAAATACGAAATAGACTAACAAGGCATATGTTTCTGTGACATGAGACACACTGTAGAGGAGTAAGGTGAAGCCGAGCTTTTCAGTTGGTTGCAGCTTACTTATCTGCCAAGAAAATATTTTATTTCTAGATAAATGGTTAAACTGAAATAAATAAAATATTCCATCATCTTTCCTTAAACACTTCTTTAAAAAAAGTATTTCTTATGACTGTCCTTGGCACCTTTCTGAGGAAAAAGAACAGCCTTGGTACAGCGAACAGAGCAAAAGAATGCAAGCACATACCAGCTAAGCCTGGTTCTAGCACCACATGGTCTTGAATAAATTGTCTAACTCCTTTCACTTTTCTGCCTATAAAATAAGAAGAAAATATATTAGGGAACTGCAGTAGCAGAATTGTCAATAGCAACATCCTTTTGTAATATGGAGTTCTAACAGTGCCTAATATTTTTCATTATGAAAAAGATTCATCCTTTTCCTGAACAGCTCTACCACCTTCGTAGTTTGAAGGTGCTGGAGGTTGAGTGTATCTCCTATGGTGTACTTAGTCTTCCTCCGTCCCCTCAGAGGTCCTGCATAATGCTACGGGAGCCCTCCCACAGGACTGTGCTCTACACAGATAGTTTGTTGTGTGCTGGAAGTGGAGAACTTGATGTCTTCTTTTGGTTGAAGATCCATGAAAAAAAAAAAAAAGCCATCATTGGAAATTACATGAATAGCTAAAAGATGTGTGATAATTATGAAGTCAGGTGTTTTTAAATTAAAAAATGGGAAAGCCACTTAGTGCTGTCCTTGTCCTTCCTCTTTTTGGTAGATTGCCTGGTGGGCAGGGATGTTTAGCAGATATTCTTGGCTCATTTGCTAATGGAGCTGGAAAGCACATAGATAACAGGGTAAAGAAATGATGTGGGGGACCTGGTTGCACAGCACATGGAAAAGGTGGAAGTACTGAATGCCACCTTTGCCTCAGTCTTTACTAGCAAGACTGGCCTTTGGTGGGGGAAGGTTGGAGCAAGGAAGATGTACACCTGGTGGAAGAGGATCAGGACAGGGAATACTTCACCAAACTGGACATATGTAAATCCATGGGCCTTGATGGGATCCACCCATGAGTGCTGAGGGAGCGGGCAGATGTCATTGTGAAGCCACTCTCAACAGTCTTTGATCAATCATGGTGACTGGGAGAAGTACCTGAAGACTGGAGGAAAGGAAATGTCATCCCCCATCTTCAAGAACAGCAAGAAGGAGGACCCAGGGAACTACAGGCCAGTCAGCCTCACCTCAGTCCCTGGGAGGATACTGTGGCAGCTAATCCTGGAAACCATTTCCAGGCACATGAAGGACAAGAAAATCAGCAGTAGTAGTCAGCGCGGGCGGGAAGTCATGCTTGACCAACTTGATAAACTTCTGTGATGAAAAGTTTAGCCTGGTAGATGAGGGGAGAGCTGTGTATGGTGTCTACCTAGGCTTCACTGAGGCCTTTGACACTATCTCCCATAAGATCTTCACAGAGAAGCTGTTTATGTATGGGCTGGATGAGCAGGCAGTGAGGTGGATTGAAAACTGTCTGTATGGCCAGGTCCAGAGGCTCGTGACCAGTGGAACAAAGTCTAGTTGGAGACCAGTGACTAGCAGTGTACCCCAGGGGTCAAATCTGGGCCCAGTCCTGTTTAACATCATCATTAATGATCTGGATGATGGGGCAGAGTGCACCCTCAGCAAGTTTGCAGGTGACACAAAACCGGGAGGAGTGGCTGGTATGCCAGAGGGTCATGCTGCCAACCAGGGGGACCTCAACAGGCTACACAATTGGGCTAACAGTAACCTCAGGTTACTGCACTGAAGTGCAAAGCCCTGCACCTGGGAATGAACAACCCCATGCACCAATATATGCTGAGGGCCACTCAGCTGGAAAGCAGCTTGGCGGAAAAGGACCTGGGGACACCAGGTTGAACATGAGCCAGCAATGTGCCTTTTGGCAAAGGCAGTAAACGGTATCCTGGGCTGCATTGGACAGTATGTCCAGCAAGTCGAGGAAGGTGATCCTTCCCTGTACTCAACACTGGTGAGGCTATGTCTTGGAGTAGTCTGTGGAGTGCTGGGCTCCGCAGTACGAGTGAGACATGGACATGCTGGAGAGAGTCCAGCAAAGGGCCACAAAAATGTGTAAGAGATTGGAGCACTTCACATGAGAAAAGACAGAGATCTGGGACTGTTCAGCCTGGAGAAGGAAGGCTCAGGGGGAGATTTCATCAATATGTATAAATACCTGCAGGGAGGGTGCAAGGAGGATGGAGCCAGGCTCTTTCCAGTGGTGCCCAGTGACAGGACCAGAGGCAATGGGCACAAACTGAAACACAGGAGGTTCCCTCTGAACATCAGAAAGCACTTTTCACTGTGAGGATGACTGGCACAGGTTGCCCAGGGAGGTGGTAGAGTCTCCGTCCTTGGAGATATTCAAAAGCCACCTGGACACAGTCCTGGGCAACTGGTTCTCGCTGATGCTGCTTGAGCATGGGTTGAACTCCAGAGGTCCTTTCCAACCTCAACTGTTCTATGGTTCTATGAAGCCCTGTGAAAAGAAGAGACATCATCATAATTAATATGGACAAGGCAACATTGACTAGCCTGTGTCTCTGCCTCTGTGATGGTGGCCTTGTGTGGTGCTAGGCATGAAACCCAAACCATTATATAGCAGGTAGCCATGAAAGCTGTGTGCTTTCACATTTATATTGTCTACATTGAGCCTTTTGGCATCTGATGTGTAGGAGAAATGAACTGCATTGAGAGCTGTCTCCCACCTCTGGCAGTGATCAATACAGTCTGGAGATAAAGGACAGATATGAAGGTACTCGATGTGGTGTTTCTGATCCTGGCCCTTCTGCTGTGTTGTTCTGTGGCTTCCCATAAGTCCCTTTGTCTCTGTTTCCAATTTCTGGATGGGGATAATAATGCTTTCTCATCTTGTAATCGACATTGTGAATGAATTAATGAATGTTTGTGAAACACTTGGACAATACTGATGAGCATCCTTGAAAAAGCAGTAAGGATATAAATGATCTTCCATTCACTATAGGGCTTAGACAGACTAAAATAAATATGATTTAGACTAGCTAAATGCTGGATGGGGGAAAACAAGAAATAGAAATAGCCACCTGATATTTCCGAGTAGCTTTTGTTGTGCCCTGCATGAGGTAGATATCCTTTTGTAAAACATTACAGTGTGATCCTCCAGTTAGATTCTGTATGAAAATCAGTACAAGCAAATGAATGCCCCCATGCATAACTTATTTTAACATTGTAGGTTTTGATGTAGTGAGGTTTATTTCTTTGACATAGTTTCAAAAATGTAGTTCAATTTTTGTAAAGGGTTTTAGGAATCTCTGAAAGAAAACATTACAAAATTACAGCTTAAAATGATATTACTACTTCGATAGTTGGCATTTCTGCCATCATCTCGTCCCACACTTTTGTTAAAGCACTGATATCTGTACAACTGAGGGCTAATATTCCATCATATCTGCTGCATATATTATTTAAAACAAATGGTATTGGATAGCAGTACTCTACGTAGGATAGTACTGTATAACTGCAGAAGTGCAGTTGCAGTCTATTTCTGATTTCTCATTTCTCAAATGAAAAAATAATGACAGTTTCAGAAGCCTACATTCTGATCACAGGGGCACAGATGTCTCTCAAGAATAATTAGCTGTTCTTCACTGAATTTTCCACTTTCCACCAAACTTCAACTGAAATAAAAAGTTCTTGTTTGACAATGCTTAAATTTAAAGTAGTTTACACTGTTTAACTCCTAAGAATTTTTGCAAACAACATCATAGGCTATGTCTAGGGAATAAGGTATGAAAAATTGTCACGTTTTTGTCCTTTCTTCATTTTAATTTTATCAAAATAAAGATACTTGCATAGATGATAATGATCAAGTGCCATTGCTAATTATGAGAAAAGTTGATATTTGCAGTAAAATTGTTAAATGTTTTTTAATAGTATTTGTTTGCTTTAAAATTCAATACCTGTAATATATGCATACAGTCAAATTTGTATGATTCATCAAGCAGTCTCAAATGAAAGCAGGCTGGTCTGAATGACAAGGAGAGTGAGTTCTTGTGAGTGAGGTTTTGAGTTCAGGGTTAGTTTTTTGGCCCATGGCCACAAAATGTGCTGTGTGTTGTGGCCTGCCTAAGGCTGACTCACGTACCTAATGGAAGTGTAATGCTGGTTACCCACTGGTGCCCCAGATACTGACTGTGAGTAAAGGCCACTTTGCATCCATATAAAATTTGCAGTTTGAAATTTGGAGTATTACATTTTGTTAAGAGTTTAGCCATAGAATGTCCTAGTGAATTTCAGTGTGCAAAAGATGGGACAGTAGAGTTGATTGTCCAAAAGTTAAAGAAGAGGAAAAAAAGGGTGCAGATGGAGGACAGAATAGGAAAGTGTTTTGGCCCTTGTTGGGGAGAAAACAGGCCTTCCACATGTGAGCAGGGCAGTGCATAGACTTCACACAGATGGTGGATACACTTGACATATTGTGATCCTTGCAGAGAATGTTAGGAGTCTTCCCTTGAATTTATAATTAAAGCTCACATGAAGCAAAAAATCATCATGGGATTAAATGCAGGATATATATTTTGGCAGGCAAATGTAAGTGAGGCAAGCTCTAAATTTCTAACTTCAAATACAGCATTTTAATGTTACAAAGTTAAGAGAGTACCATTTGGCATTAGTTCTTTCCCAGGATATTTCTAAAAGTAATTGAACAGACTACTATGGGACTACAAGGTGTTGAAATTCTAATGGACGATTATTGAATTTGGGTTGAGGAATTTAAATGAGAAAATGAAAGATGCAGGGAAGTGTTTGAAAAATGCTCATCCTTCTCATTCTCATCCTCATGAGAAACAGAAAAATGATGTTTCTCATCCTAAAAACAATAATACAAAAAAACCCAAACCCAACATGACCTAACAGATGTTTTCAGCATTTGAATCATATTGAGCAAAGATATCTCAGACTACTTGGTTTATTGAAACAACAGTTATAAATGAAATGTGTTCTTTAATGAAAAAAAGCAGGTTAGGAAGATTTATGGGGATGGTATACTGATTAAATTAATTCCACATTTTTCTATGATCAGTGCCACTGCAGAAGATAAGGTGAATAAGCATGTTGCATAGCATTAAGGAGACAAACCAAAGCCAGGATTTGAGTACTGTGTCACAAAACTGCAGTATCAGATACTATGATTTAATTGAGCTGATTGTACTGAGAGCAGAAACTTATGAAGGATTGCTGCCCCAGTGCTACTGCCCCCAGTGCTGCTGCTGTTGATTCAGTGGAAAAAGGAGAGACCTCAGTTTCTGATTTTAAATGAGAGTGCAATGAGTCACATCTGCTTTATTAAAGATGCTGAGACAGAATTCCCCACCTCCCCCCAAACCAACACATAGTTTGGAAAGGCTGAGCTCTGCTATGCTTGATTTCATCCTAACATAAGTGCTGGAGCCTACATTTGCAGTGGTAGTTGCCATAAGCCCTTTGCTGCTCTGTCTTACTTGGGGGCCAAGTATCTGGTTCCTCGTGGATGCCATTACTGGAGTGTATTATTTTTGGATTTTTACACAAGAACTAGGCTACCAAAAGAAGGCATATTTTTTATTTCTGTAGTTCATGAACTTGCAACAGCCCCACAGATGTTGAATAGTCATTACCTTTGCCAGAAGACATTAGAAGTTGTGAACACTTTTATGGCACAGTACTTTTCAGATTGTACCTGGAGTAAACTGTTGCTAAAGCAAAATATCATGCATATTTATATGTATCACTTTCTTCTCAAGTTGATTGGGAATCATATGTAACCATTCATTTCCTGAATATTATGTTTAATTCTCGTAAAAATGCATATCTCTGAAGTCTTGCTCAGGTAAATACAAGGACAGTGTGCCCACTCACACAGGCTTTATCACGTGGTGTTTCTTTACTTGGTTAAGTTTTGCGTTACTATGGAGTGGTTTTAGGTGACACATGGGCTTTATACTTTCAGCCAGAAAGTAATGGCTGAATTTTCATTTTTCTGTGTGTTTTCCATACAGAACGAGTCATGGTGGTTGTCTTGACTAATGGCTTATGGTACGTTATGAGGCTTGATAGAGAATGTGGAAATGCAAAGCAAGACATCATTAGTATTCAAATAGTTAATTCCTTCTTATCTGACAATGTTACTGAATAGCTGGACAAGGCTCTGCTCTTTCTTTGCTTACATAAGCAGTGTACCGATTGTGTCAAATAATTTAAGAGTCCTGTCAGCTGATCTCCCAATTGTCATTTAGTGGTTGCCTCCTGAATTAAAGAAAAGGAATAAGCACTGGCTTTAATGTAGAGTGCACTGTATTTCAGTCACTAGTATTCTTTGAAATAATGAAGTGAACTGCAAATAATCTTGACATGAAATAGCACAGCATTATATGTCTCTCAGTGTTCCAAGCAACCATGACTTGATCCATATAAGTCTTTGGTTCAGTCTCAAATCTAAGTTTAATGGAGGATTTACAGAAATGTTGAACAGCGCTAGTACTTGTACATGATTGATGCAGTGTTCTATATATATTTTACAGTTCTGCATTATAAATTATTTGGTGTTTTAGTATTAAAAACAGATGACAACCTCTAGCTTTAGTATTATGTATGCATAGAAGATGGATATATACCAATATATACTCTCTGTGTTTGTGATTGTTGAATCTCTATACTATATTAAAATGTATTATTCATATCTGCCAACAATCATGAGTTAGTGGAAAATAATGGGCGCAATCATTTGAAAAATGCACATTCACAATTTGCTTGTAGTCATCTCAAAGTTCAGACTGCAGATGTGTAACCATTCATTTTACTGTTCTCAGTGATGCCTGTAAACCTCCTGAGGATTCACATTTATGAACTTCCTGCATTGCCATTGGTATCTAAAGTACCACAGATAGGTAACACGAAATAAAATTTATTCCTGCCATAGAATTTACTGATATAAGAGGTAGTTGTAAAAAAAAAATCAAGACTCAACCTGATTTTGTTAGTTCAGCTGCTGTATTTTCACTTGTAAAGTCATAAATTCAATTTGCAGTGGGCTTTTCCTAGTAATTGCAAATATTGTATGTGCGTTTTCTTCAAGGAGTCACACTTTGAAGTAGAAGCAGCTTTCTCTCCTAAAATTTTGCAGGAAGTAGAGAAAAAGATGAGTATCTTTTAAGCTTACTTTGTTAAGCAAACTTTTCTGGTCAGATTTCACATCTCTAAAATGACTGAAGAACGGAATTGTTAATTCCTGATGTTTCTGCTCAATCATAATTTTCCATGGAAAGTTATGTCATACACAATCTCCTGATCTGTATGTGAATGTATTATTTTAACCTGGGTTTGGTGTTAGCATTAAATTACCGATACTCAAAACAAATGTATTTGAAGACTTCTTTGGGTAGCTCTGCTTAAGAAAATATTTTTAAAGCACAGAGGAGGTACAATGAACTAGTTACTAGCTGTGCAATTTAAACTTGAGCCTTTGTACATTCAGTGCTCCAAAATATATTAATGGCAGATTTCCCACTGTTGTGCATTTTCTGTTGTTTTATTACTGATTGTTCCAGATTGTGCTTCTGGTCTAATTTAATCTTATTCATAACTTGATAGGATATGTATTTTTTTCCCCCTTTGGTTCAGTTGGTTTTGTTTTGTTTTAGTCCATTCATTGATATTATATCCTTCATGTTTTTTCACCATTTCAATAAGCGAAGGAAAAAGACCTTTCATAGACCTTCTTAACAGAGCTGCTTTTTGAGTAGTGCAGTGTGAGTGCAGTGAGAATGCAGTGTGATTAATCATAATTTCAATCTTATTAGAACCTCCATAAGAAAAAATTGCAGTATCAATCCGTTGCTGTAACTTGGGCTCTTGAAACCATTTGGAATCCAAATTAAGAAAACCATTTTTTTCTTCTTTTTTTTAAGTTTAAAAACATGTTAAGATTGATTGCCGTGATGGGGGAGAAAGTAAACACCGTGTTTTAACTACAGGTA
The DNA here is from genome assembly GCF_947461875.1 of Haliaeetus albicilla. Lineage (NCBI taxonomy): Eukaryota > Metazoa > Chordata > Aves > Accipitriformes > Accipitridae > Haliaeetus > Haliaeetus albicilla. The sequence goes on from NC_091516.1 coordinate 52,084,976, forward strand.
TAATGTAATATAATGTTTCCTAAGTGTATTTTAGATCTCCAACTACAATGTAAAAAATGCAAGTTTCACCAGGACCAGCAGACACAAAAATTCTTTTCCCGTAAATGGAGTGGTTTAAACCAAACAGGATGCTTGAAAAATTACAGCACTTACAAAATCTTTTAAAAATATTTGCAGATTACAATTTTTCTAGACATGGGCCTCCAGGATGGCAACAAAATAAATAACCTGCTTTGAGGGAAATTGCTTCCATAAAATTGAGAAAGTGAAAAAATCACCAATGCTGTATTTACATCACCATAATTCTGCAGAGTGAAGGAAGTAATTCTCTTTCTTGCTTTGAAAACTAAATTTAGTGTACATTAAGACAGAGATAGTAAATTTTTTATTTGCATGCCTCACTCACACCCTATGGAGTGCTTTAAGGTGCCCTGTCCTGGCTGAGAGGTGGTGATTTGGAGCCAGCACAGCTGATGCCAGAACTGTTAACGTCATTCATGGGTGAAAGCAGGATGATAATCAGTGCTTGCTCTTCTCTAGACTCAAAGGGAGCTTTTCAGATTTCTGAACTGGAAAGTGCACATATGTCATGAGTTCTAGGGGCTCAAGTACCTTCCCCTGAGTCCAGTTTTGCAGACTGGCTGATTTGGCAACTCTGGTTTTCAGGTGGGTAGGTGAATCTCAGTTACATTAGCAGCAAATCCTGTCTGGTTGCTCAGTGTAAATCTGAATTTTAGGTTTTGTAGGATGTTAGATAGAGCGTGATTTTCTGTAGAATTGCTTATTATATGCACTCTTGGTTTCCATATACAAAAAAGTACGCAACTGTGTTTTCTGTCCTAGCGAGACTGCCAGCTGATACTGAAAGATCTTATTCAAATGTGATTTAGATCCACTTTCCTTAGCATGGAAATAACTGCTTAAAAGGTCCTGCTACATTTTTAGAGAATTTGTGCAAGCCTTAACTAACTTGCAGGCAAATGGAAAGTTGAGTCATCTTGCAGGGAAGAATGTGGCTTCATAAGTATTGTGGTGATGGGCTCTTTGAATCTATCAGTTAGAGGAGAGATTATTGTCTTTACCACTTAAGGTTCTACAGATGTGCCTAATCTCTTGTCAAAACTTTCCCATAAGCAGTTTAGTAGTTTCTCTGTGTGACTCTTGAGCATGTCTTATGGCTCTGCATGTGTTTCTGCAAATCCACAAAGACAGACACTGCTGCAAAACTCTGTTGCTCATCTGCACTTGTGACTCTGTTGGATCTTGATGTTTGAACAGCCAAAGTAGGTAAATTCTTCATAAATGGTCAGAACTTTAAAAACTTGGCCATGAGGGTTGGACACTCTGTCAGATCCAGGATTTCAGGCAGATTCAGAATTCACTTGCCTCTGTTATTCTGCCTTCTTTAAACTCAATATCATTTTTAAGGCAGTAAAGTTGCAAAATTTATATTTCTGAATAACTGCCTGTTCAGTGCAGTATCTGTACTGTAGTTCACATAAGGTTTTACTATGATATCATAACTATTCACAAAAAAGAACTGATGGTGATGACATAAGAGACATTCATATTTTACGTGAGCCTGAATCACCAGTTTGCAGACGACTCTGACAGCTGCAGACAATGCACTCTTTTCTTTCCCCAGCCAGGGTTCTTCTGGAATTGTAAGACATCATCTCTCATCTCCTAAGAGCATTCGTGAGACTTACAACTGACTTTTAAGTAGCAAGAACATACTTCTTGGAAGATAGATTTGCTAGATAACAAGCAACCTAAGGTCATATTCATCCGTAGCAGCTAAGTGCTGAACTGACATAGTAGTCGAAAGTTCTTTTTCAGACTATTATGGCTATGATAAAGATCAGTGAATCATCTGTGTAATTGAAACACCATATGAACATCCTGGACCACATAAGGTTCCCAACTTTGACAGTATTTCCCAATGCAAATTCTGGGATTGGCAATGCTTTCTTCTGTGTAGTAGGATATATGAACCAGGAAATCCTTGTTCCTCCCTGCTCACCAGATGTAATGCCCCTTTACCTTGCAACAAGTGAAGGGAAAAGATTGGAGCTGGTTTAAAAGGAATAATCTCTTAAACAGTTGCAACTGGTGCTGGTTTGTTCTGAATGGTATTAAAGCCGTCTTCTCTTCCTGGAACTGGGACAGATCCTACCTGGAGTGTTGTTGCTTGTTTCACTGTATGTGTGGGGGAAGAAGAGGCAGTAAAAGAAATATTCCTTTGTTGGAAAAATGGAATAACAGTCTTACAACACTGCCTAGCCAACTGCATTTATTCCCAGTAAAGTGACTACACTTGTAACTTGGTCATATGCCAAGAATCATGATGTGCTTTATAGATGCAGAAAATTATGTTAATAAAACTACAAATTATAGTGCTACTATCCACAAGCACAAGCTTTCCTATGACAATATTGTTTACTTAAAAACTAAACATTATAACATTGATGCTAAATTACTTGTGCAGATTTTAAACCAAATCTAGCCAATCAGTGTTTCTGCTTACTTGTCAGTTGCGGATAACTAAATATTTGCTTGTGAAGCTAAGCTGCTGTCTGCCAAATGTTCTCAGGGGTTTTTTTATCTCAGAAAGTAGATGTATTCCCAGTTTCTAATTTTATTCTTTTACACCCTCCTAGAACTAGAAATGTTGGTTGTTATAATTTTTAGTGAAAAAACAGAGATTGTGGTATTTGGCCATACATTCTTTCAATAATCCCCGTCAACAGATTGTACTAAATGTAACAGCTGTTCCTGGTGGACCCAATAGTGATTACTAGAGAAGAGTTCAAGAGTGCAGTACAGGCTATCTCAGTGGAGGTGGGGGAGTTGGTGGGACCAGAAATGAAGATGGTAGCTCAATGGTGAGATCTTGGTCCTTCTCTTTGTATGATAAGCAGCTCAGGCATACAGTTTCTGTATTTTAAATTACAGTCCCTTTCGAAGGTCATCCTAAGTGATATGGTTGCATAGTTTCACTTGTGAAGGCTAACAACTAGGAATCAGAATTGGATATTAGTTAATAGTTACCACAGATCAGAACTGTCTGGTTTTGGCATGCTTTCTTGTTGCCTTAAACAGAAATGTAGTTGGTGTGGAGCAAAAATGCAGCTACCGCGGATTAAAAAACTTAGTTACAAATCAGTGTACACATAAGTGTATCTCTCTTGTCCCATTCTGGTTTATCACCAGGCCCTATCTGATCATCTTTAGCTATTAAACTTCCTAGTTCTCACTGTCTAGCTCACTACATGGTTTGATAGCTTTATGAATGACTTATTGTTCATTGAAGTTTGAGTAGAATATATAAAAAGAAAATAAAATGTGTTTTTAACAGTTTAGATAGGCTCATCCTTGTTAAGGTTTTTGGTTTTCCATTACCTTTGAAACCTTGAGGTCATTGAACTGATTTTTCATTCATTTGAGGCTGATTTTTGAGTCATTCAGCTTCTTCATATGCTTGAACAAGAGGTGCTAGACTGTTTCTCTCAGCTGCAAACATTTCCTGTTATCCAGCTCTGATTTTTCCTACTGTTGTCACCCATGGCCATGTATTCTGGTGCTTTTCCAGACAACAAGGCTGCTTTTTGGCTCCTTCATTTCCTTTCCATGTGTCCTTAATTAACAGTGACACCCACAGAAGTAGCTAGAGTCCTTTAGGCAGAGCACTTAAAATCTTGGGCTTTAAGGGAGTCACATGTAATGGAGCAGGGGAGTCTGAATAGTTGTCTGGAGAGTACAGTCTTGGATGGAAAGTAACAGAAGTGCAAATGAAAAGTTTTTCTGTTTGTTTTAGTAATTTATAGTGTGGAGTCAAACCCAAGAGATAGATTTAAACTTTAGCGGTAGGACATCTGTGGTCTGGTTTCCAACTGTAGTAGCAAGTCATTGCGGCCAACTGACATCCAAAAAGTTAAAAATACTATTGCAATATTTTTGCATGTGGTAAAGGAAAGCACACTGGTTTAAAAACTAATCTTACCATCTGTGATACTTCAGCATGGAGGACATTGGTTACAAATTTCTGTATGTTCATTAAAGGTCTGATTCTTTCTTTCTCTCTCCTGCATTTTCTGCAGCTGTTTCTATCAATATGGAGTAAGTGTAAGTGAGAGTAAAATACTGGTAAATCAGAATAGAGGAGTTCTAAATCCACTTTTTACAAATGTAGTAAATTACATAGGGCAGAAGTGCACCCACCCCCTTTCCTTATCTGTGCTATCTTTTAAACACATAATTTAAACTTGCACAAATCATAAAGGTCAGTATTGCTCCAGTGAGTGGAAGACAATAAGGCATGCCTGTTCGTCTGTCTGGTAAACAATTCTGGAAAAAATAGCAGTTGAGAGAGGAGGTGATGCATGCTTTCAGAGGCAACATACACAGTAGTCCTGGCAGAGTTCTGACTGCTACTGGTTCTGGTTTTGGTAAAAACAGATAATTACAGTAGGTGGTACTGGATCACAGAGCTCCTCAGGAAGACTAAATGCTAGGTGTCTGATTTGGAATATGAAAGAGCTATACTTAGAATAAAAAGTTCAAGATATTTCTTGCATTTTTCTGTAGTTGCATTCAGAATGTTTCCACGTCTAGTGTGATCTTATTTTATTTAACTGAATTGCCTTGTTTCATGCAAGAGGATGAAAACTCAGAAAAGAAGTAGTGAAGAAAAAATAGCTGAGGAAGTCCTGCTGTCCATTTTAGATTGTAAAGAGTCATCTACATTTTTCAAGTGGAGAAGTTTTTTTAAATTTTCATCAATGTTAGTGTTCCCCATCCAGAAGTTTGTGACTTTTATATGTCCCTACTGGCTTATAGATATTTAGCTGAATGACAATTAGTAAGGGAGCTATGTTGATCTGTTTGTGTTCTTTTTGACATATCAGTCAATAGTAATAAAAAACCTGTAGGATCAATTTCAAAACCTCTTAGCAACCACATAAAAAATAACAACTGCATTGATTTCTCTGATAATTGTCCTGGAAGAATGGTAAGAACTCAATGGTACAAACATAATTAAATGCATTTATCAATAGACTATGTGTTGGATATACTGCATTAGAAGCCTACAGTAAGATGCTGTCAGTGGGGGGTCTAGATGTAAACTTTCATGGCCTCTTTCACAGATTGATGGAAGTGCAGAAATCATGAAAATAGGAGAGAAAACAGATATTGCAGAATACCTGTGGCAAAAGGCAGACATTTGAAAGGAAATGCAAGAGTAATGTCCCCTTCATTAATCTAGCAAGTTCCTTAAAAGGATGTGAAACACAGTCTGTTGTACATATGTTCTAGATTTTATAGAAGAGACTTGTGAGAAATTTTTTCAGAGCCTGCTGGGATATAGTCAGGATTATGGCAATTTCCCATAAGAACATGTGTTTACCAGCTCCAGCTTCCTTTTGAAACACTGTAAAGAATTGTTTTCATGAATAGGTTTGGGTTGGGGGTTTTTTTCTGTTTGAACAGGCAGAACAAACAAGATATCTTGGTCATAATGAGCAGCATAATGAAATGATAAGTACATCCTAATTGCAGCTTGTTTATATCATGATTACACAAACAATTATTATGATAGGTATTTCTGTTTCTACACACCCTAAAAAGTCTTTAAGCAGCATTGTCTCTTTTTTGTTCTTTTCTCTGTTAAATACTTAAATATATAAGAAGGACTCTAAAATGAAAAAACATTGAAACCATGCCAACCTGTAAAAATGTATATAAATGCAAAATTAGTCTTGATCTCTGCCTTGGGTTTAGTTTTCAGTGTTGGATATCCTACATTACTAGCATTATGATATCCAGTGTTTGAAATGTAAACTTCCTTTTATTAAGTTTCACACAAATTTATAAGATAGCAAAATAATAGAAAATAAATGCTTAGGGAAAGAAGTAATTGTTAACATAACAGCCACCAATACTAGTCTATACATCTCTTTAGAGATCTGCTTGGAAGAATCCCATGGGTTACAGCCCTGGAAAGAAGAGGATTCTGAAAGCACCTGTTGATATACAAGGATCACCTTGAAGCTCAAGAAAAGTCCATCCCAACAAGCAGGAAATCAAGCAAAGGTGGCAGGAGTCAGTCCTACTTGGTGTGCATGGATGAGCCAGGAGCTCCTGACTGAACTCAGACAGGAAATGTACAAGAGGTGGAAACAGGGGCAGGTGATCCAGGAGCAGCATAGAGTTGTTGTCTGATCTTACATGGATAGGATTAGGAAAGCCAAGGCTGACCTGGAGTTGAATCTGGCAAAGGATGTGAAGGGTAACAGGAAAGGCTTCTACAAGTACATAAATAGCAAAAGGAAGACTAGGTAAAACATGAAGCTGCTGCTGAATGGGGCAGGGGAATTGGTGACAGAGGACACAGAAAAGGCCAAGGTACTCAATGTCTTGTATCAGTCTTTACTGGTATGACAGGCTGCAGTAATCCCAGGCACCTGTGATCGGAAGGAAGGTCTGGAGCTAGGAGGAGGAGGAGAAGGAGAAGGAGGAGAAAAAAGAGGAGGAGGAGGAGAAAGAGTAGGAGGAGAAGGAGGTTATGGAGCACTTAAACTGGACACACATAAGTCCATGGGGCTGAACTCGTGAGTGGTGAGTGACATGGCTGATGTCATTGTGTGACCACTCTCGATTATCTTTGAAAGGTCATGGTGATTGAAGACTGGAGGAGACCAAATGTCACTCCTGTTTTCAAGGAGGACAAGGAGGAAAACCTGGGGAAAAACACACTGATCAGCCTCACTTCAATCTCCACTAAGGTGATGGAGAGAATCTTCCCACAAAGCACTTCCAAACACATGAAGTGTAAGTAATCTGGAGTAGTCAGCATTGATTTATGAAGGGGAAACAATGCATAACCAACCTGACAGTGTTCTACAATTAGGTGACTATCGGACAACAGGAGAGCAGTGGATGTTGTTTACTAGGACTTTTGATGCTGTCTCCCATAACGTCCTTACAGACAACCTGACAAATGTTGGGTGAAATAAGTGGACAGTGAGATGGATTCAAAACTGAGTGGCTGGGCCCAGAGGGTTGTGATCAGCAACACAAGGTCTAGTTGGTGGCAAGTCACTAGTGATCTACCCCAGCAGTCAGTACTGGTGCCAGTACTGCTTAAAATCTTCATATTAACAGTTAAACAGACCTGGACAATGGGACAGAGTGCAGTCTCATTAAGTTTGCAGATGATACAAAACTGGGAGGAGTTGTGCTGCCATTCAGAGAGATGTGAACAAACTGATGGACTGGGCCAGGGGGAATCACACAAAGTTCAACATTAGGGAAATGCAAAGTCCTGCATCTGGGGAGGAATAAACCCATGCACCAATACATGCTGGGGGCCAGCCGGCTAGAAATAAGCTTTGCAGAGAAGAACCTGAGCGTCCTGGTGGACACCAAGCTGACCATGAGCCAGAAATATGGCCCTGTGGCAAAGACAGCCAACAGCCTTCTGGGCTGCTTTAGGGAGAGTGTTGCCAGCAAGACAGGTGGTCCTTCCTCTCTATTCAGCCCTGATGAGGCCATGCCTGGAGTACTGGGTTCAATTCTGGGCTTCCCAGTAAAAGACAGATATGGACTTACTGGAGCAAATCCAGCACAGAGACACAAAGATGATTAAGGGGCAGGAGCTTCTTTCATATGAATAGAGGCTGAGAGAGCTAGGACTGTTGAGCCTGGAGAAGAGAAGGGTCAGGAGAATCTTACCCTGATGGGATGGAATGAAGAAGAGTGAGCAAGGCTTTTCTCTGTGATGGAAACTGACAGGACAAGAGGCAATGGGCACAAAGTGAAACACATGAAATTCCATCTGAACACAAGAAAACACTTTTTTACTGTGAGGCTGGTCAAACACTGGCACAGGTTGCCCAGAGACATTGTGAAGTATCCATCCTTGGAGATACTCAAAACCTGACTGGACACCGTCCTGGGTTTAATCTGCTCTAGCTGACCCTGTGAGAGCAGAGGGGTTGGACTAAATGATCTTACGTGGACCCTTCCGGCCTAAGACATTCTGTGCTTTAACCTCAACAACTCTGTGCTATTTTGGGGGATAACGTTGGTTTATCTATGAGTTATTTCTGAGGATATATAAAGATGTTAAGAATGTCTTTGCTCATTTTTTCATTTTTTTCCCTTGTAAAAATGAATTTTCCTTTTCTGAAAATGTATTTTTTTAATGGAAAAATATTTTTGAAATTCAGCCTTTGCTGTTAAAATTTCTGCTTTCAAGTGCACTGTTTGCCTCAAGCATCCATTTTTTTTAAACCATTGGAACATTTCATGTGAGGAAAAGAAGTATATTTCATGAGGAAGATACTGATCTTTTCTGTGAGTGGAAAAAGTGGCCCTTTCATACCTGAATGGTAAAAACATCACACTTTAAGTAGCTTGGGGTTTTTTGTGACCATTTCATATACTATGAGATGACTAGTTTTTAAATTTACAAGTAGCTAATTTAAAATGGACGTTAGTATTTCTCCTGTAACAGGGATTTGAGAACTATTATTCTCTACATTAAGCAGAAACACTTTGTCATTTTAGAGTCACAGTGTCACAAAATGTTTAGTGGGAAGACTGAACAAATTAGTTTTGATAACAAGCCATAACTGGAGATAACATAAGGTTAAGCACATATTCATAGAACAGTTTAGAGGAAGAAGCAGAATCTCGTTACCATTTAGAGACCGTTTTTAAACAAGTGAAGGGAACAGCCATCATGCCCAAATAGGGTCAGCGGCTGGCAGGAAGTAATACTCCACAGCTTAGATAAGTGGAGTGAAAGTAGCAGTGGAAATAAGTAGAACTACGGGATATTTTAGACACTTGTCTAGTTTAATGCCCCTCTGTTGTCTCTAGATCACTACAAACAGTGGCATTATAGAAATCGGTTACGGTAATGGAACAGCATGTATTCTTGCTGTGTGTTCTAGTGACATTTCTGTCAGGTCTTTCCCTCCATTTATACATATATGTACATTTGTCATTTTCAGAGGGGAGGAGTTTGATCTGGTTTTGATCTGCATGTTGGTGAGTCTTAAAGCCCATAAAAAGAGTTAGCTGGTGTGAAATAACTGAAACAGTTGCCATATAAGCTAGAGTACAATGAAGTAAGCGTATTAATTTTGTGTGACTGTAGGGTACTTCATGTTAAGAGCAAATAGCCTTGTAGTAGTTCAAAGGGAATAAAAACATAAATTAATCAAATACAGCCAATGAAATATCTCTTTTTCAACAGATCAGTTGACCTCTTATTTGTTTTGATCCTGTCATTAAAGTTAAGCAGACAATGCATTAGCTTTTGTTCAGTGCTTGAATCATGTACGCAGTTTCAGTTTTAAAATAACAGCTATTAATTTCCAATTCCAAAGGTTTCTCCTTCAAGGTTAATTGAAGCAAACAAGTTTATTTTTCTAGGCCTCATTCCAGAATGCTCAAGTGCATATGTTCTGGCTGAGTGCTTGGAGTCCAGTTTTCTTTATACTTGAATCTTCAAGGAAACATAAAAAAGTGGGGTGGAAAGGGTGGTTTTATTAGGAGAAATCTGGGGTGGTTTGCAGTGAGCAGATGTCTTTCTAGTTCTGTTACAGTAAAAAGCACTCTTCAGTTAGTCAGATCACTCAGTAGCCTAAATATTGATTCCTTTTTATTAGGTTGCTGTTTTCTTTTCGAATGAAGAAGTAAAATCACTCTCTTTTAATATTAAATGTAATGGTTATTCATGACAGCACTAAATGGAGTAGTATTTAAAAAAGCAAGAAGGAAATACTTCCTAACAGCTAAACAGACACTCCTTGCCTTAAGGTGGATGACATCTTAGTCACACAGATATTAATGGCAAAGCTTGCTTGTATTTTACTGGAGCTCAGAAGTCATCCTTGGAGTAACACTTCCCTTTTGCAGTAAGTTATGTGGAGTACTGTTCAGTGTGCTAAAAAAACCCAACAAACATGAGGAAATGTATCTTAGTAAACATACTTTTATCTTCACTCTGTGCATCCTGACATACATATTACTTACAGACTACATAGTGTCAGTCATTGTAATTGTTAAAACTACTAGATGTCAAAATGCCTCAAGTTGTGATGAATTTTCCATGCAATTCATGGGGGTAGAAGAAAGCGTAGGTGAACCATACATTATTACCTACTTCCACATGACTTCACTGAAATCATAGAATCATAGAATAATTTGGATTAGAAGGGACCTTTAAAGGTCATCTAGTTGAACCCTCCTGCAATAAGCAGGGACATCTTCAACTAGATTGGGTTGCTCAGAGCCCCATCCAACCTGACCTTGAATGTTTCCAGGGATGGGGCATCTACCACCTCTTTGGGCAACCTGTTCCAGTGTTTCACCACCCTCATTGTAAAAAATTTCTTCCTTATATCTAGTCTAAATCTACCCTCTTTTAGTTAAAACCATTACCCCTTGTCCTATTGCAGCAGGCCCTACTAAAACGTCTGTCCCCAGCTTTCTTATAAGCCCCCTTTAAGTACTGAAAGGCCACAGTAAGGTCTCCCTGGAGCCTTCTCTTCTCCAGGCTGAACAACCCCAACTGTCTCAGCCTTTCCTCATAGCAGATGTGTTCTATCCCTCTGATCATTTTTGTGGCCCTCCTCTGGACTGGCTCCAACAGGTCCATGTCTTTTTTTATACTGGGGACCCCACAGCTGGATGCTGGGGTCTCACCAGAGCAGAGTAGAGGGGCAGAATCGCCCCCCTTGACCTGCTGGCCACACTTCTTTTGATGCAGTCCAGGATACAGTTGGCTTTCTGGGCTGTGAGTGCACTTTGCCAGCTCATTTCCCTTAAGACTCCATAGGTTTGCTTTATATCCAAGCAATATGGATGAATATGTGATCTTGAGGTCTAGGTAGATGAGTAGGAGTTCAATTCTGTTTGGCCAGAAACAAATACATTTGTTCTTATCTAAAACCAGTGCTGAAAGTGCATTGACTTCATTAGGAGCAGAACTGGGGTCAGTATTTGTGCCTCTTCAGGGCTGCTGGTGGATTGTTTCTGCATGTCTGGAATGCAGAGTTTTTCTGAAATTAAATTTAAAAATAGCATCTTTTGGTCTTGGAAAATTGTTGTGCTTTGCTGCATTCCTTCTTCCTGTCCTGTCAGTGTAGCTTGTGCACTGATGGTACTTGCGTGGTGATTAAAAGCAGTGCTTTTATTTTGACTTGCTTTAGAAGTATCATACTATTACAAATTGCTGCTATGAACTTTTAAACTCAGGAAAACTTCTGAATAAATGTGATAAGGGATAAGGTAATCCTGGTCTCAGAATTCATTCCCTCTTTGAAAGAAATCACATAATTTTTCAGCCTCACTGGTAACTTTTCTTTTTTTTTACAATAAATTGTTATTTAAAATTCATCTTTACTTTTTAAAATCTCCCCCTGCTCCTATTGAGCCTTCCCTTTATATTTTTATATTTTATATTTGACTGGACAGATAATTTCCTTTGCACGATATATTTTTCTTGGCTTACATAGAATGAAGAAAAGTAAATAAAACAAACTAGTACGAGAGGTGCTCAGTCAGTAATACACAATCCAGACACTGAGCATGACAAGTAATAGAAAAAATGTTATTTCATGTAATTAAAAAAAACACTTTGGGAGCCCTAGAAGGTAATAAAAATTGTTTGCACAGTGCATTTCAGACTGCATTATAATATCACAAACCCTTATAAGCATGACACTGTAAGTGTCAACATAGTCTAACCATGTGTCAGGTTATTTTATTTGAATGCATGAAGATAAAGTGGTATGCTTGAAAAGCAAATGAACCTCTGAGCTGCAGTATCACTCTTTACATTCCCAAAGTCATGTGCTTGAATATTTATTGATTATATCCAAGTAATTCCCCCCCTTAAAGATAATGAAAGTGTAAATATGAATGAGAAGCTTGGGTATTCTAAGAGTGCATGTATGTATAGTATTAAATTTAAAGTATTGCTTATGACTAGATGATCATTGTAGGTCCCTTCCAACTGAAATATTCTATTCTTTTCTATTCTATTCTATTCTATTCTAGTGAAACTGCAAGCTTTCTATGTCTTTGATGCTTTCTCCTTGTGTTCTGCATTTATCACCTGCAGAGGTGCCATCTGTATTTGGTGGATAAAGTTTTTCAGTTCTCCTGGGGATCCCCCACAAAGCTACAAATATGACCTCTTCCAGAGTCCATTGCAGTGTATTTGCATCATGTTTATTATTTAATTGGATTACTCTTGTACCACAGAGCTCTGTTAGTGGACAAGGACACAAGCTATGCGAAAAGCCAGACAAATGTAGAGAGACTACACAATACCCACCTCAAAAGAACATGTAGTCTTTAATATGAGACAGAACAGAGCTAGGCACCGGGGAGCATAAGAAGTAGTAAGAGGTGTGACAGCTGGAGAAGCAGTGGTGTTAGCCCAGACTAGCTTTGCTAGGACCCAGTGGCCAAGCTTTCTTGCCATTCAATAGTCCAGCTCTCATATCCCCTAATTATGGCAGTGCCCTGAACATACTATAGTGCTTTCCTTATATGCATAGTAGATAGTGTTACAAGGCCAAATTAATTTTTGGTTCACTCTTAGTGTTGAATATGAGGATGGAGGAACTGAATTCAAAGTTCTAGATATTTCCTGCTGCTGACAGATGGTGTGCTTTCCTGAACTGTAGATTTTAATCTGGTGCTGGGCTTTTCACTGCCTGCTAAATACATTTAACATAATGTAACATTACACTGTTCTATTTGTTTGAAAGTGAAAAAACTTGCGTTTATGCTCTTGGTATTTCTTAATGTTAGGGAATGAAATTCAGATGCTCACCAGATTTCAAGCATTATTTGAAACACTTACTATGTGCTTAAATTAAAGATTTAAAGTCTTCCCTTTCTGTCCATGAATCTTGTTCATCTTGAGCTACTATAGCCTCTGATGCCTAGGAAAGGGCAATATGTTATTTTGTTATCTTAGACCTATAATTGTAAAATGTAACCTTATCCCCTAATTAAAAAAGCAACCAACATGGCATTCTGGCATTTAAAGCCTAAATCTTTAATATTAACTGTGCTTAAGGAAACAGCATTTTACCAACCACTATAGAAGTATTTACATCTGATTTACTTTATATTTGATTAAAAGTTTAAGTAAATCCCCAAATATTTTGGTATAGTAGTTCTGAGATGTGGAAAATAAAATCGCATGTGGCATTTAGCAGGATTTCTTAAGAGTTACAACTGAAGTAGACATTTAATTGACAGCAGATCTTTTTATTGTTATTTGTTCTTGTTATTTATGTATCCATAAATAAGCAAAATGATGCATTCTCAATTAGTTGTTTTGGTTTGGCTCAATAAAGGACATTTCCCCTGTGCTCCCTCTTGGATTTAGTCTTTCACATGCAGCACTGAGACTGTTTATGGCTGAGGTACTGGATCACATTCCTTTCGAAGCTACCGAATCTGCTACAGCCTTGTTGCAAAGGGGTCACTACAAATCTGCTATGCTGGTTTTTATTCCATAGTTTTGCAAATATAACAAGAAACTGAACCTGATGCTTGCTTACTTTCTGCCTGCCACACCAGTCTCTTCATTCACTCAGTTAATTGACAGACAGCAAATGCTTACCTGTGTGGACTTGTTCTTGCCTGATGTGCATTATTAAGGATAAGGCAATGGCCATTGGCTTCACAATACAAAGTCAGCGTTAGGACTGGCTTTTAAAGCATTCCTGCCATTCCACATTGAGTCTTCTTCATCCTCAAAAGACACACCAGCTCCTAGGGATTGTTGCTGGTGTAGGTGTTTTTTAAGACTGTGGCAAGACAAATCCAAGGCTTGATCTACCTTAAAAAAAAAATTTGTGAATAATGTAAGCATTTCACCTGTAGGTAATGCATGCCATCAGTCTAGAGTGGAGTTTTAGTGTATGCAGAAATTGATGGATTTGTTCTCTGTATCTAATACTTCATTGCTTTTTAAATTATTATTATTGTACTGGGAATTGCTTTCTTTGCCCCTTTTTTTCCTCATTCACTTAATTTTGTCCGTAACAGGATTTGAGTTCAGACAACTAGTTTTAGCTGAGAAGGACAACAGCAGAGGAAATATATGTTTTGGAAAAACAATAAGGATTATTGCTGTTGATTGAAGAGGAGAAGGTTTGGGGGGGGGGGGGTGCTTTATTTTACAACCTAATCACTGTTTAGTATCTGTTGCAATGCAACATATGCAGTATGTTATTATACTGATACTACTATTACCACTTTTCTGAGTGGTAATTTTTAGCCAGATGATTTCTCCTGGTGGAACTGCTTCATGAAACTATAAAACCCACTTTTTCTTCAATACATATGGGTCATGTTTATGCAGTTTACTTCTTTTAGCTGTGAATTCTGAGAGCAAACAGGATTCCTTTTATCTGTATAAAATGTATATATGTGTGTGTGTCTCTCTGCAAGCTAAATTGCCAGACAAGAAATGCCCATTTTTGGGTTAAAATTTTGTGGAATATTTAATGACTAGCTTCCAAAATACAGTTAGGAAAACTGATCAGTTAAATGTCAGACATTTCTGCTGGCAGGCTAGAGACAGTCATCTGTATTGCTTTGGTATTGATGCTGGAAATACATTATTCATCTCATGTCATCCATTGCTGGCAATTACAATTTTGGTTGCAATTATTTTTACCTTGTATTTGACCAGTTGTGCTTATGATCTGCTCGTGAATGCCATTCAGATTGTTTATACTTCTGCTGATATGCTGGATTCAGCCATTTCGAAGGTCTCAAAATAGTCACAACTCTGAGTACTATCCTTACCATATGGTTCACATTATACATGGTGTAGTTCTACTAAGTTAAATTGTATTAAAAAAGTGCACCTCCTGAGTAAGACTCCAAGTATAGCCATGGGAAATCTTTTTTGGTCATAGTATTTGTCCTGAGTTGCTGTCCAGTTTTACCTCATCAAGAAAAAAAAATTAAAAACTTATAGCAAACAGAATGCATGAGACTCTTGCCCTTTCTTTATATATAACTGAACACTGTCTTCAGAAAGATAAGTTTTCCATAGAAAATTTGTTTGTTTTGGTTACCAACTTTCTCTTCAGACTTTGTGTGTTTCATAGTCTTTATGTTTTGAGAAGACAGAAGATAACATTTTGGGGAAGTAATGTTGCAAGACTGTGGACTGGCATGATGAGTTTTGTACATCTCTAGGTGAAATGCAGTTCCTTCATCAGCCATGGATGGATGCAGCATTTTTTTGCCTCAATGGCTTCTTGCAATTTAGAATTAAGAAGTAAGTTCAGAAGGTTGAGATCTTTTTGTTCTAAAATTTTGAGATATGTGGTAACCAGGAATAGTATTTTTTTGTTAAAGCTGTGGAGTTTTTTTACCTGAATAAATCAGTTTTAATTGCAAAATAAAAACTTAAGGTCACTTCTTGATTCTGGCTTTTTATGTGGCATGTTTAGAGTAGGTTTATTTATCTCTTCAATTGATTTTTAAAAATACTGTGTGGGGTTCTTTTTAATCCATTGAATTCCAGTGAAAAACTGAAACTCAGTGAAGTTTTGGGTTGTTTTTAGGCTATTTGTATGTGAAATGGTCCATATATGTCTAACCTTTAAACTTTTATATTTTCATTCTCATTCTTACTTCATACATGTATCATTTTAAGGAATGACACTGGGTAGATTCTACAGTCCTGTAATTTGTGTAGGACGGTACATGTACAGTTGGCATTTATCTTGCTTCTAAAACTGACTTAATAATTTGGTTTGAGCTGGTATCAATAGTCACAGTGATAAACTGACAGCTTGTCTTTACCTCTGTGGAGGGACACTGTGATGGGTTGGTGTTGGCTGGCTGTCAGATGCCCATCCAGATGCTTTCTCATTCCCCCTCCTGAACAGGACAAGGGGGCAAAATAAGATTAAAAAGTTCATGGGTTGAGATCAAGACAGGGAGGTTGCTCACCAATTACCATCACAGGCAAAACAGACTCAAGAAAACTAATTTAATTTACTGCTAATTAAAAATAGAGTAGGATAGTGAGAAACAAAAAAAACCCCAACAACACCTTCGCTCAGTCCCTCCCTTCCCAGGTCCAACTTCACTCTTTTGTTCCCAACTCCTCTACATCCTCCTCCCTGAGTGGCGCAGGGGGACAAGGAATGGGGGTTGTGGTCAGCCCATCACATATTGTCTCTGCTGCTCCTTCCTCCTCACGCTCTTCCCCTGCACCAGTGTGGGTCCCTCCCATGGGCTGCAGTCCTTCATGAACTGCTCCAGCATGGGTCCCTTCCATGGGGTGCAGTCCATCAGGCACCAGAGTGCCAGAGTGGGTCCCCCGTGGGTTCATAAGTCCTGCCAGAAAACCTGCTCCAGTGTGGGCTTCTGTCTCCATGGGTCCACAGGTCCTGCCGGAAGCCTGTTCCAGCACTGGCTTCCTATGGGGTCACATACGACCTCCTCTGGGCATCCACCTGCTCTGGCGTATGGTCCTCCGTGGTCTGCAGGTGGATATCTCCTCCACCATGGACCTCCATGGGCTGCAGGGGAATCTCTGCTCTGGCGCCTGGAGCACCTCCTCCTTCTCCTTCTTCACTGACCTAGGTGTCTGCAGGGTTGTTGCTCTCACATATTCTCACTCCTCTCTCCAGCTGCAATTGAGCAATTTGGGGTTTTTTTTTTTCCCCTTCTTAAATCTGTTATCCCAGAGGTGCTACCACTGTCACTGATGGACTCGGCCTTGGCCAGCAGTGGCTCTGTCTTGGAGCAGGCTGGCATTGTATCTATAAGACATGGGGACAGATTCTGGCATCTTCTCACAGAAGCCAGGCCCATAACCCCCCTGCTACTGAAACCTTGCCACACAAACCCAATACAATGACGGTGCACTTTGCCACAAGTAGGCTGTCTTGTCACCTAAATGCAACACATTCAAGCATAACCCTTAAAAAAATATACTGAAATTCTATATTTCTGTTAAGACAGCAAAATCTCTAATGTGGAAAAGAATCTGAAGGCTTGAATGTGTCATGTTTTTTCACAACAGCTAAGTCCTTTCATTGCAAGGATTTCGTCTGATTTTAGTGGTTCCCTCTAAGAATAAACTTAGCATTTGGGAATTGTGCAAAATGAAAAGCTTCTGATTAGTTTCACATTATACCCACTTCTGTTTCCTCATATCAGGTTGGACTGAGGGCTTTATACTGTTTTTACCTTTTTGTAGCCATCTCCTTTCCCACTGCTTCACTCAAGTCTAACAGTGAGAGCCAATAATAGGTAGCTGAGGTTGTTCTTACATGCTGCCTTCCTCCCCAGTTTCTCCTCCCCAGGAGTTCCTTCCTTCTCATGTTGCAAGAGAAATATCCTAATACATTAAACAACAACAACAAAATGTTTGGAGAGGTTTTTTCATATCCATTTAAAGAGAAAATTATGCTGAATAGTCCTTTACCTTCAGTAACTTGGTGAGAAATAAAAATGTGCTTTTCCAGCTCTTTCAGCTTAAAACTGTAGATTTGTCTTTTGGTTCTTCTTCTAATAACTTTTCAAGAACACATGTTGTACTCGTTTCATCTGGAATAAACTTAATTTTCTTCATAGCAGCTAGTATGGGGCTATGTTTTGGGTTTGTGCTGAGAACAGTGTTGATAACCCAGGGCTGTTGTCGTTACTGCTGAGCAGTGCTCACACAGAGTCCAGGCCTTTTCTGCTTCTCAACCCACCCCACCAGCGAGCAGGCTGGGGGTGCACAAGAAACTGGGGGGGACACAGCTGGGACAGCTGACCCCAACTGACCAAAGTGATATCCTGTACCATATGACGTCATGCTCAGAAAGTAAAGCTGGGGGAAGAAGAAAGGGAGGGACGTTCGGAGTGATGGTGTTTGTCTTCCCACATGACCGTTACGTGTGATGGAGACCTGGTTTCCTGGAGATGGCTGAACAGCTGCCTGCCGATGGGAAGTGGTGAATGAATTCCTTGTTTTGCTTTGCTTCTGTGCACGGCTTTTGCTTTACCTGTTGAACTGCCTGTATCTCAACCCACGAGTTTTCTCTCTTTTACCCTTCCAATTCTCTCCCCCATCCCACCGCAGGGGGAGTGGGCAACCAGCTACATGGTGCTTAGTTGCTGGCTGGGGTTAAATCGTGACACTCCTTTTTGGCACCCAACATGGGGCTTGAAGTGGTCAAGACCACTTGAACCACAGGTTTGACTGGAATGTGCTAGATCGAATTTATAGCTGTTATTGCTGTATAGCTATTAATTGGCAGGGTCCTGTACTTGCCATGGGGCTTGTTTCCATTACTGTATATTGGAGTCTCGTGGTCATTAGTGGCTGCTTTTTGCTTTCTCTGCCTGCTGTGCTGCTGTACTAGATAGGCTGGAACTCCAGTGTGAACTCGAGTCGAAGGGACTGTGATGAGTGGATGAGTCCATGTGGGAGCAGAACACTCCAAAGCATCCATGGCCGTGGTTATGTCTGTGCCGCAGCAGGTATACCTTGGAAGGGATTGTGGCCCAGGGATAAGTCCACACTGGAGAAGGTACACCTCGAAGGATCTGTGGCTGTGGATAAGTCTATGCTGCAGCAGGTATACCCCTGAAGAGGGTGTGTGGTGCTTAGTTGCCAGCTGGGGTTAAACCATGACAGATGTCTTAGGATCAGCTTTGTGCTTGGGTGGGGCATTATGAAGGAGATTAATGACTGAGGTTTTGTTTGCCAATAAGTATAACACCTGCAGAAAAGCATTTTCCTCAAACCCCTTGTCCTAAGACATTCTTAACTGCATATGAATGTTTCACACAGTGATTTTATTTAGACCTACGCAGCTGAATTCATTATTCATAAACATATTTCTTGGCAGTTGTCATATGAATAAACTGGGCTTGTATTATTTTTTTCCTTTAAGCATTTCCTTTTATTATGTACAAGTGCTAGAAAGATTTAATTTGCTTCCATAATAATACTTAAGACTTATGTAGTGCTTCACATTATTTAAAAATGCATTATGCTTTTCTTTTTCAGCTTCCTTTAAAACAGCTTCCTTTCCACTTTTACTCCTGTTATGCCTGTCTGTAGTGATAATGCACACCTTTATTCTAGTCAGGATTAAGAAAGTAATGAGAGTTTTATTGTCTTTGGTCTTCTGATTGTTTAAGCACCAATTTACTCAGAATTACATATTGACTTTTCCAGCCAAATTTCTTGCTTGCAAGAGAATTTTCTCTTCTTTTTCCCTTACTGTGAGGAAGTGGTTAAGGCCCCTGATAATCAGTGCACACTGATGTAATTCTGGTTTTGCCTTGGTTACTATTTTGGGGGAAGTGCACTTGCAGGCTGAGGAGAGATAAATCATCCATCTGTAAAGCACTGACTGTATTCTGTGTTAGTCTGCTTGTAAGTTGAGATAAGGTGTGATAGGATTTTGTTTTCTGTGCACAGCATGATTCTCAGTTCTTTTCTGCCTTCTTGAGCAGAGGAAAACTATAGTAACAGAAGTTGCTGTGTTCGGGCCAGTAAAGTAATAGCATCCTTAACAGAAGCTACATCATTAACACAGCTAAGGTTGCAGGGTTATGAGGGTGCTCAACAGCTTAGGTCTTTACACCTATATTGAACTTCTGGAAGGACTGAGTGACTGAAGCAAGTATTTTTGACTTCCAGTTCAAGTACCACTTAGCTATTCTCCCTAAATATTGAAATGGCTTCTTCATGATATGCAGAGTAGAGATAGCAAATCATATTTAGCTTTTAGGATTAAGTTATGAAAGCCTACTATACAAGTTAAATGTTTTCAGTAATCTAGCAACTATATTAAACCATTTCTGTGTGGTTTTGACTCTTTAGTAGACAATCCATTTCTCTTTTCTTAATTAGGTCTTTACTACTGTGCTGACTCACCCAAAATGTCCATAGAAGAATAATGGAAGCCCCTGAATACCTTGATTTGGATGAAATAGATTTTAGTGATGATATATCGGTAAGTACAAATCTTATTTTATTTGTTCAAGTTGAGACAATCTTGGATATCTCAATCCTGATATAACAAACAACACTATTTTTAGAAGCCACACTCCTTTTTACCTCATATATAGGAACGTTTAAATAGGTTGAATCTAGAATAAAATAAGGTGTTTTTGTAAGGGAAATCTCTGATAAGCTTGGAAGGAAAACTTGATTCCTCTCCTTCAGGTAGTAAAAATGACTTGCAAATCAAATTAATAAATGTGTTTTATTTCTCATTCTTTATCTACTGTCTTGTTTTGAATGAGTTATATGCACTCTAATGTTAGCCTTAGAAACCACAATAATAAGTTTAACCTTTTTTTAAATTGAATGTATTTCAGTTGTAAAAAAACTCCTGCCTCTCTCACCTCTGAATTGCTCCTTTTTCATGTAAGTTGTTACTCTGCTCTTTCCACCAGTAGCCATCTCCAAATACAGCAAGATTTTATCAATAGGTGTGGTGTAGCTACCTGTGACATGGTAGGGTACAGAAAGAGGCAGGACTTCCAGGGGTTCATAGACAGCACTGATCGTTAGTGTCACAACTAAACCAACTGCAGCTGTAATTGAAAGCAAAAGTACTGTTCATCTACATTGTTAGTGGTTCTTATAGGAAGCACTGATAGAGTATATTCTATTACTCATAATAATACTCCTACTGCTAGTGTTTCTGGTTTTTGTGTAAGAGGTTTGCTAATATGTTGAATGCCTGATTAACAATGGACTTGAATACATAAATTAAAAGTGCTATAAGAAAGTTTATTAATTCAATTTTCAGGTCAAAGAAAGTGTGCCACCATCTCCTTCCATGTTTTTTCATAATTTTATAGTTTTATTTCTTTTTTTTAACAAAGGGCCTGGTTTTCCCTTTAGCATTCAGGACTCTTGATTCATTTTAAAACATTCCAGATGCTTTATTCGCAGACAGATTCCTTTTGGAGAAGTTTGGGTTTGTTTTTTTTTTTACCTACTGTAATGTTGAATTTTTATTAAAGAGGAATATGGCAAATGCCCAGGATATTACAAAAGAATGAGCCAATCTTGAGCAAATACCTTATTCTGGGCAACTTTCTTTTTTATTACTGTTATATACTAGATCATGTCCTGGTATCTGTTTCTATACGCAGTTTTGTAAAACTGTAAAACATAATAGATGTAACCTCTCCATGTCTCTCCCATTGTGGCTGTTGCTGCATACTGGTGGGTTAGGTTACTCACTTTTCCGCTGAACAGCTCAGGCTGCCTGTTTTAATAGGCTGTTGTTTCATTGGGTACTGAACCTTGGATAAAAAACCTGCACAAATTATAGAGGTAGCATTTTTACTCCCTGCTTTAGCAGGTAAGAGAACAAAGGATTTGTTGCCAGAATCCACATTAACAAGAGAATTCATGGTTATTCTAGTGCTCTACTCATATCTCCCCATATACAATTTAGAGATACCTGACCTTCACATTTTATCATTAGCCTGCCATGGAAAGAGCAGCTGCACAGCACCAGCGCTAGCAATTTATATTGTTCCTGTTAGCCCTCTGGTTCTAATCCAGTGCAGAAAAGTACTGACTAAAAATAATGGCAGCAAGAAGGCTGTTAAAATGATGTACTTACAAATGTACCTGAGTTAGAAAGCTACTGTGTATAGTCCGGACCCTTGTAGACCATTTCAGCCAAAATGACCAAAATGTAATAGACATAAAAAAATAGACAGGAATTTGTTTTAAAAGGTAATTAGATATGCAAGTGGTTTTGGTTTCTTTTTTTCTTTTTTTTTTTTTTTTTGTTTATGTTGCATTTATACATAAGAAAATGAAACTGTGTATTTCTCCATTATCATAGACGCATAGAATGGTTTTGGTTGGAAATGACCTTCAAAGGTCATCTAGCTCCAACCCCCCTTGGTTGCTCAAAGCCCCATTGTGGTGAGTTGACCGTGGCTGGCCACCAAGTGGGTCAAGATAAGGACAGAGAGATCACTCCACAATTACTATCACAGGCAAAAAAAACTTGACTTGTGGATATTTAATTTATTGCCAATCAAACAGCACAGGATAATGAGAAACAAGAAAAAAATCTAAAAACACGTACCCACCACCCCTCCCTTCTTCCCAGGCTCAACTTCACTCCTGACTTCTCTATGTCTCTGTCCCGATAAGCACAGGAGGGCAGGGGGAATGGTGGTTGCATTCAGTCCATCACATGTTGTCTCTGCCGCTCCTTACTCCTCACGCTTTTCCCCTGCTCCAGCATGGGGTCCCTCCCATGGGAGACAGTCCTCCGTGAACTGCTCCAGCATGGGTCCCCCATGGGGTCACAGGTCCTGCCAGAAAACCTGCTCCTGCGTGGACTCCTCTCCACAGGCCACAGTTCCTGCCAGGAGCCTGCTCCATCCCGCGTGGGCTCTCTACAGGCTGCAGATTCCTTCTGGGCACATCCACCTGCTCCGGCATGAGGTCCCTCATGGGCTGCAGGGTGGATATCTGTTCTACCATGGTCTTCTCCACGGTCTGCAGGGGAATCTACTCCAATGCCTGGAGCACCTCCTCCCCCTCCTTCTTCACTGACCTTGGTGTCTACAAAGCTGTTTCTCTCACATTTTTTTCACCCCTCTCTCGCAGTTGCTGTTGTGCAGTGTTTTTTACCCTTTCTTAAATATGTTATCTCAGAGGTGCTGCCAGCATCGCTGATGTGCTCAGATTTAGCCAGCTGCAGGTCCATCTTGGAGCCAACTGGAACTGTCTCTGTCCCACATGGGGGCAGCCCCTGGTGTCTTCTCACAGAAGCCACCTCTGCAGCCCCCCACTGCTGGTTTGCCACATAAACCCAATACAGTCATCAATGATGGCCATCCGCCATTTCTCTGGGCAACCTGTTCCAGTGTCTCACCACCCTCATTGTAAAAAACTTCTTCCTTATCGTCAGTCTATATTGACCCTCTTTCAGTTGCCCCTTGTCCTGTCACTACAGGCCCTGGTAAACAGTTGTTCACTATTTTTCTTATAAGCCCCCTTCATATATTGAAAGGTCATGAGAAGGTCTCCCTGCAGCCTTCTCTTCTCCTGGGTGAACAAAGCCAACTCTCTCAGCATTTCTTCATAGCAGAGGTGTTCCAGCCCTCTGACCATTTTCATGACCCTGCTCTGGACCCACTCAACAGGTCCATGTCTTTCTTGTACTGGGCACCTCAGAGCTGGATGCAGTACTCCAGGTGGGGTCTCCCGAGAGTGGAGACCAGGGGGAGAATCACCTCCCTCAGACTGCTGGCCACACTTCTTTTTGTGAAGCCCAGCATACGGTTGGCTTTCTGGACTGCAAGTGCACGTTGCGAGCTTATGTCCAATTTTTCATTCACCAGTATCCCCAAGTCCTTCTCTGCAGGGCTGCTCTCAGTCCCCCAGTCTGTACTGATAATGGTGGTTGCCCTGACCTAGGTGCAGCACCTTGGCCTTGTTGAATTTCCTAAGGTTTGCATGCACCCACTCCTCAGGCCTGTTAAGTAAGGTCCCTCTGGATGGCGTTCCTTCCCTCAAGCAAATCAACTGCACCACCCAGCCTGGTGTCATGTGAAAACTTTCTGAGGATGCACTCCATCCCACTATGTCATTGATGAAGATATTAAATAGTATTGGTTCCAGTATGCACCCTTGAGGGATGCCACTAGTTACTGATTTCCACTTGGAGATTGAGCTGTTGACTATAACTCGTTGGATGTGGCCAATTCCTGATCCATCTAACCATCCATTCATCAAACCCATATCTCTCCAAATCAGAGGCAAGGATGTTGTGTAGGACTGTGCCAAAGGCCTTACAGAAGTTGAGGCAGATGACATCCATAGCTCTTGTCACTCCGTTGTAGAAGGCCACTAGATTAGTCAGGCACGATTTGCCCTTTGTGAAGCCATGTTGGCTGTCTCTGATCACCTCTCTGTCATCCATATGTTTCAACATAACTTCCAGGAGGATCTGTTCCACAGTCTTCCTGGGCAGTGAGGTGAGGCTGACTGGTTGGTAGTTCCAGCGCCCTCCTTTTTACCCTTGTTAAAAATGGATGTGATATTCACATATCTCCAGTCACTGGAGATTTGACCTGACTGCCATGTCTTTTCAAATATGATTGAGAGTGGCTTAGCAACTACAACTACCAATTCCCTCAGGGCCCTGGAATGCAAATACAGTGCTTATTTTGCAAACTAAGATGGTACTATTCTAGATGCATCTGGTATAGTATATTTGAGTGTAATTTAGAAAGCAGAATAGGTTTCTGGGACTCTTTGTTTACATTAAACAAAAATAATATTCTGTCTGCAATGATGTTAAGCAACCAAGCTGAATATTTTCATTTATTTCTTCATTATATCTACTAACAGAAAGGAAGAAAAAAAATATAACCTTTAAGTTGCATTAAATGATAGATACAGTTAAAAGTATGTTTTAAACTTTCCCCTTTTTCCCATTAGTACTCTTGATTTTGCCAATAAATTTATTCCTGCTTGTAAGTTGTATGCTATTGTTATGGTTACCTGAAGGTTTCCTAATCCTTTAATTAAAATATGGGATTTCTACTGCGCTGGCGAACTGTGCAAATTTAAACTATTGTGTTTCTTGGTTTACAGAAATAATACCAAATCACCTAGTCATAACCAGAGCTCCTGGTGCTAGTTATTTGTAAACTGTTTGGGATTGAGTGTATAGATTATGGCTCTGATCATTCAAATAGCTCTATATGAATAAAAGCGTGGTTCAGTGGTGCCAGTGCAGGACTGGGCCTAATTTGAAAGTTTGTGAAATGTGAGTGCAGTAAGTGAATTAAAAATTAATTAAGCAGCTGAATTGTCAGTTATTTTGAAACAGCTTGAAAAATTTCTTCATGTCAGTCCTCACCTGGCAGGGCAGATGTAAACTATGTATGGTCAGGAGCATGGCCGATCTTCTGGCCTCCCATTTAATTCGCATGGGGCACGTCCTGAGCCTGCTGTCACACTCTTCCTTGGCCATGGGAGGAGCTGGGTTACCCCTCAGGTTCACACAGGTATACAGGTGACACACAGCCAGAATTTGCCTACCCAGTGACCAGGACTTCAGGGCTCAGCATGGAGGGTCCTACATAGCTGCACAGGCACAGGCACAGGCATAAACTGCAGTGGGTTGATTTATTTCCCATCCAGCTGATGAACTCATTGATAATTTTCTTCTTTATTTTCCCTCTCTTCCTTTTCAGAATGAAACAAAATGCAGATGGCCACTAAAATGTTCATAGAAAGTGTTAGATTCAGACAGACATTTTGTACCTTTAACAGTGTTAGTGTCTATATAGGTGTCCTTTAAAGTTAAAGGGCAGAATAACATAAGGAGTGTCTATTTAAGATGCTATAAACAATACATAGCACAAATAACCTAACCAGTACTCCAAAGATGCTGATCACAGCCGTTAAGTAAGAATTTTGTTTGGGGAAGATATTATTTCTCAAATGCGCTGTGCCAGCCTAATTTCTTTCCTCCACTTTTTTACTCTGGAGCTGCTTAAATTGACACTACTATTGAGAAAAATCTTTCTGCAACCAAGTATTGTTGCTTTACTTGGTCTTGATGTAGCTTGCTACTCCCAAATAAATATCTAAGAAAAAGGGTGGAGTTGCACAGTTATAAATGATTAAGCATATGTAATATAAAGGTATTAATTTAATGGGATTTGAATATTAATGTAGCAGTTTATTTTCCACAATAGCAAATAAACTGAAATGAGACTGTTAAATGGCTTATAGTAGTAATAACACCTGGAAACAAATAAGCTATAATGAAGGAAGGTGTCTGTTTTCTCTATCTAAATGAAAACAAGCAGCTCTGCATTTAAGAGCAGGACACAGTCACTGGTGTCTTGGTCCAGTGGAGGTGAATTTGTTGAGTTTTGATACTGACTCCAGTTGGAGCAGGACATGGTCCTTAGTGTTTTGGGGGGGAGTCGTGGTTCTGATGACGTGGTCTTAGAGTCACACTATGTGTTCAACTTTGCCCTTTGACTCAATTTCAGGACACATTAAAGATATTCTCCACAACAGAATGTTAAAAAATAACTTCTGCTTTTTATTTTACTTTTTTTTTTACTATTTTGTGTATACATTTCTATGCTACTATTCATGATTCAGTATTTCTTCTTCCTGATACTTCTCAGACACAAGTGAGTCTGCAAGTGGCAGACAAGTGGCACTGCACAAAAGAGCCTTAGTAGAGATTGAAGGTTTTTTTCTCATGTGCTGGGTTTAAAATTCATTGCATTAAAATTTGAGAACCATGTGAAATTTAAAAGGTTAACATTTGCATTAACTCAAATTCTGTAGTGCAGTTTTACATAATGAACAAATGTTTAGTATGATAAGGGAGGTTCCATTTTCCCCTGAATTAATAGTGCCTGTTGAAGAAAATCGGGAATATCTTGCATTTGCATGGATTACTTGTTAATGCTTCTTGTCTCTTGTTTGCTATTGATACTGTTCTTCCACCTTACAAAGTTCTTAAGGGGTCTACTGAAATTCACTATTTCGGCATGCCTTAAATGCAGAACAGGAACCCAAACCTCAAACAGCAATCAAAAATGCCATTGTATGCATTATCCTGGGAAGAAGCCCTTAGTTTTGTTACTGAATTTCACCATCAACCACAACACACTTTGATAAAATACCAACGATCACAGTAAGCATTGACTAACGAAGCAACCTGATGTGCTTAGCTCTCACATAGGCACTTAGGCCTTTGGGCATGGCCCTCAACTCAGGTTGACTTGGTTACTCTAATGGTGATATGTGAGAATTGTTTTTTGTGTGTAAAACAACTTAAACTTATTGAATGAAAAGTGGGAAATAATTAATTTTAAATGCCATTGAATAAGCATTAGGTCTAAAATTCTGTTCCAGGGAAGGGTTGCAATCTCAACCTCTTTTGCTGTCTCTCTGTGATACCACTAGTAACCTTGAAATTTTTGGTTGAAGAAAAGCTAACAAACATTACTCTTGATCAGAGCTGGAGCTAGAGTATGAGAGAAAGTAGTTCTAGAGGGAAGAACTGGCAATGGATTGTGCTTATGGTTGGGCAAGGTCCACTTTAAGGAGTAATTTTAATTGCTTCCTGGACCAAAAGCCAGTTCCTCACATCTTGACCACAAAATACAGATGGCAGAAATGTAAATGCACAGAAGTCTTTTTGAGGACAGAGGTGAATGGGAGGAAATCCGTTAATGAAATCAAACCAATATGATTAAAATGTATAATCACATTTATAACATCTAATAGATTTTTGGTGGTGGGAGGTGGTTACTGAATACATTTTAGTGCAATGATGAAACAGAAAGAAAATCCCTTCTTCCAGGAAAGATCAGGAAAAAAGACAAAAATAAATACGGCTTTCTGTTTTTGAGGTTGCCTGACAAAACACGTAGCAATGGAATACAAAAGGCCTCATTCTAATTGAATTACAAACTGTGTAATAGCTTAAACTGCACCAGCTGGTCTTATGAAGCTACCATATTCCTTGGAGACATGTTCCTTGGATTCTCTTAAGAATCTTACTAGACCAGTTCAACATTGCCTTCTGAGTCTTTGTGCTGAAATAGCAAGATGTGTAGCTTAACTGCTCAATCTTTATTAAACAATGACTAGAGTGAAGCACAGCACATGGTGTTTGTGCATGTGTGTGTTTAACTTGTATTAATTTGTATTTAGTAGCATCTTTCTCCCTGACTCTGTTCTTCTGGCCTTTGTCGCTTTAGGCCATCACATCCTGGAGCAGTCACAGCCTTATAGACAACTCCTTGTTTAATGGGGATTGGAGTCACTGGGTAGTTCTGTAGAGTACTGCTACACAGTTTAATTAATAAGTTCTGTGTTGATCCTGGGAATACTTATGAGAGATACTTTTTGTATTCGAGGTTTCTCAATACATCCCTGAATTAGGACAGCAAAGGGAAAAAGTAAGGCATGGGAGGTTTTTGAGGCTTAATAAAGTAACGATCAATTGACCAACAGTCTTAAACTTGCACCAGAGAAGTAAATTACTTCTGCAATTGGTCACGAGGTCGACTTTAGATTATTTTGAAGCAGATTGCCAGCTGTGCATCAGAAGCACATCAAACTTTGAATGATGAATTGTCAGCAAAAGACAGGACAATGTATGACCACTTCTTTTTTGTGTGGAATGCTCATGTGGTTTTATGTGTCGTTGTTTTACTTCATTGGTCAATAGCACACCAGCTAAAAATATCTGTCTTTGAAAACATATGGTGTTTATATATTCTTTAAATTTTTTCAGTTGTGCTAATCCTAAATGCTTTTTTCTGTTTTAGTTTCCAAAATACTGTTTTTAATAGTTTTTTTTATATGAGCAAAGCCATTGATCTTTCACAAACATAATGATTTTCATTTGTTTAAGTGAAGATTCCTGTAACATTTAAGCATTTGATTAAAGAAGGCTTGCTATTAAGTAACTTAAGTTCTGTATGTCAGAATGTGTAGTTTTGTAACACTGGATCATGTGTCTTACCAAGGGTATTCCACAAGTTTATAGGAAAAAGATTTCTGTTAGTAAGATACATATGTCATCCCTGGTTTTTTTTTTTCCTTTATAATGCTGAATTCAGAGAATAACATACTGATTAATATCAGGCATATCCTGTCACATCAAAGTAATAATGCAAGTTTGCTTTAATAAAGCCTAGTTTAGAGAAATAAGCCTGTCATCCGATGTGTATATGTACATATACATACACACAGATGTATACTGTACATATACATCTGAGGATGTGTATGCATCCCTCTCTGAAAACAAATCTCTACGGTGCAAATATTCTGCATCGCTTTTACATACTGGTTTGTGAAAGCTTGAATTCTAATTTTTAAGCATGAAGTGTCTTGCAGTATAATCACCATAATAGATGCCCAGGTGGACAAAGTGAGAAACCTTGACATTTACTGTGAAGCCTACATCTATTCTCACCCTTGTTGTATCTTGCATTCCATGGAAAGGATGGATGTATAAAAAGTATTTGTGACTCAGATAATGGTGATCTGCAGGAAGGAGAAATCTGAGGTGGGGATATGCTTTGCTGTAGCTTTGAAAGTCTGTTTGATATCCCTCAAGGTGGGGCACAAAAGCAGATGCCATCTGCTTTTCTCATGCAACCTGAGAGGACCATCAGAATGCCGGAAGTACCCTTGGGTTGGTAGATTTAGGCTGTGCCCATGACATCAGGACCTCTTGAAAGTCTTACTTTTTATCTTTTTAACTTAATTACTTCATACACATTTTTTCTTTTTTTACAGTATTCTGTAACTTCTCTCAAGACCATCCCAGAATTATGTAGAAGGTGTGATTCACAAAACGAAGACAGATCAGGTATGATGCCCACTTCTGTTCACCCATCATTTTCTAGGCTGCTTTTTATCATGTAAAACTTGGCAACAATAGCTTCTTGGCAGTGTTCTGTTGTTTTGTTTTCTCTCATTTTTGTACAGCTTTCTGGAAACATGACTTTTTTTTTTTTCAACAGATGTTAGTTCATTAGAAAGAAAAAAGTTCCAAAAAAGGATTTGGCTGTATACAGATAAATGTAGGGCTTCATCTCAGCAGCTCCAAACCACAGTATATGCAACAATTTACTTGAAAACCCGAGAAACCATTGGTGACAAGACGTAATAATGTAGGCGCCAATGAAAAAATGTTGGATACATTTACTACCCATATGGCCACGACCAGTTTGAGGGATGATGTTTTGCCAGAGTCTGAAACTGTATCAAGGATGCTACATGATAGAATCTACTCTAAGGCATACTGTAATAGTTAAGATTAAAGCTGAGTTTTTTAGTTTAATAGTGTAAACTAAATGAAGAATCATGGCATATAGATGAGAACCAGCTGGAGACTTTCCCCCTGCCCTCCTGACAAAAAGTGTATTCAGTGTTGTTTTTCACTCTGTAAATCAGATTAGTCCACTTTTGTTGTTCTCTTCCTGATGGAGGAGAAATGAATTGGTGAGAGGAGCATTTTTGTTGAGCTATGAAAAGTTTATTGTGCTTTCTGATGTTTTAATTGAACTTTCATTAATGTTGTTTCATCAAATACTTTTATAACAGTAATGGGAGACCTGGAATTTGTGGGATGTTAAAAAGCTTTAAGAACTGTGCTATACTTTGGCAACTTTTTTTTCTATATTTCCTTCCAGAGAGTGGGAAATTTCCGAGGTGCGTAACTAAGTTGAAACTTTCTGAGAGCTACTTCTACCAGAGTCATTAAAGGCCAGGTCATCACAGCCGTATGCCACTGCCCTTGGCAATAAAGGGAAGAAAAGCTTTCCTTACCATACCTCCTTGCTGTGTTACTGCCCACACAGGGCACAGCAGTGACTGTGCACAAGGTATTATCTGCTGCAAGGAGAGGCAGGGAAGAAGTGGAAAGGCACAGGACCCCTGATTCACCCCCCTCAATTTGCCCTATCTCATTCTACCACAATCTTCCCCCGTCTTCCCCCATCCTCTGCCACCCTCCCCTGCATATTCCCCCCATCCTCCCCACTTCCATCCTTGCCCTGCCTCACTCCCACCCCTTTTCTTTCTTCTTCCTACCTTCTTGCTCCTTCTTCCCCCTTTCCTCATCCCTTTCTTCCTCCCTTCTTCCCCTCTCCTTCCCTCTTTCTCACCCATTCTTACCCCCATTCTCCCCACTCTCTCCCCATTCTCCCATTCTTACCCCGTTTCTCACCACCATTCTTCCACCCATTCTTCCCTCATTCCTTCTCCTTCCTTCCCTCCTCCTTCCCTCTTTCTCGCCCATTTCTTCCCCCCTTCTCCTCCTCATTCTTCCCTGCCATTCTCCTTACCATTCATCCCCTCATTCCTCCCCATATTCCTAGGACCATTCTTCCCCCCATTCCTCCTCCCATTCTTCTGTCCCCATTCTCCCCACCATTTTCTCTGCCATTCTCCCCACTGTTTTCCCACCTGTTCTCCCTACCATTCCTCCCCACCATTCTTCATCCCCATTTTCCTCAGCGTTCACCCCATCATTCTTTCCTCATTTCCCCAGAGCTTACCTTTTCTTTCCCCACATTATTCCTTCCCCAGTCTTTCCCACCATTCTTCCTCATGAGTCTTTCCCCTGTTATTCCCCCCAGCCTTCCCCCCAAGTCTTTCCTAATATTCTTCCCATCATTCTTCTAGACCCTTCTTCTTCCCATTCTTCTCACCATTCTTATCCCCACAATTCTCCATCCCCAACCTCTCCTGCCCAAAGAGGCTGTGGATGCCCCATCCCTGGAAGAGTTCCAGGCCAGGCTGGATGGGGCTTTGAGCAACCTGGTCTAGTGGAAGGTGTCCCTGCCCATGGCAGGGGGGTTGGAACTAGATGATCTTTAAGATCCCTTCCAACTCAAACCATTCTATGTTTCTATGATTTACTGCTCCTCATTGTCACACCCTTCATTGCCCACCCAGTAGCCCCCTCATCTCTTCCACATCCCCTTCCCCCCTATTTTCCCCCTACTGCCATTTCTCCCCTGCCCCTACCTGTCAGTATTAGCAGCTGATCATGTGACAGCAGGGCATTACCTCCTCTTGTCATAAAAAGAGTTAAAGCCACTCATTCCTTCAGCTGCTCCAAGAGCAAGGTGAACCAGAGAAGCAGAGCAAGAATAGCCCCTAAGACATATCGTACCGGGTGGTCTGTTCATGAGGACTGCTCCGTAACAGTGGCAGCATCAATATCTGTTTTCAGGAAGCAGAGGGTATTCTTTTCAAAATTCAGATAGTAATCTTAAAGTAAAATGCAGACCAATAGCAAAGAAGAACTGGTTATGAGCTCTTCCTTAACACTGTGGGATATTGCCAACTTATTGTGTAGCTCTGTTGTCTCATGGTCGCCTCTGCAGCCGGACATTTTTCAATGGTGATTTTAATTACATCTACGCTCATCTATTGCCTTGAAAAGGGGTTGACAGAAGCAAGTACAGGCATTCCTGGAAGACGGTAGTAGCACTGGGGATTCTGCCAGTGAAAGTTAATTCACAGCTTTGTTTAAAAGTCTTGAGTCAAAAAAGACGTTTTTAGCACTGATAATAGAACTGGCAAACTGAAAACTGTACTAAAATCTGTTTTTTCTCTCTACTTCTCACTTATGAGTTTTGGTGAATTGGAAATAGTACTAAAATCTATTTTATTTTTACTCTGCTTAATCACTGAGTAAACATACAGGGCTGAACAGGAAGGTATCACTTTACATCTCTACAGACTTCAATATCTGAAGTATCTTGAAATATCAACAGAGCTGCATCAGTCAACATTGTGTAAGGCCCCTTCTGTTGTTTTTTCATAGTTGCTTTTGATGCAGTTTCTTGCCTTCCTCATATCGTAGACGATTAAAAACAGTTCCCCAAATTATTTTTCTATGTGCTATTCTTGATGAAGATATATTATATCATAAATCTTTAGTATGCATGACATGCTATTTTATATCTGTATTCCATTGACAATTTAAGTAGTTACACGTAGAAAAACTCGGAGGTTTTACAAAAAGCTGATCCAGCTTTCTACGTCATACTAACTCCTGCTTAGTCAGAGGTTGCATTTCTTCTTTAAAACAGGGAAGAATGTGTAAGTAGAACTATCCAAGAATTATTTTTTTTTTAAAAGAACTAAAAGTTAACCATAAGTTAGCCATAGGATTAGATATGTCAGGACCTTAATAATCTAAAAAATAATTCTCTGTCAGCTTTGTCTCAGAAAAATATTTAGTTCACTAAGACAGTTAAGACAAAATTATAGAGAAAATAAGACTCAACTTTATACTTTTTTATATATATATATATATATGCAGACAACCATTTTCACCACCAAGATTGTTAGAACAGACTTAAACCAGACAGTTTCTGTTTGTGGAATTACATTTTTTAATTACATGGCTGATATTATGGAAGTCTTACTATTCATTGTTCACAAATAAATTTAGTAAATAGCCCTGTAAATCTCATTTTCTTTCCCTGTTTCATGTAAAAGTTGAATAATATGTTAGTAACATTGGGCAGTGTTTGGTTACATTGTTTTCAAATTACTTTAAGCACTTTTAATCCTAGGCAAACATACCAGTGTTTACCAGTCAGTGTGCTTTCTCAAGCATTTCACATAGACCTTTCAAGAGGCTTTGGGGGTTTCTTTAACTATTTCTGCCTGCCTGTAACTTTTGCTCAAATTACTTGTTCTTTTGGACGAGGAGAGATCAGAAAGTCTGAGAAAGGATTTCCCTACATGTAGTTTTTCCCCCCTGAATTCCCACTGTCACTTCCCTTTATTGGACAGCACTGGCCAGTGATCGGTACCAGTGGGAAGCTCCTGTGGTTCATTCCTCACCCTTTTGCAAGATGTGCATGAAAGTCATGCAGTCAATACAGTCTCAGTGCTGACTCCTCTGTGTCCTTCTTTGGATTTAAGGAATTCTCACTCAGGAGAATTCCAAGGGATCCTTGGAGCCAAAGTGTGTGTGTCAGTACCCTCAGATTACAAGGTAAAAGATATATGAGATTGGAGAAAAAGTGTGGGGGCAAATCCTGGTTTATCCACAGTAAAGTGTGATTAAGGGTAAGTGTTTTCTCTACCATTAAGCTTCCAGAGAATGATCTTTGTAGCTAGCATAATAACCACTAATATGGGCATTGTTCTTCTTCAAAGATAGAAAATTAAACACCGTAGTTTAAAAATGGATCTAGCTAACTCATTTTTCTGAAATGAAGTGTTAGCTAGCCTGCCTATTGATTTCCAGCATTGTCTAATGTAGAATGATGAATTGAAACAGAAATCAGTCCTTTATGCTTTTGTTATTAAGCATGAAATTGGTTGCTTTCTTTCTGGGCAGATTTTCTAAGGCCGCTTGAGCAAATGGTTCAAGACATCTGTGTTCAACAAGCTTCACTGAGCCATATCGTTGTTGAAGTATATTCTGTCAGCTGTGATGTCTTTCGGTTGTCATTAAATGTATGCCTCAAATGAGGACAATATCCTACTCTAGATCTTTATTCACAGGTTGATAAAAGCAAGTTCATCTTTAATCTCCAGCAGTTATCCTTCTGCACTGCTTTATTCATTCCCAAAGCAAGTGTCATTCAGAAAATTATTCAGAAGATTAGTTTCCTATTTAAGAAAAAGAAATAAATCAGTAAATATAAGATTGCACACAGTTTCTGTCTCAAGGTCTTGGTAGTTTTTTAGCTATAAGAGAAAATAAAGTAAAAATGGATTTGGAGGCAGTGTTATATGGCATTAATTTTACAGGGTCTGTTGTACTCCAGATATTTCCCAGGCAAATATGTCTGAAACAATACAATATTGATTGGATAATTCCTTGGTAGAATATTGAAGACATTTCTCAGAAAAAAACCCAATAATTAGTATGCAGTGACACCTGTGATAGCTATATATAAGCTCTTTTCCTACCTCGTTTTTACATCCTCCCTCTTCCTGTTTTACACATGTTGCGCCAGAATGACCTCTTCTGATTTTTCAGTAGAACTTTACTTGCTACCTCCCTTTCACATTCGTAGATCAGTCTGGACAAGGGTAAACCCAATTTATTAATTTTGAAATTATCTTTGCCTCTTCTATATACTCTGCTTGAGAAATGACAGCTTTTGTAGTGTTCTTCCTCAAGACGAGATAAGAAAAATCATTTATTCACTGAGGCTCATATTAAAGTTTGAATTACCTGGCAAGGATGCATTGTTATTTAAAAGGATGAATTGTTATTATTTACCCTGTTTACCCTGTCTTTCTTCTTTAGAGTGGCTTCAAATTCCACTTAAATGGGAACAAACCCTCTCTGTTCTTATCTGTGCAGGGCTGTTTTTTAATTCAGGTTCTGTTGCTATACAGCTTACATTAAAGAACCCTAAAATATACTCCTGGAAGTTATTAATATATTAAAACTGTAAAACAGTGCCACCTTCAGTTAAAATTGTTAAATATTATTTCAGCGATATTAATAAAACAGTAAATAGATATTCAGAACTAGTTTTGATTATCCATTGATATGTAAAGGACATCCCTTCCTCCATCTCTTGGAGTTCCGATATTGCTGCCAGTGTTGGAGATAAATTCGTGTTAACAGCCACGAGGAATTTTCTAAAAGTTTTCCTAGTGTAGACAACACCTTAGTGTCTGTATACAAAGTCAGAATCACAGTGCTCTAAATGGACCTGGAATGAGTACAACTCTTAATTGATTCAAGAATCTCTGCTGAA
This sequence comes from Haliaeetus albicilla, assembly GCF_947461875.1. NCBI lineage: Eukaryota > Metazoa > Chordata > Aves > Accipitriformes > Accipitridae > Haliaeetus > Haliaeetus albicilla. The sequence continues at coordinate 52,120,292 of NC_091516.1, forward strand.
GACATATCACAAGGAAGAAGTTCAGGCATTTTTTTCAGAGAACAGTAAACTCCAAATGTGAAACTTTGTCTGTACTTCCTGCAGGGCCCCAAATGATTATATAGTGCATGAGCAATATGTCAATACTGCATTTAAAAAAATATTTCACAGGTATGGGCAGTTGTCAATGCTATTCCCAGGCTTCCTTGTTGATGATGATGGAAAGTGAAGTAAACTCCACAGTAAGTGAATTGTTAAAGCAAGGAGGAAGATTTTCAGATAAAGAAAAGTCATTTGAACGCATTCATCCTTTGGTAGCAATGGATTCAACCTAACAAAGTTTGGTTTTATTTATAGAATCATAGAATCCTAGAATGATTTGGGTTGGAAGGGACCTTCAAAGATCATCTAGGTCCAACCCCACTTTCATGGGCAGTGACAACTTTCACTAGATCAGGTTGCTCAAAGCCCCATCCAGCTTGACCTTTGAACACTTCCAGGGATGGGTCATACATAAATTCTCTGGGCAACCTGTTCCACTGTCTCACCACCCTCATCGTAAGGATGCAAGACCTTGCACTTGGTCTTGTTGAACTTCATGAGGTTCACATGGGCCCAGTCCTCAAGCCTGGTCACGTTCCCTCTGGATAGTATCCCTTCCCTCAAGCGAACCGACTGCACGACTCAACTTGGTGTCATCTGCAAATTTGCTGAGAATGCACTCAATGCCACTGTCTATGCTATTAATAAAGATATCAAACAGTACCAGTCCCAATACAAAGCCCAGAAGAACGCCACTCATTACTAATCTCCATTTGGACATTGAGCTGTTGACCGCAACTCTTTGGATGTGGCCTTCCAGCCAATTCCTTTTGTGTCAAACAGTCCATCCATCAAACCCATCTCTCCAAATTAGGGGCAAGAATGTTGCAGGGGACTGTGTCAAAGCCCTTACAGAAGTCGAGGTAGATGACATCAGTAGCTTTTCCCTTGTCCACTGATGCAGTCACCCCATCATAGAAGGCATGATTTTCCCTTGGTAAAGCCTTATTGGCTGTCTCTACTCACCTCTTGGTCATCCATACGCCTTCACATAGCTTCCAGGAGGATCTGTTCTACAGTCTTCCCAGGCACGGAGGTGAGGCTGACTGGTCAGTAGTTCCCAAGGTCCTCCTCTTTACCCTTTTTAGAGGGTAAACAATTGAAGCCTAAATGGTAAAGAAGCTGCTTCTTGTGTAGTCGGCAAGGGTAGAGAGTACCTCCCACTATTGTGTACTGGGAGTGTCCAAGTACATGCTCTCAAGGTGTTGAGGTAAAAGCCCCCAGACAGTGTCTTCCCTTGTCTCTTCGTCAGTCTGGCACTTTGTTTCCAGTCTTGCTACTACCTGCAGGCAGATGGCATTCTTTCAGCATGGTTACGTCTTCATCATAGCATAACTTAAGTCAGAAGGCACCTCTGAAGGCCATCCTGTCCATGTCCCTGTGCTGAGAGCAGTTCCAGTTACACCAGATTTCTCAGGGACCTATTCTCTAAATGAATGCTGCAATAAAGAACATCACAGCCAGGTTACTTCGGGGAAGTGTTATTAGGGAAGCAACCATAATGCTCCCATTTCTTTGTCAGCAAGAAATAGCTGTGATTCAACCTACAGGTTCATTGACCATTGAAAGATCTATTAGGCATTATAAAGTCAGCAGATAGTCTTAGCATAGTCAAGGACTCTCAGCTCCGGGGTTCAAGCAGCATATTGTTCTCCATTATTCACAGTTTTACTGTGGTTTGTGACTGCACATGCATGGAGTTCATAGAAAACAAAGGTTGAAATACAGACAATTTAGAGTTAGCACAGTCTGGATGCAGGTCAGGTCATTAGGCAGAAGCATTAACGGCATTGATGACTCATAACTGTTTGGATAAAAGGACGTCATCCAGTTTTTCTCCTGGACAGTGGTTCAGCGCAGTTGACTATAAGATACTGCTCTCCATCCTGAAAAGGAACAGAGATAGTAAGCTAGAAAGGCTCAAGAATTTCATTGAGGGATGTAGCATAGTAATGGGGATCATTTGTTGCCACCTACAGAAGAACAGGAGTGAATTGTGTAGGTGTCAAGTGACCTAGTAGAGCAACATGGACAGTTGCCAACTGATCTGCAAATGATTCAGATCTTTACATCCATTTTTCTGCTTGCCTGTAACGCTGCCTGTTGTATGTCCCAGCTGTTCAACAGCAGCATTCGTGACTACAGAACATTGGTCACAGCATAAACCTAAGTGAGTCCATGGTGATGGTGACAGAAACACACTGTTAGAGTTTGACTATTTCCTCAGTCAGTCAGTGCTCTTTGAATGTGAGTCATTCTGGGTTCATGAAGATCTGGCATAGCAACATCTACAAATACCACTCTGCAGTATGTTCAGTTCATTTTGCAATGGTACTAATATGTGATATACAGCCTTTTGCCACTTCCTATTTGTGTCACCAGTGCTGTAAACTTCATGAAGCCATCATCGCTTAAGGAATGTTACCCATATGCCAGGGAGACAGGCTCTTGCACGCACACCAGCAATGAATTTCAGCAGTAGTTTCCTTATAGAGCTGAACTGAAAGCTGAGTTCTTTGTTATTTTCATGATAATCAGGACAATTTAAAGGTATTCTGAAGTTTGGCATTAGATTGTAAGTATTCACAGAAACTGCCTGTCACAAGGGTAAAGTTTCATCTGTGCATGAGGTAGTCTTGATGGTTGGACAAAACTCATATAGATACCCTATAATTTTACAGATGCTCATATACCAGATAAAACTCCCCCTCTCACTTCCTCATGCCCTAGGTACAGAGATGATGTTGAAAAATGCTCTCAAGTCAACACATGCTTCCAATTGGAAACACGTTATATGGATCTTTTTTAGAAAGTGCAAGGTAAATTTTGATTCCTAAAATAAAATCTGATGAAGTGATTAAAGTGACAGAGAAGTTGCTTCCTAATTGTCCCCTTTTCTGATTATTGGCCCCCAGTAGCTCTAGGACAGCTATAAATAAATAAATGAAACTATAGTTAAGCCTACAGGCCTCTTTATTCACATTTTGCATTTTCTTTTCCTCAAGAAGAGCGTAGAGCACAATATATAGTGAAGAACTACTTTTGCAAATTTGACCCTTGCAGATTTTCATCAGATAATATTTTCTTTGGTGCTAGGGAAATGCTTTGACACCTCAGGTCTACCAGGCAGCACGACACCTCTTTACTAATGTGAATGAAGTCTCCCCAGTTTTTGTGTTCCTCTATCTTTTTACTTCCTCAACACAACGACGGGATCGCCCAAATCTCTCATATTAATGAATAAAATTAAAGAAATAATTTTAGGAACGTAGTTGGGAAAAAAAATTGTCATCACCTTTTTACATTTGAGATACTGGTGCATGGAAGAGATGTGGCTTATCAGATTATATCAGAATTATTTGTCAGATTCTGGAATCAAGCTAGCTGCTCCACATTCTAGTCCCCTGCCTTAAACTCAGACCATTCTTTACTGTTGTTTATAAAAGAATCAAACAGTATTTATTTGACCCAGACTTTTAATAGCCCCTGCCTGAGTTCATAAGTATGGATAGATGAGCAAGAGGCTTTTCCCTTGGAGCAGCTGTTGAAGACTACTCACATAACTCCTGCAGTGCTGGTGTTTTGGAGGACACAGGCAGTACTTGCTTTTACTCCTTCAGGGAACAAGCATCTGAAAACAGAAGAGATTCAAGCCATGCCCTGGTCCACTCTGGCCTATGGTTTCAGTGTTTTGTAAGGGGAAACCATGCTGTAACTGCCTAAGCACTGATGCAGCCTGTACAGCACCCAAATAGAAAATAGCACAAAGAAGGATTGTGTCTACCAGTCTGACTTGCTTTCTTCCCTACTGCTATATTCTCATCCTTTATTAAATGCAGTGTAAATTCATCATCCAAGTTAAATTAAGAATATGTTTATAAGTCAGTAAAAATATTGCTAACTGTTCTCGGTGTTCCAGTTTGTTTTCTGGAAAACAATGGTTATAAAAAGGTGTTGGGAAGAAAAACAATGAAAAAAAATGAAATACCTTACTCTGCAGTAACTGTAACAAAAGAAAAGAGAAATACATGACTTTACAATGATCCAAGACAGATTTGTAACAAAGGTCATTCCTTCTTCACAGTGTCCGATTTTACAATTTTGTCATCAGTGGTTTATGTAAATGTGCGTTATTAAGGTTAGAAAGTAGAGAAGGCCAAGCAACAAAATAAATGTAAGCTTAAATAAAGTGACGACAAACAAAATGCTGATGCCTTTTCCTCTGTCTAGACCCCTGTGTGGAAAGCAGTGTTTTCATAAAACTCAGACAGAATTCATTTCCATACTGAGCGCTTAATAGTTCCTGTCAGAGCAAAACAGCTGGCAAACATATGGTATCCATTTCCCTGTATCACTTGGAAAAAATTTCACATGTAAATAAAACCAACATAAAAGTGTAGGCCTTTGAACCTAGAATCTTATACAATACATAAATAAGTCAGCACAGTGTGTTCTTTGTATTGGCCCACTAAGTTACATGCCTTTTGATTATTATTATTTTTATTTCTTCTTCGGAAATGTATTCTTAATCACTTCCAAAAGTATTAAGGTAATTTTCAGACATCCGTAACTACTAAGCTGGACTAATCTTTCACTTCAGACATTAATGTTGCACTGAAAGTGTGTGTATCTGTTTCCTTAGGAAGGTGTTCATGGCAAATTGTGTGTTTTGACCACAAATTAGATCCCACTGATATGCAGTTAGCACATGTAATAAATCTGCTTTGTTTAAACAGTATTCTTGACTTTTAGAATGCATTAACTCTTAGTGTACATTGAAAGGGGCATAGAAACTGCCTAAAGGCTTTAGTGGTTTTAGTGCTGTCCCTCAACTGAAAATAACAAAATAAGGAAAACTGTTTGCCAGAGTTCCACTGATTATGGAGATCATAAGTATCAACAGCTGACGCTGTGTGAAAGAGTGCAAGTTCAGTGAGTTTGAGTTCAAGTTCAATAGGATTAAGAGTTCAGGTGTCTTAAGCTCCCTTTCTTCTCTGCAAGTCAGATTCACTGGTCAAACTCCATATCCTGCAGTGCACTGAAATAATGGTCTAGAAGGTCCAGAGCTATATGTGTGTGTGTGAGTGTGTGCGTGTGTGTGTATATATATATGTGTGTACAGTTTATATATATATAAGGGATGGAAAGTTTGACAGAGAAGCCCAGCACAGAGAGGGAAAGTGGAAGAGGAAACATCATACCTGAATAAGTAGGGTTAATTTTCAGATCAGAGAATCACAAAATCATTCAGGTTGGCAGGGACCACTTGAGATCATCTAGTCCAATGGCTCTGCTTAAGCAGGGTCAGCTAGAGCAGGTTAAACCCAGGACGGTGTCCAGTCAGGTGTTGAGTATCTCCAAGGATGGAGACTCCACAATGTCTCTGGGGAATGTCTCTGTCTCTGTGCCAGCGTTTGACCAGCCTCACAGTAAAAAAGTGTTTTCTTGTGTTCAGATGGAATTTCATGTGTTTCACTTTGTGCCCATTGGCTCTTGTCCTGTCAGTGGCCATCACAGAGAAGAGCCTTGCTCCCTCTTCTTCACTGCTTCCCATCATGTAATTATACCCAAGGATAAGATTCATTCTGGCCGTTCTCTTCTCCAGGCTGAACAGTCCCAGCTGTCAGTCACTATTCATATGAATTCCAGTTCTTGTATGAAAAGTACATCTCCCAGAGATAACAAGCCTTAAAAATTAAATTGTTATTACTGTTGTTAAAACAAATCCACTAAAAAGTTTTGACTAACCCTTTTGTTGACCTCCCAGAAAATCATCCTACTCTTATGATGTATCTCTGTGCAATAAAAAAAGCAGAGTGCAAATTAGTGTAGTTGGACAAGACCACTGTAAATGCCACTAGGCTCTTATTGACGCCCATTACTTGATTAAAACTACTTTATTTGTAATTGATTACAATGTATGTCCTGTTTGAAGAAAGTTTATTTTCTGGATTGTCAGATTCTTGAGCTGTTTTGATAGAGGTGCCATTAAGTCTGCTTAGATATGAATGTGGCATGTTATCATGTAATTCTTGTTTCCGGTGTTTGGTCAGGTATATCTTTAAAGCATGCTATATTATGTCACACGTCTGGTAGTAATCACTTCTAAGTCACATTCCTCTATTTCTCTAGTTTCCAGCAGCAGCTGGAACTGTGGAGTCTCAACTCTTATCGGAAATGCACAGAAACCAACAGGAATTGCAGATGTGTGCAATAAATTCAGACCAGTGAAGAGGGTTTCCCCATTAAAGCACCAGCCAGAAAGCTCTGAGAACAATGAAAGTGATGACCAGAAGAATCAAAAAGGAGAATACCAGAAAGGCAGCGATTCTCAATCTGTGCCTCCAAATGATGACCAGAATCCAGGAGAAGGAGAGAGTCTTAAAAGCAAAAACATCAAGCCAACTGTTCTGCCTGGGGAGCTGGAGCACTATGACCTGGATATGGATGAAATTTTGGATGTGCCTTATATTAAATCAAGCCAGCAACTTGTTCCTTTTACAAAGGTAGCTCCTGAGAAAAAACTTTTGGGTGTATGTTCAACAGTGAATGGTCTTAGTGGCAAGACCTGCTGTGCAGGGAGCACAGAGAACTCGCCTGCTGGAGGGACACAGTTCTGTGTGCTGTCTCCTGTGAAAGGCTCTCAGCTGAGAAAAACGCAGCCCATTGTCCTTGATCAGCACAAGCATTTAACAGAAGAATTAGAGCTTTCCCAGCCTTTAGTTAAGTGTAGCTCAGTCCATGAATCTGAAGCCCAGGGCAAGGGCTTCCTCAGCAGGACATTTGTTGATCCTCATGCTCACAAAACAGAGAAGACTATGCCAAACTGCCACCTAAGGACTTTCCACCTGCAGACGGCAGTGGCAGAAAGCAAGCAGCTAGAGGAACTGAGTATGAACTGGAGCAGTGCAGGGGCCCCAGAAGAGAGGAGCGAAGAGGTGAAAAAAATTAAGAGCATCTTAAACATTGTAAAGGAAGGCCAAATATCTTTACTCGTAAGTATCATCTTTTTCATAAACCACATAGAATAAGGGCGATCTGTGATGTGGTGTATTAAGCCAGCAAAGCTGATGAAGTGCGCATTTTGAACCACTGCCCTTTTTATCTTGTACGCTCCTTAGAAATTGAGCATATGGGCTTCCAAATGGAAAGTTTTAATCTTTAAATCAAATACATAGCAAAACCAAGATACTAGTTTTATGTAAATGTGGCCAAGATTACTAGTTTATGCAGTACACTGAAATCATATATAAGGCAGGTGTTTTAACTACAGAGATCACTTAAATATTGAATTTAAATCTTAACTGAGTTTTGCCTTTCACAACATTCATGGGTCGCTTTGTTCAGTTATTGCTGGTTTACCTCAGTTGTTACTTAGAGGCTGATGATGGGAACAGAGGGGCTTCTGTTGTATTCTGATTATTATTCAGGAGTGTTTATGCTGTCTTGTTGCAGCAGCATTGTCGGGCAGGAGCTTTCTCTAAAGCCTCATTGGCCTCTGACCCATATGAAGTTTTTTAGTAAATTCTAACACTGTGATCAGGCACTATCAATGATGGTTTCCAAAGTAACTCGATGCAGGTTAACACAATGATGCAGAGCATGTGATCTCTACTCAGAACGGCTGGTGGAGGCACAGTATATGTGTAAGAACTGTTTTTGTTAAGATTTTTGTTTAGCTTCTCTGTTTACCAGTCTAGCTCAGGCACAAAGGCATGCTATTAACATAGCAACAAGAACAAAGGGAGATATTCAAAGACTAGACAGAGGCAGAAGAGAATATTAGATTGCTCAGTAAGAAATAAAAGCAAATTAAATTCACCCTGAGACAGGAATTGGGGGGAAAAAAGAGGTCATCACAGGTAGGTAGATGGAAAGAAAATGCATATTTTTTCCAAACAGGTCAAAACCTCTGAATGAAGTAGACTTATTGAACAGTACTCTGGCAAGACTGCACAATTCTAGGAACTTATCATTGCTACTCCTTAACTCTGTCTTCCTTTTTCCATTTTCCTTCTGGAGTTTCTCAATCCAATTGCTTTGTTTCAAAATTAGATTTGGGCAGAAATAATGTATTAGGTTGTGTAGTACTTCAGATAAATATTCAACAATTTTTTTTGTGGAAACAAGCTGTCAGATAAAAGTCTTCTGTAACGTGTTTCAACTACATTTTTGGTGGTGCTTAACAAGCTGCCATTTTTGTGATGAGCAAAATTAATCAGGAACGTTTTTTAGGAGTCATGGATGTTTTCTGTTCAATTACTCATCAATATAATGCCCCCCCCCCCAAAAAAAAAGAGAAAGAAAAAGGAGAGAAACCAAATGCTAAATAGGCAAAAATTATGAAAATATGGGTATTTTTGCAGCTACTTCATTGATTGAAGTAGTACAAAAACTTAAAGCTACTCAAGATCTTGCACTGTTGTATGACAACTGCATGAGAAGGAGCGAAGCTACGCAGTGAATCAAGCCTGTGAGCATCCCACCTCTATCCTTTTGGTAAAGTTGCCACGTTCTGTATAGTGAACTGAAAAGCTCTTGGTTTTGAGTTATAAAAGAATATGCCTATGGGGAAGCATCTTTGTATTTGGCTTGTGTCTTTGGCTGTGAGGCTTAATGTTCTGTGTATCTTTTTATCTTTAGTTGTAACTAACATAATGCTTTTTTTCACAGCCACATTTAGCAGCAGATAATCTGGATAAGATCCATGATGAATGTGACAACAATCTGTTGCATGTAGCAGCATCAAAGGGACATGCAGAATGCCTGCAGCATCTCACTTCTTTGATGGGTGAAGACTGTTTGAATGAACGAAACATTGAGCAGCTAACTCCAGCAGGATTAGCAATAAAGGTAACTTGGTCTCTCTCTCTACTGTAATGTGACATAAAGGTCATTTATTTTCTTTCTGTGATGGCAATAAGTAGTGCATCCAGCAGGATGTTATTTTTCAAGCATTTTGGTAAGTGAGAGCAAAAAGAACTGTTGGATGATACCACATAAGCAAATAAAAATGGATTACTATGCAGGATACAATATCAGCTGTACAACATTGACATTTTATATGTTGTTGTCAATGCATATACATTCATTTTTAAATCAGTTAACTGACTTTTAAAAAGTTTGTTATATTTTAGGGAACTTTCCTTTAACTCAGACTCAGTTGTTTCTTTAGAGAGCATAACAGTTGCTTGATTTTTTACAAATACAGGTATAATCTTGTAAGTAAGTCAAGTGTGAGAACATGTTTACAAAGCATAAAAAACCTCTGATCCACATCTGGAGGTGAAAATTCTTGGATGTCTAGAACAATCACATCAAGGTTAAAATGTACATGTTACAGAACAACCTGTTAGAAACTGCAAAAATTGCTGTCAAAGCTTACAGAAAAACCTATTATGTAGGAAAATGGGAAAAATATTGGTGTTGCTGCACTGAAATAAAACAGTGGTGTACAGGAAGGCTCATAATTTAACCATATTGATTCTGGTTCTTCAGTAAGTGAGATTGAATGGTTGAATGCTATTCCTTTTAGTCACTAAGTACCTTAATAAGAATCAAGGCAAGGGGTGAAATATAATACAGGAGTTTCTGTTTCTTCTGGGGGTGTATTGGGTTTTGCTTCTAGCAAAAACTTTAGAAACTGACAGAAGAGTGGTGGATTCCAACCTGCAGGTTTCTATCTTTGAGATGTCATTTCAGTAAGCTAGGGCCCTGGTGCAGGTTTCAGGGTTGGATTTTTTTTATTTTTCTGGGACAAGCTGTATGAATATAAAATTAAACTGATACCTAGTTGTACTAATGAAATGCTATTATAAAAGTCAGATATTTAGGTTCAATACCTTGGCCCGTGTCCAAACTGAATAGTTACAGCCTGCCAATTTAAAGTCATACAATTTTAGTTGGAAATAATTTTCTTTCTTGTTTTTTCAACCTGGGTACATAATGTGTTTATAAGCCAATAAAGCCTTTTGTCTTTTTCTCCAGAAAGATTGGCTTTTTTAATAATTGGTTCCTTTAGTTTCTCTATTACTTGAACATGCTTAGACATTCACAGAAAAGTGTGTAAATGTAATGGAGTTCTTCATGTAAGTGAGGGTACTCAGGCCCAGATGTTTCTAAGGATGACCTACATGGCTGGACTTGTCCTGGATCGTTGCAAATTTTTGTGAGAGCCTTAAACTAATCTGGCATAACTAGACTTTGTAGATCTTGATCCTTACTCTCAGAGTGTTTTTGCACACTGGTAGAATGGACTTTATTCTTCCTGCTCTTACTTTATACCATTAACTCACATAATGTTATACCATGTGGGGCATGCACATAAGTTCTGCAAGAATTATGACTATCAGAATAGAAGAAAACTTACATGCAGGAACATAAATTTCCATGGAAGAGAATTTCAACAGTTTAGTGATGATCCGTAACATTTCCTAGTAAAGAATGAATTAATTAAAACTAGTTCTTTTGATTAAGGGCCTCTTTCTGACCTTGAGACAAGAGCTAGAGAGTGAAAATGGAGTGGTATATTATGGCCAGTCGCACTGTCATATTGATAGTTTATTTTAACTAACTGTGGAGAAATCCCTTCCACATTTGCAAAATTATCATATTTAGCAGGTACTTAATTTTATTAATTATTTAACTAAATTTTAAAAATACAAAAATATTTTACTCAGTTGTGATATAAAGGAAAACAAAATAAAAAATTATTAGTTAGTCATGCTTACCAATATTTGAACCCAAATAGGATTAGGAGGATTTTTCTAGCGTAGTAAAAAGCATACAAGTAGTTTCATTGTTTTGCTTCATTACTGAAACTGAGAGAAATAGATTTAAGTAGGTAAAGGAAAATGGTGTGCATTTTTGTGTTTATATACATACATTACATATGGAATGACTAAGACAAATATCAGATTAATTTTATTCCAATTTTTCTTTCTCCCATATAATTTTAAATGGGTTAATATTTATTACATTCTTCTCCTTGTTCTTATAAAAATAAAACTGAAACTTGAAATAGATATTTCGTTCCTTCTCCTGATGGCTTTTTCCATTTTATGCACACAGACAGCTTTTTATGTCATGTATGTTGACCTCTGTGAGGTTTTGACTGAGCAATTGAAATACTTGTTTCAGCTATAAATGATATAATAGCTTTTATGAACAGGAAAGTTGAAAAATGAAGTAAAAGCAGGCTGGAATGTAGGTCATGCCAAACTGCATTTACAAAGGTACCATTGCTGAAAAGGGGCCGCAGCAAGAGAAGCTGCTAAAACCTCCTACCTTTACGCTGAGCCACATGCGTGCTCTGAAGAAAATGTTCCATCTGTTTCTACAGCATCTACATCCCACTTCATATTAACTTGCAGACTACTAGGAGTGTGCATAGCAGCTTGGGAATCTTGAGACGAGGCTCTAAAAGGTGTTCAGGGCCAGAACCATCTCCTTGTTTGTGTTTGTACAGTATCTATTACAGATAGGTCCTAATCCATGAGGATTAGGTGTTCAGATACTACATACATGAGAATAACTTAGGAAGTGTGCATTTAATTAGTGATTAATGAATACTTGAGTTTGTAGGGAGACTGTTCGCTCTGCTCCAGCAAATGATCTCATTTAGTCATTGAGCCTTGCTGTCCAAGTGATAGAAGCAGAACTATGGTTTTGCTCTGAAAAATCTGAGAGTGGGGACCAGATTGTGTATGTAAGACTGTCTGACTGGCACTTTCACATTGCCACTTTCACTATAATCAGTAGCCAAACTGTAAGTAACACAGGATAGCAAGATAAACAAGGGCATTACACGAAAGCAGATAAAAGAACACATTTTCAAATGAATTGGAATTTCATAGCATTTTAATAATTCTGATAAGCTTTTCCCTGTTTAGTAGAAGTGTTTAGAATTGAAACAGCTGGAATGTAAAATTTGTTTTTATTTGTTTAGAACGGTCAGCTGGAGTGTGTTCGATGGATGGTGAGCGAAACAGAAGCTATTGCAGAATTAAGTTGCTCAAAAGACCACCCAAGCCTTATTCATTATGCAGGTTGCTATGGCCAGGTATGACTTTCATTTACTTTTCCAAATAGGTTATTTAGATGCTTATACAACAATTTCAATTTAAAGCATGTTTATAATTTTGTGGCTTTTAATTACAGGTGTTCTGAATTAGTTCAAATACAGCAAGATCTTTTCCAACTTAATCTGTGGGGTTTTTTTTGGTATTTTCCCTCTTAAGTCTTTTTTTTTTTTTTTAAGCTTTAAGTGATGGCTAGGAGAAGATCAGCTGGCATATTGGGCCAACCTATCAATCCCAAGAACATCAGGGAAGATTAGCTATCATGATCCCTAGAGGACTCTAAGGACACATCAGAAAATCACCAAACATTTTGGGATAGTTCATATTCTCTTTCCAGGAGAGACTAATCTCAAAAAATTTTGGCAAATTCTGACAATTTAGGAATTCAGTATATTGGCAGTGAAGTGAAGTGTGGTGAAACTTGAACATCATCTGTCTAGCTCTAGCCAGTTTTATTGAGAATTACATATAAAAATATGTTGTAAATCAATAGTGTTCCACACCTAACTTATCTATAAATCTAATGATGAGAAACCACAGAAGTACAGCATTTCAGTGCTTTGCTAATGTCTGGGGAAACATATACTACTTAATTGCACCACATTCTCTTCCCACAAAGTCTGTTTTTCCTGAGTAGACCTTGCAATAACCCCTCTTCAAAGGACCTTCTCCAGGATCTGCTATGCAAGGAATAGTGATCGGTTATTCTTCTCTAATCTCTTTGGCAGGTGGGCCACTTTATCACGCAGTTTCTTCAACAGACTTTAAGGATAAATGCATAAACCCCACTATTTTTGTGCTAATGCTTTTTTTTCTTTTACTTGTTAAGAGAGAACAAGCAAAATGTAACCACTAAGAAAATTATCTTTTTCTTTCCTGTACAAGTGTGGTTGTTTCGTTCAATGCCATACGATTATTGTGGCTTATTTCTGCTGTTAACTGATCCTGTCCAAGAATGAATTTACTGGAGGGGGAAGGAAAGAGAGGGGGCAGGTTTGGAAGGCTATAGAGCTGGAATTCTACCCTTTTCCCTGCTGTTTCCATAGGCACACAGACACCCTTGTTTTCATGCTGTGCAAAGACCTCCTTTGCCTTTTCTCCACTCACCTACTATGCAGATGTTACCGGTGCAACTTAGGACCCTGCCGGATATACTGATTGATTGTGTCCTGCTTTCCATAGCAAGTTTGGCCTGTAAACCTAGCACTGAATATAGGGAGGCTGGGAGCCAGATCAGAACTGGATTTGAGAAAGGCATGTTTGCTACTGGCAAGAAAAAGTTTGGAAGAGAAAGTCTCATATGAACTTACATTCATATCTTCAATTGATTAGCCTGATTTTGTCCTCATCTCTAGAGATATTTATACAAACTAAATCCAGTGAAGCTTTGGGTTTTTTCAGTGAGCTATGGTGTCTACTGCCAGAAACATATCTGGCACACTTTATCTAGATTCTTTTCAGAACAGGACAGAAGCTCTACCAGTTAAGAAACACCAGCTACAATCAGCCACCCGTGAAATTTAAAAAGGTGATATATAAATTGCTGCCAAATTTTTTTAGTTAGCTGAATGCCAAAGAAAGTTCACATGTAATGTCAATTATCTTTTTTTTATAATCCATAAACATCTTGCAAACATGAGGGAATGCTGAGGCTGAAGGGATGCCAGACTATCTTACCCAACTGTGTTAAGAATAAAAAAACTGAGAAATTCAAATGCGTAGTTGGCACTATCGTTGAAGCTTTAATTTATTTTACCATTACGTACACAAGAGATAATCCATGTAAACACTGGTCTTGGCAGAATTACAAGAGTAATATTTTTACAAGGAAGACCTGTTATTGAATCATTTTCTAAAAGAGCCAGTCCGTCCATTGTTTCCCCAGGCATTAGACATGCGCACCATATTTTTCTTCAATAAGTATCGTTTAGAATGGGCAGCAAAAGGGAGTTCATAGCAATGCTCCTGTGTGAAAGGTGATCAAACAACAGTCATGGCCTGACTCCAAAGACATCTCCACAATTTTATATTTTCCCAGTGAGAGAGGAACCACAGAAGTTCATCTGATGGAAGACGAGAAGTCAACCTGTAGCCTGGTCAGCATACCTCCTAGCAAGGGCTTCTTTAAGCATGCAAGAAGCAACCATGGCTGTTGGCAGGCCTCTCCATGCCAAGCATAAGTCATGGGTACATGGCAGATTGTGTACCAGCTGTGTCTGGCACAGTCACCATGTGACAGGAGGGGATGCTGGTGCAGTCCTAGGTGCACATATTAGGCCCTGACTAAGCTTCAAAGGGCTGTAATTTCTTTTCACAGATGCTGTGGTAGCATGGACTGCACAGGTAAGAGGCAGAGAGTGGGGAATGCCAAGGGTTTGTTGCCTCTGAGCTCCAGAGAGTCTAGAGGGACTTTGGGGAACCAGAGCTACAGCATGACTGAAGACCTAGAAGGGGTTCTGTACACTACTTGTCAGTGGTCTAGTGCTGGAGAGTGCAGTGGGGCGGAGTGTGTGACATTCAGATACGCAAACACCTAACACCACACCTTTTTTGCACCTCCGGATGTTTGTCTTCCTATCTAATGTCATTTTTGCAAGAGTAATGTGTTGTTTTCACTCGCTCCTACTCCTCCACTGTGAAGGGATACTGGGAAAGGCAGCTTATTTATCTAATACTGGGTGATGGGGCTAGGATTAGCTGTACAATCGGTACTCTTCACCATGCTAATCCTTCCATTTGTAGTCAATTTAATTATTTAAATGGTCTTTGTTAGTTGTTCTTTCTGCTTCAAAAGTCAGCTGATGGAGCCAAAGTCTGCAGCCTGTCCCAAAACAGAAATTACATATTGTGACATTTTCCCAGAATCTTTTCTTAGGGAGGTTTGAATTATTATAGGTCTAGAATATGCCAGAGGGATGTTAACCACTGCTACAACATAAGACCATTGTAGGTCTTAAAATTATCAGATATACTGAATAATTTGTCAGTATTTATCAGTGCCTATTACATAACAAATATGTGATCATTTTCCATTGTCTTAATATCATGAATTTTCTTATTATCCTTCATTTTGTCTGAATTGAGTTGATGACTATAAACCTACTCTTAAGAGTACTTTTCTTCCAAATACCTAATGTGAGTGTTACTAAAGTGATACATGATATATTTTGATATATGATGTTTTCATTTTCCCTAGATGTAAGTGAAGAAAATAGTTGTTTTCTTTTTTTTTTTTTTTGTCGAGGATACATTTGTTAAAAAACAGTCATTTGAGAGAAACACAAACTCTCTGAGTAGGCCTCTGACTCTGTGCCTATGATCAGCTGATGCACAGACAGTCCTAAGTACAGATGATTGCATTTAGCCATCCAGGCACTTGATTTCCGTGATGATAAGATAAATGACTAGAAAGCATCATTTGCTCCATGCTGATTGTGATCATAAAATTACAGAACATGCTTAACATTCTGGTGCCTATTATGTTCCAAAGAAATATATAATTTCAAAGCTATAGTTGTCTTCAAATTCTGCAAAGGAGCTTTGCTAAAATATTTTTCTTTTAATTATTAAAACATAAGGGCAATTCATAGGAGTAGTGTAATCCTTCTTCACTGCTGGCCAACACCACAGGCATCTCGAGAAATTGCTCAAAAGTATTTTAACAGGGATATGTGATCTGAAGTCATCTCTTCATGCTGGCTGTCAGCTGTATTGGGCATTCAGCCAAGGAGAAGTAAAAATACCTATCCCTTCACCCTGTAATAAAAACAAAACTGCTGTTAAAGTGGAAATATGAAGAAGGTAAGTTCCAGACAGACTAGCCCTCTGAAGTAGTGAGCAGAGATCCAGGTGCTTGAATGGGCAGAATTGTTTAGAGGAGACCTTAAAGAGTCTCAGGATCCATCTCCTTTTCCTTGACATTAAAATTTCTGTGGTACTTTTATACATAAAATGAGGTTTATAGCCAACGTTCCTAGCTAGAATTTCCTTTCCTCATTCTTATTCATTCTTTTTCCTACATGATTACTGCTCAGAGTCCTAGACATGCTTTCAGTACTGTTTTATTTAGGTACACTTCAGTCTTACAGACCCATGTATCTGAGGGTGATTATGTACTTACGTACCACTGAAGCTACCAAAGTGCTGCAGGGTTAAGTCTGTGCATTGGTGTTTGCCTCACCGACGCTAGAATCTACAAAGCCCTTTTGAACTAGAGGTCCTAGCCGGTATAATGCATGACATATCAGTGGAAGATAAGAGAAAATACATGTTTAAATAAAAAAGTTTTAAGATAGAAAGTAATTTATTCTTTTCAGCTATTCAGGTGCAAATACTGGGAGTACAGCTGTACTGTATGGCATAGGCAGCTATGCTTTAATGGACCGCACTTTTTATGTAATCTATACATTTATTCTAGATTTTCAATATGTATCACATTCAGCAGGGTACAATGAAATTTAATCTGAAGGGGCACAGAAAGTTCCTAGAGAGAAGAAGGTTTTTCCAAATAAACCTGCTGGGGAAAATAAGAAATTAATTAAGTTTAGTGCACATATATAAACTTCATTGTTAGAAATGAATGCCCATATAAATGTGTATTACACCTCCATATACACAAAGAGTGATGTTAAAAAGAATTGTTGGCACCTCAGTTTTGGCTTCCAGGCTTTCACTTGCAAGTTTTGCAGTCCAAGTCTCCCCAACCTTCCCAACATGCAGGCACATATAAATGGTCCATTAGTCAATACACTGAGATCTCAGGATAGAGAGATTTCCTTGTTTTAGTTGTGTTGCTTCTCCTCTTGCACAACATCCCAGAGCTGAGGCATGATGATAGATTGGAAGAATCTAATTGCTCAGCTCTGTGATCTGCACATACTCCTGTTTTAATTTTCCAAAGAGGCTTGTGAAGTTTCACCAAATTTCACAAGCTGTTTTTCAGATTGACACACAGGCTGTTCTGCCTCAGGTCTCCAACATACAGGCATGCATGCTTTTTAATGTACAATTTCTCAGAATGTGTTACAGTACTCATATTTTTCCTATTGTCTTTTTATAAAAGAAATAAAGTGTTTCTTCTTACTTCCCTGGGGAAAAAAAAAAACCAACCAAATCAGAGGCAGGCCCATGATACACTAAGTCCTACAAAGTTTCAAGAGACTGAAAACAAGGAATTATTAGACAATATTAGTAGCAGATGACAGAACCAGTATTCCTCTAGTATATTTAGCTTTTCATTATTTAATTATCTTTTGTGACATCTCTTTCCCTCTCCCCCTAGGAGAAAATCCTGCTGTGGCTTCTTCAGTTTATGCAAGAACAAGGGATTTCACTGGATGAAGTTGACCAGGATGGAAATACTGCTGTTCACATAGCTGCTCAACATGGCTATCTAGGATGCATACAGGTAAAGTGATATATCAGATGTATCAGACACTCCTTTACATCAAACTTGAATGACAACAACCATTAAAATAATTATAGATCTTACAAGTGGGAATAATTATTAATACATTAAAATATACTAGAAGGAAGAACTTTAAACCTGTAGGACTCAGACTGAAATACCAAAAAGCTCTGGTTTTTTGGATTCCATTCTGTTATGGTATTGTTAGCCTAAAGTAACTGTTGTACTGCAAGAAGAAAGCAGGATTGTGTTGTTTCTACATAAGCAGCTAATGCATGTGTTTTTATGTTACAAAAGGGCAGCCAGTGTGTATATGCTTACTCTACTGTTCTGATACTTTCCTTCTGTTTCTTTTTCCAATGAATAGTTGTAGTTCTCCAGCTTAGGGGGAGTCTAACAGATAAGTTTGTTCTATGTTGAAGGATTTCTACCATGAGTAAACCATCCTTTCCAGACTTGTAATCTTTGAAAGTATCTATGCTAAACAATGCAGTGTGATGGTGATTTCTAACTAATTCTCAATGAATCAGCTTTGCCACTGAAAGCAATATAGTTCTGTTGTAGATTACTGCTGAAAAGGGTAATTTGTCCTGCTGAGAAGGCTTACACAGCTACAGTACTTTGGGAGCCAGATCTGAAAAAAACAGTTTGGATGCCTCTGTACAGTACCAGTGTTCAATGCAGACATACCAAAAAACTGTAGGGTTGAACTGGATGGCTAGGTGAAGCGTCTCGACTTTGCGTTGAATTGCAGATGTACCCTCTGTCCATCAAAGTTACTAGAACCCTTAGTCACAGGAGTACATTTCAGTATTTGGTGTTGCCAACCCTTTGAATGAAAGCTCTTTGGAGAAGAAATAATAATAAAATTATTACAGGAGATTGCAGAAAGGTATCTGAGAAACAGATTAGTCACTGGAGAAGAACAGATAAAGAATAAATAACCACATGGCAGAAAGGCAGGAAATAGAAATCAAAGTGATCTAGTCAAGTAGGGGAGGAAAACATGTCTAAGAAGGAGTAGTAATTATCAGAGTCTAAGGACTCAGATACATATCAGTAAACATGTTAATCCTATTATCACACATGAACTGATCCACAGCATCTCTTAGGCCAGTGCACATACAGAAGATTTGTATTAGTTGAACCCTAAAAGAAATACAGCTAGCCAATTCTCATTAGCTAACCTCTTCAGAGAGCTAAATATATTTGTGCACACTGTTATGTTGAATCTACAGATGCATAGCTTATCATTATTATTATTATTATTACTATTACTACTATTACTACTATTACTATTATTATTATAGCAGTCTATTTATATATCTGGACACAGAGAAGATGTAACTCCATAAAACCCAGTTTGAGAGTCTCACACAGTAAAGAAAGAAAAACAGGTGGCAGTTGAGCTGAATGAATAATCTTGAAAAGAACAGTTAAATAGATTTAGACAACATGACCATCTCTGCATTTTGTCACTGATGGGACATGTCTGTCTTTTAAAGATGTCAGGAATGGACCTTGTACAAATTCTTATGAGAATAAAATAAACAAATCATCACATTCGAGCTAAATCAAGTGTTTTTATTATTGTATTGTAGATAATTGCTATGATCAGTTGGAAAAAAGTGGGAAGAAATGTTTATGATTTACTAGTGGGGACCATCTTTGTGGTAGGGTGTGTGCTTAGGGTTGATAACTCAACAATGCCTCATCAAGGTGTACAATGCATTTGAAGGAGAAATGAGAGTAGATGATTTTGAACAGAGTGGTGACATATGCAGGCTGTTTTCATGGATAAAACTAAACCAAGAAGAGAATAGCCCTGCTTTCCCCATGAAGAACGAACATTAATAAATGGCTTAGAATTCTCAAGATTATTTTAATGTAGATAAATATACAAATCAACAAGTGTTTTGTGTTGAAGTGAAGCCATGAGAAATAAATCAAGAAAATATCTAACAACAACAAAAATACACAATGTTAGTAATGTCACTTCATTAACACTTCACAGTCTTTAAGTGTAGTTGATGTTTTGTTGTGCTGTGAAACAAAATAAGCCCTCTGCCCAGTGAGCTTATAGTCTAATTTAAAACAATGTACAGTGAATGATCTGGTAAAAAGAAAGAAGCAATAAAGGAGTCAGAGAGAATATAAGGAGCAGTACAAAAGATGGAGTGTCACAGGCTGTCAGTGATTCCTTGGCCCTCTCATTCACTGTGTTTATGAGCAGGTGACACTCCTATCATGTTCCAAACTGAAAGATTGCTTTCTTGTAGGGTCATAACTCTCTCTTCTCTATTTTCTTTATTGGCAAATTAAACCAAATTTATTGACATGAGATGCAGTGCAAGACTGTTCACAAGTTTTCTTTCTGTATAGATTTAGCAGACCAGACAGACCACCACTCCTCTCTCCTGTCAGCAGGTGTAGAGGTGTCTCTGCCTGCTGGTTTAAGTCAACAAAGCCACTCCAATCCTTCGTGGCTTACCAGCTCTGCTTGGATAAGTCAACCAAGAGCTCAGCCACACAATTCCTCTTCTGCATGTGTACGTGTAATGCTAATGATGCTGTAGTTTTTGAATGCATCATGATTTTGTTCAGAGTTTTTTCCAAAGTGCTATGAGCCATGTGTGTCTGAACATTGCTGAGGACATTTAGGTCCTATTCTAGGCTCTTCGATAAAGTGGATACTGTATAACACTGATTATCACAAACAGATCAGAAAGAGTGAAGGTTTGGTCTCAATTCTTGCTTCAGTTATTGGATGTCTTGAGGTCAGCCTGGCAGAACTTCTTTTGCCCTTACAATGCTCTGGATTCAAGTCCCAGAGGTAACTCAGATGTCATGCTCACAACCTGGACAATTCTCCAGCCACAAGCTAGGGTTCATAAGCCGTTACTTTTCTTAAAGACTAAAAGCTGACATATATCTGAGTATCTCTTTAAAAGAAAGTAGAGGGTGATCAAGCAATTGCAAAGCAATGAGACTTCTTTCAGCATTAAAAAAAAAACAACAAACCCCAAGCAGATTGAAAAAGTCATTGTACAAATTTCTTTCTGCAAAAAGAAATTTGTGCCTGTCTGACCTAAAGGAGTTTTTGGAAAGTATCTGCCATACCTTTCATATCCAAACATCACTTGGCTAAGGAATCAGGACATTGAGACTGCTGCGTTGAGTGTTCTAAACTCAGGGATTCTGCTGTGGTAGGAAATTGAGAGCCAAACCACAAAAGGATTCAGCAAATTTTGTAGCAAAGACATTCCTAAAATGAGATTCTAAGGGTGTGTTGCAATGCCTTGCAGTGTGGAGATCCCATGAACAGCAAATACCAGACCTGATCAGTCATTACAGCTCATCACCGCCCTCTATAAACTAGCTAGCAATGTGTTCATGCTGCCCTGGACCCTGATTTTATCCAGCGCAGATGTCCTTTGAATTGCCCTTGCCTGTGTCTTCTTTTCTAGGTCTACCATGTGCAAAGTTAGCACAATGTTTAGTAATGCATAGACAGGTGCATCTGAAAAAGTTTATCACTGTGGCTCAGGAGAGAATCAATAGGTGCCTAAATGTAAGTCCTCTGTTTTCATTTGGCGGTTCCAGTCATTGTATGAATGCTACAAGTCATGCTATGCTGTACAAACAAATGAACAGAAAAAAAATTGAGTAGAATGGCAAGGGAAGAGGAAGGAAGAATATAGTCTTTTTATAGTTCTTCTGAACCACAGCTCAGTCTTCTGTGTTATCCTTGCACCTGAGTGATAGATTTTAGTGGTATGTGTTTTGAGTTCAAGCCGCACACAGACTTGTCAGTGACTGATTTTTAAAAATGATTGGCTTAGACCAACATTTTCAAGCATTTTATTCAGGAGAGCTTTGTGTCCAGCTGTTTTTGTGGTTGACCAGAAGTCACAATAGAGACCTACACTTACAGGTGTCAATGTTTCCTTTTGTGTTTTTACAGACGTTGGTTGAATATGGAGCAAATGTAACCATGCAAAACCACATGGGAGAGAAACCCTCACAAAGTGCTGAGCGACATGGGCACACCATGTGTTCCCGCTACTTAGTAGTTGTGGAGACATGTATGTCATTGGCCTCGCAGGTTGTCAAGCTAACAAAGCAGCTGAAGGAGTAAGTGTTTCACTGTTAGCAGAGGGATCATTCTTAAAACACCACCCTATTTTGTCTTCAGTTTATTAGCAGTGTCTGTTTTCTGCTTCTTATGTATGATATTTTCAAGTCATATTTCTACCTTATTTCTCCACTCTTTCCTGCTCTTAAGCATTTGCCCCTTCCCCTTTAGCAGCTCAGTTTTTCAGCTGTTCTCTTTTTGGCAGTTTACTGTGAACATAGATGAAGGAGTGGGAGTGGAAAAGGGTATGTATGAAGCAATCCGGTCCCTTTTCCCTTTGCATACCTTGGGATCGTTGCTGATCATAATTTCTGTTCACATAGCATGCTTTTATATAGAGTGAGTGGCTCTTCCCTGTTACAGTGCTGGGTGTTGATGTTGGGAAGAATAATGGAACATAGTTGGAGGGGTTTTTTTGGACTTGGAAGGTCACCAAAGCCCACAATGGCTACTCAGGAAATATCTTATGTGCTGTTTTTTCTTCATAGGAGCTGGTATTAATATTTTAGTATGGTTTTTAATAAACATTCTGTAAAGAGCTTGTTATTTTGAAACATGAATTTATGCAATTGCTTGTTTTTATTATAGGTACAGTTACTGTGACTTAGCATGTCAATGGGCTCGTAAGATAAGACTCTTAGAAACCATCAGCACTGACCTAATGTTGTTGCATCTTACATAAATGATCAAGAGCTTGTCAGCTACCACAAGCCTTGAAAATTACTTCTGACAAACCCATGTTTAGAGGAGACCATATCATTTTATGCAAGCAGTGTGTGGGTAATTGTACTGGGAATAAATTACAAGACTGTTAGCAGGGGAGCTGCAGGGGTGGCCTTTATAAGAACAGGTGAGGGGCTGCTCTTTGCTGGACACAACTGGTTCCAGCCATCTCCGCAACAGACCCGCTGCAGGACACAGCTAAGCCCATCAACCAAGTTGTTGACACCTCTGTGAAAACATATTTGAGAAAGGGCAGAAAATGCCAGAGAGGAGAAGGGAAGAGAGGAGTGACAAAGAGAGGGAGCAGCAAGGTCAGAGGAGCCGGAGGTGCACCATGGTGGAGCAGGCATATCCCCAAAGAGACTGTGGCCCATGGAGTACCCATGCTAGGACGGGTATACGCCTTGAAAGGACTGCAGCCCTTGGATAAGCCCACACCAGAACCAGTGCTTCCCTGAATGGACTGCAACCTGTAAAGGACCCACAGTAGAGCACAGGAAAAAGTGAGAAGGAAGGAGCAGCAGAGAGAAACTGCTACACACAACCCCTGACCTGTGCTGCTCATTGCCTCACTGAAAAGACTGAGTGTAACTGGCAGCAATGACAAGAGGGGAGGAGAGGTGTCTGGAGTGAAGCCTGAGAAAGGGGGAGAAGAGGGGCTTGGAGTGCAGATGAACCTGGGAATGAAGTTGAGCCTGGAAAAGGGGAGGATAGGTGTTTTAAATGTCTGTCCTTTTTTGTTTCCCAATACCTGAATCAATAATGAAATATTTATTCTAATTGGCAATGAATTAAGTTAAATTCCCCAAGCTGAGTCTCTTTTGCCCATGACAGTAATTGGTAAGTGATCTCCCTGTCTTTATCTTGACCAACGAGCTTTTTTGCCTCTCTTCTTCCTATTTTCTGCCCCCATCCCACTGAGGAATAGGGGCAGTGAGAGACCGGCTGCATGGGTGCTTTTTGCCAGGTGAAGCCAACACATTACACTGATACAATTTTTAGTTTCAAACTGCATGTCTTCCACATAAGGGTAAAAATTATCTGTATTGTTAATTCACCCTTTTGGTATAATCAGGTATCTCTTTTGTACTGTTTTCACAGCAAAAGGAGTATGTAGTAGCAGTCTTCTCTGTCATTACAGAATACCTTCCTGAATTTGAAGTATGCTTATTTTTATGTTTGTACCTCTAAGTTTTATATTATAAAGGCATATTCTCTTTATGATATCTTTACTTTTCTTTTACCTTCATACTCTCATAAATACCAACAGAGAACTAAGGGTTATTATAATTCTCACTGTTTTCATTTTTACAGTCTAACACTGTTCACTGGATATTTCAAAGTACCAAGTGTTTTGTAGCTGGTTCATTTGCTGAGAAATACTAAAATATACAAATCAGCTGATATAGAGGAAAAAAACAGAACAGGGTATTTCCTGAGTAGCCTGCATTAGCAGCTGACTCATCTCAATATACAATGAAATGTATTTTCCCCATAACTCAGCAGAAAAAACCCGCACACACCAGGAAGTAGAAATGGCAACCACAGATTCTCAGTGTTTCAGTTCTCTTCAGTGCTCACCCACTACTTGATATAAGTGTTAACCTCTCATATGGGAAAGAAAGACTTGTAATGTCAGTCAGCAGGCTGTTCAACTCCATAGAAATATTCTAGTTCTGACTTTCCTGACAAAAGCATTAACACCGTTCCAAGTCTCCCGCCCTGTCATCTCACAGACTGCATGCACAGGAAGTCATTTAAATCATTCTTATCTGGCTCCTGATGGGTTCCTTTGCTTGTCTCAGCTGGAATTAAATCTGCTTCCCTTCAGCAGCCTATTTTTTCAGGCTTCAGATTTAGCTCCAGTAAGTGCAGCAGCAGCCTTTTCTTCCTCTTCTACAGAGATGTCAGTCTCCTGTGCAACCCTGTTGCAGTTTACTGAGGCAGTGAAATATTCTATTTTCTTCTTGAAAGAACAGCTTCTGCGTGGCTATTTGGGCTGCAAGCCTCAGGCTGTGAGTGGCTCTGATAGAAGCAATGGACCATGTTCAGAAGCCCATGCTCAGGAGCCAGAGGGGTTGATGCAAGAAGACTCTTGCCCAGTTTTGCAGCCCCATCCTGCATAGAAATCCAAGGATGATATGAAGGACATGCCTGGGGCAGTTTCTCAAGGGGCCTTACCTCTGGCATAGCAGGAGAATTCATTGTCTACAGCACCTCTGAAGATCCAGAAAGCATCAGATGGCAACAGATGGAAGTCCAGTTTACAGTCTGAGTCACTTCAAACTGCTGTTACGTAGGAATAGCTCCAACTTGGGCAGCTGAGCTGGCTTTCCTGTATTGTCTCCACTTACTTCCGCTGGTGTTAATGGATGTTGTTCTAAAGACAGAAGAGTTATGATTGTATCATGATGGATTACTTGAATGGTCAATATCAACACAGAAAGCCCTTATGTGCTTCTCAGCCTTCCCGCAGCTGCTGTAAACACGAGCTGATAATGCAATCTTCCTTTATTCTGTGTGCCTTATTAGCCAGGGATAAGAGCCTCTCTCTGATAACACTGTATGTCCCCAACCACAGGGAGACTGGAATGGTTGATATTGTGCAAGAAGAACAGAAGCGCAGAAACTGTCTTAGACCAGCACCTAGCAAGAGTTATCTTCAAAGGTCCTAAGCCAAAGAAGGAACTACCATCTTTCATTCTCTTTTTATAATCTCTTCCAGTCATCAAGGCAACATAGAGCTGTTCTAGAGAGAAGTTATCCCAATCCATCACGCTTTTTGGAGCCATTCCTGAAAAGAAGGCACAAACCCAAAACAATAAAATCACATTTTGCCAGAGTCTTCACATCTTTCACTACTTTGATCCAAAGCTGCTCAGATGACAAATACAGAGGAATATAGCAAAACCTTTTGAGTTGGGTCTAAGTCTCCATTCAGAGAGAAAAGCCTTTATGTTTGAAAGAAGGAAATAAGTCGTAACTAGAAATGTTCCATTGAATCTTTGCAAGAGGATTAACTGAGACTTTTCCCCAAAAGAGGGAAGGAACCAAGCAATTCTTTCCATAGGTAAAAAAGGAAAGTGGCCCACAAAAACTGCTGTTACTGGCTTCAAAATAAAAGCTTTGGTTTTCATCTCTTGCTAAGTATAGAAGTTTGGTCAATCCAGTAAGACTTTCTGAACTAAACAAAATGCTTAGGACAGTCACAAAAGTTTCTCAGAGTCTATACAAAATATTGGCTTTCATTTTACTTCCTGAGGTCTCCATAGGTCTTACATTCGTAATTATTCTCTCACTGATTATATCTGCCTGAAAAAAACTTAGCTGCTAGTGTAGAAAATTCCTACCTGCACAAATACATGGTTTCTAGCACTGATGACATTAGCAGTAATGACTTTTATTGTTTGGGCTTTCTGGGCCTCAGGACACCAAGTCAGAACTAATGACATAAGATTAATGCTTCCCTAGACTTCTTTACAATGCTGCTTGATGACAGACCATTCTACCTGCATTCCCAAAGGTTTGCACTGTCCTACATTTATGGACCTGGATGTGCAAAGCAAATAATGAATGAGACACTTGCTGATCCTTTTAATACACTATCAAGCCAAAATCTCTGGCAAGGCAAAGATCAAAGCAAACCATGAGTCAAAAGATGAAGATGATAAAGTGGTTTAATAGCCTCTGTTGCCACTACTTTTCTGTATTCTGCAAACAAAATCCATGATTTTCCTGAAACTTCATAGGAATAGCTGTAAAAATAGCTGAATAAAAAATTATTGTAGTGGTATGGTAAGGTGTGTGCAACTTGCTGATTTGGGGGGCTTTTTGGTGTGTGTTGTTAAGTGTTATATAAATGTGTAGTAAGAAACCCAATATAAACTTTACAGTGTTCACCTATTTTTTAGTTAGTTAAGCTGGTTTATTTTCTGCTTTGTAGCGTGGCCATTCTTGTTTTATTTGAAACAAAACAGAGAAGGCAACATACTGTGAAAGGTACTTCAGTAGAGCCCAGTGCCTCAGCCTGTTCCCTGTTCAGTTACTGAGCTCCCTGATTTCATTAGCAGGTAGCTGGGGTCTACAATTGTCTAAGTAGACACAGAAGGGTCCTTATATATTACTTACTGGGAACATTGTCTAAGCTAAGACCCTCAGAATTGGAGCATTAAATATAAAGTAAGTAGACCCTCTTACCACTGAAGCTACAGTGATCTTGTCTTCTAAATCAGTCTGGTTTCAATACTTAGCAATATTGCTATTCTAAGAACTTGTGATCCTTTGTTTTCAATGTTAGCTTAGTATATATGTGTATGTTATATATCTTCAGAGGTAGTGCTGGCAAGATGTGTGTGTTTCTGTGAGGTATTTACTAACTGGTTAAACTGTTAAAATGGAGGAAACTTTAATTCTTTTAGCACAATAAAATGTTTAAGTGGAATGAGAACATTAACTCAGCAGAAGAGGTGTCAGAGATTTCCATTAAAGCTAAAAGCATAAGAAGCTGCTAGCTACATTATTTAGATATTTAGAAGTAGAAGTTGAAGGAAGCATAAAAGGCAAATAAAACAGATAAATTGCATCACAATCTAATCTCAAATGAAAATTTCCCTGGCTCTTAAAATACAGTATCTGGGGAGTTGCAATATAAGCCAATGTTGACAGATGGTAGGAGTAAGGAAGATGGAAAATTAAAGGAAGAAAGGATCTACGTAAAGTATGGTTGTATTGTAAAATGTGATGGCAAGGCAATATGTCAAGATCCCACCTTTATTTCTGTGGCACTTTTCAGAAGCATTCTGATACGTTAAAAGTAAAACGTTTGTTTTCTGCCAACTCTGCAAGTATACCCCCTAGTCTAAAAAGTCATCTGGATTCTTTCTGGCTTTGACATTGCCAGTTATAAAGAGTGCATTTGGAACTCAGCTAACTCTTCTGCTGATGGCATGCAAGCTAGGAAAGAGTCCAGCTCACTGGTGGAGAACTGTATTAGTTCTGCAGATCCAACAAGAATAAAAGTACTAAAACCGTATTACTTCTACGGCAACAGAAGCAGAGCCTGGGGGAAGCAGATAAAAAGTCATTTTCACATGGTCATTTGATCAGAACCAGGGAATAAAACCAAATGTACCAGTTGTGTACCGGGTGAAAGATATCATATGTACAGTAACAAAATGCTGTAAGTCTCTTGTTTTCTAGTAGTTTCCCAATAATTCTGTCTGTGCAGTGTTTAGAGGCACTGGAACAGGTCACTAAACAGGATTGAATGTTATCTGTGGTGGTCGACAAGCTAAAGGGGTGTTTTGATGTTAGAATGGAATGTCTAAATTGGATGGGAGCAGGGAGAGGAAGAAGAACTTTTTGTGGCAAACTGATCTATTCCTTCATTTTCATAGAACTACTTGAAAGTTTGCAGGTTATCTTTTTCAACTGAGTCCTTCTTATGGAAAGAAGCATATGGCAGGACATCAGAGATTGTGACTATAGTTATGTGGTAAATGGACTTTGTAGTATGGATGTCACTTTGATATTACTAATATAATTTTTACAATTTTTTACACATGGGTCTCTAAAGTTATTTACAAAGCAGCATAGATCACAAGACCACACTGAAAGTGATAGACTGAGTAGGTACAGCACAACTGAGTATAAGGTGGGTGCAGAGCACAGGTAGGACCTTTAGTAAGGCTGGGCAGCAAGCAGATGTGTTTTTTCCTACTCCCCTGAATACACAGAGGTTATGCTTATCTCCATCCTGTAGCTGAAGAAGATTGGACCAACCCTTCTCAGTGGGTAAAGGCTCCTCTCTAAGTTCATTTGCAGATAGAAAAGGAGAGAGCCGTTGTCTGAGCTATCACTTAGCTGAGTAAAAGCCATCAACTGAATGTAGGAAGTGACTTCTTAATCTGTCCCTTTCCTCTTCCTTTGCACAAACAAGTAAGAACTAAGTGGTCCTAAGTTTGCTCTGCCATATCTTGTTTCTGGACTGTTATTTTCTGTGAGTTACTCAGTTCCAATTAACTGCTGCTTATGATCCCACTCTTGTCCTTATATGAAGTAAAATAAATAATCTCTGACAAGTGAGCATCTCTCAGTTGGTCTTGTACAGTGATCACAAAATGTTCACAGGGATTCAGAGACAAACTCCCTCTTTATGTTATTATTTATAACTCCTCTTTTTATTTACTATGTAAAGTATAGGTGAAGAGGACTTCTTTGAATACAAAGTTGAATGGCTAGTATCAGTTATCCTGTAACTTACTAATGCTGACAGTTCTACAATTCAAGGTAAACAGTCTTACATTTTCTTGCAGGCAGACAGTGGAACGTGTGACATTACAGAACCAGCTCCAGCAGCTTTTAGAAGCCCAGCGGTCAGAGGGCAAGTCACTGCCCACATCCCCAGGGTAAGGTGACTGGAATTGTGTTGCAGCCTGGATTTGCGCAGTTTCATGGTACATCAGTTATCAGGAGAAGCTGTAACCTGTCTAAATAGCAGATGTGTTCTGTAAAGTAAATGTGGTTTTTTACCTCGTGGGCTTGAAGCTGACCTTCTAGAATTTGACAGTGTATAATGTTGTATAAATATTGGAAATTTTGAGTATGAAATTAATAGTCCCTGTTTCCCAACAGAGCGAAAATCAGATTTACAGTGGGATACAATATATTTTGTATTATATGAATAGCAGAGGATCCTAGAAACCCCTAGGAAAGTTGTAAAGTTTGACCTTGTGGTGGTCCACTGTACATTACTGCCAGCACTAATTCATAACTCAGTTACCAACAAAACCTGCTTTCAGATTAATAAGACTCCTTACGCTCATTAAATCTTTTGCCTGCAGTAGCTTGTATAAAAATTCAAAACTCCAGAAATTTTATGTATTGTTTACATATCCTGCCAGAAGTCCCAGAAATAGACACAAACTGAGTAACATTAAAGAGAAGGAAAGTAAAGGAAGAGGACTGGATCTGGAGTCTGCTAATGTATCTCTTTGACTTCTGCCATAGACTTCCAGTGTGATGCATGGAAGTGAAGCAAGCACACGACTTCTCTCTGATAGCAATCTGAAGAAGACTTTGAAAGGAATTAAGTAACTCACGTGCAAATAGGACTCAATTTATCATTACCTTCTAATGCAGTTTCCTCTCTGGAAGACATATACAGCGCTTCTCCTTGTTTCAGAGTTGTTAGGGAGCTACATATATGTTGAAGTATAAAGCCAGCATAAAAGCTTCTGCAGGCATTGATGGTCAGAGTTTTGGGTCTTCAAGTATGAACTCATAGGATCAGTGACTGCTCTTTTTCCATTCTCACAGAATCTCAAGCACTTTTCTGGAGAAGTGATCCATGTCCCTGAATTTCATGTGTCTATTTCAGACAACACAAACAGTTACAGAAGTAGATAACAAAGACATTGGGATTGGAGAAGCTTTGTGTAAAGGAACTTCAGCTAGGAAAGGGCTGTAAACTCCAAAATCCTGCTGAAGTAGAAAAACACACTGGAAAGAGTTGTACTGTCCTTTTTTTTTTTAGAATCATGGTCTTTGTCTTCCCTGTCTGCCAGCTCAACAGGGACAATGGGACCAAACACTGTCTTCCAGCTCATTTGGTTTCTGTGATTTTTGCTGACTGGTCTTTCCAAGTGGTCTCGCATCTGAGTACTGGTGAGCACCAGGACTGTTTTACTTTCAGTTTCAGATAAGATCAGGTGAGAGCAGATCTCTCATCATTCATTATTGCTTTAAAAGGGCAGGTTTCAACATCTTTTTAATTAAATGAGGAAGTCTGAAAATTTATTTCATAGTTGGCTACTACTTTTCCTTCCAGCTAGAACTCACTTGTGGATATTATCATCATCCAAGGAGCCAGTAGCAGATTTAAGAGAACCTATCCCTTTTACTAGGAATGTCTATTGTACATACATGCATATTCTTCAGTGTATGTTTTGGTTTCCCACAGGAGAAAAAGCGCAAAATGAATTGAAGATGGGGTGGCTAGTATAGGCATGTGAATTTTGTACAGTGTGAGATCTATGGACTCATCAGAGTAGAAGTTGCTTGCAAAAAAAGAAATTAAATTCATTAATGCACTGCCTCACACAGACCTTAATTTTGTCACCTTACCCTTGCTTAGAGGGAGAGTGGTTTAAAATAAGAATGGAGTATTATGAGCTCTGGCATATGTCACGGGGAAAGAAATGGTGTCTGTAATTTACGTTCCTTGCAAAGACTTACTTGAGATTGCTGTTTCCTCGATACATAACATTTGGAGTTCAAAATTTAATTTATTATTCTAATAGTATTGAAATAAATTCATGTCACCTTTCTCATGCTTTTCAGCATTTCATATCTGAAAAGTTTTGAGTGCAAATGGCCCTGACTTTTTATGAGGTCTTATATGGCTATTATTAATACCAGATGAAGTTTAGATTTATGAAATCATTGCTATGCAGAGAGCTGGTACTTTTGCAGTATTTAGAATAAGCTACTTTTGTATTATGGTGTGACTTGGATAGTAGGCATTTGGCCTTGCAGGTTTTTTCGCCTTTTAAAACATGTCAACCCCCACAAATAGGAAATAGTTTCTCTGAAGTTTTCCTCAGAAAGTCATCTTTGGCACTGAAATAACCATTCTAAGTTTTGATTTTAAGGAGTTTTCTTTGTAAGAGAAAGTGAAAAGACTCAAATCCTAATTAGGAGTGGAAGCAGGGTTACGTCCTTCTCTGTGTAGTCTTCACTGTGGCATCATAGTAATGAATTCCATGTGAGTAGCGATGAAGAGGATAAGTAACAATAAGCTGAGACAGACACGTACACTGGAAATGGCAGTTTCACATTTTCTATGTGCATTAATTTGGCTGTGGTATTTCCTCCTCTTTTTTTCTTTAAGCTTGCCATCATCTCCTGCTTCTGGCAAACCCCAATGGAAACCATCTGAAGCAGATGAATTGTCTCCACCAAAAAGTAAATTGAACACCCAAGATGGGATTCAGATTCTTGGCAGCTTGGGAACTTCTAGTCGCTCTCGAGCCAAGATAAAAGATGAGAACTCAGATAAAATCTTGCGCCAGTTGTTGGGGAAGGAAATCTCTGAAAATGTCTGTATGCAGGAAAAGCTGACTTTGGAATTTCAGGATGCTCATGCATCCTCCAAGAACGTGAAGAAGATTTTGCCAGAGAAAAGGGAGCTGAAGTTGGCCAGACTGAGGCAACTGATGCAGAGGTCACTCAGCGAGTCTGACACAGACTCAGCTAATTCTGAGGACCACAAGAACACCCCTGTGAAAAGAACTGACAAACCAAGGCCTCAGCCCATAGTGGAGAGTGTTGAGAGCACAGAGAGTTTGCACCTGATGATCAAGAAACACACTTCTGCAGCAGGACGCCGCTTCCCTTTTGGTATCAGGGTTTCTAAGTCTGTGGATGGCCACAGTCCTTCCCCTACTTCAGAGAGCAGCGATCTGGATAATGAAGCCCCGTATCAGCCTGGTGCTCTACCTCAGAGCCAGTTTTGTGGAGACAACTCTCCGTCCAGCACGGACAGTGCCGCTGCTCAAAAGGTTGCCACCAGCCCTAAGAGTGCTCTCAAGTCTCCATCTTCAAAGCGCAGAACCTCCCAAAATTTGAAACTTCGAGTAACCTTCGAGGAGCCTGTGGTGCAGGTGGAGCTAGCAGAGTCAGAACTAAGCGAGGAAAAGGATAAAGACCGGGGCAAAGGACTCGTGCGGTCTCCACCTGGCTCTGGGGAGCCAGCGGGGGACCAGCTGAAAAGGCCTTTTGGAACCTTTCGGTCCATAATGGAGACACTGAGTGGCAACCAAAATAACAACAACAACTGTCAAACAGCAAACCTGATCAAAACCTCATCGACACTGCCCTTTACTTCATTAGGAAGGAAGACAGCAGACAGCAAGGGAAATCCAGCAGCTCTCACAAAAGGAAGAAACAAGCCAGTGAGTGCACTGAAAGGAGGAAGGGCCTTTTTTTTCTCCTGTCCCTTTAAGTAATGAATAAGTTTGACAGCTTCTTCTTCCTGCCTTTCTGTAGCAAAAGGATGTACACAGATATTTTACTGTATTTGATCTGTAGAAAGCCAATCCACTGTTTTAATTCCTGTTTTAATTTTGGAAGGCTTTTCCAAGGAGTGGCAGGTATTGCTTGTGTACAGAGTCTGTACTCTTAGTGCACATGGTTTGCATATTCTGTGTTGAAAGCTTTCCACAGAGACGTGATTTACCTGGAAATGATGTTTGATATTGCTCTGAGTGACAAGTCATACAATGAGAATATCATGCTTGAGTCTGTGGGGTTTCTGGGGAGTAAATAACTGAAGGACTAGCCCTGTCCTGTTATATAGCCAAGACTGGTGAGGCCAACAGGATAAAAATAAGTGGTAGTATATAAAGAGGAAAAATAGCAGAAATGGTCCTTCCTGCTTCTGTGGGAGCTACAGCCATCCCCTAGGTATTGAAGCTGTCAGTACTCAGCTTTTTCTTCCCACCCTCTCCTCATAGCACAGAGTCTTCTCATGGCAGAGCATATTTTTGGTCTGTAGCAAAATGTACTGGATCCGGATCATCCCCTCTCTGCAGTCAACAGAGTTCCCTTTCTGGGATCCCAACAGAAAGAGGGGTGTCTCCAGTTAGGAGGCTGGCTCTCTTGTTCAAAAGAAAGGAGAAAGTACTTTGAACAAATGTATCTTTCAAGAGAAAGGAAGAGGTATGGAATGAAAGAGGCAGAGGTAGGAAATACTCTGAGTGCAGTGTGTCTGTGGAGCAGAGAGGAGAAGTGCAAACATCTGGAGATACGATAAAGAGTTGAGTGAGAGGGAATGGTAGATGATTTAATCCTCTGTGAAAGACGGGGTGGGAGGGAAGGGGTGGATGGAAAGACATGAGGCGAAAGAATAACTTCAAGATGAAAAAAAAGAACGTAAAGTAGGCCAAGAGGAGGAGAAGGAATAGTGAATTATATACTGTAAAAAGTATGACAAGGTAATGGGAGAAAAACACAGGAAAATCTTAGGCATAGAGGAGGCAAAATGAGTATGGAAAAGAAACAGTGGAAACAGAGAACTGGGAAACAGTGAGCAGTCCATATTAGTGGGTACTGCTAGAACAGTAGCACTATAGCAGAATGTGAAGTGAAATGAAATGAAAAAAATCAAAGGAGACCTAATAGGCTAAGTTGAAGTGGGACTGCATTTATTAAAAAGTTTACTCATAATCACAGTAAGAACTACTAATTTGAGCCTTTAAAACATGCACCACCTAGCTGAACAGCCAATTTAACATAGAAGTATTTTCATAATACAATGGCAATTTTTTTCAAAACACTGATTCAGATTTTGTAGTAACAGAGGAAAAGGCAGTCTGTTTTCAAAGATGTTCTGATAGATTGCAAGGTCATGAGCAGTTTTCATAGTTCCCTAAGAAATTTGAAGAGTTGGATAAGGTAATTCTAACAGTATTGGTGCATGTTGTCTGTGAAAAGGCCGTGTTTGTATGTAATTGTTGCCAACATCAATATTGTGGAAAGTGTACATTTTCATACCAAGCCAAAGGACCACAGCACACATCTCAAAGAGGTAACAGATTCAACCTCATTTACTAACTCAAAAAAAAATCTGTTAAAATGTTATTGTGGCTATTTTACTGCATGTTTTGATAGACTTCCATGTTATGCATGTGGTAAGCTCAGTGCATGTTTTTAACTGATATGATGTTGTACTTCCTTAGGGTCCTTACTGCAGCTACACCAGTCTTTCCTTTAGCACGTTGAATGAAGAACTTCTGTGTAACAATGCTTGGTATGTGCTTATGCATGGTGATATTTAGCATCTCTGTTGCTTTGTTTTCTGAAATTGCATGTGTTTGCTAACGTTATTCATAACTGAAATACTGGAATTGATTGATGCACAAGAAGGGAAATAGATGAACAGATGAACATCTAAATTCCTAGAAAAGCAGAAATTTATGATGGATTTCTGCTGATGTCACCATTGAACTGGCTACAGGATTTCAGTTCCAAGCAAGTATAGAAAGTATTCATACTCATAAATCCACCAGGGAGTATAGCGCACTTTGGCTGAGTGTTCAGCCTCTGTTGAATGAAAGTCAAGTACCAGATGAGAATGGAAATTAAATTTCCTCTCATGAGGAGAGCAAAAAGACCACAGTTCATCTCGAAATGGCGAGTACAGAGAACATGAGGCAGAATGCTGTACTTTAAGTCTAGTGCTCTCCTATTCTCACACATCATGAGGCAGAATGCTGTACTTTAAGTCTAGTG
The DNA here is from genome assembly GCF_947461875.1 of Haliaeetus albicilla. NCBI lineage: Eukaryota > Metazoa > Chordata > Aves > Accipitriformes > Accipitridae > Haliaeetus > Haliaeetus albicilla. Next base: position 52,155,009 of record NC_091516.1, read on the forward strand.
CTCTCCTATTCTCACACATTTTTCTTACTCTCCCTCAGACTTTGAAGTTAAATCTGTTTTTTAAATGTCTGATAATTTTGACTGTGTTCAAACTCCTTAATTTAGACATGTTCCATCAGGACTATTCAGGTAGATAGAGACCAGTCCCTCAAGGTCCATAAAGACATTTTGGAAAAAGTAACATTTGACAAAATGCGTGTTTATTTTATAAGCAAGCGCTTTGTAAAAATTACCTGTCATTTTTATTCAACTCTTAACACTTACAAATTCTTGTGATGATAATTTTTTTCTGTTAAACTGAGATGTAAATCCTTTCATTAGGCCTGAAAATTATTGCTATTCACACCAAAATTATACATTTGAAGATACTTCTGGGAAAATTATAAATTAGTCAGTCTGCAGTTCAGGAGCCTGAATTACTTTCAAGTTACTCTTTTCTAAATGTCTAATGATTTGTTGTTGTTGTTCGCTTGTTTTTCTAATGCCAGGACCTTCCATAATAGAAATGGGAGTCTTGATCTGAAATCATTGGCACAGTGTATGTGAAACCAGAAACAGAACTGTAAGGTTTCCAAGAGGTTTCATTCTCTCCTTAAAACAAAGAGGGAAATTCCAGTGCGGAAAACTGACTGCACAGCAGCAGTTTGAGGGAGCATCAGTGGGCAGCCTCCAGTCAAAACACCCAGCTGCCTGTCCAGACTGTGGAGTAATACAAAACCATTAATCTCATTTTTACATTAGAGCTGTCTCCTGGATGTAGCCAGTTGCTGTAATTTGGTATTGCCTTTTGTAAATGCGCTTGTGTGAGAAACCCCTGGCAGCATGGCATTTCCCCAGAAGCAGTGAGAGAGGGGGAAGGTCTGGCTCCTGCTGCAGAGCTGCAGAGTCACCTGCTGAGTGGGTGAAGGTTGGGCTTAAACTCCTGGCTGTCCTTCCAGGCACTGCTGATCCCGGCACCTTGTCCTGAAGTTGGGCACCCGGAAAACCAGAGCAGGAAGCAAGGAGCAGAGTGCACTAGGGGCACAGCTTGAGGAGGCTGTTACTGTACCCACAGATTAGGACAGAAGTGGGCAAATTGTGTGCCAGAGTCTGTGGCGTGAGATTTCCAAAAATCACATAAGAATGGAAGATGTATTGTGCTTTTCAGAAATCAGAACGCAGACCTGAAGGCTCTCAGAGCTTCTAAGCCAGCCTTTGTGATGCCTTTTAGGGTGTGTTGTGATTTTTTAATGGCAAAATGGGTGCCTGTCGTTAGTCCACTGCATGCTGCCCTGTAGCCTGTGAAATTTAAATAATAGAAGAACATCACCATCACATGCACTACAAGCCCCTGGACACTGTCTGAATTTTCCCTGGATGGTCTGGGGGGGTGACTGTGTATTACCATTTCAGAGCTATTCTGAAAAAGAATCTTTCTGGAAAACAGCGCAGTCTTTGGTGTTTTAAACCTTTGTAGATTGTTATATTGGGGGGCTATATTTCTGGACACAGTCCCAAAACCCATTTTAACTCTTGACCCTTATGTAGGGGATTTTATTAGCATCTTCTGAAGTCGTTATACAAAATCTACCTTCAGTCAGATGACATTCCTGTCCACCAGTTTCCAGCTTCTTTTTCTTCAGCTTCTGTTTATTTTGTTTGTCTTATTTTTTCATTCAAAATACCCAAGTACATTAAGGCTTTGTAGTTTACTTTTTCAAATTGGTCACAGCTCAAGAGCAGCACATTGTATTAAATTTTCTAGCGTCCTTTTAAAGTTTGATACACTCTATTTTTCTTCAGGGCCTAGAGTAAATTTCAGATGTGTGGGATGGGTTGGGATATTTTTTCCCCTGTTGGAAGGATTGGCTAGTTTCTTGCATAGTATGACTGCAAGCAAATGCTTGTAGTTTTTTCCATCTTACATGTATGCCAATGAATGGTTCTTTTCCACACTTTAAATCATCTGAGATCTGCAGTACATTAAAGTAAGCACTAACTCACCATATCAATACAAAACCTTGTATTAGCTGCAGCTATCAACAGCAAAAATTGCTTCATATGTCAGGGGCAATCAGCAGAATCTACCATCAGGTTTCTGTCAGATAGTAAACTGGGTATGCTTCTAAAATAGCAAGTGGATCTAACCTAACAGATATCTCACTGCCACACCTAGTGCTGGATAAATGACAACTTCAAATATATACTCTAGAAAAAGGATGCTTGTCTGTATGTCTAATAAAATAGTTACAATTCAAACTAGAACAGTATAAAATCAACACGAAAGTCATTTAGGCCTAGTCCCAAACAATTTACAGTTGTTTTGTTGTGAACTGTTATGATCATGCATCAGTGCTTTTTGCATGAGGGGATTTTAGCATTCCGAGAAGATATTAGAAATTTGGTTAGTAATTAGTAATATTGGTAATACATTTCCTTCAGGTCAGCAGGCACAGTTGTAAAAGGCATGTCTGTTCAGCATTGTCACCTAGAGACATCTGCATTAGCTAAAAACGATCCTCTTTGAGGTCACAATACAACTGTAGAGCTGCAAAATGGTGTCTTTGGAGTGCCTAGTGAGCCTCTACACGGGGGACTCACCCACAAGGTCTTTCAGCACTGCAAGTCTGCGCTAACATGGGAGTTAATTGATGCAAGTCTTAGCCTTAGAGAGCATCCTTTAATAAAGCTCCATGGTTAACGCCAAACATGCTGTTGATAACAGCAATGCATGTTACGTGCCAAAAACTAATAACAGCAAAAAATTAAGTGCTCCTCTTTTACCTTCTCAAACTCAGTCCTACAAATTCTACCTCCTCTAGCTCATTCTATGTTTCTTGCTCTTGCTTTGGGTATGTGGCAACAGTAATTTAGATGAATGAAGGGTGTTTTAAAATAAAGTGATCCCTCCTGTCCTCTTATTAGGACCCACAACCGTGGTCCCTGAGAAGGTCAGCTTCTGTTAAATCCTGAAGTAACTGCAAGTACTTAGGATGCATCTAGGCATCCTAAGTATCAGTCTCTTGGTGATGTTTGGTTCTTTGTGGTGATTGTAGACTGGAATAAAGCTATTCTGGTTTATAAGAATCAGGCTCACAAATATGTGAATTTAAGGCAAACTTTTTATACACATACTCTTGCCCTTTGCTGTGAGTTTTTAACCTCCCGCTAGTATCTGTCCTTTGCAGCAACAAACCAGCTAGTCATGATTGTATTGTAGGAGTTTTACTGTTCAGCAGTAATAACTAAAAATGAGCCTTTTAACATGTTTGAAAGTTGCTGTGGGCTGGATGCTTAATCAAAAATCCTTAGTTGGAAGAGGGGGCGAACATACTGGGGATTCAGAACAAGGACATATGAAAGGAAGTGAAGAATCTGAGTGTTATAAATATTTAGTGTATAATTGTTCTACTTTAATTAGCAGTTTGAGTCTCATACATGAGCGATAGCTTTTAAATTATTTTTTTAAATTTAAATTTACCTAGTATGGAAATTAAGACACACTATAGAGAAATTATCCTTATCTGTGTATCTAATAAATTCTTAATGATTTGAATTGAGATTTTACCTAAGTTACCATGTTAAAAGAGATACAGACCCCATGTCAGAAAGAGAATTACTGCTTGCCATTTTTCCTGTGGCCTTTGCCACCATCTTCTACTTAAGTGGACACATAAAGTCCAATGAATCACCTTCTGAAAGTGTTTGTTTCACTCTGATGATTATTAATGGAGACTAGATGATTCTCTTACAGGTAGATTCAGAAACAAACAGGATATGTCTAATGTTTGTTTTAGTGGATCTTTTTATCACTATGGTACTTCTCCCTAAAGTACAAGGAATTTTTGGACAGTCTGTCCATTATTACCAGAACATTATGACAGTGTACTAATTAATGCCATGACTTAAAAAGCTCTTTATTGTCCCATTGGTTTGCAGTTTTGATTTCAGAATAGGGACTACAAGAAAGTCAGTAAGAATCCACAGTATTAAAAAGTATTGTGTGTAGTACATGTCTAGAGAAATAAGCCCAGATAGAAAGATTATTTCAAATTCAATACTTGCAAATAGAATAAAACATGGTAAACAAACGCAAGGAAAATCCCTCTATATTCTTCGTGTTACCATGAGTAATTTTCTTCTTTTTCTTTCCAGGCATGATGACATCAATAGGAAAAGACAGAAATCCAACAGTCAAAAGAGTACTGAAGAGCCAGAGCTGCAGGAATTCTTCCTCTAAACCACATCTTATGATGTCTCACTTTGTTTGAAATACCTGAAATATATCCTTTTGAAACACTAATATGAGACATACCCCTCACCAGCAAAACAGCAGCTGTTAGGATGCCTTAATTTGTAGCAGTTAGACCATATACAAAACTTTTTTATGATATGTATGTATATGTAACTTGTTTGTAAGCTGTGCTGTGTAAAGGCATGGGTGAGCAAAAGTAACAATTTGAAAATCATTATGACACAGGCAACCTCCAAAATGTTTGTTGGGCCACAGAACACATTTTGTATTTTGTGTCTTGCATGGATATATCTTTATTTCCCTTTGTCAGTGGCATATACTGTCAAAGTTTCAGCCAGGACTCTGCCTGCTCAGCTCCTCAGTGAGACCAAGGCAAAAGCATTGATTTTTTTTGAGTATGTGTCTGTGTTATTTCTATTTTTTGTAAAAAGGAAATAAAGACAGTGTTAATAGGACACACTGAGTGCAGATACTTCTTATACTTCAGTGTTTCAACTTTTGAGCTTTAAGTGTTTTATTGGTCTTTTTGGTACTCATTTGATAATGAAACAGTACCAGGATTTCAGTTCAGTCAATCACTTGAGTCAAGAATTGCTTTAATGTTTAGTGGTCCTTTTTCAGCTTTAAAATTTATAGAAATAAAAAGAAAGCATAAATGCAATTTTAAATTAGCATTTATGCTTACTTGCCAAACACTGGCAATGTGCTCGGCTCTTTTCAAATTACCAAGTAATCTGCTAAAACCTAATCCATATTGTCTCAAAGCTGTCATGATCCTTTTATTGAGTGTTCTTTGAACCTTTCAGAGAAAACGCAATCTATTACTGAATTCACTTCATTTCTGGTAAACTAAGTACATTCTGCAAATGTGTTCATACAGCACGACATCCAAAAGCAGACTACTAGCCAATCTTTACTTGACACATTTATCTATATCAAATATGTATGTATAAATTTGCTTTATTTTTATTATATTGATCTATTCCATTTGAAGACTGCTACGGTTTGATGAGAAAGATCCAAATACATGAGGATTTATTTTGCTGACTGTTCCAACAGAACATAGGGAAGTCATAGGAAGTTTGCCAAAGAAATTTTTTGTCACAAAGAGAACCATAGAATCATGGAGTGGTTTGGGTTGGAAGGGACCTTTAAAGATCATCTAGTTCCAACCTCCCTACAGTGGGCAGGGACATAAAAAATTATGAGATTATGCAAATTAATTTTCTGCAGTTGCAGAACTAGTAAGTAAATAATGTGGACACTCAAGAAGATTTTGATTAAGTACAAGGGAGTTGCTTCCTGTGCAGTTTCTCTTGCCTGTTTTTTGCTGTGTTCATCTTGACCATTGGGCTTCCTTTCTGGTCAGTGAGAAGAGAGAGGGACTTCCTGAATGTGATTCAGCCTACTTACTGTAGATACCTCATTTACAGGAGTACTAGTCCCTTCCTACTCATTACAGGGGAAGTTGAGGTAGTAGAGCTCTTGGAAGAGTTACTTAGTATTTGAATGCCTTTAATTAAGTGAGATAAATATCTTTCTTCGGGTCACTCTTCAGAGTGATGTCACATTTGGCCATACAGCTGCCATGGACCAAGATGACTGCATGCCCCAGGCACCCTGCTTATAGGCTTTGGATAATCACAGGGTACTACTGGGTAACATGGAGCCAACTGAGAGATCAGGGAAAAAAAAAACCAAACAAACAAAACAAAAAAGAACACAAATAGAAATAATAAAAGCGTGCACTTACAGAAATGAAATTCTGAGGTTTTTTCCACAGTTCTTATCTGTCACTTGGCAACACTTTGATTTTTGAGCTAAAGCAATAAACCTAGCACTTGAGCTGACCTGAGCTGTGTTGTTTAAAGAAACAACCAAACCTCCAAAAATATCCATCAGCCAGGAACAGCAATACCTCTAACTGGGCCTCCTGTCATCTCTGTGTGTATGAAAAATCTGAATGTAAAGTGAGGAGAGACACATGTGCTGCAATTGCCAGAGTACTGAAAGAGAACATAAGAAGAAGAGATCCTGTGTCTGGTAGATGGGCTTAAAACAAATTGGCAATTTGCATTTTTGAGAGTGTGAAGAGTGTTGACTATGGTCATATGAGTGGCAGAAGCAGCAATCCTGCTGAGGAATCTTGACTGACTGGAGATATGTAAAGTCTGCCATAGCTATCTGTAGTATCTAGCTGAAGCAGGGGGATGAAACTGAACTTCTGTGAAATGATTTGAAACAGACCAAGGTGTAAGTATTGTCAACTCCTGGAAGAAAGAAGTTGCCTGTTCTGGAGACTGAGGATTTAAAAGTAACCTGCTCTCTGCAGGGGAGCAATTTCTACAGGGTATATTCTCATACAGCACATAGTGAATCAAATTATGCAAGTATCTTAGAGCAATAGGGATTACTAGATGAGATAGGATTGGGATGCCAGAAGATGTTCAGGGTCTGTGGTTAAAGATATCTACTAGGTAATTGATGTTGTGTCGAAGACTCCCATCCCAGATAATTGAATAATTGAATACAGCTAGGGAGGGCTGGATGTTTTGAGTGCGAACTACATGTGCTGTTCATATGGCTATCCATGGTTTCTGAGCACACTGGGACAGACAACAGTTTCAGGGCTAGCTAGTGCAAGAGAGGCCAACTTGACGTAAGCATGAAAAGTAGTGTCTGGAGGGTTTTCTCTCTGGAGAAGGTGAACTCATATTGTATAAACTGCTGATTTTATTGTTCCCAATTTGTAGTTTCTTTCCTACCTAGGGCCCCAAAGCCTACACGTGGTACAATCTGATGTCATGCCTATTAGAGAAATGCTGATTCTGTGATCTTCAGCTGGCTGAAGCATGTGCTCTGCATATTTGTATCCTTAGTGGCTATAAAATCCAGGTGCCATAACTCCTTCTGTTTGGTTTATAATCCTCCAGGCAGATCCCTCCTGGCACAAGTCTAAGTCAGGCTTCTGTCAGCAAAGCATAAGCATTTCTCGGAGGCAGAAGAGCTGATCAGGGACTTTCCAGCAAACATCTTCAGAAAATATCAGTTAGCCAAAGCTTTTAACAGGAGCACAAACCCCTTTTGATTACAACCCTTGGCAGAAAAGGTCCTCCCCTGTCCACCCAGAAATTTCTTAACAAAAGAAGGCAGTGAGCCAATACGTATCCTAGTAAAACTATATCTGTGGACAGCACCAGTACAAAGAATGGGTTTTCGTGTTCTCTCACTCCCAAAGATGTCAGAATAAGACCTGTCTGTGTTTGTCCTGCAGTTCTGTATCAAAGGTGATAAATAGGGTGTTGGAGAGCAGTAGTGAATTCCCAATTTCATGTAATCTCAGGCTCTCCTTTTTTGAAGACTGAAAATCATTTGCTAGGAGCCTTGTTTTTTCATGGTTGGCTGATTCATTTGGTTGTTTCGGGTATTTGAGATGGGCAGCATATGGATACGTGCAGTATCAAAAATGCAAGTACTGTACTTCATCAGCAGGATGGTGTGCTATGCTTTGTCCTGCATTAGTAGAGCAGCATTTTAGTAATATTTTATTTATTTGGCTTTCAGTCTCCATATTAGAGGGCAAATACATTGGTTTACTAGGTCACTAATGAATAAAATAACTATAGTCATCATAGTTGCTGGATGAAGGAGATGAAGGAGACAAGTTAGACAATTTAGATTTAATATTCATTTCACTGCACCTGTCATTCAGAAACCTTTTCATAACATCAAGCTGACATAAGATCAATGGCATAACAAAATACGATTGACAGCATAACAGTAAAAAAAATACTCCAACACCCACTTATTTACAACAAAATGGTAACTTGTTTCAGAAACGTTCTCTGAGAGCTGATTTGTTGCATGTTTCATCACCTACCATTACAGCAATGTCAGAATATGGCCATGCAATGCAGTCAAAAGTAAAGTAAAAATGTCAGGACATCATATGGTAGGTATGAATTAATGGATTAGTGAATGGATCTCATGGTCAGACAACTTCTGTCTGCAAGTAGACCAAGATTCAGCTCCTAGTACCCTTGAAATATTTCTTAGCCTTTTATAAACCTCATTGATGAAAATTTGACAGAAAGGTCTGTGAAAAATGTAGTCCCTGCATTTGTAGCATCAAACTGCAAGGCTTAATTGCATGTCATGAAATGGTTTGTCAATGACATAATAGGAATAATTTCTCTAAATTATATTGTATTTCCTATTGTAAGTTCAGAAATGTCTTTCTAACTGTACATCAACTGTACCCGAGTATAGCCTGTTAGATAATTAGCTCTCATGTAACCTTGTTTCTCTGTTTATAAATGCATCTTGAGGTTGCAGGTAAGTACACAGTCGTGCATGAGAGGTATAGCACATGCCCTGTAACCAGAATGTCTGTCAAACACAGAACTATGTTGAGTATAAATTACCCAAGTGAAAAAGCGCAAGCACTGGACAACCTGTAGTTCATCCTCTGCCTCAACACAACATCACTGCCATATCACCTTGCATACACCAGACATACTGCCCACTATTTGTACCCATCTTTTCATCGTTATATTGACCAGTTAATACGTAATTTTGACCCAAGCATGAGAGACTGCAGCCGGAAGAAATCAGGTAGTTTCTTAATATGCTGCACAACCTCTTCCAAATAAAGAAGGGGTGCTACGTATACAGCGTCCACCATCTATCCTCCTTGCACACATTTAATAATGCATAACCAGTTCTCCAGATACTCCAGATTTTGTAACATGGACTGCTTTTGTCTAACATATATGGACAGCTATAAATAGCTCAAGCCATCTGTTTCCTGAAGAAAACGTTACTCTTTGACATCTGCACAGCTACTTCCTTTCCCACTCTAACTGCTAGGTGTTTTGCCAGTATGCTTCCTGGCAAGCAGTGCACAGGAGGAAGGAAAATAATTATTCTGGGTATATTTGGGAAACTGATAAGAAATCCTGAGGCTGCTATAACACGGAGCTAGCCTTTAAGTATCTCTTTTGTCAGTCAGCAGTACTGCTCCAAGAAAAGACAAAATAAAATTATGTGGCTCTGGATAGAAAGAGGCCTGAAAGGAGTTTACGCTCCTTCCTATATATACTTGAACATAAACTTACATGTTGATGGTGTGCAGATATCTGTAGAACCTTGAAAAACTGCAGAATAGGGACCAACTCAGGGGTTTTGCAATGCAAAAAGCTGTAGCCCAGTCATATACATATATGTTTGCATATGCATGCACATAAATATCTGTATGGACATGCAGTAGAAGAAGACAATCTGTACATTTTTCTTCTCAGCTGTGGATATGGACAGCAAACCTAGATGTGTATTAAACAATGAAACATAAAAGTACACAAGTGCAAAGCCATAAGGAAACACTGAAAAAAAGTTACTTGGGGGGGGCGGAGAAAAAAAGTCAAGTAACAAAGACAAGACAGCTGGCTTCCAGTACACAACTAAAAAGGAGGATGGGAATAAATGCCCCGCTCTGTTGCTCTGCACATTGTCTACCAGGGGTAGAATAAGAAGCAGTGAATATAGAACTGTAGCAAAGGGGATGGAGGTTATGTGTTAGCAAAACTTCCTGCAAGTAATGATTGCACTGGAATCAATAGCCTGGGAGAAAATACGACAGAGTCGTAATTGGAGGATTTTCAGAACAGGTGGGAGAAAGAACTGCCAGAAATGATATGCCAGCAACAACCATCAGAAATGCCATGGGGCAGGTGGTTGAACTGGGATGACCTCCTGAGATCCCTTTCAGGCTGCTCTCTTTTAATGGGTCTATGATTCAATTGTGGCAGAATCAGCTTAAGAGAGAAAACTGTTGAGGTCTTTACAACTCATGGCTTTTATAGCACTGCCAAGACAACCAACAATTCTGTCAGAGGCCTGTGATATGGCATTTATTATCTGAGAACATTGATCAAATAATATCCACATACGGGTTTGCTAAAGAATCAAATAGGTGCCATAACTTTAGACTTCCTTAAAAATGTCTGCTCAAATTGTGGTAGCTTCTAAAGTAAGTTTCTGGTCTGTTAAGAAACCAGATTAAATCCTTTTGCTCAGTGCAAGGCCAGTTTTCATGAGGCGCCAGGCTTCTGAGCTATAAGAAAGGGTTCTTTTACAGGATCCTGAGGTTTCACTGTATATGTAGTAGTGGCACAGGAAAGAGCAGAGATCATTCAGTGAGGCTAAATGATCAGTCTGGGTTTAGTGAAACGGAAGAGCCTCCAGCAGCAACTAAAGGTGTCCGTTTTGGTGAAGAGAAACTGCCACTGCCCAAGCAAGGTAGTAGAGTAAGTGTGGGATGAGAAAGTGGCAATCCTGGGAGTGATCCTGGTCCTGTACTTGGCCTTCAGTTCCCTTCCCTGTTGCTCAAACATGGATTCAGTCTTTCCCTGGCTGGAGATATGCATAAAAAAGCATCCTAGAGATATCGACAAGATAAATGTGGCTTGTCCCAGCAGCACAGGAAAAAGTTACTTCTCCCGTTCCAGTGATAAAGGGCTGAGTTCTTGGCATGAAGAGGGTGCACTGGTGAAGGGCTCTTGAGAGCCAGACTTGCTGATGCTGCTGCCAGGTTCTGGGAGGAAAAGAGGACAGGAGAGTTATATCTTCAGCAATAGCTACTGCCAAAAGTATTCCCACCTCTCACTTAGCAATAGCCACTGCCAGTTCCACTGCCCTGACACCTGCAAAGTGGCAGCAGTGCTGGTGCCCTACAGAACTGCCTGCTTTACCAGTAATGGGAACAAGGCCTGTGCAGAAAATAAGAGCTGCACTGAGAAAGCACATATGTAAAACAGACTGTTGGTGAGCCTTTTGCTGTTTTTCAGAGGGAAATGTTTGCAAGATGCCATTGGGTAAATCTGTAACAGGTACTGCTAGATCTTTTGGGTACCTTGTTTGCAGAGCACTTGCTGTACTGGTCACTGTTTACTGCTGGTCTCAGGGGCTGATTCACTGATGTTGCTCAAGAAGGTCTCACTTGGCAATACACAATAGGATGCTGGTTACATCTGTGTCACTCCAGGTCCTTTATTTACCTGGTCAGGGCCAGGTAAATAATCAGCCAAGTTGTTTCCTGGAGCATGATGCCTGACAGTTCTCCAAGTGGAGGTAACAAACTTTATCTTAGAGTGAAGGTTTACACCCCAAAACGGTGGCTGAGGCAGCTGCATTTCTATGAATTACTTTCTGAGATGCTTGCTAATTAAAATACCCTTTAGAACACCCCTTACAGATGATATTACAGTTCACAATTGTACTTTGACTTGAGAAAATCTTAACAGAAAAAAGAAATATCCTCAAAATCTATAGCCTATAATTTCTGGGTCCCCTGGGAATGTATTTGCAAGAAATAATTTTAAATGCATTACTTTTAAACAAAGTTCAAGCAGTGCTGTGTGCAAAGTGCTGACTGTTCTCACCTAAAAATCACTTGGATGTCTCACTGTCTTGAAAGTGTCTGCCTGATATGTTCCCAGGTACCCTGTCCTAAGCTGCTTTTCTGATGCTGTTTTTCCCTCTATAGTATGAAGTAGTTAGAAAACAGTCAACCATATGCATGAGCATCTCTAATTCTATGATGGAAAATTGCCATTCAGTGACATCCAGTATCAGCACTGGAGACAATTTTTTGCCAGTTTTGAGTAGAATTGTGCCGTGTCTTCACAAACCTGATGGTGCTAAAGGTAAGTGCTTTAAAGAGTACTTCAAAGCATTAAAAGACACTGTGTACAAAGATTACTCACAAAGAAATTCCAGTGTAGCTAGCCACACTGAAAGACTTTGCTGTCTTCCTATGAAAAAGCTAAGCAAATGCTGCAATAGAGTCTACAGTAAAAGAAATGGGGAGAAAAGCCTTTTGTGCTGAGCAATTAAAAAGAATAGGCATTGTCCTCCTTTGCTTATTATTATACTTTTACAACAAACATAAAGTATGCATGTATTTCATTAGGCAGTGTTAAATATACAAAACACCCATCTAGGGATCAAATGCTTATGTATGTTCCAACTTATTTTGAGGTTTTATTTATAAAAGTCCACTACTGGAAAAATAGTGATGCTCTTCTTTTTGAATTTCTGGTTTCCTCGGGTAAAGAAACTTCCCACATGAAAAATAGTAGGCATCTTTAGGGAGCTGTTATTCATCCCCTTCCAGCCTTTTTCACTAGAAAGAGAGGAGAGGTTTGTGCTTCAACATAAAATTTTTAGGCCAGAATCTGGGTGTGCTTAACAGGTCCGTTATCTGTTCTGAACAGCCTTTAAAACAAGGACCAGGCCATATCCAGCAGAGACTAAGGGGAAGAGAGTTGGAGATCTCCATTGCTGTCTCTTAGAGAAGTGCTTGGCAGTCAAGAGGCCACTTCATGCTTCTCCTGCAACTGCACCTTTTGAAGCTGTTGGAAGTCACTGTCTTTTGGAATGATAAGTCAGACGCTACAACAGAATGAATTTATTCTGAAAGCAAAGAGAGCACAGAGGTCCATAAATAGGAGCAATCCATTTCTAACAGAGAACAATTTTTCACTTCTACCCTTGTCCTCTAGGTGGATGAATGGATGGATGGATGGGTACATAGGTAGATTAGATAGATAGATAGATGATAAATATTCTTCTATATGTATATATAAAAGTACACATACCTATCAGAAGAAATTAAGATATCACATAGATATAAGATATAACTTGTCAGCTACCTGTTAAACTAACAGGTTTTTTCCTGGCATTTTGTGCTTCTCATATGCATTTATGCAGCAGACTATAGGTCAGTCAAACACTGTTTTTTCAGAATAATGGCAACTTCAAAGCAGTGAACACATGCTGTACAAGGCACCAAGGGGCTGTTTAAGAAATATTTCACATAAAAGCCTTCTTAGGAGCCAAAATTTTACTAATGGTCTATTTAGATCTTGACTCAACGTAAGTTTAGAAAGATTTTAGATCTGAACTTTTTAGAAGTTCAGTTCAAACTATGTGCATTGCAATTATATTTGAAACCCAGTAACTGCAAAATCGTAAGTCAGTAGTATGATTATACAATTAGCAACTGTCCTTAGAGTATTCATTTCCGTATTCCAGATGCTTTTCTTGTGCCATTTCATGTGCCCCAGGTTTTAGGGCATATTTTTTTAACGTGGTCTCCAGCTTCTGGCTTTAAAGTATTACAGGAACATATTTCAGCAAAGTGTTGACAAAATTATTATTGCAGGGACTGAGCTGTTAAAAAATAAGGTTTGCAGGGAAGAATGCAGACATTGTTTGTATACAATCATTTGGGTTTTAGGTGGAAAATGAACAGTACCCTGCATGTAGAACACGAGTGATGGAGAGAGTACGGTGACAGACAAACCACAGCAGCACGGAGATGCTCGCTGCTGTGTGGCCTTGTTGATCACCAGAGGGAGACAGAGCGTGTAACATCTCCGGGTAGCGCTGAAAGTGGCCAGCAATGCTCCTGGAAAGGGAGCGCAAGATCATGCGCGTTTCCAAACCAGTGATAGGTATGCATAATAATGAGATTTCACTGCTTTGCTCTGTTTTCCTTAGGGCAGGCATACATAGGACGAGAAAGAGAAAAGTAATGGTATCAGCTGAGGACAAATGATTCCTGAATAAAGGCAGACTCACTAGTAATCATTTTGTTTTGTTCTAAGTTAATGCAATACTTATCCAAACATGAACGGTTTGACCAAATCAACACAGATGCACATGCATATGTGCTTTGTTGGGGTGCAGCCTTGTTGAGAGAGAACTAAAAGGGTGTTTGAGACGTCATCTTCAAACCAGAGGAAACCTCTTGTTATTAAAAAGACCGTGTCTACATTCATACTTAATTGCTTCAAAACTTCTTAATAATAATGTAAATTTTGGTGGCCAGAATACTGGGTGGGCGCGGGGGGTGGGGGTGAAGTGCATTCTCTTTTATAACCACAGTGCTTGTAATTAGCCTGTGTTACAACATGGCTGAAAATACAGCAGAGATCGTCTCTGCCTGGGCGCCAGGGCCTGACACCTGCAGAGCAGTGAGGTCAGCCTGTGGATGAGGAACTCAAGCCTTCCCAGTTTCATCAGCCAAAATAATGATTTAGAAGTCTACAGTGGCTGTAGCAATGACTGCTGGAAAAAAAATCTGGCAGCCAAAAATCATGGTACTGCTCCAGGCAACAGACCTGCAGATCTCAGAGGCATCATAATTACCTGGATGAGATGGCTTCTCACAGCTACCACAGCTAATCAACATCCTCTGCTCTCAAGAAGTTGGATTTGATAACTGCCTATCTGGCTAAATGCCTTCGTTCTGCTTTCTATCTTACCTTATTGATAGGAAAGAAGAAATTGGCAACTTAATGATTTGCCAGTACTCGGGCTGTCAGACGCTGTTTTTCCCTGAAAGCCCATTCAGTGTAATTTCCCTGACATGTCTCAGAGCAGAACCATTCTGTAATGGTCAAGATAATGTGGACTCTCAAGTACTCTGTATTCCAGAACACATGCAGAAAATCTATCATTTGTTCTGTATACCACCCATGATTGCAGGAGGAATGGATTGCTTACACAGCACTCATTTTAAATTACCAGGTATGTTACAAGTTTCATCTATTCAAGCACAGAGACGTGAAGAGTTATTTAAAGTGTAGGAGAGAAAAAAGAAAGACACAGCAGCTTCTACAGCATGGAAAGGCAAAAACAATCTGTTAATCAGATAGCTCATTTTGTTCTGTTCAGAATAGTGCCTTCATATATGGCTCTGGCCTTGGTTCATTTTGGCTATTGCAACTGTTTTAGATTTACTTTGGAAAAAGTGTCCCATGTGCCAGTTTTATGCATTTCTTTTGTAGCACTGAAATAATACCATTTCTGGATTGGTGAGGCCAACAGGATTACCTGGTTGTTAATTGCTTCAGTTTGGCTTTCTTGAAATTTTTTCACACTTAGGAATAAACTTGAGCAGATAAGCAGGCACATACTGTTCTTCTCTTATTCTATTTTCTCTCAGATTTGCCAAGTTTCTGCTAGTTCTCACAGGAATTCTACATGGTGGGTGAAGAAAAGAAGCCATATGTATTTTTACAGGTAGTACACGCATTCATCTGAATATTACCTGAACTGGAAGTTTGTGTGCTAGTGTACCATGGTTTGCTTCAGGAAATCTCTCTGTTACTGCAAACAGAAACTTAAACACGACAAAAAGGTTTTGAAGAAAGCAAAAGCCTAACATTTTATCTATTTTTAGTGTCTATTTTAAGATCACTTTAGAAAATATACACTACTATTGTTTTTATTTCATTGTTTCTTTTCCTTTTTTATTTAGTCATTTACACTGTATCCATCATGATAAAATTTAGCCAACTGTACTATGTCATATGAGCCAAATATTCCTTCTAATGAAGTTCCATGGGAATTTTGTCATTAATTTTCAGCTATACTGGGAATTTTCCCAGTGTTTACAATTAAGTAATGTCTTTCATCTCCAGAGATCCTCCAAGTTTCTCACATGCTGTGGACCTGCCCCCCATCATTCTTAGTTCTTCAAAGAATTTGTGTCCGGTGATGGGATTTAGGGTTTAGTTCAGCACATGCAGTGTTAGGTGTGTATATATAATGTTTTTATATCAAAACCAAACACAGTTTTGTGTGAGCACGTGAGTCTGTACATGCACAAAGACAGATTGTGTGTTTTAAAGAGCCATTGTTTCATTTACTGGCAGAGCATAACATGGGAGAGGCTGTCAGGAGGCAACAGAGATATTAACTATCTTGGCCTGGGAGTCAGAAAGGTAGCTGAGATCCAAAGAAGCAATTTGATGCTTTCTCACCATCTGTAAAAAGGTTTTCTCAGCTGGTTGGTATAGGCTGCTATGGACCATGAGTGAGCTCATGCCTGTGTCTGTCTCACAGAGCTTCCTGCTGCAGTCACTGGAAAGCCCATTTTCTCTCTCTGCACTTTCACACAACTTTGCTACGGAAAGACCATGACAGCATGAAAGTGGAACACATGAGCCCTTCCTATGAGAGGCCAACTTCTGAAAATTAGTTTTATTCCTTTTATTTCATCTTTTGATTTAAAAAAATGTTACAATTCAATAGTAACAGGAAACTGCTAATAAACCTTCTTCAATTTCCATGTTTCTTGTTGGAATCTAAACCACATTGGCCACTAATTGCTGCTCAAATTCTTCCTTACCTTTTCCGGTGTTCTTTCTCCTTTTCTCTTCTTCTGGAGGGAAGGAAGGGTTAAGTCCATGTCCTCACAGAGGACTAATAGTTCTTCCCAAAAGACAAGTCACAAGCAAACTATTTAATTGTAAATGTCTCACTGAAGAATTGGTACACGAATGAGACATGACTTCATCCTTTAACCCGCATGCTCCACTGGTCTAGGGAACCCTGGTGGGTTTGGCCCATTTTAGTCATAGTTGTCATGGGAGATCCTTAATGACTTAGTAAGGTAGCTTAAAAAATCTCCATACAGAATCCAGTATATGGTATATTTATTGGCAAATGTTAATCCCCTTAGGAACAAGTTCTGTAGTAACAAATGATGAATTATGTGGCTTCATAAGCACTCATGTCATCAAATGCACCATTGACCTTTTTACATTTTCAGGGGGATTTTCTGCTGTGTGCAGTTTCTCTGGTTTGGAAGTGAAACAGTTTAACAATGTGTCCTGAAGGAAACAGGTAATCAATAATTTCAGTTTTGGTTACTGTAAAAGGTAAATGAGACCCATATTGGGCAAGTAAGCAATCCAGGATTTAGTGAAGCTTAAGCAGGGGCTGACAAAGAACATGAATAGTCATAGTACAGGGACACAAAGTAGAATTCCTTGACAGAAAAGTAGGTCAAACAGGTCTTACAGTGCCAGAGGAAAAAAATGTTCATTTAAAGCATGATTTTGGGGGGCAAGAAGCAAAACTGGCAAAATACCTCACTCCAGTGAATAAATCTGTTATGAATTTTAACAGAAGATGCTTATAATGCAGCCTGCAGTTAGCAACCAAGAGGATGGATTGCCATTTAGGTTAACCTGAGAGATGATCTGAATCTGTTGCCTGGATCCTGTGATTATAATTTTGATCTTGGGCTTGTTAGGACATGGAAACTCTAGGAACCATATTGAGAACTGGAGAAGGGCTGCCTGGAATGACCAGATTGAAAAATGGAGCAGAGAAGATCAGAATATGGTC
The DNA here is from genome assembly GCF_947461875.1 of Haliaeetus albicilla. Taxonomy (NCBI): domain Eukaryota; kingdom Metazoa; phylum Chordata; class Aves; order Accipitriformes; family Accipitridae; genus Haliaeetus; species Haliaeetus albicilla. The sequence continues at coordinate 52,172,446 of NC_091516.1, forward strand.
ATGTCTCGCTGTCCTCATAGTTTGAGACTAATCTGCCCACAAGAACAGCATCTGATGCTGCTGGAAGAAGAGCACCATTTCCAGCAGAACAGTTTTCCAAAACTAACATTTTAAGATCAGTTAGAAAGGATCAGCTATTACTACGTGTACATAACACAGCTCTGTGTGTACAGTCTGTACTGCACGTGGGTACCCACTGACTGCAGTATAGGCAGAGCTGGGACAAAGAATGCTTTCTTTTTCTCATTGACCATAGTCCATGTTAAATTCAAAACTATACTCTGTGTTGAGTCAGCTGATGAATTTGAGCTCTTCTGTCCTTGCCTTAATCACTACCGGAGTCTGCTGTACCCAAAACTATTTCTGAAAGCTGGATGCTAGAGCTGGTGTCAGGTCAGGCAGCCCACATGGGAGAAATTGAACCTATGTTTCACAAGGTGTATGTGCTGCCAAGTGAAACCAAGGAATCCATAGCTACGGTGGTATTGTAGTTATTTTTGGTCCTGGTCTGTCCCTGTGCTCTGCACAACAGCTGAGATGAACTAATGTAGCACGGTGTTGCAATGCGTATATGTGCTGCCCAAGCTGGGGGCAGACAGATAGCTGTTGGAAACAACTTTTTTCCTTGTAGCTGAATCTGTAGAAGACATGTAACTAAACATGTAGGTAAGTTATCCTGATTGTAATTCACTTGCGCGGTAGACGTCAGCACAATTCCAAGAAACAGCTAATATTAATTTACCACGCACTGCACTGGCACACTACATGCCCCTAAAATCAGTGCTAGGAATTGTTCGGTGATTAGTCAGAAGGAAAGGGTGAGCTGTTGGCTGGACCACCCCCAGTGTTTCTTTGTTTTAATGTATTTCCTATGGGGATTTTCTCCATGGCTTGTCTGGGCTGGATCATAATTCACTGTAGAAGCTGAGCAGGGTTGCATTTGAAATAGCAGTGCCACCTTCATTACTTTTGTGAAGACTGACCATAACCACAGCATGGGTGCAGGAAGCTGGGCACTTCTGCAGATCCTTTCCCATCATATACCTCAGGCTGCCCATCCACATCCACAGGAACTGTTCACCAGAGACCTGTCAACCATGTCCCCTATGCCTGCTGCTCACCCTCAGGATCCAAGCTAAGTAGAAGCCTTGTCAGCATCGCAGAAAAAATTCTTGAGGTCCCACTCACCCCAAAAGTATGAAGCAAACCACACTATACCAGCACAGGCACACTGGAAAACAGAGTAATTTAAGCAGACTGAATCACTTGGGGCTTGGGCTGCCAAGAGAATTTTTGGGACCTGAGAACATTTATACGCCCTGGGCCTGAGCTGCCTTCTCCATCCCATCATGACTAATGGTCCTAATTGATTGGAACTGCCAAGCCAAGCTGCCAAGCAGAATATTTTTACAATCCTGGTTCTGTTTATGCAATGACAAATACAAAACTCAGTGTCAGAAAAGAAAGTGAGAAGCAGAACTCCAGGAAAGGAAACAAATTGGCAGTGAGGACTGTGAAATGATGAATGATGAGGCACTGAGGGGTGGTACCACATGTGACTACCTGTGCCTGGTGCAAGTGAGTGCTGAGGGTGCTTCTAGAAACAAGTCTATACAGGTCTCTGAAACAGCACTTGGCACATACTTTTAGACATTGTTTTATTTTGAAATATCCACTGGCCTCTCCTGGAGATGCACTTGCTTCTCTGCTTTCAGTCTTTTTCAGGGACAAATGCCACCCAAATTTATCACCTTTATCAGAGCACTTTGAAATGAAGAACCACACCTGTTACAAAATGACAGCAACAAACAGTCTCAGTAGGAGCAGATTGCTTTTATTGTCTATGACAGAGAAAACCCATTCTTTGGAAAAGACCGCTCCCTTCTCAGGCAGCATTGCAGCTTTTTTAGCCAGGCAGAGGAAAAGGTGGTGTCCTGATTTGATTTCTTCTGCTAGCCAGAATAATCAGTGCATGTCCACTAGGAAACAGTCTGGGAGGAACATGGTGTTTTTAAGGCTGGTTTTTACACTAGGACATGATAACCCAAGCTTTTACTACAGCTGATCCAATCTAAAATAAATTTTCTCTTTCATTGCTACCTAAAAAAAGACATGGGAATAGTAACGGCTTCTCTCACAACAGCTCCTCAGCTCTGCTACTCCTTGTGCACTGACCGCAAGCCTTCACAAGCCTGTTTGGCTTGTCTTTATTCAGATGAGTCTGTCCCTCCAGTTACACCTACTGTGCTTTTACGAATGCATCAAGCTTAAATGAAGCACTTGGGAAAAGCCAGCAAATATCTCAAGCAGACCCTAGGAGGCAGGAAGGCAAGGGTAATCTGTGAGGTGATGATTTTTACTTTATCAGAGTTTAGATTCTCTCCGCTTTTGCTCTTTTGCTATTTGCTATTACTGACTTCTGTTTCCTGTTGGTCTCTGAGCCCAACCCTTCCTACAGCAGGGACTGTCTGCAGCTGCCCATGAGGCTGGTAAAATCAAAGAGTAAAAGTGAGAAGTGGCTGCTTTTCCAATACTTGGTAAGGACTTATCTGAGCTCTTGCATCATTTTCTTTGGTTTTCTTGACTGTAGCAATGAGCAAGGAGATGCCCAGGCACAGACTGGAAGCAGATAATCTTGTCAAAGGACAATAGCAAAGCAAGGAGGTGCAATAGAAACTGTGTTAGTAAGTAAATAACAGCTGCAATCACAACAGGGGAGGCAGACTGTCCCAGAATTGCCTTACTGTAGTAAGATCAGTGCCCTTTCTCATGTATGAAGTAGATGACCTGATCTTTTATGTGATCCTCCAGGAGTGTTTTATAAGCAGAACTGCCACAGAGTCATTTGTCACTGTAGGGCTGGGAAGATGACTGCTGAGTTTTGCCCTTCTGTCTGCCTCCAGATATGAAAATTGATTATGTATTGATTGTATGGTATATTGGCTTACTGCTAACATCATAAATAAGGGCTGTAAATTTGCCCACTTTTTCACAGCACTGGCTAAGGTAAGGGACGGCCTCCATGTGCTGAGTGCCTGACCATGTTTTCCCATCCAGGCGTTGGTAGCAGCAGCAAGGGGGAGAAAAATGACCCGTTATCTCATGCGATATGACACAAGATTGTGGCATGGCCAGGTAGCAACGGGCACAGGTGGAGAAAAACGCTTGTGAAGTGACCTCATCACGTCTTTCTTCCCACACAGCCTTGCTGGAAAGAAGAGGTACCACGCTTTCCTTTAGGCATCCCTCCAGCAGAAGAGATGCTCGGCTTTAAAATTCGCTCTCGAACAACACCGCCCTGCCCAAGAGCGCCGGCGCCGACCGAAAAAGCGCGTTTTTCCTCCGGAAACTCATTTCCCCGAGGAAGGCAGTAGAGGGGGCCCTTGCCCCGCAATGAGGCAGCGGGCGGCCGCCTCCCGCCGCCTCCCCTCCTCCGCCGAAGCGAGACGGGGTACCAGCCCACGCAGGCCGTTGGCGGGGACGTCTCCGTCCGCTGGGGAGTGCCCCGAGCCCCCCGAGGCGCAGGAGGGGTCGGGAGCCGGAGGAAACGCTGCCTCCCCCCCGCAGCGGCGGGGATGCCCCGCTCCCCGTGTCCTTCCCACCCGCCGGCGGGTTCCGTCGCCTGCGAGCGGGGAGGGAGGCAGGGAAGAGGAGGAAGGAAGTAAAATTCGCCAGGCGCTGCCCCTGAGTTGAAGGATGCGCTGAAACCTCTCTGCGACACGGGAGATAGGGCTCGCCGGACGCCTGCCTGCCCGTGCTGCCCTTCGCAAAACTAAAACTAAGGCTGGCAACCCAGGAGAAGCGTTGCTGTGGGCAGCTGTGTCCTTTTTCCATTCCCTGCACCAATCCTCCTTCCCTGCAACTGGCAGTCTGAGAAAAATGCTCTTCCCCGTCACGCCCCGGTGACTAGTACAGGCACATCTGATGATTTTGCTGCCTTTATTCAGGCACAGTTTGGTCTTGCAAGTTTTTGGAACGGGCAGGTCTCAAAAACAAAAGAAGAGAAATCCAGTGAGATTGAATTGCTTCCTCTGTACTCAGGAAAAGCAGCCACAAAGGGCATCACGCTCTCAATGCTGCCTGATTTTCCAGGAAAGTCATTTGGAGTGGCACATGTTTGCATCCATTGTGATTCAAGAACATGAAATGAGAACTTTGCAGAATATTTGCCCTTTGCATGTCAAGTGTATGGGATAAAACTGATAAAAACTACAGAATGAATTTTCACTAACAAGGCCGCATGTTTTTTTAATCACACCTTGAATTAAAGGGTAGGTAGTGAAGAATTGACTTATCACTCATCACCAGAATTCATCCTGTCTCTGGGCCTGGTTCAGCAGCACAGCATTAATGCCAAGGGGATAGTGCACAGAGGTATTAAAGAGGGAACCTCATTGTAAGACCCTGCCATAAAGTACGGGGTACTTTACTGCAGCTATCACTGCAGAAGAGTTTGGTTTAGTAATTATTATTTCCTGAGGTTTCATATTCTCTACATGTTCTCTACAGGAATAAAAGAGTGAAGAGTTGTCACATGTAATTCACACTTATTCCATTTGTGTTTATTAAGCAAGAACTGTATACATTAGCATAAAAGGCAGTCAATCCATGATGCAACAGCCTACAATTCAGAGACAAGACAGAAACAGAAATGAAAGGAATGGAACGGTGAATGGCAACAAAAACCATTTTTACTTACTTGTCATGTTTCTCTGGGATTCTACCTCGTACAGCTGTCTCACTTCTTGGGGTATTCTGTCTTCAGGTGCAATGTAATACATTATGTTTGATTGCTCAAATGGGGCAAAATTTTCATAACAACCTGGAAAAGAGTTTGTGTGGAAATTGTAAGGTACTTCCTCATTACTTTTTTTAAAATGTCTGGACAACAGATAGACTGTGAGGGGAAAGAAGGGATAAAAACACCAGGCTACATAATCCTATTTTAATATCAGTTTAGAGGTTTTATGCATAAAGGAGGTCATCATTTTCTTTTTCATTGTTTTTAAGTAGTCATCTGATTATTTAAAAGCATGCATTTCTGAGCAATTTTTTCTCTACAGGAAAATTCACCAGAAATGTCAAAGTTACTGCACAATTGATCTTCATGAAGTATAACTTTTAAGTATAGGGGAAATATCTGCACACTTTTTAAAGAAAAATTTTGTGAGTAATTTTGTCATCTTGTTCTTTTGGGGATCGGAAAGGTTTTGCTTCTTTGCCAAATGCATGAAGGAGAGAGAAAGATGTTGAGCATGCACTAATGATTCAGATTGAGTCCTTGAACTGTCAGCACTGTCCAACTGCCAGGACAACCTGCTTTGGATAAACAGTGAGAAGCCAGCAGGAAGATACTAGCTTTTAATGACTGCTAGGGAGGAAAAGCGAAGGAAAAGTGTGTGAAACAGAAGACGAAGCAAGAATTTGAGAACTTCTCCAGAGTTGTACGGCAAGTCCATCTCTGGGAAGGCATCACAAGGTAGCATCAAGCTGAACTTGCTTAGACCAGCTGGAACATCAGTCTGCTGCACCTCACAGCACGGCATGGATATATAGCCTGTGGGTAGCCCTCACGTGCCCCCACAACAAGGGTCATAAACTTGACAGAGATTAAGAGCTGAAAGTGGATTTGTGGCCCCTTGCAGCTCAGGAACCTTTGCAGTTCCTTGGGTTTTGCCTGTTTCTCACCTGCCCAAGCTACTCTCAGCTCCCTTCTTCTGTAAGCAAGTTTGTCTGCCTTCCTCTCCCTAGACAGAGGGTGGCTGGGCAGTTGCAGCAGAACTGGAGTCAGAAGGAGGAGGAGCAGCTTTTGGGAAGGCCATGCAGCAGGTTGTGAACCTGGGGGCAGTGAGAAGGGCTGGAGAGGGAAAACAGGTGGAAGTAAGGAAAAGCCAGAAATCTAGATCATTTGCTTGTACCCGTGTGCCTCTGTGACCTTTTGGCCACTTTGTGTCACCCCATCTGTCAGCCTAGACCCTTGGAGCCATTTGATGTGCCTATGTGTCAATGGGTAGCCAAAAAGCACAAAGAGGCTGGGATTTCAGTTGGCAATTACCACCCAGTGATACTGTAACATTGAACATGTTTCTAGTGACCTTAATGCTCAAACTTTCACTGAAACCAGTCAATGCTTCTAATGCTTCTCTGAGTTGGGTAAGGAAGCACTGCTGTTCTGAGTTTCCTGATGAAAGAACAGTGGCAGAGTAGGTATGTTACTCTCATAGCCTTGAAACATCACATCAGCAACATCCCCCCTCCCAGCTCTGTGCTCAGCACTGTACCAGGGTGTCTCTTCAGGCACTTTCCCATGGGACCACATGCTAGAGCTGCTACAGCTCTGTTAAAGTGCACATCAACCTTGGAAGAGCTAAATTATCTTTGATGCTTCCCATGTCATCAATATAATTGTGCTTTAGAGTTTTTGTTTTTTCAGTGGATCCTGGGTTTACAATAGGTCCTGTGGGGAGAAAAAAAAAAAAAAAAAAAGGAATAATAAATGAGCATAAATAGCGTGCAGTAATGACCTGGGATCTAGTCTTTCACAGCATCCAGGAAAACCATCCTTTACTGGCTTGCATTATGCTGCTGAGATGCTGCTGCTAACCTGATACTACTTCTTGTCCATCTTGACTAAAAAGGTAGCATTTGATTTGGAAACAGTACATTTTTTATTTTAACTGGAATAGAAAAAAATTGATTTTAAGCCCTAATTGCATACATGTCAAATAACATGTCACATTTAAAGGCTGTCGTGGGAGCCAACCAGTGTAATTGTATATGGACAATGTTATCTAATTTACCCTGGTTTGTATGATTTACTGGTATGTTTTGCTGTGGGTTGCATTATTTAGTTGTTTGATAATCTCTTTTCTTTCTATTGTGATTTATGAGATGGCATTTCTGCTTGTTTTATACCAGCACGTTATTTTGTCAATCAAAAAAATCTCTTTGTGCAATAGCAATATACAAAAAAGATAGTGGAGAACAACCCGTAGAGTGTACCTAATGTTTGCTTTAAACAGATTATTTATGGGGAAATATATCGGAGGAACCAATTTGCAAAGCAATGGTTGGTTATATGTAAAGAATAAATGCTGCAATCAGCACTCTGTGGGTTTGCTTGCATATATTTTGTGGATCTGTACAGTTGTCTAAATGATTAATGAGAGCAAAATGAAAATTCTTTTTTTCCTTTTGAGCCTTTGTACTTTTCCCTTCTCTCTCCTGATGGTGGAGTCATATCCTCTGTCTTTGTTACATCACATTTCCTCTTCACCTTTCTAGCCATATCTAGGACCAAGCACAGAAACGGTACAGGGCCTGGCTATTGCCTTTCCCTGCTACACAGACTACTGCTGCAGGCTGGGGAAGTTCAGAGGGTTTTGGCTGATATGGGGGCTTTGTGCGCCTGAGTCACAGCTGATGATAGAAAAGGGGTTGGAGTACATCCTAAGCATTCAAGGCGGTGTGTTAAAGGGGCTCTGCATGCATGCCAAAGGCAAGATGTAGAAAAAAATAAGTTAATTATGGTCCTTAATACCTCCTAGTGAGATGAGAATGCAGGTGCTTCATTTAATCTCTTTCTACATGGGTATCAAATTTTGCATTTCATAACACATAATTTTACAAGCTCTTTCACTGATCATTTACTGAGTTTTTTATTTATGAAAACCACCAAAACCCAAGAATTTACTGAAATGAAATAAAATGCACTTTAGGCCTGTGAAACACATAGTTTACTATGAACTTTTCACAAAATACGTCAATGCAGTGACAGCCATGCCAATACTGTTATACAAAGTAGAGAGAACAATCTTGTAAAGGTACCCAATGCTTAAAAGAAAATTTCATATCATAAGTTTTCCATTTTATTAGAACCAAAGCTGCTAAGACAGGTACCCATTCAGGTAATCAACTTGAGTCCCAAGCAGTTGAATGATGATGTGTAGTACATGCAGGCAGCCTTCTTAGATCAGAGGGCATAAACACTGTTAAATTGGTGCTGTTCAGTTTTGTACCTGTATGAATTCATGGTCATGTTTCTGGCAATAGCAAAAATCAAGCTGGCTTCTGTAGGCACTTAAATTCACTTTTGATATTAATTTATCAGCTAAAGCATTAAATCTCTGATTATGACCTCAGTTATTTACTATACATATGATTCAGATGTCAGCATGATATAATCAGGACTTTAGATGGTTATAAGAAGAAGAAAACAAAACAAAATTAGCTCTATTGACAAGGAGCAAATAAATGTGTCTGAAATAACTTAGGAAGCAGAGCCTTTTTGTTGATTTCAAAGAGCTTTGGAGGGAATGCAAAATACTTGGTACAATATTGCATGAGGTGTACTTATACTTTAATACATCTCACATATTTGTCAGGGGAAAAAAGTGAATCTATTTTTAGAAACAAACTTTGCCAGAGAAAAGGGAGCATGAGAAAGTGCAGTTCCCACCCAAGCTGTGAATTGGTATTTCCGGGTTAAGCGACCAGAAGGCTTGATGGCCCTACTCAGAATTACAGGTTTACATGCTTTCTTTCTCCGTTTTTATCTCTGCATGCACAAGCTCAATGGGTGCTAGGTATTTAACCAAAAGATGACAAATTATTCCCTTGAAGCAAGAAAACTTCACAGGTCCAGGTGACTTTAAAATTTACAATGCAAACAAAAGCAAGACAGAAAATAAACTAACGTAACTCTTTAGCATCAAAGCTGCTGCTAGGAGAAATTAAAAAACATCCTTATTTTTACAAAATATCTAGACAATCAAAGAGCATTTTGTAAGGAAATGAGAAGACAAGCAGGGTGCTGGTTTAGATGGAGGAAATAAACAGATATGGTATTTTGTTATCTTTCTGACAAAATGTAAAAATTCAAAAAATTAACTGCAGAGGCAGTGCTCAGAGCATATATAAACCAAAGGCTTTCCTTTAAGCCTTTACTAATCCCTTACTTATCTCTCCTACTGTACATGCATTGTTAACAAAGACACAAACGAGCAGAGACACGCAGGCACTCTAAAGAAGTTAAATTCCAATATTTCAAGTACAAAAGGCAGAATATCCTCCACTGAAAAAGTCTTTGTACTGACCATGGAGTATTTAATTTTTAAGATTTATAAAACATTTTCATAGTAGTTAGTAGCTCACGTGTATTTCTGGATTACTGAAACTTTTTTTTTTTTAATTATGAAAGAAATAGGAGATTTTTAAAGATAATGTAATGATCACCTTTGAATTATACATGTACTAAATTCTCATTATAATTTAGAAATAAATAACAGGAATGTAATTAAACTTCTATATTTTAAATGTATATTTTATGAGAGAAATTGAGTTAAAATATTTACCTTTTGCTAGAAAATTACTTCTAGTAGAAGAAGAACAGAAGGTGGTCCCTAAGTGATATTCCAGTCCTTTTCTGAAATTTAGTTCAAGATGAAGGTTGGTGGAAGTAACATAAATTATTGACAGTGAATGCACTGTTTATATCTGAAGAACAGACCATTTGTGGTGATAATGAATTTGGCATTTGAGTGTTCCAGAGACCTGCAAGATTTTGTTAAGGGATACATTGCAACTAGAATTTTCAATCTGCTTTTTTCAGACAATTTGAAAGAGATAAGGCTACAAAATTGAAGCACAACTTTGTTTACCTTAATCTTGGTTTCTGTTTTGTTTTGTAAGTTACTTCTATCATTGTGATTTTAAAATTGCAGTGAAGGGGAAAACCTTTGCAGATATGACTTGTATAATCGAGTGTCGTTGATTCCACATCCTTTAGTGCATATTTTAATGGCTAAATGTGAAGGATTATCAAGTCATCGAGTTTGGAGTTGTCCGTGAGTATAATATTTAATGCTAGATATTTATATGAAAAATCTTCACCACTGTTCTTTGTGTGTGTGATGATGCTGCTGGAGTAGGTATGAAGCAAAGTTACAAACAAAATAAACTGAAAAAAAAAAAAATCCCAACTCTTTAGAGACTGGATAAATAGTAAGAAGCATGTTTAATACAACTAATTTATAGATGAATGTGGTGCCAAGCCAGAATACATTAACAAGGTAAGGCTGCAGGGTCTCTAGGTAAGATAATATATTGCTTTCATTAAAAAGCAATCTGCATGGACCATATCCACTAACACTGGAAACTCTGCAGCTGTCACCTTTATCAGGGGAACAAGAGCAAGCCACTACATTTTAATCACTGGAGTTTGTCAGGAACGAAAAACAGCCAGCTTCCCACAAATCAACAGACATGTATCCTGATAAGGAGAGTGAATTGGAAAAGGACAGCTACACCCCGCACTACACCACCTATTCTGGAGTGATCAAAGCGCTGTAATTGTAGCAGATAAATCTACTGAATTAGGCTCTGGGATGAAACACCCGTCTTTTCACAAAACAAACGCATGCCTACTTGAGTCATCTGTGACATATTTCACTTTTTAGTTTGAGTATTCCCAGTAGGTCACAAAGGCAGCAGGAGAGAAAAATAGGACACTTGTACCCAAAATCCAGCAGCATTTTTTCAAAAATCTCTTTCCTGATCTTTACACAATAATTAATATCTTCACTACAGTTACTGAGCTATTCTTTTGAGTAGCTCTGCCAATAAAAGTAAACATAATTATTTGTTAATACTCTTAGTCTTTGAATTTGTCATATCTGATATACACAAGAGCATATACTATTTGCCTATGGTAGATAATTATTCTTCAAAGAGACGGCACTAAGGAATTGAGGGGGGCAATGCTTGGGATAAAAAGAACGCTTAATTCTTCCAGAATACATATTATGAGAGTCAAATTTTAACCTCTAGTGCAATAAGAGTTATATGATAGCTATATGGTAAGCATTGCTAACAGATGCAACCTCTGTAATGGATAATATTACAAGGATTTCCTGTAATAAAAGAAGTACTAACTATAAAACTTTCATGGAAAATTATTTTGTCCAAGGGAAATATGGAAATATTTGCTTGCTTGTGGAGGGATGACTAACTTTTTTTAAAGGCAGGGAGGGATTGACAGACAAGATTTCTTCTTTTTTATGAACTAGCACAGAAAAAGAAAATTAGGTTTGGGGAAGAGGTATTTTCATTTGCAAGAGCTTTGGAGTACTGATTAAAATCAGTATAATGTAACAGAGAAGTCTTTTAAAAAGATTCTAATTCTAATACTATGTATACAAAGCTTGGAGGGAATGAGATATACCAGCTTCATAGGATTTACAGTTCTAAACTCCACACTAATGTACTAAATTGGCTAGGATTAGCCCATTTCCATGAGCTGGTACGATTCTTGCTGGCAGTTGAGGTGAGAGCGCTTAGCTAAACACCTTATTACCATTTGCACTGGCAGTTCGGGTTCTTAATCAGCAGTGAGAGGGGAATAAAATAACTATTACCTCACAAAGTAACAGTATTAATCTTGAGAAATACAACACACTAAGGATCATTACTGTGATCTGCTCATTAGAAGATCAAATGTAGATGGTACATGTCTTCTTATTTATAGTATTTCAAAACTTCCTAGCATTCAGAAAATCTTCCTAATGAATCAATTAAATATATGTGATTGGAACCCTTCAAGGTAGTTTTGTGTATGGGATCCATTCTCCCATTGCTTATTTACATATAGCTAACAATCATCAAATGTCAAAGCCACAGATCTCAGAAATTATTTTGCGTTCATAACTAGAAAAGTTCCTGTTAGGCTGTCCTGAGAGCTAAGCCTCAGAGAAATCATCCTGTGGTGTAGTCTCCATAAGGACACACATCCCATCTACAGCAATTAAAAAGGCATGTGGAGGCAGGCACCAACAGATACAGGCAGGTCACTGCAGAGACTCGGGAAAGTGCCTGAGCAGTTGTGCAGGACACATATCCGAGCCTCCATCAGAAGTCTCGGACATTGGGAGTATAATTTCCACAGGCACTCTTATGAGCATATGAGTTCTGTAGCTGTCTGACTGCTTCTCCCCATGCCCCTTTACCAGGCTTACACGATTATGCCACTGCAATAAACCAGAGTTCACAGGACTGTCCACCGTATCTTTTTGCTGCTTGTAGGCCTGGCCAGCTATCCACGAGAACAGCGCGAGATGATTACAGTGCTCACATGGTAAGCAGGTAGCTAAGCAAACCAGCCCCTGTCACTTTCCCCATTGTGTTTTTGTTCTTGCTAAAAGCTGTTATATCCAGGCATCACCCCCCCAGCGCTCATACACACAGAGAGAGATAGGTGCACGAACACTGCATGCTCAGCCACGCTGTAGAATGAATCCACAAATACATGATTCCCCCTCATTTCACTGAGAGATTTTATTTATTTATTTATTTTAATATCACGGTGGTTCTGCATGTCTTAACTGCTATATAGGTGGGGACATCAGGATTTATTTTGATGGGTGTAGGAAACTCACTAGACAGCAAAGAAGAGCTACCTACCTCTGTTTTCAGGCTCTGTTTAATTCTACAAATGATCTCAAAATATAAGAGAATGATGTTACTAAACTCTTCTGGAAAAAACAGGGAATTGTGTTTGCATTTTCTGAATTCTTCAAGTATTTATCTACGAGAGAACCCCAGGCTGGATTTCATCATATGCTTGAAACCTGTTGGTTAGCTGAAGACCAGAAAACCAAATACAAAATCAATTTCTTCTTATGTTTCACCCTTCAGAATCAATTATTTTTATCTCCTCTGCATTTCAACAGTCCTTTTAAGGGTAAAATAATATCCAGAATGACATGAGAATCAAAGATTTCTTTTTGGCTGTCATTTTCTTCTGGAATAAAAATTCATGTAATCCATCATTTGGAGAGCTACTGAAATAAAATCACCAATACTACATCAACACTATGAAGAAAGTCCCATTGTCTTTTTGTTTTCTTGTATTTTACAAGAGAAGATCTGAGTATTTCATGTTGATTGCTTGATTGGCTGCACTGGGACTCTTTAAAAATACTAAAAAATCAACAGTCTGGTACAAATCAAACACAGGCTTCTATCAGTCATGAGCCTGGGGTATTATCTGAGGTTTTTACCCAGAAAGATGTCATTAAAAGTTGCAGAAATTAATTGGTGCCATTGGCTGTAATGGCCTTTCCTGACACAGTTTCTCAAATGTAAAGAAAAATTATGGATAAGGCAAATTCCTCGTGGGATTTTTATAGATGTCTGCTTTGTTCTGTTATTGTTTATTGCAAATGTTATTACTGTGATCTATTGCCCCATCATGCTTTGTCTATACTGCTTATGCCATTTCGCAGCCCGCAACAACTGAGGGCTTCTGTCACTGACCAAGTTAGCATTTATTTTTAAATTCTATGTTTTATATATTCCTATAGCAATCTCTAGGTGTTAATTTTGTGTGTTTAAAATTTCATACTCAAACAGATCTTGTTCTGATTGATTAAATGTTGCCAATGATCTTCCTAGAACAATTGTGAATCTTTCCTCAGTATGTGCATCTTCTACAGTTAGTTTAATTGCTGTACAAAGATGCAGGAGCTATTAGTTTATTTCAATTGTTCTGTTTTGCATATCTGTGAAACAGGCCTGTTAAAAGACAGCTTTCACTCCCTTCCTTTTTAAATTTATTACTTACAAGACTATCTTCTTAATTACAAATTAGATTATCCTTAGAGCTAACCTTCCAGAAAGGTAAATATTTTAGGAGCGGAAAACTAAGAAATGCAGCGTATGTCTCACAGCCGTGAAAATATAGTAGCAAATGAATCCCCCAAAATTAGATTTGAGATTCACAAGAGGTTTCATATTTAATACCAGCAGGTCTTCTTAATACCGTCACTGAAGTTAGATTATGCAACTATATTTCATTGCATTTTCCTTTCTGGGGCTTGAAAGATCCACTTAAAGGCATTTGGGACCATAAGTCTTGCTTTTAAAAAACTGCTGTGAATTAAACCTTAAAGCATACTTTTCTTCATTAAACCTCCTCAGAATAAGCTATGTATAATTTATTGGACTTTTAGGTTAACCTGTTCCCTGTTTTCTGTAAAATGCAATAGATTTGAGTGTGAGGTGCACTGGCAATATAACCAAAAGCCAACAAACAGGGGCAAAGAGGAAAACTTATTGCTACATTGTAATTTCAGCAAGGTAGGGGTGTTTTCTTTCTTCTTCTAGGGTTTGGGCTCATCATGCACACATGTGAAGTAGCATAAAAGGATCAGCATCTTTAACCATCTGCACAGCCTTCAGTCTGTAGAATAGTGATGGTTAGCCTGTCCTCTTTCAGGTTTAATCTGCTTTTGCTGTGTGCATTAGTCATCTGTCTTCTGCCCATGCATTTTAACTCTGTCTGGTGATACAATACCACTACTCTATCTAGTTCTGGTAACTTCAGCGTATGGCTTTCAAACACACGCTTGATCTCGTTGTGTCTGTCGGTTTGGTTTTGTTTGGATAGTTTCAGAGCTGTGTTTCAGTATTCAAATTGATTATCTTGTGCTAAAGTTGTAAATCCTTGCAGAGCCCCAGCAAGAGTTCACTGAAAACAGGAACAATGGGCTGCATGGCTCAAGGGATCAGTAACAGAAATACAGATTTTCTTTCATGTGGATTTTTTGTGGTGTGCCTTCTCTCGCCACTGATAGTCTTATTCTAGAGTATATCTTTTGTGGTCTATTTTACATGGCATTATAGTCACATCCTGGTTGCAATAGTCAAACATCTCCATAGCAGAAGTATGACCATTGTTATTTAGACTTTTGCTGTCACTCTCAGGAAAAAAGGTCTGCATTTTAATAACTCTAGAGTTTCAATATGGCCTTTCTCATAAAGGCAGTTCCTGCAGGACAGCATTGTTAGACTGGAGATGTTGGCAAGTCTCATCCTGTGAATCTCTGCTCAATGGGAAAGGGCTTTTGATTTCCAAGACCACTACTCTGCCATCTTTCTTTCTTTCTTCATGTTTATTGTTTCATCCTCTTCTCTCCTTTATGGGTCAGACATCCCATATCATTTAATGGCCCTCACTGGGGGTATTAGGGAACTGCTGAGAACAGCTGTATGTTTGATGTCACATCGGGTCTTCAGTCAACCCCATCCAAGTAGCACAAATCTAAGCTGGAGCTCCCAGTGACATTGTTCCCATCTGGAACTGTTACTTTTAGGACCACAAACACCACTGTCCATATAGCTACGTACTTGTCCAACAACTTTTTTTTTTACCATTAAAAAAGCCATGGTACATGTATTTCTGCAGTGCCTGCCCGGAACTTAAAACACTGCTTAAGACTGGGATCTTGCCTCCCCTTGTCTGATGATCTCCCAGCTCCGTATGGTTTTTCAGGTGCTCATTATGAGTATGATGCTGAAGCCATTCAGTGAAGCTGTGACACAGTATGTCAAGTGATATGGCAATTACAGCAAAAGCTGTAAGTAGGCAGACACGTTTTTTTAAATCAACTATTGATCATACGATTTAGATTATTCATCATTTTGTAAAGTTGTGATCTATTCTTAAGCATCGTACAAAAAGGCTGCATTTGCCAGATTGTTTTCAACACCCAGTTCAACCCTCCGTAATTCACACCTAGAAAGATAAAGTGACATGTCTGAGGTCTCATAAACACTGTGTGTCCTTGTTTGTGCTGCAAATGGAGACTTGCTCATATTTGTTTGATTTCATGGGAAGAGGAATCCTTGAGCTGTATTCTGTTTGTTCTTTCTCATTCAGATAAATTTGTACAAAGGTACTCAGAAGCAATGCCTCAGAAAGTTCCTGGGTGCCCGTGTGAACCACCTGTACCTAGCGCACTCCGTTGGCTGCCGGCTCCCAAGATGACGCCCTCAGGAGGTGCGAGGAACATCTACAGAGAGGCTGGGCAGTTATCTGCTACAGTAATTTCTACCATGCAGTGTTATCTTCCTTGTGCGTTATGGGGTAAGGGGGCAGGCTGCCCTCACTCACCTTTAATTTCCCCTGAGGTCTGGTCAAAGGATATATGAGATGGATGTAAGGACACCAGCTTGCTGGAGCTCAGCCACTTACTCTGCTTTCCACCAGGTTGCAGTAGCAGCAACCAACAGGTCTCAGAGAGGTATTTCCTAATTATACTCTATGTACCTCTCTTCTGACAGCCATCCTTACAAAGAAGAGCTATGAAAAGCAGCCTGTCAATGTGCTCTGGGAGTGGCGTTAGGTTTTCTTAGAGGATATTGTTCTGATTTATTGAACCTGCTGATCACTTGGCAAAGTTAACAGAGAGAAACTTTTATTTTTATCAGGTCATCCATGTAGTCAGGCTACGAGCCTCTGTGTAAAGACTCTGCAAGACACAAAAAAAAAGGTCTGTTGTGCTTCCACTCATGTTGAGGTGGTGTGAAGAGGACCTGCTTCTGATTTCTCACTGGTGTAGTTCTGCTGTTCCCAGAGGTGCAGAGACAATACGTAAGAGAGTAGTCAGATCCTTTTAAAGCCCTGGAACAACAGGATGCAGACCAGACCAACTCTTTTTCAGTTTGTGTAAACTGGCACAGCTGTAACTAGCTTTATTAGAGAACTGTGGCAATTTAAAACATTTGAAAGGCTGGCTCCACAAGCAGAGCAATGAGAAATGTAGGACAGCCAGAAAGAGACATAGACCATTAAAAATATGTTGATAATAGAGATTTTTTATATATATACTGCAGGCTTGTCTTTAATCTTTAAAGTTTTAATCTTTTGCTGTCTATGAGACAGAACATGATGCATTTTTGATATATTTTCAAAGGTCAGGCCCAAAGTCATGCTCCTTTAGAGGCCTTATGGCTGTTTGTGCTTTTTTGATGTTTGTACCATCATGCAGACCTGATAAGTAGATGAATGACCGTGATAAATGTGCATAATGAGAAAGTGATAAGAATTGCAGCATCTGACATGAGTTATGTCTCTGTTGTCCAGAAATGGGGATGCTCTACTTTTATCTTTACTCTCTAATTTCTTAATTAGAAAGAAAGCATATTTCCCACCCAGTGCATATGTATTTGGCAAGCATGCTGTCTAATAACAAGATATCTCAGCCAATGACCTAATTATAGATACTGCTATAATTTTTTGTTTAAATATGTCTCTCCTCCCTGTAGAGCATGAGCCGCAGGACCAAGCTTTACACAGTGATGTACAACAAAAAGTGCTAGACATAAAAACTGATGCGATCCTGATAATTTAAAAAAAAAAAAAAAAAAAAAAAAAAAAAGGATTAGAGCCCAGTCCAGCAAGCTTTTGAAAATACATGCTCATTTTCTCACATATATGGTCTGATTCAAGTTGCTGGTATTAGTTATATGACTAATGACACACACATGTATTTTGAAAACCTAGCTATTGAGATCAGATTCTAATCTGAGATGCCCAGAAAGTCTGGATCCTGAAAGCCTTATAAGGGCAAAATTCCCTTTCATGAGATTTCTCCCATTGATAGGACTCTCACTTTAGAAAGACGACAAAAGTGTAGCCATTGAAATAGTCCTCTAAAAATGAGCCACGGCATGCTGTTGGAGAATTAGAGCTGTGGATCTTTTTAGAAAATACAGTCTGCATTAACTTTCCAGAAATCAAATGAATGGTCTGAATTAATTTATACCAGGGATGCTTTCAATCTAGTGATGGTTCCTTGTCTTACGCCTCTACACTGCAAAGATTCACACACTTGCATGTTTTTTCATGCTGAGCACTTCCGCTGAAAAAGGATATATATTTGTGGAAGCAGAGCTTAATGGATTGAACCTACTTCTCTCAAAGTGAGTGGCAAAACTGTTCTCCTGAGTGAGAGGAAGATAAGATTAACAGCAATAAAGCTATACCAAGTTAAGAAATTCTGCATTCTGTGAGCAGCAAAACAGTATTGGCTTCAAAATCATAGAAAGAGAAATTAAAATTAATCTCTTTTGATTACATACTGCATAACCATTGTAATACATATTTTATTCTGCCATGTAATTATTTGCATTACTTTTCTGTAATAATACCAACTTACTTGTTCTTAAAAGCTATCATGAATAGTTGAAAGCAACTATCCCAAGTAGCTGCAAAAGCCTATTTTGCATATCCTTGTTTTGCTTGCATCAAAAGGCAAAGTTTATAAAAAATCAACAATACTAGATGTAGCAAAGAGGAGAGAAACATTTTGTGGAAGGTGTTTATTTAGATTTTCTTCGTTTCCTTTCAAACTAAGATTTGTTTACTAGAGGCATTACAATTTAGTGAGACAAATTAGGCTAAACTTTTTATCTCTGGTGGTTTGCACATGCACTGATTGAACTAGTATTTCTTCTAAAGATTGCCTAGGAAGATAAATGAACAAGAGGAGCAATTAGAGTAAGGAAAAACTAAAGATTGGCTGACATGATTTAAGTTTACCTCTAAGGCAGTTTGTCATTTTGTCTCTATAATCTCTATCAGAATTGACTAAAACCGTAAACATAAATCATTATACTAATTTATTTCACCACACTGTGGTCTGGGAGAAGAAGATTTCATTTTTTTTCAACAGACTTTGGGGGATTCAAGCATTTGCAGAACTTTTTTAACACAGTAAAAAAACAAGCCAGCCTAAAGAATCATTGATTAGTATTTCAGGTTCTTTAAAATCTGATTTTTTTGGTGTGAAGCCAAGAAGTGTTCCTGTTATTATTGCTAAAAGATCTATTAAGAATTCAGAATAAATGGACATGGATTTGATTTTTTAAGTGACTGTATAAAGCTTAATGCATGACAAAATGTAATGCAAGGCCATCAGTTAATACTTCATACTAGACCAGTTAATAAGCAGTCTTCTCTCCTGAGATGCATCAGAACGAAGTCTGTAGGACTGTGGAATACCTTTGTGGGAGGGAAACCAGTAGATATCTGAGGACATCCTGCAGTATAAATCTCCATGGGCTGTCACGAGGCCTGTTATATACTCTCCAAAAATAGAGCTCTGTATATCTTCATTAGGAACTGTACTAACAACACTGGCCACCTGCAATTTTATTCAGACGCCATAGTAAAGCAAGGATTATATTATGTTGCTCTTGTCAAGTGAAATATTCCTTAACAGTGACTTCAAGGGACAGATTTTCAAATGCCACTTAGACATCTACGTCCTGCTGACTTGCCTATTTGTGAATGGTCTCATTTGGTTCAGTGGAGTTCCTTGTATATGCCAATAGCAGCAGGATCACTGCCCAAATAGTTCCCCCAAAGGAACCCCCTCAGAGATTTTGGCTCCCTTGTGCCCGCACTCCCACAGGCCCCTTATAGCACAGGCTGCTCATTGCCTAATTTCACTGCCAGCCAACCCTACCAAAACCAAAACAAATGAAGGTTAGTTCTCATAGCTAGATCCAATGAAAGGGAGAAGGGATGTGTCTCCAGGTCTGGGAGGGCAGCCCACAGCTAAATTTGGTTAAGCATATTGTGAATATTCTGAGTGTATTTCTAAACCTGGGCTAGGGGTGGCACTTTTGTACAAAACCCTTACTTAAAAATAGGTAATTTGAAGATGACCGGCAATTCAGGAGTCTGATTTCCTATGCATTTGTGTCTTCCACTTGATTTACTTAGTAGTCCAAGACGGAGAGTGTCTGGCACAGCCATTTTCCCAGTCAGATTATTTATAGGTCTCTGTGCCCTGCCTTGGCACCTGTTTTCATGAAACCTTAAGGAGTTAACTCTCTTTCAGACCAGTCTCCCTGCATCTCCCGTATCTCTATGTAATCAAGGGTTCAAATGCTGTTATAAGGGAATACACAGGTAAACATTACACATACTTAGAGAGCCTGATTTCGTAAGCCATAGGAAAATACAATAAACCAGGATCCATCAGAAAGTATCTTTAAGCAGAAAACTTCAGGGTTTTCAGAAACGGAGCTTGGCTTGATAGATGTTTCAGTTATCAGTCTCCTGTGTCTGTACTCTACTTAACTGACACTAAACTCAGCACAAGGGAAATATGGCAGGAAAACGTGTCATCTCATTACTTCACTGCTGCTTAACCTAATGTACACACCACAGACATGCATACCTCACTGAGAAAAGTAACAGGACTTGGTGTTTCATTGATTTCACTGGCACATCCACTGTGGGTGGCAGTTCATCCTCCAGCCCACAGTGATCCCGTGTAGGCCCTGTAAACCACAGAAGCAGCCTACAGAGTTGGGCTCCAGCACTGCAATAAACTCTGCTACCTGTATTTTCGTTTCCTTCCCTTCCACTTTATTTTTTTTTTTCACTGTTTCACTGGCAAGTATGAGTAACTGAACTCGCGCTTTTTCTCAGATTTGTATTTCTAGACCAGAGCTTTTGCCAGAGCTTTTTTGTGTGAGCAGCTTTGAACACAAACAAAAACCTGTGGCTCTGAACTGTCCAGTTCCCACAGAATACAATAGAACCCGCAGGGGCTCTTACTTTTTTTTCAGCTTGGTTTCCTATACTTTTTCTCTAAAAAGCATGCTACAAAAGGTTAGGTGAGTTTCTTACCTTTCCCCTCCCCCACCCCCATGATAGCTGGGACTGTCTATTAGGGCTGGAACAGTAATTTCCTTAACAATGTCAACCTGTGGGAACAAGAAACCACTGATGCCCAAACATGCCAAAGACTTCTAAACTTCTTTGAAATGGTACTAAAGTCAAGGTAAGCATTAGTGATGTAATGAACCAAGATTAGCTCCACTGCTGGCTTGGCCCTAAAGCAAAAGATGTGATTGGAAGGAGCAAATATTTCAGTGCTCTCTATACAGGTAGGCCAGGGTGAGTGAAAGCCGGAAAAATTCCTGCTCAGTTGTAAACTTACTCAGTGGAGGGAGAAGAGGCAAATAGTGCCAAGTCTTCTGTCTAAGCAGGAAAGAAATGTTGAGAAAATGCTCATCCCAGCTTTGAACTCCAGAGGGCAATAGCCCACAGCACGACAGGTATGCGGGCGTTTATTTAAAAAAAAGTAATTTCCAATAGCTTTCTTGATACTACCAGCAGGTCGGGTGTCATGCCAATAGACACATAACAATGGTGGGTGCAGAACGTACAGCCATGGTTGCTAGAAGCGCACCTGGTAACAGACTATGCGGCTAACTGGAAAAAAGTGCTCTCTTACCTCTGAAAACAGTCAAACAGCAGCTTAGTAGCATGCTGGAGGAAGAGCAGGGTAGGACATAAGTGAGAAGATAGGTTGTGGAAGCAGATCAGAAAGGTCATGTCATTTGGATAAGTCCTCATGTGTGCTAATAGCTTTAAGCTGAGTGTGACAGGTGTATAAAACCCTATGATTATTTATTCTCATTCTACTTTTAAAAAATCACACTTTTCACATGTTAGGAACACAGGAACTCTTGCAAGCATCATCCAAGCTGCAAACGCTCTTGCACAGCTTTGCTAATGCAACACACCATTTGACACTGATTAATCAGGAACAAAAATATCTTAATACCATAAAACGCTTTAATATTATAATTGGTTTTTTGAGAGGCACATTAGATAGGGCCTATGTTATTCAAGTAAACCAGTCCCACTCTGGCTGTGTCACTGGCAATACCAGTAAGCCCTCTCAAGCTTCTTGCAGAAGGTCACTGCTATGGTGGCTTTTGCTACTGCCTGGAGTCTATGAGTTGTTTTAATCCCTCACCAAGACGTCTGCTGCTTACCTTGTCGCTGCTGGCACTGTGCCTTCTACTCCCATCACGCAGAGAAGGTTTCCTTGCCTTGCTCCAGCTCTGAGCAGAGGTAACCTCGCTTGGGCACCATTATAGGTTTAATCACAGGCTCAGCAAAGCAAAACAGGTTCCAGACAAAACTTCCATGAGTCATGTTTTTCAGATAAAGACTTTGCACCATTTGCTGCTCCATGCTAGCATCACTTCTCTCCCTGAGATTAAGGAAGAGCTACACCTGCCTGCCAACGCTTTGCTGGGGAAGAAAAGTTTGTCAGGAGGCAATAGGAAGCTAGTCAGTTACCCATCTAGGATTTGGAGAGGTAAGGGATAAAAAAGTACTTCACTGTACATAGATACTTCTAAACATCTTTTTTTGTTTGTTTTAATCCCAAATTGATGTTATAACCAGATACTCCTGTTCCTGTAGCTATCTGTTTATGTTGTACAAATAACTGGCTATTTGGCTTTAATATTTTTAGGTTTTCTGGGGTTTGCCTTCCCACACTAGTTTTCAGAGTGGATATTGTATGGCTGCATTTTGTTGTAGTTTTACAGGGGCAGCATGTGTATAAGCTCTATTACCCACATTTAATGAAAACAGCACCATCTCATCTGCTCTCTGCATAATAGGAAGCTGTGTTAAAACACCTAAGTTTTAGGGTTTCTTCTCTTGAACCATTAACTGGAGCAACGGCACAGATTCTTTACAGTTCCACAAAGCTGTTGGATGATCACATCCTTATACACAATACCTATGATGCCAGAACTTTTAAACCTATCCTGTTAATCCCAGAAATGGGCACAGTAATCACAGATTTGTTATCCCTTGGTGTGACTCTTATTTTTAAAACTAGAATCACCACATAGTCTTAATATTGCCATGCTTGCCTGTAACTAAATCTAGAATCTGTTCTATCACTGCCTTTATACTGAAAGCACTACATTTGCCTGTTTTAGATACCTAGGGGTTGTATTTCCTTCTGCAGAGATAACCTCTTATGGCAGTTGCATTCCACTATACCCAGGAAACTACTGCACAATGAAACTAAAGAGGATCTTGTTTTTTCTTCTTATTCCTCCTTATTAATAGAACAAATTTTAGGATGGAAATATTGGCACAATACAAAGGGACACTGAGTGAGGGAATCATATCCAAGATAGAAGTAAAGCTCAAATTTACATTTAACTCTTTGAGTTCAATGTGAGTTTAAACCAGAGGGAGCAAATAATCTCTGTCTGGCAATTGTGAGAGCTCTGGCATACAAGTTCGCAAGTCAGGCAGGAAGGGTTTGTAAGAAAACTGTGATATCACAATCAACTTTACAGGTTCATAATTAGCAGTTTATAGCTAAGAGAAAACAAGTGATCCAGCCAACTTACTCTCCCAAAGTTCGCTACCATTCTTCTGTAATTGATTTTGTGGAGAAGGTGAAACAAAGCTACCTGGACTTCAGTAAGCATCTGGTACCCTCTAACATGGAAAATCATCAGTTAAGGTAGAGATTGACATAAGAACTGTGAAGTCGGTGGTAATTGGCTAAAAATGAGGTGGCAGCAGGTTCTTTTGAACAGGAGATTAAACACCTGCTCTAAGGTTACAGGCGGAGTTTCTGAGAGGTTGCTGTGGGGAGTGATATTACTTAGCAATCTTTGCAGAAGAAGTTACGACAGTTGTTCAAGGTGCAGCGCTGAGAGGAACTGTCAGCAGAAGGGGATCTGAGGGTCCTACAGAAGCAACCAAATAATGGCAAGGGTTACAACAACAGAAACAAAAAAGAATTAATCATAAAACTGTTGGATTAAGAATGTAGGTACTGGTAAAAATCTCTGCTATAAGTGAGAGGCTTTGTACTTGAAAATGAGAGAGGGAGAGAAACAGCAGTGATCATAGATCACAATATAGTCCTCAATCATGTACAAGAAGAAAAAACAATGATGATATAGTAGACGAGAAATATTGTACAGAAACATTGCACAAAGACTTGCTGAGACTTCATGGGGATGTATGTGGCATGTAAAGTTTTAGTGTCTGCTAAAGATAAATAAAGTCTGCAGGTGTTGAGAAAGATGTTCAGGGAAGATGAGTGGATTACAAAGTCATTCCCCTCTACTCATGTCCCTTCAATATGTCTTTAAGGTGAAGAGAGTTCCTATACTTTTTTACTGACTCTGATGTTGCAAAAGATGGCTCTTTGTATGTGGATTTGTAATTGTTATTAATTTTGTTACTTGCATATTACTATTCCACTTTCACCCACTGTCTCTCCTTCTCGACATTCTTTTTTCAAGGGCAAGTCTTTCAGAGCTCTTTTGCAATGGTGTCTTCTTTCTCAATGTGGAAATGCATTGTCCTAGGCTTTTGCTAGACTGTTTCTTCTTGCCCTGTTTGTAAGCTTCGAGTCTGAAATTTTTCCAAAGTGCCATGCTAATATCAATGGTATAACGAACTTCAACATTAAATTAAGGTTCTAAAGTTATATGACAGAGTGGTTCCAGGTTAGGAGTAAGTGTGTTGCAGATACCTTTGGATCAAAACAGAGGAAGGCAAGTTAAGAAGGTTGCACAGAAAATATATTAATCCTCATCCTAAGGTGTGACCACCACACAGTGTAGTGTATGTGGGTTTTTGTTTCATGTGCAAGAAAGGTCTTTTCTGTAGATTTCAAATCCTGTATTGGGTAGGATACATTAAAAAAAAATTTTGCATTGAAGCAGCAGCTCACATGAGAATGTCTTTGCCTCACTGAGCAGCTTGGCATCCATATTAAAAAAAATAAAAACATAAAAGTAACACTTCTGTATTACTCAAATATGCAATTAAAGCTGCCCTACATTACCAGAATCTCCATTAATACTGATATATATTAATCTTGATATATGTGAAAACAATGTTTTTTTTCCCAGCCAAGCTTTGTCTGTATCAAAAACATATTGTACCTTTTAATGCTAAAAAAGTACTACTTTTCTGTAACAAGAGTATATGTCCACTAATTCTGTGTTGTCTTTTCTACCCTTGCTTTTCCACATCTCTCCATTGCCTCTGCTTGTTTCCCAGGACAGCCACAAATTAGGTTAAGAATATTATATGGCAGAACAATTAGTCTTTAGTCATAAATACTTTGCATGCTTTTTTTCTTGAGACACAGTTTTGGTCCCTATATATTTTAATAATTATCTCCTAAATTTACATCCTACCCTTCTGATCTTTTGGGTCTGTGCCTGCCTGATACTTTTAGAGCGCCGATGATGAACTATAATGCTACCCTGCACCTTGTTTCTTGAAGAGTGTATCCTCTGCCAGAGCATCTCCTGTGATGGCCACAGATTTCCTGCATCTCCAACACTTAAAAAAGCCCCAGTAAGTTAGTTTCCACTGTTCCCATGCAGGGTCAAAGTAAAAGGATCGCAGTAAAAGTAACAAGAGGTTGTGTTTTAAGGTGTAATCAAACCCTCCCATAACAAAACCAGCACTGGGTTTAATTCTTTTTATTTGTTTTTCTAGGAATAGTTTATTGAGGTACCGTAGTACGAAAGTCCATACCGCTCAAGTATATTTTATTCAAATACATCTTTCAAAAGGGGAGAAAAGGTATGACAGACAAAACGTGATTGCTAACAAGAGCTCATACAACTTTCAAAATGCAACGTGGCAGGCATCTCTTCACACTCTGGGCAAATGGCACACGGTACCGGGAGACATTAGGTTTTTAAAAGTGAAGTTAAACTGATAAATTAGACCTCATTTATTGAACAGCAGTTACAGCCAATTGCCCAGGGAGTCATTTGACACCTTTGAAGACCCTGCTAACTTAATTGGTGATAGTTTGGGGGCTGAAGGAAACATTTAAGCTTGTAGCAGCAGGACACCGTGCAGCATGAAAATGGAGAAGACAGGCATTCTCACTGACAAGGGGAGTCATATATAGATTTTTGTGTCCATTGTTTTCGCTTATTTCTGTGTGTGCTTTACTCAGTCAATCAAATATAATTGACACCACTGGGTTCTGTTGTTTTGTGGATGACAGGAGCTAATGCAAGGGAAAAAAGCTGGAAGTAAACTTCCCCCTGAAAGGCTGTGTAAAGGTTTTTCCACTGGGCTTGTGACATTTTTTGCTCAATTGTATTAATTGATGTAGTGACAAGGCAGTTGGAAAGATGATGGATACTGATCACTACACTTTTTTTTTTTTTTTTTTTTAAGTATCTGGGCATTAACATAAAGTCTTCTTTTGTGTAAGCAGTAGGAATGCAGCCAGTAAGAATGTAAGATGAACGTTTAAGCACCTGCAGACTGAGTTTGTGGGACTCAGCAGTCACAGCTAGACATTACTACAGAATGAGCAAGGGATGTTGCCTTGGGACAGACTTTTACTTAGGACACCCATGGCCCACCTTGACTTTTCTGTTCCATTTTTTCCCCTTGTATTGGAGCCCTCTAGGTATATCGGCTCCTTGCATCAGCTCAAAGGGCATATTTAATTAAAGCTAATCTGGCTTTTCCCTAGGTTTAAAGTATCTCCAAATTCAGGTCGGAAACTTAATTGCCTGAGTGAGGTGACGGAGGAGTTCAGTAGATTATGGTTCCCACAGTTAGTTACCAGTTAGGTGGCTGGCTTCCAGCTCTGCAGACTGCAATTGTGGGTGATCCCTGGATCCAAGGTACAATGTAGTCACTACCTTGTGCATTTCTATGAGGATGCTAACAAAATCACACACACGTTGTTTACTCTGCCTCACAGATTTCCACAGACGACACTGTAGTCCCAGCACAAAGAAGATGCCCCCATGTGCACGTGGCCAAGTGCAGAGACAGCGGGATTGCGGTAACACAAGCATAGCTTTGCCTTTGAATACAGATGCTTGATCTGGGCTAACACAGACATCAATCAGTCAGTTTCCTAAAGAATGTCATCTCTGGAGTTGGCTCAGTATGTAAATTGCATAATCATAATCTTAGTTTTTCTGAAAAGACACCAATGTCAGTTCCTTGCTTCTGGATTTCATTCAAAGGAGGTGGCTAAAAAGGGAGTTTGTAAGAGTCCAGGCTTCTAAAGGAGAAAGTCTGAGGCCTCGACACAAAAACTGTAAGTACACCTGTGAATCAACGTTAGGGGGAGCATAGATATCATCTATGAACAGACAGGTTGAATGAATATTGAACCAGCCATACTCTTCCATTTACTCATTGTCTACAGTTGTGGTTACTAGGCTGGGATGACTAACACACTTCATGTGTCAATCTCCTAATTACAAACTTAGTTTTAAATGTCCTGCCATCTTCTTCTGGATCTTATTACCAGCTTAAGACCTACAGGTAAGAGGGGGCATTGCCCAGGGAAAGTTGTCCCCAGATACCTCATCCAGATACAATGTTTCATGAAGAAAACTCAGGTAAATTCAGGAAAACCAAGGCACTTTTTTTTTTTTTTTTCCATAAATAAATATTCCCATAGGTGGCTCTATCCCATAAGAATTTGGTTTAGTAACTTGAAATAAAAGAGTTATGCCCACAGTTTAAGTGATCTGAATTCACTTCCTCCACTACCACTGACATTGTGTATGATGGTGGCAATTTAGGGTGAGCCACAAAAGGACTTAATACCTTGCTCCTTCCAGAAATCCTCAGTACAAAGTAAAGCACTATTTTCCCCCCACAATGCAGAATGCTACATAAGAATAGGGTACCCACAAAAAGGCAAACTAGCTAGGAGGGGTCCGAGTTAACCAAAAGGAAATATGTGGAAGGGAGAGACTCAGGTCTGCTCTTCTCTGTGAGTCAGGGAAAGGGGGGCACCTCTTTTAGCCAGAACTCTAACCAGGTACAACCTTCTTTCTGTAGATTTCTAACCCGGTTCTTCTCACACAACATGCTTCAGTGGTACATTGGCTCACAAGAAATAATGCTTGGTTAGGGGTTCACTGTCCTCCTCTCTCTGATGTGGAACAATGTTTTGTACCTGGACTTGGGGAAGCATCATGACCCCCAGTCTGTAGGACACCAGATGGAGGTTGTCTCATTGGCTCTTGTCTGGACGCTATCTCTTTTTGTATTTGCAGACTGCAAAATTATTTTACCTGTATTTCCACAAATCCCCAGGAAAAGTGCAACAAAAAGAATCCATTGTTTCCCTCTGATTTCAAGCTTCACAGACTTTCCCCTTTGGATGCCTTGGTGTGCCTGATCATGGTGCATAGCGTGCAACACATGAAAAACTCGGGTCTTCTGCAAGGGCAGATATCTCTAGTAAAAAGGTGAAAATATTTGCAAATTAAGTGGTAGATAATTAAAAGCAGATACTAAAGCAAAGTAAACCGTGTCAGTGTAGAATTATCTTAACAGTTCAGTCAAATAGTAATAAATTCTCTCTTGTTATTTCTTTGGTACATATTGATACAGTTTGCCCATTTGGAAAGTGGCAATCCATCAACACAAACCTGTGGTCATTTCAGAGTATTTGACTGTCACCTTTTCTAGTCTCAGTCAAAAACCAGTAATAAGCTGCATACAATTAGACTGTATAGATGTTTGTATTGTGTACATTTAGGGTACAAGCTGAGATACATTCCCGCTTGAAGAATGGCAAGTAGGTATCAAAGGGAGAGCCATGAGTTTCACACCGCGTTGAAGGACAGAGTTGTCTACCAACCAGTGCAGACTCCTGGTATAAAAATTGCTACATTTCCATACTTATGGAAGGAAAACCTTTGTTTTTATTAGGAGGACTAAGGTCAAGTAAGAGGGTTAAAGACACCACACTTCAGCAAGTAAGGAAGGGAGGAGAGGTGGAACAGCACGTCATCTGAATGAGAGAAGGGGACGCTCTTTTGACATAATGTTAGCATAAGCAGATGAATTGCTGTTCTTGTTGATTCTTCAGCTTTGTCTTTTGTATGTGTAAGTGTTCCACCTGTTTTTTAGATTTTATGGACAGTTACTGTACTTAGCCTGCTTTGATTAGTGGCTTAAGGGAACTGCAAGACAACATGATGTTCCTTGCCCAAGGATGTGGTAAGGCTGTAAAATGGGACCCAGGGACACCTGAAACATTTAAGCTCCTCAGCACATCCTCCACACTCTAGCCAAAGGATATCAGACACTCCTTTGAGCTGCACAGGCCACAGGAAAGTGGACATCGCAGGGATCAGAGGAGACAGAAGATTCCCTGTAGCTTTTGATGACACTGAAGGATCTCTGCATGCAATAAAATACAGGGATATAGGCTTGAGCTTGGAGGCTCACGGGAAGAGATGTGTCACATTTGTGAAGATGAGATTTTCCTGTGCATGTAGGAACTTGTAAAATTATGAGGAAGCCAAAACTCAGTATCTTGAAGGAAGACACAAAAGTTAAAATATTCACCAGATTAACAGAATCTGCCTGATGAGACTTTCAGTTTTGATGTCAAGTTCATCTAAAGCATTTGAATTCCATTAATTTCAGTAAACTTTCAGTCACGCCCCTGTAATGTTTAAGAATGTACAACTTATCCTCCATGTTCAGATGGAGTATGACACAAAGAGATGATTTCCCTGGGGCAACCTACACAGCAAACTGCTGAATCAAATCTGGAACTCAGTTCTTCTGGAACCACTGTAAAGCCTTGTCCTTTGAAATGTACTGTTACTTCAAGTGGCTGATCCTACCAGGGAATTAGTGTATTACTGTCCTTGTAATTTAGCAGATAGTTTCTAAAATATGTAAACAGAACCAGCCATTTTCTGTTGCCAGTGAAAGCAACACATGTCTGGAATTGTAGATTTCTTGCAAGGTGCCATGAAACTGGTAAGGCGTGCTGTGAAGTCCCCTGGAGGTCCAGCAGTACAGGTGTGCCAAAGACAAGGACCTATAGAGAAAGGATGATTTGGACATACACAGGTGAAATGGTGTTTAGAACAATTCTTCTTATAGTTGTTTTTTCCCCTTTAGATCCCTTTCAGATACTTCTGAAAGTATTGGTGTCACCCTGGATCTGACCTTACTAATTAATCCTTCAGAAGTTTGATCATATATGTATCGATTTATGTTTCTGTCATGTGTTGTGTCATTATACAAAGTAGGAGCATGGCCTGGCCTCACTGAAAAAATCTGTCAGTGAATGTTTTGTTCCATTTCAGTGGGAGATTTTTGTTCCATACAGCCCTTGTATGAACAGAGAGGGAGTTATTTTCAGACATTCCTGAAACTGAAATAACTCCACAGTGTTAGTACAAACAGTGTGAAAAAAATGTACAGACACTTCCCCCTGCAGTTGTTTTTAATTTTCTGCTTAATTCTCCCAATGTAATTATGGCAGTGTGGGAAACATTGGCAACAATGGCTGAGTCTGCAGTCAACATCCTTTCTGTGTTTCATTATGAAGTTGGAAATACTCCTGTGTGCTAGGAAGATAAAATCCAGTATAGCTTGGGAACTGTGGCTCTCAAATCTGCTCTCTTCATAGTGGAATGGATTCTACTTTCAATCAAAACCCAAGAAAACAAAAAAGGTAAATAGTGGTATTTCTTACTGAAGTGGTGCACATCCTAACTTAACTTCATCACAACAATTTCTTCAGTTATTCTTTGCTTGTCTACATAGTAATTAGTTAAGTCCTTAAGATAAACAACAAGTGGCAATCTGTATGGTAAAAATTGCAAAGAAGACTGAATTCATTCAAAGCAAAATGTTTCCCAAATTATTCCATAAGCTGTCATTTGTGGGAACAGTGATGCCTTCAGGAAAGCTAAGTAATGCATCGTACAGCTCATCATTCAATTCACCATCCATTAAAAAAAATCCATGCATTGTTATTTACTATTCTTCTCGAGGCATACTGATTGCTTCACAGAAGACAGAAAAAACATGACACTTATTCAAGGGCCTTTCAGTATGCTTCAACTGTATCACAATAATTGTGACAAAAAATAGAGCCAGCAATGGTTGTATCCCAGTATAAAAAATGCATGTGTGATTGTTCACTGTAGTACTGAGGAATACAGTCTCATACTGCCGTCAGTCCCTTCATGCTTAGTCATATATGCTATAGCTTCTGATCAAACAACATTTTTTATTTCCAGACGACCATTTGCATACTCTTTGACAGTATCCTTCAGATGCATATAATACGTATGTCATACCAACGTGCAGATGGATGAAGGTACAGGTTAAACAACTACAAATCTATCTACAATTGTATTTCAGTGTTGCATTATCTGTGTGTAAATGCGAGTGTGTTTTTGGTGTTTGTGCAAAGCCAGATTTGTCCATTTATCCTCTAGTCAGATTTGCAGGAATGGAAAAGCTGTAGCTCTCTTTTAGATTAATTTGATGAGGTTGTGTTGTGCGTGGCATGTGCACATAGATTAGGTGCATCTCTGTGCATGGAATAGCTAGTCTCTGCACATGTGGTAAATAGGTAAATTTTGTCTTAACATACACAGGGATCCTGACTAATGCCACTGAAATTGTGAATGTAAAACAAGCAGAGGGTTTATGTTAAGACAGAGAAGGCTAGAGCAGCTGTACCTTAGCTGCCTATTGAATCACTAATGCCTTGTAGCATATCTCCACGTTATGGCATGAAGCCACCACTGCATCACTTCTTCAGCTTCCCATTCATGGCACAGCTGAATGTGGTCCTAGACTCAAGTGTCTTGCAGTAAATGGTATGGGAGCTAGCTTTTAAATATACCCACTATTGAGATGCCTGTATAATTAGGCTTTTCTAACAGAGTTTATGAGTAAGCAGTGCCCTTTCCTACTTCATAATTAGCACCTGATTTATACACATTAGCTGAAGATTTTAATAAGGCTTCAAAGGTTCTAGGCCTGGAGACTGAATGAAAGAATTAATAAATATTTTAAGGAGTAGCATATATAAAACATGTGCATGTGGACATTATAATGGAAGTGCATTACTTTTGATAATGTCTTGGGCTAAATATTTGAAATCATCATACCTCCAGTATAAAATTCTGTATTTTGTAGAATTTAAAGGCTGCAGCCCATCAGAGCACTTCACTTCAGCTTTTTCACTCATGACCAAGGCAGGTGCTTGGATGTATGTGTAAATATGTTAAAGTTAATGGGCCTTATATGAATTCAAGCAGTTGCCAAAATTGACTGTAAAATCACAACCTTCTTTAGTAAATAAATGAAAGAACAGCTTTTGTACAAATCTCTTGAGACTTTTTTACCAAACTTATTCTATAAACCAAAGTAATTTAGGCAGAACAATGAAACTTAGTAACATCATAAAAACAGAGAAGGGTCAGGAAACATACAATGAAGTTGAGTCTTTCAGTGGGTTGTCTTACCCTTCTGTTTTAGCTGAAGCTACACCAGTGTCATACAGGTCTAAAGTTTGTTTAATCACCATGTTCATGCATATGCTTGTATTTGCCAAGCAGGATGACTTTTTCAGCTGATTTAAACCAGCATATTGGATCAATGCTGTTAGTGTTTTACATCAGTGGAGAATGCTGCCTGTACTATGCAGCTGGCATGCTAAAAGAAAAAGCTGAGGTTTTCTTGAACTCACTGCCTTGCTTACCACAGTGGGAAGAAGAAATGTAGGGCACATCTTCCTTAACACATTCATAGGTGAATGAAATACTTTACACCAGAAGCAGTTGGATTCATGTAATAAACACAATATTTGTAGGGTTCACTCTAGCTTTTGACACCTGCTTTTCACCGATCAAGTGTGATTGTGCTTGCACGTTGCAATGAAGCTGACAGCATTCTTGCAGGCCCTCCAGGGGCTTATGTTTTTACTTTTCACCGTAATAGATGAAAAATGAGCAAGCAAACTGTTGATGTGGTTATCCAAAGTTCATTTTCTCTTTCTGTTTATTGTCCTGCAATTGTTCCTTTAACCCACTTTATTGATCTGGGGAGGGGAGGCTTAGTGCTGTGCCACAGTCACCTGCTCCTTGGGGAAAGAATAAACGATCCCAGAAAAAGAAGGGGAAGAAAGGAAAAAAGAAAAAAAAAAACAACTGAAGATTGACTGGGGACCCTAGTGGATTCCTTCTTACACCAGAGCATCATTTAAGTCTATGTTCTTCCATCTACCTTGTTTGCAGTAAATAGCTGCCCATTATGTCAGGTCAGGCAAGCGCTGTGGCGTCACAGCTCAGCAGCCGTGATCAGCTTGCCAAGCGTGCAGGGGACAACCTCCAGGGAGCAGATGCATGTGTCAAGTTCTTGAGCTGTCAAGGCTCAAAGCGACAGTTTATCTGGAGGGTTTAAAACGTCCTTGCAAAGTTTCCCCTTCTTCCCTTCCCCCCTCCTCTTGTTGACAACCTGCTTGAAAGAAGACAGATGCTGGAGCAGTTTTCTTTAGACTTCTTTAATTCCACAAGGTGCAATGCACTAAATACAATTCCTCCATCTTTTCAGAGGCCAAGCTGAGGAGGCAGACACGTTGTTGGCAGGAGGACAATGGGTCCTTTATGCTGACACAAATATTTCCAAATGAATTTGATGCTGTCATTGTACCTTCCTTGTGTTCTTCGCCCACAATAAACAAACTACATTAAAGTTCCTAGAGCAACGAAAGAATTGTGTCTGGGGTGACATTTTTCAAGCCACTTTTCAACTGCATTTAGTTGAATATTTTATAGCCTTTTAACACAGCAGCAAGTTATCAATATGACATATATCTTTCCCTTGCATCATTTTAGCCTTAGAACACAATAGGTTTGTCTGTGGGTTTGTTTGCATGAAAATAAGATTTATCTTTTAAATAGAGCTGAATCACTTATGAGAGCATATCAGTTTCATATCACCACCACCTTTGCAGGCTGATTCTGTTCATGGTACAAATCCAGAGCCATTTGTCCTGGACCTTATGTCCAATAGAATATGCTTTAAAAATATAACCTCTCAAAAAAAAATTAAAAAAAATTCTGTACTCTTTTTGTAGTTTGTCATCCTCTGATCACAAGGAAGCACATTTTCACTCAGGGCAAACCCTTCTCTGCTCCTGAGTGCCTATTGCTACACATGAAGATAATTTCCATATTTGCTTCCTAAGTTGCACCGGAATCAGAAGGCAGGGAATCATACCCTTTCAAGACATCTTCTCTCCTTTTGATGTGCTTCCTTTCTGCCTTCTACAAACATAACCCAGGCAGCCAGTAATAGAAAACCTTCATATGAGACAATCCTGCCATTGCCCATCTCCATAGAACAAGAAAAGTGATAAAAGTAGCAAAGAAAAGTTGAAACATTCCTCCCTCACCACCGCTTTTGCCATGCTTCATCTCCTTGAATAATTGCCTTTCTCCATGAGAAGTTACAGAGTTTGAAGAGGTCCCAGCAGGGAGAGGCATAGTTTAAATTGGGGAGTAGACAGAAATGTGCATCAGGTTTATTCTAGGGAGTGCCCTTGAGCTGTCTGCAGACACAAGTGATCAAATGCTTTGGACTTCCACATGTCTATCCTCAAACTCAGGCCCAGCAAACTGGCCTGCATGGCATTCTCACTTCTCTGTATGGTTTCCCAGTACAGATCATGATGCATACGCACACAGCACTGAACCAAAAGGCACTCACTCATCCTTCTTTAACAGCTAAACCTTCAGGTTTGGAGTTAGCATCATGACCCTGTGGTAGCTCTGTTTGATTTGCACCTTCCAAAACTCTGTCTGGAAAACCTTTTCTCACAGAAGCCATCTGACTAACCAGAGAGGTATGTTATAACATCCCTCTATTCTTTGTTATCTATTGCTTCAGAAAGGGAACACTCACAATAAGCATACTTGTGAAAAACATCAGCTCATGGCTGACCCTCTTCTTAGAGGCTGCTTGCTAAATGCCTTTAGGTGACCATGGTCTTTTCAACTGATTCCTAGGATTGTCTTCTGATTTCCACACAAATTCAGATAGAAGAAATCTATACTGACCCTGGTAGCACTAGCAATGTCATCAAGTCTGTTTCTCTGGTCTAGAAAGTTTCCTGTGCCTCTCCCAGTTTTCCTAAATATGTTATGTTAAATATTGCATTCAAACCTGAATTGACAGGTTAGTTACTGCCAGCAGGACAGCTGTTAATCTCACTCAGATATAGCACAGAATGCCTTACAGTAGCACTAAGCTTTACATGTGTGGCCTGCACCAAGCTGAACTTGTAGCATGCACAGCCTGGAATTGAAGAAAAGGAAGCTCAGTCACTGTGGTACAAGTAATTTTTCTTTTCCCATACTATCAGCAGGCTGTTAGGATAATTTTTTAAGGGAAAAAAAAAATCTTGCACATAAATTGTCACAGGTTATTTATCGCTTGATTGCTCTGCAAATCTTTTGGAGTCAGCCCTTCTACGCTTACCAGCCACTGGATGAGCATCTTGAGCTCTTTTAGATCTGTAAACTGAGCCTGGATCTCATGGCACAGAGATGCCAGAATATAAGCTCTCTGAGCAAATTTCCACCATAAAAAAAGCAGGAAAGTAAGCTTCTCCAGCAGTAAAATTTTACTGTACATACATTAAATTTTAGGCTCCTCAAGCCTATGCTTAGCACAGGACAGGCTCAGTGGAGTAACAAGACATGAAGTAAAGATTTGGAGTTACATCTGGGTTTGTGATCTCCAGTTGGTGCTCTGCGCTACTTGGGCAATCTCATTCCTCTGTGCAACTACTTCACAAAGACAGCACAAGATGGCCTTCCAGAACTAAACCTGCATTATTTTCAGCCCAAGCCATCCCTTCCTTTATCTGTCCTACTGCATAATGAAGTGTCGACAACTGGTATTCTTCCTGTTTGTTGTATCCAGCATCCTTAATCTTTTTGTCCACTAAGTGACTGCATGCTGCGTGAGAAAGACTGAACTAAATGGAGCAAATGTAACACTCCATGTTAGAGTTTCTTTGCATCCTTTGCATAAACTGGTAAGTGGCATAGAAATGCTCATGAGGCAATTAACATTTTTTTGATGCAATGGAAGGTGTGAAGGATGTATCCTAAGCATAGGACTATGCTCTGAATAATGAATAACGGCCATTTTTAAAAGGGAAAAAAGGAAGAGCTGGGGAAATACAGGCCAGTCAGTCTCACATCTGTGTCCAGCAGGATCATGGAGCAAGGCCTCCTAGAAACTATTCTAAGGCACATGGAAAATAAGGAGGTGACTGGTGACAGCCAACATGGCTTCACTAAGGCCAAATCATGCCTGAAAAATTTGGTAGCCCTTTACAACAGGGTTACAGCATTGGTGGATAAGGGAAGAGCAACTGACATCATCTACCTGGACTTGTGCAAAGCATTTGACTCTGTCCCGCATGACACCCCTGTCACTAAATTACCTTACAGCAGCCTTCCAGTACCTAAAGGGAACCTACAAGAAAGCCCAAGAGGGACTTTTTACAAGGACATGTAGTGATAGGACAAGGGGTAATGGCTTTCAACTGAAAGAGGGTAGATTTAGATTGGATGTAAGGAAGAAGCTCTTGACTGTGAGGGTAGTGAGGCACTGGAACAGGCTGCCCAGAGAGGCTGTGGATGCCCCCTCCCTGGAAGTGTTCAAGGCCAGGCTGGACGGGGCTTTGAGCAACCTGGGGTAGTGGAAGGTGTCCCTGCCCATGGCAGGGGGGTTGGAACTACATGATCTTTGAAGGTCCCTTCCAACCCAAACCAGTCCATGAGTCTAAGAGACTCTAATGAATAATAAAATGAACCCATGAAAAATATGTGATCATAATGCATAGGACTAGTTGGACAACCTTGCAGCTTGAATAATAAGACTTTTGAGGGTATGATTCATTGTGCAAACATGATATTATTTCAACAAAGTTTTTGTCTGCAGTACAGAAACTGAGCAGATAGTTTGTAAAGATTATATTTTTTACTTAAATGGCTTTCTTATATGTCTCCATAGAAAGCAATGTTTGTTCATACCACGTTGGAAAACAGGAGTCAGATTATAGAAATTGCCAAGTACTACGTGATTGATGAATACATACTTTAATATTTTTTTCCTCTTACATTGAAATTAATAACCTTGATACATCTCCTCATGACTAACATTGTTCCAAAATCACAATTTTTCTGTGTTTTCTACATCTTCCAGTAAACTGAGAAAGTGATGAGGTTAACTATTTTATGTGGCATTTAGATTTGTTTTTGACAGTGGCCTAGGGACAGTGACCTTGTTCACAGCAACCTATGACCATGCCTTTTAAAAGAGCTCTTCTATGTTGTTTTGTGACACCTTGGAAGGATATATCACCATCATCAGAAAGCCTCCCTGAACTTTGAACAGTGGTTTTAAAAAGATGTGTTTGATCTTAAAGAGCAGAACTGTATGCATTTGTTTTTTTCCACTAAAATTCAAGATATCAGAGATGGTAAGAGAATCCAGGATACTACTGTTAGGATTCTGTTAGCGTCCTACTGGTTATACAGTGCAGTGGAAACTTACTAAGCCATCCTTTAGCATATCAAGTCTCTATCCATTTCAGGAATGCTCAGAATTATAACAGGGGAGCACTTCAATTCATAAAAAACAGGCTGCAATCAGGAAAAGAGGATTCATCAGAATGAAGTCTTTAAGTGCTTTTTTCCTGTTAAAATGCATCAAACTGAATAACTGAGTAGTATTATTGCTATTCAAGGAAAATTTACCTAGTGATTAGAAAATGTCATTAAAAGGAAAATGATTGGCTGTAAAAGTCTTTCCCTGAAAAAATGTGTTGACCTAAATGATATTCCTCAAAGGTAAGTCAGAGTGTTATGTGATGTTCTTTTATCGATTGTTGATTCTGTGTGTACCTCTGGGAACAGAAACCACAAAGAAATGTTTTGAAAGGAAAAAGAGTGACCTTTTCTATGAAGGCATTTTAATACTATGTGATGCTGAAATAAATAACTGAAAGTATAACAAAGGGGGGGGGAATCTTTGTGTAAAAGTAGGCATTTTTATATATTCAGGATGAAATCAGAGTTATAATACAGCAACTGCTATCTACACTGAAAGCTATAACTTCATACCAGCCCTTTATATTCATGCACTCAATATTGGAGAGGTAAGGTAAAGTAGCAATCTTTTGCATAGAAAACATGAAAGCCCCATCTGGGATGATAAATGAAGTGTTGCATCAGTGTCATAGTTGAGAACCAGAAGTTTCTACAGTAATTTCTTTGCAATCCTCTTCTACATAAAACAAATATTTTCTGGGGTTTTTTTGTTTGTTGATATTTCAGTCAAAGATGATAGAATTGTTTATCAGCCAAGACACCTCTCATATCCTTAAAAGAAGAGTCTTGGTAGATGGTATAACAGTAGAAGGAAATTAAACTACTTTTATGTAACTGAAATAACTTGTGATTACTCATGATTACTTTTAGTGCAATATTTGAATCATGTTACTGGAAAGCTTATTTCTGGCCATCTGTCAGGCTGACTTATATATGCTAAGTTATATACAAGTGTTACAGGGAACACCATGTGACTTATTCTTCATCAGTTTCTTTATGGTCTAAAGAGAACTAAACAATCCATCCTAAGCCTAATCTATTCCAAATCCCAAGAGAAAGAAGAAGGGTAAGT
Source organism: Haliaeetus albicilla (assembly GCF_947461875.1). NCBI lineage: Eukaryota > Metazoa > Chordata > Aves > Accipitriformes > Accipitridae > Haliaeetus > Haliaeetus albicilla. The sequence goes on from NC_091516.1 coordinate 52,210,625, forward strand.
GTGGATCTATAAGGGGTTATGACCTTTAAGAGAACTCCAATTACAGGTACTGTGGGTAATTTCTCTTGGATCTTTACACACCTCGAGACTAAGTAGTTACTATTCTTATGTTCAAGATATGGCTATATAAACTAACATGTATCATGAAAGTATTCCTAAGCATTTTAGCTGGAATATATTTTGGACATAGTATTAATGGATCATAGAAACAGTTTCATACTGAAAATCAGACACAGCAGAATGGAAATAACAAGGCATTTATATTAGAAGGAGTTTTTGTAACATAGAGCAAATACAAATATATTTTGTTTAGACAGAATATTCCATCTGTGTTTTCTATCTCATTATTGCTAAATTATAATAGTCATAAAACTGAGTAAACTGAGATGAGTAGCTAGTATTAAGAACTAAATCTAAAGAGGAGGTACAAAGTCTGGACAGGGGGTTGGAGTACAACCTTAATTCTCCACCTTTCCTTCCAACAAAACCCAAAATTCCTCCCCCCCCCCCCCCCCCCCATTTTTTTTTTCCTGCCTTAGAGAGAAAACTGGTTAAATTGCTTCCAGGTACTTAAATTTTTCTGCATTTTTAGAATTCTAGCTGGAATTAGAAATAAAACATAGAAAAAAATGCACAATATCGCCAATCCATTCTTGGACAGGAAGGTAGAGCAGGCAAGCATAGGCTTCCTAGTATTTAGCAGAATCTTTGCAGCTTCCTTGCTGCGGTATCAAAAGCATACACAAGTACATAGAGTTTCTCTTGGACTACAGAATTTGCCCACTTTTATATTCATAATTTGTGTGAATTTACCCACTCTTTAGTTTACCTCTGCTCCTCATCAGCATTTGAAGCCAGGTGAAATATGTCACTCTGCCATGACCTGGAAAGATGTCTTTTTCTTTGGGGCAAAGTCTTTCCAAACGCAGAAGCTACATGGTAATAATTTATGCTATTCTACTTAATGACACAAAAATTGATCTCCCTGTGACTGAGGATGCTTGAATTTGAATGTGCAGAGGATGGGACAATAGAAGCATTGTACAACAGTGTGTTGTGGTTCAGTTCATGTATTGAAAGCAAGAAGACGATGGAAGGAGCAGAAGTCCCAAGGGCAAAAGCTGGGTTGGAGGTCTGTCTACCCAGCAGATCAGCTTGGCCCACAGGTTAAGACTAAGACAGTGCCCACCAGAACTCAGCAAGGCAGATGCTTCAACAGAGGAGGAGGGTGGGAAAGGAGATGTTCTCCTTGTCTGTTGGAGAAGCTGGCTGCAAGGGGGAAGGAGGAATGAGAACACCTGGGAGAGCACTGCAGAGCAAAGTGGTGTTTTGATACTAGTCAGGAATTTTCCCAGCATCTCCAGGACTTTCTCAGGTTGAAGAGATCGATCAGGCCAGCAATATCTAGCCAATTCTTCTATCACAACAGCCGTATGCCTGCTCTGTTGCTAGAGTGTCCCCTCCAGGTGGCTATCCAGGTTAGCCCACTTGTGACCTAATCTCCAGCACCCTTCTCCACAGGCCACTTGTCTGCTCCCTGCACAGCAGCGACACCAGCACATCTCCCACCCCCCATCATATCCCAGCAGCCAGACCTGCCTGAGCAAGAGGTCATCTGGGACTCTGCCTGCCATGGAGGCCATAGCAGCCACCCTCCAGCCTCACAGCCCATGTGTCACCCTCCAGCCCTTGCACCTTGTCCTCAGCCCTCTCTGCTCTTACTGGAGCAGTTGTTTCCTGCAGAAGCAGTTTCATTTGCTGTTGCCATTTTCAGTGGTGGTCACTGTTTCAAGTGCTGACACAAGTTTGTTTCATTTGTACCTTTTGGTTTATTTCTTAAGTTTTATCTTACTTTCACGGCACCATGGATGTTACCACCCACGTTTTCTCAAGACTACAGAATATTTGCACTGTAAGAATTGTCACTGCCTACACAGTTGCTTGGTTTTTACATTTTTTTAGTGTTTTACCCCTTTTTTTCAATATTTTTACATACCTTTGCTGCTGTTCTTTTTTCCTTTAAGGTTTGTACTTTTTTTTTATTTTTACTATCATTGACTTCCTTTACTTTTCCAGTTTTCTCATGCAATCTCTTTGTATTTGATTTCTATTCTTATCTCTCTTTGCATTTGATATCATTGTTTGCACAATTCATACCAATTAAATGTTACTGGTTCACTGCGCTGTTTGTACAAGCAGCCTGCCTTCCAGGTGAGAGGCTCAGGCACGAAGGAGTAGGATAACATTAAGATCTGTGCAAAGCCCATTGCCTACCAAATGCAGTCAGTCACACTGGAAGAGAGAAGGTGTAGGGGGAGAAATGACAAAAGAATAAGACAAGACCAAATGGGAGGTGGTCTTGGGGGAAACATTTACAGAAAGAAGGAGCTATGAACTCAGAAAATATGAGATGCCAAACATTTTAGGTTCCCTGCAAAAGACTGACTTAGACTTTTCTTGCTCTTATAAGTAGCAAAAACAAGAAAAAATGGGTCCTGCTATTCCCCTTCGAATGGGATGATCCCATCCCCCATTTGCTGTAAAATATAGCAAAAAAAAATTATTTTGCTGACTAACTGAGAGTTGGGCTTGACTGAGATCCAAATAGCCTTCTGCTTTCCCTTTCAGACCACCAAACACACCTTGCAGTGTCATGCAGAAGTCACCAAAGCAGTAACTGATGTCCTTTGGTAAGGTGTCTTGATGTTTGTGAATGGCTTTGTGAAGCAGGGGGCACACAAAGGTGGTATTGGCACACTTAGGTAACAAACTGACAGGCTCCTGTGGCTGTTAAAAGCAGGCCTGGTTAAGCTCAGCCCAGCTAGAGCTGTGAGACACATGGGTGTCATGCAGCTGCCCATGCTGCCTGCCACTGATGACCGTCGCATACCAGTGGAGATGGCCTGAAAACACAACTGTACGGTACGTTTTTAGGCTGAGGAAGACCTGTACAGCCCACAGAAGAGCAAATTAGCAATGAGCATCCTGTCCGTACCTCTGGTGCAGCCTTTAAAGCCCATGCATGCAATGCTCCTTGTTTTGGTATGTGCATCAAATCAAGACAGTGTGGATTGCAAACAAGCAATGTATTCTCACAGACTGCTAGAAGCACTGATGACCTTGCTGCTATAAATAGCTCAGGAAGAAAGTTGGAGCTGGCAGGAGCAGTTGACAAATGACTAGGACAGTTTTTTTCCTTGCTAGTAAGGGAAGAGTGCATTTGTTCACTGATGCAACACAAAGGCCAAGCTCAGAAGTGAGCCCTGTGAGTACTGGTTCCCTGCCTGTGAACATCAACGTCTTTGCATGATCCTCCCTGCTTTGTAGCCTGAACTACAGACACCCCGCATCCTTCTCACCTACACAGACATAGTGTGGCAGGAGAAGGTCTGGGGAGGCATGTTACCTGCTGATGGCTGTGACTGTTGTAATCCGTTGGCAGCAGCGTTATGAGCAGAACACAATCATATACTTGAGGAAAAACATCTAATCAAATAATTTCCTAGAGAGCAAACAGGCTACCAAGCATGCCAGAGTAGAAGGCTAAGAGCAAGAGGCTAGATCAACCAGTAAGGCCACCTTCCACATCTGCTTCCTTGGGGAATGAGGGTGTTTTGAGCGGCATGCTCAACAATGGCACAAAACCTACCCTGTGCTCCTGCTAATTTCATACAGATCACACCCAACCTGATCATTTCTTAAACTGATCTGTCAAATGATCCAGTGTAATCTATCGTGAAACCTCAGCCTTCTCAACAGATGCGTGCTGGTTGTAGTTCTGCCTTGGCATTTCCAGCCAGCTGGAAAACCACACCTCACATGAAGACCTTTCTTACTAGTGACTGTACCCCAGAGAAAGAATTAGATTTTGGAACTGAATATTCCAAAGTTTATAAAGAAGGTATGAGACTGTTCCAAGAACGGTCAGTGGAGGCCCTTAGTACCCTCAGGTACCTTTGGTTCATGTTAGCAAAAGCAAATGACATTTCAGAAGAAGCCAGTGATATTTCATGTTCCTTAAGGTAATATTAAAAATGTTTTTAAAGTAGGTGCTACAAACTAAAAATTTAGAGGTAGTAAATACCTTCCTAGGGACTAAGAAATGTCACTTCAGGTATAGTGAAATCTTGGCAGTCGTGATTGTGAGTGCTCTATAGTATATGCATATGTGCAAGATACTGTCAGTGGAGCAATTAAACTAATCCCTTTATGCAAACCAGTATGACGGGTTTGTGAGCAGACTTAGCTGGATAACCACAACAAACACAGTTGTTGGTGTTCAGAATTTGTACGTAAAGGGATCGGAAATCTGTTGGCAAAACTTGGTTCCCTCTAATATTTTGTCCAAGTTGACCTTTTACTTCGTATAAGTTCACTGCATTTGGGAATGGTCTCAACCATTTACAGTAAAATAAAAAGTGTTCCTGTGGGTTAAAAGCTTATTTACCCAGCCTTGATCTTCTCTAAGTAACACCAGGGGGCATAACCACTCCAAAGGGAATGGACTAACATATGACATTAATCAGATATATTGAACCATGGGATAATTTCTAGATGAACAGACTCCCTTTAAAAAGCTGTTCTATAAAAACAGTGATCATTCCTTTACTTTCACATTGTGCGGTCTGGACCTTTTTAAAGTTCTTTCTTCACTTATCTATCAGGATTTCATAAATTTTTAAAACTTATATTTTCCTATGAAACTGTTGAACATTTCTAATGACAGATGCTCAGTTAGACTGCTCTTCTGAGCTTTGTTCTAATCTGTAGAAGCAATTTGCAGAGTCATCTTACACCAAAATAAACTGAGTCTCTGTACTGAAGTCAGTGGAGTTACAGAAATGCTTAATATAGAGGAATTTGTCTGCAGATGGCTGGAAATGTAACCTTATTTTTATGTTAATATTAATTAGATTGGTTTGGCATAAAAAGGACCAGAAGGAGGAGGAGAGCAGGCTGGAGGAAACTTCATTGTGTACCATATTTTTTTCAATCACAGCAGAAAGCACAATCTCATACTATTCTTTAAACCTACAAAGCAGTCTTTAGCAGTCAATCGACTGGAGTCCAAGACTTGAAGAAGACAAACACAGCTTAGTGTTGCCATACAGATATCTCTCTCTTTCTTTTTTCTTTTTTTTTTTTGAGTTGTAACTAATGTTTGGATACATCTTGATAACATCTCTCCCATGTAAGTTCCAGATTGCACAAGATCAGGATATTTTTCAGAGTCACATTTTTGCCTTACAGCAAAACATTGATACAATCAAGACTGGCTAGATTACAGGCAATCACAATTTTTTAAAGTCATGTTTCGTATTAACACAATAAATCTATCACCTGAGCAGATAAAATTATACACTGGATAAGATCTTATAGTTTATTTGTTTACAAAAGTGCCAGGATGATTTTTAGGACCTTATTTCACTGTGTCCATGTAGACACCACTGATATAAGCACTGGATAAGATTACAGTTTTGTTCTGCCTCCCAGAAAATGCACAGTATTCTCACTTTCTTGGGGGAAGTTGCCGTGGCTTAGTTTTCTCTGAACATCTCCAGGTAGGTGGCTAGAGACTCTTTTAGGTGACTGAGAGCAGCTATAAAACTACTTTAATGTTGTGCTCATTCTTTTTAGAGGTGTAGGTACTCACACTGCACTGCAGGGGTGGGGCAGGTAAAATGAGTCTGTGGGACAGCCAAAACTGTCACGGGAACTGGGAAGGAGGAAAAATATCCTCTCATCTTGGGTTGTGTTTGTTTATGTAGAGGCTTACAGTGGATGGATGGGTGAGAGCTTCTCATTGTAGTCCCTCTTGGGGAGAGGAGGCCATCGCACAGCATCTGGCACAGGGAACCAGGAGGCTTGTTTAGACCAAACTCTTTGGAAATCATGGGAACAAATGCATGCAGCAGTCAGTGCCCAGCCATGTCTTTCCCCTCAGTGGCATGGCCAGTCAGTGATCCCGTTAGCCTGGCAGACAGAGTGTTAATGCTGTTGTCTCATGGGGCTGGTTACTGCCCCTGGCCAAAAGAGATCAGCACCACTCCAGGTTTGCCCTGGCTGTGGCCCATTCTCCTCTCTCATAAAAGCAACCCATCACATGGAGGTGAGCAGCAGAAATGTGTTGCTCATGGCTTTGGGAGCATCACAAGGGACTTCTACCTGGACTTGTGCAAAGCATTTGACACTGTCCCGCATGACACCCCTGTCACTAAATTAGAGAGACATGGATTTGATGGATGGACCACTTGGTGGATAAGGAATTGGCTGGATGGTCACACTCAAAGAGTTCCAGTCAACCGCTTGATGTCCGAGTGGAGACCAGTGACGAGTGGCGATCCTCAGGGGTCGGTATTGGGACCGGCACTGTTTAAACATCTCTGTCGGTGACATGGACAGTGGGATTGCCTGCACCCTCAGCAAGTTTGCCAACAACACCAAGCTGTGTGGTGCAGTTGACATGCTGGAGAAAAAGGATGCCATCCAGAGGGTCCTTGACAGGCTTGAGAGCCGGGTCCCTGTGAACCCCATGCAGTTCAACAAGGCCAAGCACAAGGTTCTGCACATGGGTCGGGGCAATCCCAAGCACAAATACAGGCTGGGCAGAGAATGGATTGAGAGCAGCCCTGAGGAGAAGGCCTGGGGGTATTAGTTGACAAGAAGCTCAGCATGAGCCAGCACTGTGCGCTTGCAGCCCAGAAAGCCAACCATATCCCAGGCTGCATCAAAAGCAACATCTCCAGCAGGTCAAGGGAGGTGATTCTGCCCCTCTACTCCGCTCTGGTGAGACCCTACCTGGAGTACCGCATTCAGCTCTGGGGCCCTCAACATAAGAAGGACATGGACCTGTTGGAGCAAGTCCAGAGGAAGGCTATGAAGATGATGAGAGGGCTGGAGCACCTCTCCTATGACAACAGGCTGCGAAAGTTGGGGTTGTTCAGCCTGGAGAAGAGAAAGCTCCAGGGAGACCTTACAGCAGCCTTCCAGTACCTAAAGGGAACCTACAAGAAAGCCCAAGAGGGACTTTTTACAAGGACATGTAGTGATAGGACAAGGAGTAATGGCTTTCAACTGAAAGAGGGTAGATTTAGATTGGATGTAAGGAAGAAGCTCTTGACTGTGAGGGTGGTGAGGCACTGGAGCAGGTTGCCCAGAGAGGCTGTGGATGCCCCATCCCTGGAAGTGTTCAAGGCCAGGTTGGACGGGGCTTTGAGCAACCTGGGGTAGTGGAAGGTGTCCCTGCCCATGGCAGGGGGGTTGGAACTAGATGATCTTTGAAGGTCCCTTCCAACCCAAACCAGTCTATGAGTCTATGACTATGACAGCTGCATGTGCTGCAGGGACATATCCCTAAGGTGGCTGCAGCCAAGGCTGTGAGGTTAGAGCACACCAGTGGCAGCCACAGAAGGAAACCCCACTGTGAGCACCTTGTTGACCTGAGAAAACCAGAGGCTGTAGCAGTGCATGCACTGGGCATGGATATCTGGCGAACACATACATGGTGGAGTCTTGGTTGTATCTTCTTCTTTGGAAAAGAAATGACAGGGCAGAATATTTTTAAAGCTTTAAAGATAAAACGCCCTGGATTACTTTATTGTATGTTGAATACTTGCACAGTATTACAAACCAGAACAAGCGCATCTACCGCATATTAGACACAGGCCTGTATTGCTAGTATCAGTAATCTGCACTAACGGTAGTTATCTTCAGTAACTGATTATTGCAAGTAAATAGGTATTTATTTAGCATTTGCTTTCATTGTAGAGCTACATGAAATACGTCTTTGGGATTTTTAATTGGAAATGTTACCAGATGATCCATTTGCAGTTGTTCTGTACAATAGTGAAAAGACTTTGTGATTGGATTTGTACTCTTCTGCCCTTAGTCTGTATACATTCCTATTGATTCAGGTAATGCATCCATCAGGGAAATAAAAATGTTAGGCCTTATTTAATTAAACCAAATTACTTTTGTGGCTTTTACATAGTTTTGTTTATTTTTTTTTTCCTTCTGGGAGTCTTATTAACATGTGTCAAGCTTTGCATTTTATTTGTAACCAAAAGAAATAAGAGCAGGAGATAACTTTGGTGAATTGCAGTCATACGTAACCTATCAGACAGCACAAATGAAAGACTGTTAAGTGAACATCCTTTGAAGTAACATTTAACTTTAGAAAAGAATCAGAAAGCCGGAGGATCTAAAATTACTTGGCTTGAATCTCTGTTGCCATATACCTTTTGATACAAACATCTTTGTATATTCAGAAGTGCAGCTGACTGCAAAGCAAGTTCCAGATATAAAAAGGTCTTAACTGGATATGAGGAACAGGTAAATATCTGTACATAAATACCTACACAATATAACTGCCTGTAGTAGTGTAATCTCAGTGAGCACATCTGCAGGGCTGGAGGAAGGGTTTCAGAGCACAGCTTCTGGAAGACCCAGGCGTGCCCTGTGTAAAAGTAATACAAATCCATAAAATTCAGAGATTACTTTGTACATCTTTGATCTCCAGTTCTTGCAAATCCATTAATGACTGTGTGAAAAGCTTTTACTTCAATATGCATGTCTCTATGCATCTATATGATTATAAAATAGAGGAACATAAATGGCAAACCTCCATATTCCTTGGTTATCCCCATTCTGCCATGGTCTCAGCATTTCTGTGTCTTACGCTTGCCTGGAATTGCCACAAGCAGATTTAGAAGGACGTCTAAATGAATGGTAATGCTAAAGAAACCAATTTCTTCACTGTATTGAACAGTTTTTATAATATTAATAATTAGATTCTCAGCCGAGATAAACTTTCATGATTCCTGTCTAAATTAGTTTTCTTTTCTCTGCAAATGTTCCAAACTACGCAACAAAGAGTAGTCTATTTTTCATGTGGTGTTTGTTTCAATAATCTATTCTGAAACACACTTTCCTGGGACAGAAAAAAAAGGGAGTCTCAAATAGACAAAGAATGCAATATATTACAGTAGCTGGCAACCTTCTCATTTCTGCTTGTTTTTTTATTTTCACAGCAATTTATAATGGATACATCAGTTACTCAGGAGGACAGTAATTACATTAAATTATTCATTTGTTTTCAGTAAGAATGTATCTGTAAATAGCTAGATGAGTACAGAGTAAAAATTTTACCAGCAGTCATTATGCAGCAACTTCCTGAGCATCCTGAGAACTTTGTAGGTTCTTTCTGATTACAGTGAGCTTTCACTTTCTTACTTGCAAATTTGGTACAACACAGAATTTCTGAACTAAATAAGTAGTTTTCAACACTATTTGCTACTTGATATAACACTGAAAAACAAGCTGGCTCTCTAGACTTAAAAACACAGATTCATTCACCCTCTTAAGCTTTTTTTCCCTATATGCGATATATATGCAGATACAAATATATTGTTCACAGATATTACTGTGTTTCACTAACTAAGCTAAGTGAGGAAAAAACAATTTATACAGGTTTTAACAACTGAAGTGTATTCTGAAAAAATGTCCCCCATTAATGCTGCAACAAGAAGTGTCTCCCCACAGATGTTAAGAAAAAGTGGTAACTCTAGCTCTGTCTGTTGGAGAGAAATTTATGTGCTTCCTGGAATGATTAATGCTCCTCATGAGTAAGAGAGCTTTTTCTTTTTGCCCAGATACCTGTTAAGACCATCTTAAACCCTTGGCACTTTTAAAGACTATCAAGGGGTTGCAAGTGAGCAGGATGGAATGGGACAGCCAGGCAAGTCACAGGAGAGTATGACAGAAAATGGAAAGTGGTTCAGCACACCCCTGTTGGAAGTGTGCCAGCACCACAGCTAACCCAAAGAGATTGTAGTCCCGATTAGGCATAGTGCAGTAATGGAAAATGATCAGATTCATTCAGTATTCGAGGTGGGCAGCTGTATAACAATTTGTTTCACAACAAAAAGTTGACAGAACAAATCCAAAACAACTCTGTGTGCGTGTTTACATGGGAAGCTATTGGCATCAGCAGTGCATTTGAAGGTGTGCGTCAAGTCCCTTATGCTTTTTGTAACATTTTCAAATTCATTGCTGTCTTCAAGATGACAGGAAATTCAGGTCTGCCTTCCTCCTGGGAGATCTTTATTCACAGACAAGTCAAAAACCCTTGACAAAAGGCAACCAAGGGAACTTGCTGACCTTTTAGCTGCCTGTCTAACATCAGTGCAAGTATTGCTTCCTGATAAAATGAGAAATTCAATTTAAGGGGAAACATAGCAGGTATTTGAGTAGGCTCTCATTTTATTTTACTTCTTGGGCTGTCTCTCAAACAGAAAACAAATGTAAATAAACAGGACTCCATCCTTCATTCCTGTACAGTTGCCAGAGCTAACAATGCTGCACACAAGGGTAACATCATTCTTGAACCATTGTCCACCCCTCTGTCTGCTCTCTCATTCACTCATTGATGTTTATCTCCCCAAAATAAAACTGTCATTTAGAAATCCTACCTTTATATTATCCCATTAATTTTTGTCCTTAATTTTAGGAGGGGAGATCCCTTTCACTGAAAACCCATCAGTACTAGCACAGTTCTTTGCAAATTAGCTGATTCCTCAACCATGGTTAACCACCTTAATTTCCATAGTTTGGAGGAGACGTATAATGCCAGCATGCACAAAGCTTAGGGGTTATAAGGGTAGTCTAGATTTGTGTCCCAACACATCCAACAGCTTTTCTGTATGAACCCCTTTTCAACTTCCTCACTTGCCACAAATGAACTATTTGTTTCTCATATGATCAGTATGAAAGCCTTGAGCTTTCATGTGGAAAGTCTTGGCTGAAGAATGCATCAGGGACTGGAGCATCTTCCCTATGAGGAAAGGCTGAGAGAGCTGGGACTGTTCAACCTGAAGAAGAGAAGGCTCAGGGGGATCTCATCAATGTATATAAATACCTGCAAGGGCGGGGCCAAGAGGACGGAGCCAGGCTCTTGTCAGTGGTGCCCAGTGACAGGACCAGAGGCAATGGGCACAGACTGAAGCACAGGAGGTTCCCTCTGAACATCAGGAAACACTCTTTCACTGTGAGGGTGACCAAGCTCTGGCACAGGTTGCCCAGAGAGGTGATGGAGTCTCCGTCCTTGGAGATATTCAACAGCTGTCTGGCCACAGTCCTGGGCCACCGGCTGTAGGTGTCCCTGCTTGAGCAGGGGGTTGGACCAGATGACCTCCATCTGTCTCTTCCAACCTCAACTCTTCTGTGATTATGTGATGCATGTAGGACATTTGAAGCCAATAGACAAACTCGGTTCTTCAGTTGAGAAGAGATGCCATTTTATGTATAGGAAGAAAATTAAAAGAACATGGGTCTCCAATTTTGAGAAAGACAGAGAATGACATTGCTGGTTATATGAACAGCACTGTATTCAAGCACATGGGAAACATCTTCTAGCACTGGAGCACAATTACCTGTCGTAGTAACCTGCTAAAATTCCCTCGCACCATGTGGTACTGCCAGCCAGCACCTTGCAAAGTATGTAGAGCATTGCTCGACTGTTCCCAAAAGACAGTTCACATGCAGCCAGCTTGTTTGGGACTTAAAGGGAGTTTATCTATATAGATGTGGGCTGTTCTATGCAATTTGGTCTTAGTTGACCCCATTTTATGTATTAGCATAGATTCAGCCTCTTCTCTGGGCTCAGGCACGGTTGCTGGTTAACCATGGAAAGGGCAGTTATAGCAGAAACTGTGCATCAGCTCAGCAGTTTTTGCAGCAGTCTCCTTTTCACTATGTTCTGCTGCTCCCTCTACATCTAAGAATCTCACTGCAGTTGAACAAAACCAACAATCTAGTCGTATTTTTCTTCAGGTAACTAGTAATATTTATGTCTGCTGTAAAGATGCATATGGAAAGTGAGGTGACCAGCACTGAATGGCCAAAGTCTAAGAAAGAGCTGAAGTCTCCAGTCTTCATTGCTTGTGTTCTCCCCTCTCAGTAAAACTGCAGTTTCAGTGGATGTTGATGCATGAGTCCCAGAACCGCTCCCCGTGACACCACCAGCAAAATTAAAACTATTAGGAGCTATTTCTCCTTCATTCATATCTATGGTAACAAACATTACCATACATATACTGTATGTGCAGGTCTGCAATGCTGATTTCAAGTCCTTCTGACTGAGCTATGATGGTATTTTCTCATTAGTATTTTAGCTATGTATTACTGCCCTCTCTGCTTGGGCAGTAGGAAAGAAAAGGGTTTATGTGAAGGGACTTTACTGGAGGCAGGAAAATGACAAAGAATTTTGAAGAATGAACTGGAAATGTAGAACTGCTTCATTTCTCCTGAGCTTTCAAAAGATCCAGGTAAATGCTGCAGAGATACCACAGAAATAGCATTTCAGATTGACACCATAGAGCTCTCTAGTATCCCTCCTAATTATTACATATAACTCCATAGGACCGACACTTTTCAGTATGTCATAATCATGAATCTTGGACTGCTGATGACTTTGACAACTAGAATTTGATGATTGAAAGGCTGTCTGCATCCTCCATCAAAACACAAAAAGCCTTCTCACTGGAAACTAAAACCCACTTCCCTATGTAATACTGTCTGTTTTGTATTGCTTCAGTGATGATGTATCTTTTTTTTTTTTTAAGTGACTGTTTCAATATACCGAGGATACACTAAGGATATACAACAATCAGATCATACCAGCTGTTTCATATTCAACCCACACATCCTGCTAGGAGTGGAAGCTGCCCCTTCAGAATGGCCTTAGCTTCTGAGTGGACAAAGAAAAGGCAAAACAAATTGTCATAACTCATAAAAATGAGCCAGCTGCCTTTCTAGTGCAAGCTGCCTCTTCAGATTTATATTTGCTAAAATGGTCCACTCCGTGCACTGCATGGTGTTCTCCTCCATGTACATATATGTTCTGGTACTGCCCATTAGTACTCTTTAACTTTATTGCAGTTGTGTGTACAGAGAACAGGGACTTCACTGTTGGGATGGTGAATCAGTTTGTCAAACTCACACACCTGCTAGTCCTACTGCCATGGATCATCACTCAATCCTAGAAACCAGGTTTCTGAAACATGCAGAAAAATCAGTTTCTTCAAATGTCAAGCTGGAAACAGAAATGCGGAGATTTTTTTGATACCTCTCCAGGATTTTTGTACTTCTGCTCTCTGTTCTGGATGAAATTCTGCTGCTACACAAAATCCTGATAGTTCAGGTTACATGAACCAGAAATAAACACTGGAACTAAATTGTGGAGCTTCTGACGTCTGTCTACCTATTATTTATTTCATGTATATAGCCTTCCTTGGAGAGCACCAGTGAAGATTAGCACCACAGAATCCCACACCAAGTTAGAAAGTTAGATGATCACTTTCTTGATTCTCAGTGGTGTTTCACTTCTGCTAAAAAACAGGGTCATATTTACAAAATAATTATATTCCTTATATTTGAATTCAACAATTATGCACTACCATAGTGTGCAACACATTAGAGCTTCATGAGGACCAAAGTAGGGATTTGTAGGAATGCAAATAAGTTTTTATGCAGAGGTGCATATCATCTTTTGATAAATTCATATGTGCAGATTAACATTTTAAGTACACAGTACTGAGATTTTAGCTAAGCAGCATAAATTCTCACATAATGTTGCCTTTGGCTGTCTGTGTATATGCTGTTTATGGTAGGTCCACAGGAAAATCTGAAGGAAAGCCTTCCACAATAAGGTGAGCTGAAGGACTCTCGGAGAAGCTGTAATGGTTGTTATCACTGCAGCATTCCTGAGTTCTGAATCACTGGCTGGGACAAGTTCAGTGGCCATCAAAAAAAGAATATTTTGTACTCTCTGGGTGTGCCACAGCTCATAGCAATGCCGTATGGTTCTGTGAAGAATAGTTGTTGCTCTACTCCCAAAAAACGCAGACATTTCTATGTGGACTAAAGATGTACTGCATAGCATAGTTGCCTTGACGTTTTTCCATCATACAAGAAAAGGAACATAGTCAGTCACACTGTAAATCTTATTCCTGCCATGTCCCAGTCTGAAAAAGTTTCAACTTTTAAGATATGGTAACAGTGTCATTACACAATTTGAATTATATCAAGCTAAGTTGTTTTCTAAACCTGGTTGCAGCATTCACCAGCTGGAATAGTTCAGAGGTACTATGTAAAATGTGGCCTCTGAAGAGAGGTCACACAGCAGTCTCTTGGTGACATTAACCACCAGGGATGAAAAACATGGATGCATAAACTGGAATAAGGACAGTATAGAAAGGACTGAGAAAAGAGGGCAGATGTAGTGATCACACAACATACTCTGCATTTACTGGAGTGGCTGAGATGCACTCAGTCACATTCCATGGTGGCAGAGCTGGCATTCATCTACTTCTTACAGCTTTGTTGCTGGACACAGGAGATGCTGGCCTATTCTGCATTTTAAAACAAGGCTTCTTTGGGGCTACGCTGTCTTCTTTCTCAACCACAGGTGCCATAATGTCACTTTTGTCCCGTCTGACTGCCAGGCACCCAACAAATATAACCACTCTAAAGCCATTTTCTCTTTTTTTCTTCACAGCTGCTTCACCTGCCTTGGGTGCACTGCAAAGCCACTGAGCAGCTGAGGCATGTAACACTAGAAAGACATTTTTTAAGTAACCCTGCAGAAAGATTTGTTCAGCGCAACCTATCTGAAGTGAGTTGCCGGGTTCATCAGAGGTGACGTCTTTGTCTAGGAGTTGACCTCTATCAAGTATGAAACATCTAAGCATAGCAGTCTATTTTTTAAATGAGGAGGAGCTTACTTGCAGGTACCTGTTTGTTATGCCTTTAGAAACAAAATTTCTCCTGTGTCTTGCTACAGTTTACCAAGTGGTGAGTAATAGGTAAGGAGATATGCAGGGCTTGCCCCTTTAAAACAAAGAGCACTGCTCTACAGCATAAAAAGAAAACAGAGAAAATGCACACCCCAGGGTCCCTGTCCCACACATTTCGTATGCCTTCATAACATTTGTGCCAAGAGGCAGGACCTGTCAAGGTGCTGCCATGGAGAATGTCTCGCTTTGGAGAGAAAAAAGGTAATTTTCAGCAGATCTAAAGCCAGCAGATGCAATGAATCTGACAGCTCTCCTGCTGTAAAGGATATGTTGATCTGGGGGTAGACTGAAATGAAAGTATGTTTAGGAAGCTTTTGGCTAGCAGCTGATCCTAGAGACCACTCTGTTCTCAGTCTCAGTCAAGTCTGAGGATGATGTGGCTTGAGGCAAGGGAATCAAAGCAGATTCCTCAGTTCTTCCCCCAACCCTCCCTTTCTCTGTTGCGTGAAAAAGGATGAGGCAATACCCTGGAGACAATTTACAGTCCAGTCATCTATGCAACTTACAGGATTCAAACTGAATTTAGAGATAAATCAAGGGTAATCCAGTGGATTTTTCACAGTTTATCCCCACAAAACTTGTCATTCCCTCAGTATATTTATTGCTTCTGAGTCTGGTTCTGACAAGAGATATTGATAA